>NC_069385.1:70447500-71647500 GCF_027475565.1 Acinonyx jubatus
GACTTTTGAGCCCTACTCAGGGAGTGTTTGGTGCATGCACGCTTGAGAGTGGAATATATTCTCCCAACTCCATAAGGGGATGTGGCTGCTCTTTATCCCCAGGGAAGATGCCCGTTGGCTTGGAACTTACTTCCTACTCCGAAAGTAACAAATATCAGTGGCAAAGTTACCACTGCGCTTTCCCAAAATGCTTGGGGACCTCCCTCTTGGGAGACAGCACAAGATCTCCCTTGCTTGAGGGGTAACAGAGCCTTTTAAAAAGAAACAAGAGTGGTCGGGTTTGGGTTTTGGCTTTTTGTTTGTTTTTTGTTTTTCCACATGGAAGAAGGTCTATCGCTATTTTCTTTTCCTTTGACCTCTTTAAAAAGCAGCCGGAGTTGCAACAGCTCTGCTGAAACTATAGGACCTTTTGCTTCAAGGACTTTGAAACGAGCATTGTTGATTTTCCCTTTTCCTGTCAACCTCTGTCCCGTTTCCCTGGTGTTTTACATTTGTTGTCTGGATGATTTTAAATACAGTAGCTCTTAGTCTAGAAGGCCTTTGACGTTCCCTGTGGCCTGAGCTGTAGGTACGTATTCTTTCTGGAAATAAGTAAGTAAACAGGATTTAGAGCAGAAGCAGACCGGCTTTGGTGTCAACAGAGGGGGGACTCCACGAGGCCCCGAAGCACAGCAGCCTCTGCTGTGCAAACAAGGCTTCTGCCTGGTGTGGAAACATCCGTGTCCCCACCAGGCAGACCCCGGTGTGAGTCAGGCACTGTCCAGGATTGGAGTGTCTGTTTGTTATCCAAAGGATATAAAAGGAAATCAAACATTCTTCGTATCATGATAAGCCCTGTGCAAACACAACCCATGGACAAAGCCCTTTCCCTGGCTGCCTGCCTTTCCACAGTCAGAGCAGGGCTGGGCTGAAAGTGGTGTAATGTGAGCTGTTGCGATTTTGCTTTCTTGGGCCCAAATTTTACAGGTGTCACGGGACACAGAGTTCACCACGCGAAAGTTGAATCAGGACCCCATCGGGAACCCTCAGCAAATGCCACGTCCGGCAGGCTCAGGGTTCTGAAGCAGCCTGACAAAGCAGTTGTATCCAGCCACAGAAAAGTCATGTAGTGTGACCGCCTTTGTGCATAGGGATTAACTAGCCATAAATGCCAGCATCTAGACTCATCTTCCGGCATCTGATGCAATCAAAGAAAAGGCCTGAGCTCAGAATCAAGGATCTCCGTCTCACTTCCCTGAACAACACAGATATAACACTGCAGCTCCTGAATATTAACGAGGGGTTGGTTTCTTCAACCTAAACTACTTTGATCAATTAAACCCTGACCCTCCTGTTTTTCTGGTGACTCAAGTTCACTCGAGACTGTTCCACCTTCTAGAGCTGTGCCGTCCAGCACAGTAGCCACACGCCACACGTGGCTATCGAGCCCTAGAGATGTGCCGAGTTCTGAATTGTGTTAAGTGCAAAATATGCCTCCAGTTTTGAAAATTTAGTGCCAAAAAAGTGAAATATCTCAATTATGTTTATATTAATTACATGTTGAATATATTTTGGGCCTATTGGGCTTAATTCAATATACTATTAAAATTAATTTCTGATGTTTCTTTTTACTTCCTTTAATGTGGCTACTGGAAATGGAAAAATCACATCTCTTGTTTGCACTGGACAGCGCAGGGCTGGCCCTTTGTAGAAAGTTTAGGTTTATAGCGCCATCTGCTGGTCCACCTAAAGCAGACGCTAACGTGAACAAGAATTAAGTGAATCTGAGCCCGAGGAGATACTTGGTCTTTTGGTCAAGCAACATGCAACCTTCCTTTTCTGAAACAGGACCAGAAATGAACCCTAACATCCCTGCACCATCAGTAAGAATCTCGGAGAGGGTAGTGGTAAGCTGTTGGAAGATTCAAGCCTGTGCATTTAACAGAATATAAGGAGGACACAGATCCATTCCTCCAGAGACTCATGTCCTCTCCTTGTATAATGCTTATTTGCCTTTGTTTGTCAAGAGTTTAGAAGTTGGAATCTTGCTACCGACAGTATCTGCATCAGTTATCTGCGTAACAAACCACCCCCAGACTCCTTGGCTTAAATCATTTAGCTTCTCTCACCGTTTTCGTAGGTCAGGAACTCAGGAGTGGCCCATCTGAGCACTTCTAATTTGGGATACCTCATGAGGCTGAAGTCTGTGGCTGGGGCTTCCATATCTGAAGGTTCCTGTGGGCCTAGAGAAATCACATCCTGGGTGGTTCACCCACGTGACCGACAAGGCAATGCTGGTTGTTGGCTGGAGACCTCCATTCTTCTCCACATGGGCCTGGGCCCTCCACAGGGTGGCTTGAGAGTCTTTTAGGCATGGCAGCTGGTTTCCTCTGGAGAAAGCAGTCTAAGAAGCCTAGGAGGAAGCCGCAGCTCCTTTTATGACCTAGCCTCAAGCCACACACTGTTACTCCGGCTGCATTGTGGTGATCAAGAGGCAGGAACACGCATCCCGCCTCTTGATAGAGGAAGGTCAACATGCTGTGAAAGAGAATGTGAGATGGAATGACCATTAAATTTTTGGAAAATGGCCAAAGGGCCCAAATTGGTATAGCCTTGGGCAGCTCAAAAGCATGCCCCACTTTAAAATGAGGAAATTGAGACTCAGAGAAGTAAGGTAACTAGCCTGAGGTCTCATGGCTGGTAGAAAGACTAAAGCCCAGGTTTGAACTCTAGTCCACCAGGGTGGAGCCCATCTGAGTTCCCTCGCTGTACCTCCTTATGCTGTTATAACCGAAAAACCACACTGGTTGTTTCATCTTCCCAGCATCTTTGACGTGTGTGATGCTGTCCTCATTCAAATGTTTTAGATAATTCCTTCAATGATATCTGTCTGTAGATTGTTATTTTATTGAGCTGAGGCTCAATGGAAGTAGGTTTCAACTGACTGTAGAGTCTTTCGTAAAATTGCTGTAGCAGTGAAAAAGTACACATTTTCCAGTATCTTCCGTGCTGTTTGTTTCAAGAACCTCAGGAACAATAACCACATTATAATTTGTGTGTTCACGTGCTGTTTGACTCTAAATATTACATCTTACTTATATTTGAAACAAGAAAGAATTAATCACTGCTTACTTTGAGTAGTTTCCATACTATTTGGTCCTCTTAAAAAGGAGGTTTGACCATTTTTTTGATGTTCCTTCAGCTGGAATTCAAACTAAAATACAGTTACCATAATCATATTCTGCTGTTCTCGGTTTCAGGTCAAACTTCCCTTTCCTGTAGATCAAATCACAGATCTTCCAAGGAATGATTTCCAGATGATGATTAAGATGCACAAGCTAACCTCAGAACAGTTAGAGTTCATTCACGACGTCCGACGGCGCAGCAAGAACCGCATCGCGGCCCAGCGCTGCCGCAAGAGGAAACTGGACTGTATTCAGAATTTAGAATGTGAAATCCGCAAATTGGTGAGTTGACCCGTTCACTGCTGTCAGCAACCCGGAGTGACCAGGACTGATGCAGAATTGCAGAAGTGAAGGCTGGAGAAGTGGAGAGAAGGATCACAATTTGGGGAAGTTGGGTTTATTTTTAAGCAAGTTTCTCAACAAAAAAGAATAGCTTTCTATCTGCAGTTGTGTGTGTCTGTGCAGAGCTATAATCATGTTTCAGTATTTTATGTCCTTCAGCCATACACATAGAGGTAGTCCTTTCTTTTTTTCCATTCAGCATGGACTGGTCACTAACATTTATTGCATGCATGTGTGGGCCAGGTATTTTTCTCAACTATTTTTGCAAATGATCACATTTAATCTTCACATCAACCCAATGACTTAGGTGCTATTTTATCTGAAGTTACAGAGGAGGAGAGGGGCGCAGAGAAGTGTGCTCACTCTCCACTATGTGGCAGAACTTGAACGCAAACCCTGTTGTCTGATTCCAAATCTAGACACCACTGCTTTCTCCTGCCTCACACAGAAGAGTGTAGAATCCAGACAGGACACCACATGATCTCCTGAAGCCCCTCGCAGTCCCAGGGTCCTTGATTTTGTGATTCTGCCTCCAAGTGGCTGGCACCTCTTCCCTGTGCCTGAGACTATTTTATCTCAGGGAACTAGCTCCCATCTCCCAGGCTCCCCTCACTGGGAGCTCTGTGCCCCCTTCTCCTTTGTAAGCAAGCTTAAGCTTCAGGAGGTAACTCCAGGTGGCCTCTGGCTCCTTACTGTAGCTTTGAAGGCAACCAGTGCAACCTCATTTAGCTGGACCTTTCAGCTGGCCAAATACTGGAAACATCTTAGGTACTGTGCCTGTGTCAGGCTAAGGAAGAGAGAGACCACATGATGTAGTTATGATCTAAGTGTGGATCCTCAGACTATATACACAGTGATCCTCTGTCTCATGGTAAGCCACTGTCCCAATGAGAACCTCAGAACAAGACATTTGAAAAGCATAAATAAATATTGACCTGTTATCAAGGACTTCAGGGTATTTTTTCTCTCTTTTTTAAATTAACGCCCAGGGTGCCTGGGTGGCTTAGTCAGTTAAGCATCCGACTCTTGGTTTTGGCTGAGGTCATTATCTCACAGTTCATGAATTCAAGCCCCTCGTCAGGCTCCACGCTGACCATGTGGAACCTACGTGGGATTCTCTCTCTGTCTCTCTGCCCCTCCCCCACTATTGTGCACATTCTCTTTCTCTCAAATAAAATTTTTTTAATGTTTTATTTATTTTTGAGAGAGAGACAGAGCATGAGTGGGGGAAGGGCGGGGATAGAGGGAGACACAGAATCCGAAGCAGGCTCCAGGTTCTGAGCTGTCAGCCCAGAGCCTGACGTGGGGCTCGAATTTGCAAACCATGAGATCATGACCTGAGCCGAAGTCAGACACTTAACCGACTGAGCCAGCCAGGTGCCCCTCAAATAAATAAATAAACTTTAAAATAAATAATAAAATAAAATAAAATAAATAAATTAACTCCCACCAAGCAGGGGAAATTTACTCGTGTGCAGTGGTTAAGTCACCTACAAAATAAAGCTCAAGCTTCTTAGCAAGACATTGGTGCTTTCCAAGGTTCAGTCTGTAGCTATCTCCAGCATCACCTTCCACTCCTATCCTTGAACTTGACCCCTAATAAAATCAAGCTCTTCGCACTTCCTGCCATCTATGTTCGTACTTCCGTGTTTGTGCCTCTGCTGTCTCCCCTCTACCTTGGACGTTTCTCGACCATTTTCTTCTGTAATTTCATCCTTCATCCTTTGAGACTCACATTACTGCCACGTGTCTAGGAAACCCCTTCCCTGAGTCCAAGCTGAGGCTGGGCACTCACCCTGGAGCCCTGATCTGACCTCTGGCTTCATGCTTATCACCGCAGTCTTGCGTCGTCTGTGTGTGTCTGTCTCCCCAGCCCCCCACCCTAGGTGGTAGGTTCCTCACAACAAGGACAGTGACTGGATCACCTCTCAGTCTCCAGTGCAGGCCCGGTGAAGCCTTCAGGAAATGTCTATTGCCCTGAAATTTCTTTGAAATTGTGACCAGATTGTGGAATTATGAATTCCTTCTTTCTTTCAAACTTTTCTTGAATGTTGCTTTAACAACAACAAAAAATTGTATTTAAGCCACATAAGGGGGCAAGACATTGTTGGTGGTGAATATGGGTCTTCTGAAAGCCTACTGGGCTTAGGGAGGGACCCAGGCAAGGCTGAGCCTGCTCAGTACAACTTGTCAGGACATTGGGCATATGTCCATGATCATTCAGCCCTGTGTAGAATGAGTCTCATCACCCATGTTTGAGAAACACCTGATTTTTGTAATTAGAGTTCTGTCCTTCCATGTACTTGTGTAATACCAAACAAACAATAAAGTCTAAGCCACACACCAGGCAGATACCTAAAGCACTTTGCTTAATACTGTTCAGTTGAAAAATGGAGAGGGCACCTCCTACTTCTCCTCCCACTTTTTTGGCAACTTCTTAAATAATATGCTACATTTTGCTGCCGCATGAGAGTTTCCTGTGCTCATCACTGTATATCTGTGACTTAGAGCTTCATGCTTGTAACCAGGGCCTTGATTTATACTGCCTTTCCTGCGAAGAGCCAAAACACGGTCACAGCAGCATTTCATTTTCTTCCCCTTAAAAGTGGCCCAGAACATTTTGCAGATTAGTAGGGGGTTGGTGGCTTTGCAAATATGATGTGGCAGGATCGAGACTGAGACACTCCTCCTGGGGCTGGGTGGTGTTGCCTCCCACTTTGCAGACCTCCAGGTCTTCCTGGCTGTCCGGGTTGCACAGCCACAGATGTAAGATATTTTCCACGAAGAGACTTCCTGGATGTTCTGTTTCCTATCCGGCACCCTCTAACTGCGGGGTCGTGCCTGCTCACCTAGTCTGGGCGGCAGGTACGGCACTGGCAGGCAGGGGCAGGCCAGTCTGCCCTGCCAGTCTCCCGCACACACACACCCACTCCCCACCGCCATGCTGCCTCCGGCACGCCACTCAGCTTTTGCAAACTTGCATAATGTATTTCTCTCAACTTGCACTGGTACATCTGTTTATTTTTCATTTTTAAAACATGTTTTCTTGATAAATTTATAAATATTTTAGCAGGTGCCCTTTCCCCGTGTAAATCTCTGTCTCCTATACACATGCCCACGCTGCCTGCCAGATTGCATTCATGCTACAGCACGTACAGCTCCCATGTCAGAGCCCCCGTGTTGTATGTTTGCTTCTCTCCCCTGCTTTCTCTCTCTCTCTCACTCCCCCCCCTCCCCCGCCTTCCATTTTCTCTCCCATCTGGTGGTGATGTCCAGTTTCCTCATCTCTTTCACTGTGTGTGCCTCCTGGAACCTTTGCATCTTCTCTCCTCACGCAGATAGTTCGGATGAAACTTTAACCAGTCTCCCCTCTGGTGGCGAAATTCATCTCTCTGATGGGATGATGAATTTTAGTAACACAAGAGCTTGTGTGGGATTTTCTTTGAGGACAGCATCTCAGAACCATGGGCTAGTCTGCTAGGGCTCAGTCACCACGCCTCTGTCTGCCCTTCCCATGTCACAGTCCCCACCTGTACTAAAGAGGATCTGTTGTGTTCAGTCTGTATGCTGCAAAGGCCAGAAGGCCTGTTGTTTGATGGAACCGTATGAAATTGCCAATGGTTGATTTTCGTTGTTGATTTTCGTTGATTTTTCATCAGTTTTTTTTTTTATGAGACTTTCCTTTTTAGAGAAGTTTTTGGTTCACAGCACAAGTGAATGCTCCTGCCCCCTGCCCCTATACACTCATCACCACCAGCCCCCCCTTATCAACATCTCCCACCAGAGTAGTGCATTTGTTACAATTGAGGAACCTATTTTGACACATCATAATCACCCAAGTCCATAATTTACATCAGGACTCATTCTTGGTGTTGTATATTCCATAGATTGGGACAAATGTATCCACCATGACTATATCATTGAGTAAATTCACTGCCCTAAAAATCCTCTGTGCTTCACCTGTTCATCCTTCTCCCTACCCCAGCCCCTGGCAACCACTGGCTTTTTTACCATCTCCATAGCTTTGCCTTCTTCCAAAATGTCATAAAGTTGGAATTGGCCCATTTCTGACCTTCAGAAATGGCAAACCTAACACATTTGGGGGAGATTTTTTTTAACTCCAAAGTTTGGGGCTGAGGGTTTTCCAAATGATTCTCTAAAAACCCCCAAATCCAGGAAACCAGAACTTTGACTCCCTGTAGTTTTCTGGTTGGTGGTGATTTTGCTGGCCACTTGGACAGACCCCAGAGAGGGATGAAGAGCTGCCACAGGGAAGGTGTGAGGCTTTCCAGCACATCTGGACATCTGGATAGGCTGCTCCGATAGGACACTTGAGCCCGGGCTCCTTAAATATACATTTTGTAGGTGCCTAGGTCCTGGCCTAGCCATTCACGAGTTACACTGCAATGCCAAATGCAAAAATAAAAGTTGGAAAACCCCCAGAAACCGGGCTTCTGTCCTCCCGTTCAGGCTTGATCAGGCCCCCTCTCTTCTCTCTGCTGTCCAGGTGTGTGAGAAAGAGAAGCTGTTGTCAGAGAGGAACCAGCTGAAAGCCTGCATGGGGGAGCTGCTGGACAACTTCTCCTGCCTTTCCCAGGAAGTGTGCCGCGACATCCAGAGCCCCGAGCAGATCCAGGCCCTGCACCGGTACTGCCCTGTCCTCAGACCCGTGGGCCTCCCCGCAGCCTCCAGTATTAATCCTGCGCCCTTGAGCGTGGAGCAGAACCTGGCCGCCTCCCAGTGCGCGGTGGGGGAAAGCGCCCCCTGCTGCCTGGAGCCGGGAGCGGCTCCCCCCGGGCCCCCCTGGGCGCCCGGCAACACCTCGGAAAACTGTACTTCCGGGAGGAGGCCGGAAGGCGCTGACCCCGGAACCTTCTCGGAGAGAGGGCCTCCTCTTGAATCCAGGAGCCAGACGGTGACCGTGGATTTCTGCCAGGAAATGACCGATAAGTGTACGACCGACGAACAGCCCAGGAAAGATTACACCTAGTGACGCGGCCTGCCTCCCAGTTCTCACGCCTCTCCCACCCAGGTGTTTTCCGGTCAGCCTGTGGTGCTGCTCATCTGTTGTCTGGAAGAACCGAGAAGGAAATTGGTGCACACTACAGCGTTCTTAGCAGCAATACTGTTTTTGAGTATTCCCTCCTCTCTTCAAGCGGGAGTGATATACAGTTCCCTTCACAATGGTGCTACCCCTTGCTCAGGCGAGGAAAGACGGGCGGTGCTGACGCTGCCTGTCTGTGGGTTAATTTCAGTCTCAACAGGGATAGACTAGAACACCTCTAGGACCCAACCACGGATTTTTTTTCTCAGTGGCCCATGTCACAAACCCTATCTCAGGAATTTCTTCTGAATGTTCAATTTTTTTCATTGAAGACAGCTTCTATACACATCAAAGTTTTATAGCTAGACTGTACATATTATATATATAATATAAATATAAGATATATATATATCCATATGCAAAAGTCCTGCATGCCTCAATTTTCTCATCCTAAAACTGGAAAACTTCATTTCTCATTTATAAACAGGTTCCAACATTCCTCTTCTTTTGTCTCCGATGCTAGAACTAGTTTGGTAACTGTTAACATGGTCATTTTTCTTGCTTCACAGTTCAATTTCAATTTGTACTTATTTATGGAACAGAATTCAATGTTGGAAACTTCTTTTGAGGCTTTATTTCAGACCCTTTTTTTGTTTGTTTGGTTTGCTTTGGGCACCGTCAGATGGTGTCATCTGAGTGTTGTGGGTTGTTTTTTTGTTTTTGTTTTTCTTGCAGATACTGTACAGTCATGGTCAACTTTGCCACTTGCACTGAGTTTTGGGTCAAACCTATTTTCTTAAATGAAGTTGTTAACTTCGGTATAACTCGAGTATACTGTATATTCTTTGCTTTTAGTTTAAAAGTAAGACATTTTAGCTAATTAAAAAGCACTCAGGTGATAATTATGTAGGAAAAATAATCTTGCCAAATAATGAATTCATCCTAGGATGTGTAGACAATAATCTGCTTGAATATTTTTATATTTCACCTCCTCCCCACCTTTCCCAGAAGCAAAGTTTAAATGCAGAGAGTTCAGAGTTGATGCTGGATGTTCAGACTCCTAAGTGGGGAGAGTTTGGACGTCCACTCAAAAGTGCATCCAAACAGCAGGAACCCATGATTTTGTACCAGAACTCAGCAGGCATTGGCTCCTAAAAATCAAGTTAGAACTATTTTCTCACCCAGGGGGCAAGTCCCATTCATTTCAACCTATCCTCAGGCCCCTGCCTGCCCATGAAAGTGCAGTGCAGGAGGAATTTCTTGGAAGGATTTGTCTGATCAGCCACCCCACTCCCTTGCCCAGGCCCCAGCTCCCAGGACATCTCACCTGAGTGGGTTTGAATCACAGCGCCAGGCGTCCTGGGTTAATGCAGTTCACCCAGAGTAGGAGAGAGCAGGGCACATGTAAGCCTGGGGTCTGTCCCTAATACAGGCAAAAGCATTTCTTTCTCCCTCCCTTCTCCAAATGCTTTGAGTTGAATTCTGAGGTTTTTCTGCTCGTCTCTTGTCCAAAGGCAGATTTCATTCTGAGGCTTTGGATACAGTATGGCCAAGGAGCCCTCCCTATCCCCTTCCCCCACCACACACACACCTACCCTCACCTGATGATAATTTTCTTCTCTTGCTGCAAAACTGGTTGGCTTGCAACCCACAGAGAGCAGCTTCCCTTGGCTCTGGGGGCGTGCTGGCCCCTGGCCACGTTTACAGGAAGATGTGCCCAAGACCCTGCCGCCAGCCTAAGAGGAGGAGGAATCCGCTCCCTCCCTCCGGTCGGCCCTCCAGCCTGGCTGCAGGTAGAGTCCTGAAAGGTTTGATGTGGGGATGGGGTGGTGGGCAGTGGGGACTAGATGGTTGACTTTGTTTCTTTATTTGTGCCATTGTTTGGACAATATTAAAGCTGCATGTAAAAGGGGAAATTAGTATATGACGTAGGCGAAAAGTGAAATCATAGTAACATATGTTTTAGTATTATTAACTCTTTTCTGTACAAATATTAGCGCTAAATGTTTAAATATGTATGAATGCCAGAAATTTGTTGGTTCATGCGGTAGGATAAAAAAAAAAAAGGCTTTTCTTTTAAAATAGTTCCGCTTTTAAAACCTGCCTCTGGGTTTTTGTTTTTTCTCGTGTGCGTGTGTATGTGTGTGTGCTAGTCTGAGTCAGATTTTGGTAAAGCTCAGCGTAGGAGCTGCCATTTTTATTATGGTTGTTGGAATTTCTTGGCCTAGTGGAACGGTTCTGTGCTTCACCGTGGGGTTTGCCTTTGTGGAAAACTGGTGACAGCTGGAATTTAAATTCAATGTGAATCATGTGATACATCACAGGTGATATACATCCACAGGTGTTAATGGTGGAGGAGTCAGCCAACAGTATTGTTTAACTCTCATGTTGCCTTTTTTAAGTGACCTCCTCTTCTTTTGAAAAAAGAATGTTTTCTGCTAGTATCATAACCAGGTCCAAACAAGCTCGCTGGCCTGACTTACCCTGGCGACAACTCATGTGCAACTGGTAGTCTTGACCACATTCCATCAGTCTCCCCGCTGTCTGTTGTTTGGTCCGCACACACACACCTGTGCCACGGCCATTTCCAGGTGGGGAGGGGTCTCCTTATTTTCCTCCACCCTAACTCAGCCCACATCCTCCTTCCACCCACCCCCGCCTCGCTTTTCTCCCCCTTCCCCAATCAAACCCCTACAATGGGACTGGTTAAAAACACTGCTTGGAAAACTGTCTTTCCATTTCTTAGAGATTTCTAACAGGTTGTTATGATTTTGTTCACTATGTACCATAAACAGTGACTGGCTTTGTGCAATTGTCTATGTGACTTGTCTTGTCTTTTACTACCCTGAACCATGTGTTCATCCAAATTGTTTCTGGGTTGATTCAAAGGGAGGACTAGTTGGGGACCAGAATCCAAATTGCCTCAAGTGGAGTTTTAAGAACCAGCCTGTCTCCTTTCCCTGGGATCCCTTAGTGAGGCCCATGTCTTTTATGAAAAAGAAAAGCAAGTTAATAGCAAAGAACAGTGTTTGCACAGCATGGTGGCATTTAATTGTGCTTTTAAAGGTCCTTCCTTACAAAAATAAAGGACCCTGCTGCCATGGCCTGCTTAGGAGGATCCCTGCCACAGCCGAGTTGGGTCTCCAAAAACGTAGGCGTGAGCCGTTAGGGCAGGAACAGTGGAGGTGGCCCTGTGGCTGGTTAACATCCGCCTGGATCTAGTCCTCCCCTTGGATCCACCTTTGTTCTACTTGTATGTGCAGACAACCTCACTTCATTCAGGTTGGTCAGGCTTTGGGCAGGTGAGTGCTTTGCTGTATGTGTTTGTTTCTCTGCGTTATCTGGGGGTGCCTTGAATAAAATCAAACTTCATTACATACTGATTCTGGAACAAAACAGTTGCGAAAACAAAACAAAAGAGCTGTCAAACTTACTAGGCCATCCTGCTATTTCTATTCCGGGTTCCCTACCAATGACTCAGGCGTCAGAGGTGATGCTGCAGTATAAAACATTATTTTGTATATTGTACAAGTAATTTATTAACTGTCTTTCTAAAAGTATGCTGCTTTTAAGATGCACTATGACTTTGGATTTAATCCTTGTATTGCTTTCCTGAGGAAGTAAAAAAAAAAAAAGGTTAGTGATTAGAATGCCAGCTGCCACTTCTCCTTAAAAAGGAGGCCAGGGACCAGCTCTAGGACTTGCATGACAGAACCACCAGACATCAAGTGGGCACAATGTGAAGTTCAAAGCTATTATCAAGAGGTCTAGGAGTGCCTGGCTGGCTCAGTCAGTAAAGCATGCGACTCTTAATCTCGGGGTTGTAAGTTTAAGCCCCATGTTGGGTATAGAGATTACTTAAAAAAATCTTCTAAGAAAAAAAAAAGATCTATACCTACACTTTCTCTTTTAATATTTTATGATTGCCATTAAAGAAGAAACAAAGGTGTATAAAGTATACACCTTTTAAGAAACTGCAAAGTCCTGTCCCTATGGGCCGCTCCACACTGTGGTAGCAGAACCCTCTCAGAGCGAGTAAGGCCTGCGAAGCGCTTTCAGACCCCACTTAGCTGGACCCCTACATTACACCCCATTTAAACTAGCAGCTGCTTAATAAATGACTTCAATCTGCTCCCCTACCGCTTACAGTCTTGAAGGAGTCGCAGACCTGGAAAGGGAGCAAGAATCAAGTTTTGTCCTCAAATTACTGTAAATAGACTGAGGGACAGAATTTCTTTTTGTTTTTTTAAGGAATAAAGCTGTTCACTCTATCATGAGTTAGTATCTCTTCCCAAAATCGAGGATCTTGTTGTAGGTGCAGTTTTTGGCGAGTCAGTCCACAGTGCCGTGCCCTATGTGGAGTTGGTTTTCGTGCAGGAAGTCTGTGTGCATAGAGGCAATCTGTGTTCAAGCTGTATGTTTCCAGTACCGCCCGAGCCATCTCCTGACCCAAGCATCAAGGACTGATGCTGTAGAATAGAATATATTTGTGCACAAATAGTGTGTGCAGATAGTATTTGTACATAGAAAGGACCTATTGTGGCAAATTGAGGATAAATTATTCAACTGACGGTGCAAACACATTTCTTGTGAAGAAAAGGAAGTGTATAGTATTTTCCTACACTCCACCCTGGGAGGTGATATTTATATCCAGTGAATATCCACGCATTTTAATCATAATATGAAAATGACGCTGCCGTTCTGTGAAGAATACCCCTTGGTTGCAGAGGCCCCACTTTGTAGCTTTGGTTTGATGTTGTGACATGGTGCATGCGTCTCGCTATCAAGCAATGGCTAAACAACTCTGACTTTCACTTCATTCCAGTTTACTGACCTCAGATAAAACAGTGGCCCTCCTTAGAAGCAGAAGTGCACCAAGACCATCCATTCAGTGCCAAGTGTTCCTGGGGGGTTAACGGACACGTAGATGAGGAAAGAGGGAAGGGACTTGGACAAAGAGGGTTTTTCCTACCAATGATGCTAAGTCTCCTACCAAAACATGTCTGCAGGCAGAGGGGTGACCTCCACCTGGTCCTAACGATGCATTGGGTGCGTGTGAATGCTGGGATGCCGTCATTCACACTCTGACACAAGAGACCCGCCACTTCTAGTGAGTGAACAGGAACCTTCCAAATGCACTTGGGAACTTTGGGCTCTGGTTAGACACAGCCGTTCAAGGCAAGCACCACCTTTGCTTGTGAGGCCAAAAGGGCCTGGGAGAATTTGTTCCAGAACCAGTCTGATACAAGTGCACCTCTAATATATGCCTTACAAACTCCAGAGGCCATATTCAAAACAGGGTCTTCTCAGTGTATGCAAGGGGCCACAGCCCTTCTTCTCTTCCTCCCCAGGTCGAACAATACGGACAGTTTCACACATATCTACCTGTATAACCCTCTGTACCTCTCATAACTGCTCAACGACTGTAACAGGTTACATCAGGTGTTTTTCTACATACTTTTTACACAGATTCTATGCGATTAATGTAACTTAATTCAATGCATCATTTTATTGTACTAGTTCTTAGGCTTGTCTTTTTTTTTCTAAGTGATTGTGGTTTTTGTTGTGGTTTTTACTGTAAAAATGAAATGGCTGTTGATGCTTATTCTCTGTAACTAAGAATTTTTACCTTTTTTGGGGGAAAAAAAGCATTGCTATGAACTAATGAATTGAAACTTCATTTACTCATTGTAAATACACTATTGTGCAAAAAAAAAAATATTTCACTCAGTTGAATTGCTAGTGTTAACTGAATTTTGTCTCGACACCATTTCTGTTGATGAAATAAAGACATATCATTATGCATTGTAGGCTGGCTTTCTCTGCCCCTGAACCCTGTTACAGATCACAGGGCTGGAGGCCTTAGGAAATCTTTTCTCCCAGAGAAGCCCTGTGACTTCCTCTAGTTTGGACCTTTACCTGCTACCTGATTAATATGATTAGAAATCTGAAACATGTGATACTGCTAAAGTGACTCCTCAGATCCCCAGTGCCTGTGAGAGTAGATAATAGGCATTAAATGCAATTTCCTGGTTTTGATGTTGTGGGTAGCTATGCAAAATGTCACCACTGGAGGGAGGCTGGGTGAAGGGTATTGTTTCCTACAAGGGCATGTGAATCTACAAGGATCTCAAAATAATAGGTTTAATTTAAAAGAAAAAGCTAAATGAAAGTCAGCCAAGAGAAAGGGGCATTAAACCAACACCAAGATACAATGATTAGCAAGACAGGGAGTTTAGAATTGTGGTTAAGGGAGTAAATACATTACAACTAGAAAAGTATATCTGATCATTTTGAATCTTGGATTTTGATATAAACAGAAAGCAAGGTATTGAATGGAGGGCAGGCCAGATGACCATGAGCGACGCTGGCCTCACGTGTTCTGGCTAAGCTGTCAGGCCATAAATAATACGTTCTCATGGTGTCTGAAGAGCGCCGTGCTGCTGAGATCTGGGCTTCAGGAAGTACATGGCCTTGCCCCATCCACCAGATGGGAAAACTGAAATTTAAGGTTACTGAATTCTACTCCCTGGGCACCCTACTGAGACAAGGAGGAAGGGATTCCAGGGAGCATATAATGGGGTTAGCAAATGTGTGCTGTTCTGAAAACAACACAGTTATAACATTTTAGGTGTGAAAGGTAAAATATAGTTATTTGCATGAAGACATGAAGTTATTTAATCCATTCTAGAAAAAGCAGGTGAATCTTTGTCTCAAAATTTGGTTAAGAAAACCTGGTCATTAAGCGGCGCCTGGATGTCTCCGTCGGTTAAGCCTCCGACTCTTGATTTCAGCTCAGGTCATGATCTCATGGTTCTTGAGATCAAACCCCATGTCGGGATTCACTGTGACAGCATGGAGCTTGCTTGGGATTCTCTCTCCCTCTCTCTCTGCCTCTCCCCCACCTCTAAAAATAAATAAATAAATAAACTTAAAACATGGTCATTTAGAACTGATGGCCACTTGCACCTTTGACCCTGATGTTTGCACGTGTGGCAGGAATGACCATCATAGTTGGAAATAGAATTAAAAAGCTATTGTGTGTTGCAGAAGGGAAGCATTTAAACACCATCCTGCCCCAAATGGGCAACAGCCATTATTTCCTTTCCTTTGAATGTGCACCTTTGAAGGGATTCATATCTACTTCCAGGGTACAATGAGGATTCTCAGATTGGCTACCCCTATACCAGTCCCTGCCAACAGTTTTGTTGTATCTGTTTGTAAATAACTAGGCTCTTCTTTCAAACAGTTCTACTTCTCCAGACCATCACCCCTACCCCCTCAATTAGGATGCACTAGCAAGACTGTACTTGATGTTTGACATCAGCTTGTGATAGTGCCCAGAGTGGGATGGGTTTCCAATTCTCCCCATTGAGCAGCTTTGCTTTCCTGGTATAAATGAATGTGATACTTCTTGGTGTCAAAGAATCAAGGCCCAGAGAGATGGAAAAAGCCACTCATCCCACATCCCATGATGTGCAAGTGTCTTTCCTTTCATTTGATTCAAGAACACGATACCTTCTGTTTTCACCACCTCTGACTCCTACAGACCCCCGCATATACCTGCCACTGGCCTGCTCAGTCAGCCAAAAAAAGCCATTGCTGGTTCTTCATGGCTAGATTTTATTCTCCCCCTTTGAAGACCAGTGCATCCCTGAGGCAGTGATCCTCATCCTAAAGCAATAGATGGAAACCGTCAGAGACACACCAGCATTTACTGGTAGCATTACATTTTACACTGGTCCTTTAACTTTTTTTTTTTTTCCTAAGTGGGCTTCATGCCCAGCGTGGAGTCCAACTTGGGGCTTGAACTCATGACCCTGAGATCAAGACCTGAGCTGAGATCAAGAGTCAGATGCTTAACCAACTGAGCCACCCAGGTAGGTGCCCCTTTTTTAAACCTCTATTTGTGCTGAACAGTTGATGACATTATAAAGGCTTCTGAGGGTAAAGGAAATTTAAATCAAAGAAAAACAGTGCTGCCCTACAGACTCTTCTGAAAGAATCTCTCATAATAAACCTATTGACAGGACATGACAGAACACTAGTGAATAAGGAATAGACTGGAGAGTTTAAAGTGATGCGTACTATATTGTCTTTGGCATCTATACACAAACATGCATTCATTCAACCAACACTACGCTGCATGCTGGGCATCCGAGACTTAAAATGCACAGGCCTTATCCTTGTAGCTTTCACAGGTTAGTTGGGCAGACGGATGTGCAAATAAATCATTGCCCGGGGGCTGCTGATTGTTATGGACAAGAGAGAGAACACGACTTCACAGCTTCCTGGAAGGAGTCCAGGCCTTGGAACAGCTGGACCTGGATCTGGGTTTCAATTCAGCTGCACTGCATGCACTTTAGCTGTGTGACCTTTAGCTGTGGGGCAAGTTACTTAGTCTCTTTGAGCCTTCTCTGGTTTATAAAATGGGGGCAAACAATAACTTTGCACAGTTGTAGATAAAACAGGTATAGATAATGTGTCTTAAGCACCTGGAATATGGTATGCCCCTTAATGGCACCCACTTGGACTTGGCCCCAGCATCATTTTCATCCACCTGGTCTTCACTGGCTCTTCTACCAACTCACTGTGGAACAGATCATGCCTCTTCATATCTCCACGCCTCATTTCCACTTCTGCAAAGTATGGGGACAGAGAAGACTCAGAAGCCATTTGGGCTAGAAACACAGACCAGCCCCATCCAATGCTGGGCTCCCTTCTGCAATATCCCAGGCAGTTACCCAATGTATTAGGGTTCTCCAGAGAGACAGAACCAATAGTCTAATCTGTCTATCTAGTCTGTCTGTCTGTCTTTCTATCTATCTATCTATCTATCTATCTGTCCATCCATCCATCCATCCAATGGCCCCAACTGCCTCTGCTATGCCACTGCAGAGCTGGGGTGCTCTCTGCAGTGAGCAGGTCAACAAGCCCTATGAGGCTGCTGGATGGGGGAAGGATAGCCGCTCCTCAATCCTTCTCCCCTCAGAGTGGCAGCAGCTTTTACCCCTGGATTTTCTCTCAGGGTGCACACTTCCTCCCTGCCTAATCCTGCCAGAGATCAGACCTGCCTCAGGTAGTGAGGCCAAGTGGGGCAGTAAGAGGTTGATCCCAGCCCCATCAGGGAAGGGAGGTCTCCTGTGGAGGTGGGCCCAGGTGGGAGCACCCTGTACACACCCATCGCCTGGCGGGTGTCTCTGTGGAGGGGATGGTTCCCACAATTCTTCTTGCAGTTTGAGCTAACAAAGGTGCAACTTTTCTCCTGCAGATGCTGGTTGGTCCTTGGTCCATTTTTCTGGCCCCAAGCATGAATTATTTTTTCATAATAGATGAAAGTTCTAGAAGCATGTTCTGAAAGAGAGAGGAAACAAGACAAATAAAACTAAATAGACTCAAAGCGCTTGTAAAAGTCAGTCCTGACAACCCACCTGGGACCCTGTATATGTCACAGATACCAGGGATCCAATCAAACCCTGTTGCAGAAGACAATTCTAGGTTGACCCAGAGATGAATGCCCACGTAAGAGCTTCTATTCCCAGAAACCTCTGATCCCACCTGCCATCTTCTTATTCTTCTCCGGTTGTTGTTTTTATCCAAAATCCAGGTCTAAAACTATAAGCCAACCTTTTCCAAAGCTCCATCTTTGCCCCTTTTACAATTAGCAAGATTTTTTACTTTGTAAAATGTGGAAAGTGATCCATTGTGGCATATTCTATTTTGCAGTAATCTATCCTTGATCCTAAAAATATGCTACACTTAGGCTCCCTTGTGCAGAAAGAGCAAGAAGTAGCAACAAAGTATAGAAGACGGAACTTGGGTTGAGTCAGACAGGCTTAGGACAAAATTCCAGGTCATTCACTCATCCAGTAAATATTAATTTATGTCCCTGCTATGTACGAAGGACTATGCTTCATCACATCCTAATTGTATGACTTTGGGCAAGTCATCTATTTCTGTATCCATAAAATGGAAATAATTACAGAAAGGAAGCCCACGGCAGTGTCTAGACCACCATCAGGCTCTTAATGAAGTGCGTATCTTTCCTCCTCTTCTTTAGATGCTTTGTTGATTGTTCTATAAAACTTCTCAGCCAGGGGCGCCTGGGTGGCTCAGTCGGTTAAGCTTCCGACTTTGGCTCAGATCACGATCTCACGGTCCATGAGTTCGAGCCCTGTGTCAGACTCTGCTGACAGCTCAGAGCCTGGAGCCTGCTTCAGATTCTGTGTCTTCCTCTCTCTCTGCCCCTCCCCTACTCATGCTCTGTCTCTCTCTGTATCTGAAAACTGAATAAATGTTTTTTAAAAAATTTTTTTAAACTTCTCAGCCAAAGGGCTCAATAAATTAGTACAGTTCATCCTCAAAACATCCATCCAATAATCCTTGTTAATGCTGAGTCAAAAAAAAAGACCTTCTCTCTCTTTTTTAATGTTTATTTATTTTGAGAGAGAGAGCATGAGCAGGGGAGGGGCAGAGAGAGGGAAAGAGAGAATCCCATGCAGGCTCCATGCTCAGTGTGGAGCCTGACTCAGGGCTTGAGTTGATAACCACAAGATCATGACCTGAGCCGAAATCAAGAGTCAGATGCTTAACTGACTGAGCCACCCTAGCACCTCAAGACCTTCTGAAATGACACAAAAAACCTAGAAGTAATAGAGATTTTAGATTTAATATAATATTAAAAATTCAAAGATGCTATAAACAGGGATAAGAGACCAGGAGACTGGGAGAAAATCTTTCTATATACATACAAAGAGTTAACATAATATCATATAAGAGCTCCTAAAAATCAGAAGAAAAACAAATATCCCAACAGAAAAGATAGGAAAGGATCATTCTTGGTAGAAATACAGATGACCAATAAACATGAACAACCTGACCGGTAATTACAGATGTAAATTAAAATGAAGGGGAACATGTCTAGTTCATCAAATTGCAGGGGCAGGGGGGAAAGATAATGGCTGGTATGAACAAGAATGTGGGAAAAGAGGTACCAATGTACTGATAAGAAAATAAATTGGTGTGGTCCTTCCTAAGCAAAAATTTTCAGCATCTATCAAAATATAAAACATGTATGCCCATTAAAACCAACAATTCCACTTAAAGATATATGTATGAAACATTCACTGCAACATTGTGTGCAGGAGAAAGTTAGAATGGCTAACTGGCCATCAAGTGTCTTATGGCTCATTAATACCATACAAAAGCATGAAGTGATGTAAAACTGAGGTAGTTCTGGGGCACCTGGGTGGCTCAGTCAGTTAAGAATCTGACTTTGGCTCAGGTCATGATCTCATGGTTCATGGGTTCGAGCCCCACATTGGGCCCTGCACTGATGGCTCAGAGCCTGCTTCAGATTCTCTGTCTCCCTCTCTCTGTCCCTCCCCTACTCATGCTGTCTCTCACACAAAAAAATAAGCATTAAAAAAAAAAAAACTGAGGCATTTCCACAAATCCTGACATGGGAAGATCCCTGTGATGTATCATCAACTGAGAAAAAGCAAATTGCAAAGACATCTCCACATCTCTACATGATCACATCTATATTTTAAAAATTAACGTATATGTGTGGACATATATTTGTCCTCAAAGATGGATTATGAATACCTTGAGAAAGGTAGGGGTGTGTTCCCAAGCTGTTCACAGCAGTTGCCTTTAGGGAGAAGTGAGAACTGAATCTAGATGAGAAGAGATGAATCCTCACATGGTCAGGTTCCTATTTTATTCTCTATGTTCTTTTATATTGCTTTAATTTCTTTCAATGAGCATGTATTACTTAATTTGAAATACAACAAGTAAGAAAAAAACTGTTCTTCCATGCAAACCATAAATGATGGTACCCCTGGTCTGAGCCACATGCCTCTTTCACCTGGGTCATTGTGTAAGCCTCTAGCTGGCCTCCCTGATTGTACTCTTACCCCTTGTCTTAGTCTATTCAGGCTTCTATAACAAAATACTGTAGACAGGGTGGATTATTTATTTCCCACAGCTTTGGAGGCTGGGAAGCCCAAGATAAAGGTACTGACAGATTCACTATCTCGTAAAAACCCATTTCCTGGTTCATAGATAGCTGTCTTTTTTCTGTGTCCTCACATAGCAGATAGGATAAGGAACTCTCTGTGGCCCCTTTTATAAGGGCACTAATCCTAATCACAAGGGCTTTACCTTCATGACCTAATCACCTCCCAAAGACCCCACCTCCAAATACCATCATATTGGTGATTAAGTCTCAACATATGAATTGGGGGGGCGGGGGCACAAACATTCAGACCATAGCAGCCCTATAATAGACTCTCCAGAAAGTGTGTTTTTTAAAATGTATGTGTCAGATCACCACCACCCCTCTGCCATCCAACCCAGATTCCTTTCTGTGGCCTATAAAGCCCCATATATCAGCTCCTGACTGTTTCAACCTCACCCTTATCTCTCCTCTCCTTGATAATGGCCCAAGAGAACTCTGCAGGGCCTTGGCACAGCTGGCTCCATCAGTCATGCCAAGTCTTGAGGCGGGTGGTGCATCCCAGGCAGAAAGACCAAGAAGTGCAAGCATCCTCAGCTTTTGAAGCTACAAAAGGAGAGCACTCTTTATCACTTGAATGCCCCGAAAATTGGAAAACTTCACAGGACAACCTTCTTCCTAATGCCAAAACCTCCCTCCTCTATAGCCATGGTTCTGAACTCTGGCTGCACACTGGAATCATCTAGGAGCTTAAAAAAAATACTGGTGTCCAGGCTCCATCAGCAGAGATTCTCATGGGGGAAAATTTCAAAGCTTCCCTAGTGATTTTATGTGGAACTCAGCAAGAGAATTACTGCTCCATTGCATCTCTGCATTCAACAATGAGGAAACGTCTCGTTTTCAGAGGGTAGCATGGGTTCCTAAAACTCAGCCAGCCCTCCTCCCCAGGCTCACTTGGCCAGACCGGAAGTCTGCTTTCCATGCCCAGCTAAATCTATCCTCCAAAAACCAACCTTGACCAAAATTATTTAGCAATCAATGAGCTTGGACTTGAAGAAACTGTGGGGTTGGGTGAAAGTAAGGGAAATGTCAGAGCATAAAATCATGGCTCCTCCAAGTGACTTTTGTAACCTTCTAAAATAGAATGCATTTCTATTGCAGGACAATTCCCTCTATGGGACACATCATAAGTGACAAAGCAACTGTGGTCCTACCAGAAGTCATTTCACTCTGAAATGTCAAAATGCATCTGACTGAGCCCTAAAAATTCTGCCATGTAGGACCTAAGACAGTGTAGAAAGCAGTTTACAGTCCATGTTTTGACCCTAGATGATTATAATCCTGTTTGCTGCACTAATTTCTAATTAAAGATCTCTCTGTTGGCAAGAAGCATGATGTGTCAGCCACAGTGCTCTGGAGTTGACAGCTGTGGCCTCAATCCCCAAGTCTTCCTGCCACTTGGGAAGTGAAGTCTCCTGTCAACCCTGTAAGAGGTCTGGGGGAAAGTTACCATAAGTAGTAAAGCTCTGTGTCCAAAGACATTATTTGTAATTCCCAGAAACATTAAAAAAAAAAAAAAAAAAACAAAGGGAAGAAAGTGGAAGACAAAAAAAGAAAGGGGCCTATCATCTTCATCATCTTTTCTCCAAACTCACAAAAATGGCTGGCCTCTCCCAAAAGATAATCTGAGAGATTAAGAAAATCTGTCTCTACTAAACACTACCGTGTCTCCCTCAATTCTCTGACAAAACAAATGCTCCTCTTACATGGAAGCAGGTACAAGAGAGGGAAAATGATTAAAACTGTATTGCTGACTTCACAAATGTAGGTAAGAAGCACGAGTCACTGGCAAGGTTACTCTAAAATAGTGGTTTTCAACACTGGCTGCACATTGCAGTCACCATGAGAGTTTAAAAAATACTAATCCTAGGGGCACCTGGCTGGCTCAGTGAGTAGAGCATGTGACTCTTGATCTTGGAATCAGTGTTTATATATATATATATATATATATATATATATATATATATATATATATATATACATATATGTATGTATGTATATATATATATATATACACACACACACGCATACGCATACATATATATATACATACACACACACACACATACACACACATATATATGCATATACAGTACAACCTTGGTTTGCAAGCATAATTCATTCCAGAAACAAGCTTGTACTCCAAAGCACTTGTATATCAAAGTGAATTTCAAGAACCATTGGTTCAGTTGTGATCATGTGACATTCAGCATCACACACTACTCATATTGCAAGATATCACTTGTTTATCAAGTTAAAATTTATTGGAAATGTTTGCTCATCTTGTGGAACACTCACAGAACAAGTTACTCGCAATCCAAGGTCTTACTGTATACAGTTTACATATGTATACACACATATATATGTATATAGTTCACATATATATACATACATACATAAATACTGATCCTGCATCCCCCCCACCCCAGAGATTTTGGGTTAAATGGAATTGGATGGGTCCTGGGCATGACAATTTTTTAAAGCTCCCAGATGACTAACTCGTGGCCAGGGCTGAGAACCCGGCTGTAGTTTGTTATGGGGTTCCAAGTAGCCACACTCTGATCTTAAACATAGTCTCCTGGGGGCGCCTGGGTGGCTCAGTCGGTTAAGCATCTGACTTCAGCTCAGGTCATGATCTCACGGTCCATGAGTTCGGTTAAGCGTCTGACTTCAGCTCAGGTCACGATCTCACGGTCCGTGAGTTCGAGCCCCGCGTCGGGCTCTGTGCTGACAGCTCAGAGCCTGGAGCCCGTTTCAGATTCTGTGTCTCCCTCTCTCTCTGCCCCTCCCCTGTTCATGCTCTGTCTCTGTCTCAAAAATAAATAAACGTTAAAAAAAAAATTTAAACATAGTCTCCTGAATAGATGGCCGGTCACTGCCAAGAAATGAATATCAGTTTGAAAGAAGTATTATAGGAAAAATCTGAGTAGGATGATGCCTCCTCAAGATATGGCTTTAGTGTGGTAAAAATATCTCTAAACTCACAGGATATATGAAATTGGGATAGAGATTCAATCATCATAGATTTAATCATTATCATTAACAGGAAAAAGCAAGTATATAAGTTCAACCAAGTGAGCTCAACTAGGGGAATTTCTTTCTAATGGAAAAAAGCTATTATGGGGTGCTTGGGTGGCTGAGTCAGTTAAGTGCCTGACTTTGTCTCAGGTCATGATCTCACAATCCGTGAGTTCAGGCCCCACATTGGGCTCTGTGCTGACAGCTCAGAGCCTGGAGCCTGCTTTGGATTCTGTCTTCCTCTCTCTTTGCCCCTCCCCTGCCCACTCGCTCGCTTGCTCTTGCTCTCACTCTCTCTCTCAAAAATAAACATTAAAAAAAAAAAAACTTTTAAAGCTATTAGGAGCAGTGGATAAAGCAAATGTCATTTTTTCCTTTTTCCAGAACTGAGAAGAGTCCACAGTAAATATCCATTATGTCTTAACAATGGCCAGGAAATGCTTATTCCACACTGGCTTTTCAGAGAACAGAATTAAAATCAATACCATATTGATTTTAGTCTTTGTGAAATATAGCACCAAATATTCGTATATGACCTTTAAATGCCAGAGCTATTAAAACAATGGAGCACACCCTCCTTCTTTAGCAAGACAAGGGCTGCTGAAGGTTACAAATGCTCTCTTTTGATCCATTTTCCACACTGTGATAGAAAGAGCTTTCTAAAATGTAATGCTGATCCCTTAACTCCTCTGCTGCACACCCTCTATGGGTTCTCCATTGCCTTCCCACAAGGCCTCCATGACCCTTCTCCACCCTTCCCTCTCCATAGCCTTCCTACCACTCAGTGCTCCAGCCACATGTAGCTCCCCAGACATCCCTGCTGTGTCACACCTCTCAGCCTTTGTCTATGCTGCTCCCTGTACTGGGATGTCCTTCTTTCATGCACCCCAGTCCTCCTAGTTCTGGAGAAATTCACTACATCTTTCAAGACTCAATTCAAAAACAATAAAAAAAAAAAAAGACTCAATTCAAAAGTAACTTCAACAATGAAGCTTTTCCTGACCCATTCATAAAGAATTGTCCACTCCTTCCTTTGCCTGCGCACTCCTTCTAACATGGCACCTTACACTTGATCACATTTATGTTTACCTGTATAACTTCCCCATCTAGACTCTGAGCCCTTTGATGGGAGAGACAGTATTTTATCCATTTATAAACCCAGCTCTTGCAAGACTGAATGATATAAAGTAAGTGTTCAGTAACTTTATTTCATGAACTGAATTTAACTGAATGTACTGAATGACTGGATTCAACTCTCTATAAATTAACCTCCCTCACCTCCTCTCCCTCTCTCTCAACACACACGTATACACACCAGGAAATTGGAAAGGGACGACTAAGAAGCAGCCAGAGTGGAACATCTCTTGTAATAGTTCTATGATCAGTCCTTACTTACCATTGATGTTCTATACCCAGTGGCAGAAGGCAGAAGCGAGGGACTATTTTCCCGGTGCAGAAGATCCAAGCAAGAGCTGTTCTGAGAACTGAAGCTTCTTGAGTCACTGTGCAACTGTCCCTTTTCAGACAGCAATCTGGACAGAAAGCTGGCCTTGCGACTATCCAGGTGAGATCTGTCTGTCCAGACCCCACTCTCTCTCATGCTGCCATCGCTGTCTCTACAGTGACTGTGCAACTCTGTAAGAGGCTCTCCTGAGGGTCGTAGATCCTGGGACTGCTCCCAGGTTCCTATTGCATAGGATGGGCAATGTCTAGGAGCCATCTCTGTACCTAGCCAGGACTGGGACTTTACATTTTCTAGGCCAAATGAATGGCCTGGTTGCTGTCCCTGGTGCTGAATTCGAGTACTGTCATCCCAGGGACATGGGCTGTGGACATGGAGCTGTCCTCTGTGCTGATCCTTCTCAGTCCACTCTTTTTTAATACAGCAAGGGTCTACTTCAAGTTGCCTGGGCTGTAGGCTTTCACATGTGGTTTTAGACTTCAGCACATTGACTTGAAAGACTTGCTGTTGATTGTTGGCTTGAAGTAAAGAGATTCTTTTAGGCAAGGGAGAGCAAATCATACAAGGCTGGGCCACCGAATATTTTTTCAAATGGAATGGAGTGCCACTTTCATCCTCAATGTCCTCATTGCTGGATTTCTCATAAAGTGCCCTCATGATTTTCCTGATTCCCAGATGAGATATTTCCAGTACATTAAGGAACAAAGAGATGGCTGCAATGCTGTGCATAAAGAGCATGAAAATTGTCTTCTCTGTGGGCCTGGATACAAAGCAATCCACTGCATTAGGGCAAGGAGATTGAGTGCATTTGTAAAGGGGGTGCATTTGAAACCCATAGAGAACATACTGGCCTATCATGAACCCTACTTCCAGCACAGATCTCGTTAAGATGTGTAAGACATAAGTACGGAGCAGACATCCTTTTAGAGGGACTTTATGGATTCTCTTCTGCTCCTCCAATCTCTTCAGCTCTCTATCTATCCTTTGTTGCTCCTCCAATTCAAGCTCTGGATTCTCCATCCGGACTCTAAGGTGTGACTTTTTCCTCTGCCTCTCCTTTTCAAAGGCCCTGAGTCTATAAAGTGCATGGCCCATATACACCAGAGAAGGAGAAGACACAAAGATTATCTGTAAAACCCAGAACCTGATCAAAGAGATAGGGAAAGCATCATCATAACAGATATTGTTGCAACCTGGCTGCTGGGTGTTGCAGGCAAATGCTGACTGTTCATCATCCCAGACATCTTCAGCAGCCACACCCAGTACCAGCATTCGGAAAATGAAGAGAATGGTCAGCCAGATTTTCCCCACTATAGTTGAGTGGGAGTGAACTTCCTCTAGGATGTCACCCAGTAAATTCCAATCCCCCATGGTAAGAGATTAATGTCTGAAACATACAGAAAGTACTGAAGTTAATAGCACCCATGGATATAATGTATAAAGACACAGGCTCATTAATAAAGCAGGTTCTTTTTTCATGTCAGAAAAGCTATGAAGCATTTTCCAGCCCTAATTATTTATGGCCCATGGTTGATGAAATAGGATACTTCCAAGGAATATGATTTGGGAAGAAAAAAAAAACTCAAGACCCTGCACAATCTGATCCAATTTCCTGCCTATCCTTTCCTTCTCTCTGACACAAAGTTGACTCATTCCATATATGCAATGGCCCTCATATTTGTACAATGCATTCCATCTCAAGTTTTGTTCATTTCTCTGCCCAGATGAGAGGCCCCATTAACCAGACATCCTACATGATCTTGCATGAGTCTCAACTTTTCCAAGAAGTTTTCCCTTGCCATCCCAAGTCAGAGTGGTTTTTCCCATTCCTAAATGCCCACACTATTTTTTATACCACTCATTTGGCACTGTGCCTAAAATGAGTTTTGTGAAGGCTGTGTCTTACATCCCTCATCTTGTACACTCTTTGCAGATAGGGACACATTCTATAGCATTTTGTTCTTTGCACACAGAAGGTATCCATAAATAATAGTGGGATGAATCATCTTTCCATTTTAAAACTCGGTTCCTTGACCTTATCACTGGAATAATCATCACACATACAACAAAAAAAGTAAATCCTCATTATGTATTATATTATCCATGCTCCCACTGCAAGAAAACAAATCAGCCAAATATACCCTCTGGAACTGGCACAGGATAGCAGTAAAGATTAAGCAGACACAGAAACAGTACCAGACATGTGATTACATTCACAACGCCACATCTGGAACAGCATGATTTCATGAAAGCTTTGCTAACTTAGAAGAAAAGTGAATATAAACTGCTTTTCTAGCAAGCTTGGATCCAGGAAAGAATTAAAGCAGAGCTGACATGAATAGGTTATTTGGTTTACCCTAAAAAAAAATGTTTTTCAAAGTTCAATGAGATTAAAAAGTTAGATTAAAGGCTTCTAAGATGTAGAAGACTTCCCAATATGAAAGATATGAAGAAAAAAACAGGAAAAGTGTTATTAAGTTAAAAACCAATAATGAAAGAATTTTCTCTTCCATAATTCACCCATTCAATAATATTTACTAAATCTTACTATCATCTAGGCATTGTCCTAGATGCCAGGGAATTCAACAGTGAACAAGATATACCTGGTCCAGCCCTCACAGTATTTGGTCAGTAAGGAATCTCACTAACATAAAATGAACAAATCGTGAAAAGAATGGATGAATATCAACTCAAAAATACAAGAGATGGGGCGCCTGGGTGGTTCAGTCAGCTAAGGATCCACCTCTGATTTCAACCCAGGTCATAATATCACAGTTATGAGATCAAGCCCCACATCATTGGGCTCTGAGCTGGGTGTGGAGCCTGCCTGAGATTCTCTCTCTCCTTCTCCCTTTGCCCCTCCCCTGCTTGTGCCGTCTCTCTCTTTAAACACACACACACAATATGGAATCATTACATTTTCCCAACGTATCTCCCAAAAAAATAAATTCCAAGTGGAATAAAGTATTAAATGTAAAAACGCCAACCATAGGGGTGCCTGTGTGTCTGGCTCATTTGGTTAAGCACCCAACTCTTGGTTTAGGTTCAGGTCATGATCTCACAGTTCATGGGATCGAGCCCTGCATCGGGCACAGACAGCACAGAGCTGGCTTGGGATACTCTCTCCCTCTCTCTGCCCCTACCCAACTCTCTCATCTCTCTGTCTCTCTCAAAATAAACATTAAAAAAAATTTTTTTAAGTTAACCATATAAGTATTATAATAAAATATGAAAGAATGTTTTAGAATCTTGAAATAGAAGAAGTTTTTTTAAGCACATCAATGCCAGAAATTATCATTGGAAAAAATTTTTAGATTTTACTCAGCAAAACTGAATGGCAAAACTGGAGCTGTCCCAGAAGGCATTTGGGTCTAGAAGACAATAAAAACAACAACAAAAAATACAAACTAAATGTAAACATTTGTGAATAATCACTGAATAGGTAGAGAGGAGATCACTCAGGGACAAGAAAAAGTGAGCCAATGACAAAACCCTGAAAAATAACATAGGAGAATACGTCTACAAATAAAATACAAATAAAATGAATACAAATAAAGTGAAAGTGAGAAATGGCCAAAGAAAGTTGGGGGGCAGGGGGAGATTATGAAAACAGAGAACCATCACTGAAACCAAAGGATAGAGTTTCAAGGAGAGACACAATGCCAAATACACATACACATACTCCTATTTATATGAATTAAATGTGGGATATACCATGCTCAGGGATTGGAAAGCTCAGTATTTGTAAAGCTGTCAGTTCTCCCCAAATGAATTGATTGATAGATTCAATGTGAGATTTTATATCAGATTAAAATAAAATCCTATAAATGTACATATATATGTATGCACATGTATATGGTGTGTGTGTATATATATATGTATATACACATATGTGTGTGTATATATATGTATATATATGTGTGTGTATATAGTAGATATATGTAGAAATATACACACACACATATATATATATATGACTTTGGACTATATGACTATATGACTACGGAGACTTTATGACTTTGAAAAAAATACAGGGCACACACCAGGAAGTTAATACAGGTTATTGGAGGTCTCTAGGAAGTGATGACAGTGGAGGGGGGTAGGGGAAAAAAAAAGGAAAAAGAATAAAGACTCTTCTTCTAAGCAAGTACGACTAATTTTTTATCCAAAGTAAACATTTATATAAATTTACCTGTATATGCATACATATATATAAATTTTTTAAATAAAATATAAATAGTAGATACCTCTCTGAATTTGGGAGGGGTATTAATGAGACTTTTATTTTACTCTATATGCTTGCGAATTGCTTGAAATTCAAAATTAAGAAGGTAGTTACATATACTACTTGTAAATAAAATATTAGATTTAAAAATTTTGGACTTATGCCTTATTAGCTGAAGCAACAATTTAGTAAGTTCTATCCTCTCTTAAAGAGTTCAGGTGCTTTCTCATTATTCCTTTAAAAATCTACAGACATTATTCTTTTTTTCAAAAATTTTTAAATGTTTATTTTTGAGACAGAGCAGGAGTGGGGGAGGGGCAGAGAGAGAGACAGAATCCGAAGCAGGCTCCAGGCTCCAAGCTGTCAGCACAGAGCCCAACATGGGGCTTGAACCCACAACTGCAAGATTATGACCCGAGCTGAAGTCGGACACTCAACTGACTGAACCACCCAGGCGCCACTAGACATTATTCTTTATTAAAAATTAATTCCTGAGGAGCCTGGGTGGCTCAGTCAGTTGAACATCAGACTCTTGATTTCAGCTCAGGTCATAATCCCAGGGTCGGGGGATTGAGCCCCATGTCAGGCTCTGCACTGAGCATGGAACCTGCTTAAGATTCTCTTTCCCTCTGCCCCTCTCCCCGACTCGTGCACTCTCTCTTTCTCTCTCTAAAATAAAAAATAAAGATAAAAAATAATAATTCCTTTAGCACTTAAAAAAATATCTAGAGCTTCTATTTTATATAAAAACACTGAAATAGGAAAGTTAACTCAATTTGTTAAATTATCCTCTACTTGGCAGTCCTAACCTATTTAATGTTTCTATTGCCAGTATCCCTTTAAAACTTGGGAATTATTATCTTTAAATAACAAGTAAAGGAAAACTGGTCCAACATGGAAAACAGGAATACAATCATGCATATTGACATGCAAGAGCAAAATCCTTTAGACAAATATTCCTGTTTCCCAAAAGTAACTACTTTTTATCAAAAATGAAAACAGGTCCTAGAAATATTCTTGAATTTTATTATCAAATACTAATTTAGCATCTCCCATGTAAAAACTGGTGCTCCTTTTCTGAATTTTATTTCAGATCTTATCTTTCTATCCCCACAGGGATTTCCTATATTTCTCATAAACAAGGAAGTCCACATATTTACCACTTACCTTATAGGTGGTCAAAAATAATAGTAACTGCTCACAGAACCTTAAAGTTGGACCGTGAGTGGCTAATTAGTGAAAAACTGCTGCTGGTTGCAGATATAAAGCGTCTAATCAGCTGGGTGTGGGGCAGGATCCAGAATGAGCACAGTAGTTTTGATCAATGGAGTCTAACCTAGTTCTCTCTAGAGGTCAAAATGTCCTCTGGGGCTTTGCAATTCTCTTGTGATATTTTCCTCTAATTGACCCCATGCCTGAGCCCCTCCTGGTATATCATATTTACAAATGAAAAGTGAAACAAATGAGAATTTTCCTATCTTTTTTGTGGATGATCACAGTGATTTGAGTTTTGGGTGCATTTCTTCCAACCGATTGGGAATCCATGTCATAGATCAATGGGTCACGTCCAATTTCATTCAACAGCTGCCTGGGATGAGTCTTGCCTCATGAAATGTGAACAAGTAAAAATGGAGTGACAATCAAGCCCAAAGTGTTCTTGCAAATCATGCTAGGCTGCAAGTAGTAACATCTCAAAAAGAGATCAATAAACCAGAGAGGGGGCTGTACATGTCTGTAGATTATGCGTGCTACCAATACTCTATTAGGCTGAAACAGGCAGCTCAGGATATCCCCACCGCCCCCCCAACCAACTCCAAGTGGATAATCTGAAAGCCTTAGAAAGCTCTGTCAGATTTTTTGGAGAAAGTATTTGAATTCCAGAGAGGTCAAATAACTTGCCCAATGTGGACAGAGATTAGGTCTCCTAATTCCCAGTCTTACATAACATCTACATTAGTCACATCTCAAGTACAGTCTTACTGCCATCTTAGAAGGGGTGACAGCAAGGGTGTTACTAGAACCCAATGGTGACTTCAAATCACAGCTCCTATGCACATTTCTGAGCCTGCTCTTTTCTGCTTAAATTTTGAAAGTATATAAAACTATTTAGGGTGGCTGGGTGGCTCAGTTGGTTAAGCATCCAACTTCAGCTCAGGTCATGATCTCACAGTTCGTGAGTTTGAGACCGACATCGGGCTGTCTGCTGCCAGCACACAGCCCACTTTGGATATACTGTCCTTCCCTCTCTCTGCCCCTCCCCCACTTGTGTGCTTGCTCTCTCAAAAATAAACATTTTTTAAAAACTATTAATAGTTCCTATCACCCGCCTATTCTATTTTCACATATTTAGTTTTTAAAAAAGGATAATAAAGGCTAAACAGGTGAGGAGCTCAAATTTCCACTATATCGCACACTAGCCTCAAGTACAAATTGCCAGAATTAACTAGAGGCAAAAACACATGATGTATTAATATATGTATTTGTATAGTACTGGACACACTGTCCCAAAAAGCCCTTGACATTTAATTCTAAAATTCACCTGAAGACTAATGAATGTAATACCTTTAATGCATTTTGTCAGAGTCAAACATTAAAATCATACATTATGCATTGAGTAATTCAGAATGGTACGCAAGAAACTCCTATTAGTTGCCTCAAGGGAGGTAACTGAGTGACTGGGGAACAGGTGGGATGAATACTTTTACATTGAATCATCTGAACAGCAAATGCATTACCTAACTCAAGATAATAATGTTTAAACCAGAAAGTGAGGTTTAAAAAAAAAAAAAAGCCCACAACCCTATGTTGATGTATTTAAAAATCTCCTGCAGGGGCACTTGGGTGGCTCAGTCAGTTAAGTGTCTGACCTTTGCTTTCGACTCAGGTCATGATCTCACATTTGGTAAGTTGGAAGCCCACATGGGGCTCTGTGCTGACAGCACAAAGCATGCTTGGGATTCTTTCTCTTCCTCTCTCTCTCTGCCCCTCCTCCACTCACTCTCTCAAAAATAAATTTTAAAATAAACTTAAAAAAAATAAAAATAAACTTTTCCCTGATAAAACAATCTGATCATTCTTGAAGAGTTTTAGCAAGCAGAGGATTGGCACAAAGTCAGCGACTCTCCCATATCCTCATAGTAATAATGTGAAATGTCCCCATGAGGTAATACTGCCCTGCACTGCTGCTGGGGGGGAGGAGCTCTACGCACTGCCTCATCCCCACCAGCCCAACGGCTCAGCAGGAATTAGCACACTAAAGGATGAGAATCAGTGCCATAGAGAACAAGTTTTGTTTTGTTTTTTCAAGTTCCAACTTTCTCTCTCACCAAAAGAGATGTTGAATCTATGAAGTCACTGGCAGGCCCAAGACACACTCAGAGAAACAGAAGGGAAAAGGAAGTTTAGAAAGAACAAACGTAACAGGATGGAGAAAGGCGCACCTGGAATGAGAGCTCCACTAGCTACCGCCTCCGTGCTAGTCAATGGTATCAATACTTTCCATGTCACTGCACTCACAGCTGGTGATATACACTCCCTAGGGCCACGAGGGGTTGTTGGTTTTCTGTAAGCAGCTGTAAAACATTAGAACTGGGAAGGCTGACATAATATCAGTGAACAGAAATTCCGAGTCATAGAGGGTAGCAGCAGCAGAAGAGGAAAGCTCATTTGTGTCAAGTCCTCATCTGCTGAGATTCAGAGGAACTTACAATAAGAAAATAAGAGATTTCCAGAAGAAAGTGTGAGAAATTATAGGAACTGGGTTAACCTATCAGGTTCCTAGCAGAGAATTTGGTGTTCCTCAGATAAAAGGTATTACCATGCCAAAAGATAACCACACCAATTACAGAAAAACAGAACTGCAAAATAAAAGGTCGAGGTGAGTGATTTTCAAAACACCGTAGGGGCGCCTGGCTGGCTCAGTAGGCAGAGCATGCAACTCTCAGTCTCGGGCCTATGCGTTCAAGTCCCGAATTGGGTGTGGAGATCACTTAAAAAATAAAATCTTTTTAAAAAAGTAAAATAAAGGTAGTTCTAAGAAGCATGAAATTAAATCCCACCTTCCACTTGGAAAAACATTCTACGACAGTGTCAACCTCACATTAATGAATATATGAAATTCATAGCTGACTGTCTAATATTTAGGAGACACCATAGCTTAATAAACATAGTAGTTCACTCTCACCACTTTCAGCAAGTCCTCTCCCAATCCCAGGATGTGTGCTCGTGAACATAATTTAACCTACTACCCTGGCCTTCAATTATATATCCTTATGGGAATTTGTTCTACAGATTTACCTGCACATGTATAAAATGATGTGTACAAAGTGATTCATTACAGTACTGCTGCATTTGCAGAAGATAGGAAATGCCAGAATGTCCATCAATAGGGAAATGGTTAAACACAATAAACTCTCATTTATTATTATTCTCCCACCCCCACTGCCCACAAGGGGTAATCCCTCCAGCAACCCTTTGTTCTCTATATTTAAGAGTCTCTTATGTTTTGTCCCCCTCCCTGTTTTTATATTATTTTTGCTTCCCTTCCCTTACGTTCATCTGTTTTGTATCTTAAAGTCCTCATATAATATTTGTCTTTCTCTAATTTCACTTAGCATATCTTCTAGTTCCATGCATGTAGTTGCAAACGGCAAGATTTCATTCATTTTGATTACTGAGTAATACTGAAGTAAATATATATCACATCTTCTTTATCCATTCATCCATCGACGAACATTTGGGCTCTTCCATACTGTGGCTATTGTAGATAGTGCCGCTAAACATTGGGGTGAATGTGCCCCTTCAAAACAGCCTATCTGTATCCCTTGGATAAATACCTAGTGGTGCAATTGCTGGGTCGTATGGTAGTTCTATTTTTAATTTTTTGAGGAACTACTATACTGTTTTCCAAGGTGGCTGCACCAGTTTGCATTCCCACCAGCAGTGCAAAAGAGATCCTCTTTCTCCGCATCCTTGCCAACATCTGTTGCCTGAGTTGTTAAATGTTAGCCATTCTGACAGGTGTGAGGTGGTATCTCATTGTGGTTTTGGTTTGTATTTCTCTGATGATGAGTGATGTTGAGCATTTTTTCATGTGTTGGTTGGCCATCTGGATGTCTTCTTTGGAGAAGTATCTGTTCATGTCTATTGCCCATTTCTTCACTGGATTATTTGTGTTTTGGGTGTTGAGTTTGGTAAGTTCTTTATAGATTTCGGATACTAACCCTTTATCTGATATGTCATTTGCAAATATTTTCTCCCATTCCATTGGGTGCCTTTTAGTTTTGCTGATTGTTTCCTTTGCTGTGCAAAAGCTTTCTATTTTGATGAGGTCCCAATTCTTATTTTTGCTTTTGTTTCCCTTGCCTCCAGAGACGTGTTAAGAAGTTGCTGTGGCCAAGGTCAAGGAGGTCTTTGCCTGCTTTCTCCTGGAGGATTTTGATGGCTTCCTGTCTTACATTTGGGCCTTTCATACATTTTGTGTTTATTTTTGTGTATTGTGTAAGAAAGTGGTCCAGGTTCATTTTTCTGCATATCGCTGTCCAGTTTTCCCAGCACCATTTGCTGAAGAGACTGTCTTTATTCCATTGGATATTCTTTCCTGCTTTGTCAAAGATTAGTTGGCCATATGTTTGTGGGTCCATTTCTGGGTTCTCTATTCTGTTCCATTGATCTGGGTGCCTGTTTTTGTGCCAAACCTTCTTAATTTTTAAACCACATAAATGTATTATCTAGACAAAAATTTTGATTAAATATATGTAATTTACCCACAAGAAGCTAAGTCTATGCCTTCCCCAACTCTTCTCTGCCTCGGTGTCCTTCAAGGATCAGATCATATAGCACTTCCTCTATGTTGCCCCAACTTGTTCCTTGTAACACTAGTATACCACTTCTCACAGTTAGTTGGGTGTTTGTCTTCCCGGGAAGCTGAACTCCTTCAGAGGAAGAATGATTCATCTTTTTATCACCAGCTCCTATCACAATGTCAGGACTTAGGCACCTCAAGATACATTTAATTTTTAAAATATACCTCAAGTGCACTGAATCAAATCAGTCATAATCCTTGTATCAAGGCACACACACTGCCTTTATTCTTCCATGGAAGAAATCTTTTAAAGTTTTTATTTGTTTGTTTGAGAGTGAGAAAGAGAGAGAGAGAGAGAGAGAGAGAGAGAGAGAGAGAGTGTGCACGAGCCAGGAAGAGAGGCAGAGGGAGAGAATCCCAAGCAGGCTCCATACTCAACAGAGCCCATGTGGGGCTTGATGCCATGACCTTGGGATCATGACCTAAGCCGAAATCAAGAGTCAGATGCTCAACTGACTGAGCCACCTAGGGAACCCCCAAAATTTATTTTCTAATAATAGAGTCAATATCCATGAACCCATACCAAACTGAGAACTAGAACACTGACACTAAATTATATTTCTCTAGATGCTATCCCGTCCCTTTGCCTCTTTGAATCTAGACATAGAGCTTACAGCCTTCACAAAAATTAACTCGAAATGGATCACAGACAATACACTTGTCACCATCTTATCTGAAGGCTATATTAATTTTCCTCCTCTGCCATAAACTAGGCCACAGAAGTCTAGTCTAGTCTTGACATCTCCCAAAACTTTAGACTGGGCCACAATATTAATCTGATTGGATCTGATGAGAGAGCGGTAGCAAATATGGTAGATGCTTTAGTAATAAGACATGCAAGCCACAGGGCAGGATATAAACTCCCCCCACCCCAAAATTAAGGCGCCTGCCACCTCAGTGGTTTCTGGAGGTCCAGCCTTTACAAAGTGAAAGATAAGTTGCTGTCCTTTGCACTAAAATAAGCACACACACACGCACACACACAAAACCCCACAATGCTTGATAAGCTTTTATGAATTCTAGAGGCCACTTGATGTGTTATTTGGCCCACTAAATGATCAACCTGTAAAGCTGTCAGCTTTCACTGGGGAACAAAGAAAAGGCTCTGCAACAAGTTCAGGTTGTAGTACAAAAGTCGTGCAAGATGCCAGCAAATCAACTAATACTCAGAGATGATAGCTAATATGTTGCATGAAGTCTCTGGTAAGCCTCAATGAAACAATCAGAGTGCATACCTCCAGGGTTTTATAGCAAAGCTATGCCTTGTGGGAGACTGAATGCCTGACCATGGGAAATCAAGTGACCAGGTGACCCAAGCTGCCCAGAATTAATTGGGTGTTATCTGAACCACCCAACCAAAAAGTACTAAATGCAGCATTCATCAATTAAGATGAAAAAAGGCAGGCTGAGGCAGGTCTGAAAGATACAAGTGACATAAGCAGGTAGCTCAGACTCTAGTATGTAATACTGTACCTGCTTTCTTTACACTCAGTCCAAACCTATAGCTTCATGTGCAGCTCCTTATAACCAGTTAGGTGAGGAGAAAGATTTGGGTCTGGTTTCCAGGTGTTTCTGCATTACATGCTAACACAAGCCAGAAGCAGACTACTATAGTATTACAACCCAAATCAGGACAGAATGAAAAAGGGAAAAAAGGGAAATTCTCCCCCAAGGAGGGGGGATGGAAGAAGTATAGAACTTTTTTTTTTTTTTAAGTTTGCTCATTTATTTTGAGAGAGAGAGGAAGCACACATCGGGGAGGGGCAGAGAAAGAGGGAGAGATTGAGAATCCCAAGCAAGCTGCACTGCCAGTGCAGAGCCAGACATGGGGCTCAAACTCACAAACTGTGAAATCAGGACCTGAGCCGAGGTTGGTCGCTCAACCAACTGGGCCACCCAGGCACCCCAGGGTACAGGACTTATAACAATATATATAGTTGTCTCCTTCCTTCACTTTGAGAGCCAAAGCTAGAACCTATTCAAGGTAAAGGCTTGACTGGATGGTTAAAGACTTAGAACATAATTGGATATATGACAAAGTCTTAGGGAAGCAGCAATGTGAATGGACTTCTAACATTGTAAACAAAGAATGAATATTGTGTCCCAGGTGAATGTTCACAAAAGGCACCTTGCAGAAGAGAATCTCCATGAGATGGACAAGATAATACATCCTGGAAATGAGTCTCTTCCCCGTGCAAACCCAGTGCTTACTTAATGGACCCATGTACAAAATGGCCATATGGCAAGAAAGCAAGCTTTGTATGGGCTCAACAACATGGACTTCCCCTCACCACAGCTGTTCTTGTTACCTCCATTGTGTAAGGCTTATCCTATCAACCACGAAGTCAAAGTTGAGTTCAAATACGGACTACCAACTACTAAGTAGCAGGTGTATTATAGCACACTGGCTATCCATGGAGGGGAGGCAATTATACTATTGGAATGACACTATGGAATACCTGTTCACCATTATCACATTCCACACATTTTCTGTCCAAGAAACTCATTTCACAGCAAAATACATTCAGCAAATGGGTTTATGCTCATGTCTTTCACAATTTCATCATATACCTCTCACAGAAAACAGAAAAAAGAACATTATTATGCTGGCTTAATAATAATAATAATAACCTGAATACCAAAACCTGAGGAGGCATTATTAAGAAAATACTTTAGATCTCACAAAAAAATTAAAAACCCACAGAATATCCTAAACAAAACATTAGCAAACCAAATCTAATATTATATAAAGAGGATCTAATACATCACATTAAAGTGAGGCTGATTTTTTTTTAAGTTTATTTATTTTGGGAGAGAGCATGCGCATATACACACATGAGAGCAGGGCAGGGGCAGAGGGAGAGAGGACCCCAAACAGGCTCCAGGCTCGATCTCACAATTGTGAGATCATGACCTGAGCCAAAAGCAAGAGTCGAACACTTAACCCACTGAGCCACCCAGGTGCCCCAAACTTAGGCTTATTCTGAGACTACAAGGTTTGTTTAGTATTTAAAAATCAATATAATTCACATTTACAAAATAAAAGAAAAAAATTTTTTAAACATCCATTCATGATTTTTTAAAAATTTATTTTACAGAGAGAACGTGCAAGTGTGAGTGGGGGAGGGGCAGAGAAGCAGAGGGAGAGGGAGGAGAGAGAAACCCAAGCAGGTTCCATATGGAGCCCCGTGCAGGGCTTGAACTCAAGAACCATGAAATCATGACCTGGGCCCAAATCAAGAAATCCCACACTTAACCAACCAAGCCACCTGGGAACCCCCATTCAGGATTTAAAAAAAAAAAAAATTCTGGGGCGCCTGGGTAGCTCAGTTGGTAAAGCGTCCAACTTCGGCTCAGGTCATGGTCTCACAGTTTGTGAGTTCGAGCCCCACATCGGGCTCTATGCTGATAGCTCAGAGCCTGAAGCCTGCTTCAGATTCTGTGTCTCCCTCTCTCTCTGCCCTTCCCCCGCTCACACTGTGTCTCTCTCCTTCTCAAAAATAAATACACATAAAAAAAATTTTTTTTTTAATTCTTAGGAATAGAAAGAAGGAAACTTCCTTAAACTGTAGTGGTTTTTATTTTTGTTTTTAATTTACAGGAAACCTTATATTTATAAAATATTGAGTCTTCACTATGAGATCAGGAATAAGACTAGTTCACTACCTTAGTGTTCATTAGTATCAAATTCTAAACTTTATTGTATTAAAGGTCTTTGACAGTGCAAAAAAAAGTAGGAAAAAAAGCTTACAGATTATAAAGAAAGAATTAAAACCATGATTTTGTACAGAAGATTCAAAAGAATTTACAAATTTTTGACACATATATGATAGTTCAGCAAATTTCTAGGTATAAAGTCAAGTGTATTTCTGTATCCCCAAAAGAAAACTAAATCATTTACTACAGGATCAGATACTATCAAACACTAAGAAAAATCTAATGAAAAATATGCAAGCCTTATACGCACACATACATCATTATTTAAATAATTACAATAAATGGTAGAATATACCATGCTCAAGGACTGGAAAATTCAACAATGTAAACATGTCAATTCTCCCCGAATTTATTCAGATTCTGTGGAACTTGATAAACTGATTCTAATATGTATGTGGAAATGTGAAGAACCAAATATATCCTCTAGGATAGTGAGGAAAGAAAACAAAGTGATAGAAGTTGTCTACTGAATATCAAAACTTATTATAAAGCTACAGTAATTAAGAGAGCAATAAGAAACTGAAAATAGAACTACCCTATGGTCCAGCAATTGCATTATTAGATATTTACTCAAAGGATACAAAAATACACTCAAAGGGGTACATGCACCCCAGTGTTTACAGCATTATCAATAATAGCCAAACTATGGAAAGAGCACAAATCTCCACTGACTGATGAATGGATAAAGGGGTGGTAACATAGGGGTGGTAACGAAGGGATAGTGTGTGTGTATGTGTATATATATACGTATACATACATATATATATATATATATATATATATATATATATACATACACATACACACACACACACACACACACACACACACACATACACACATATACACAATACCAGTATTACTCAGCCATCAAAAAGAATGAGCTCTTGCCATTTGCAGTGGTGTGGATAGAGCTAGAATGTATTATGCTAAGTGAAATGAGTCAATCAGAGAAAGACTAATACCATTATGATTTCACTCATGTGGAATTTAAGAAACAAAACAGATGAAGATATGGGAAGGTGGAGGAAGAGAAGTGAGGGAAACCACAAGAGACTCTTAATGATAGAGAACAAAGTAAGGGTTGATGGAAGGAGATGGGTGGGAGACTAAAGATTAAAATTAAGAATGTATATTCATCAAAAAATATGTGATCCAAGGAAAGGCAAACGACAAAGTGGGAAAAGGGATTTCCACATACAGAATAAAGAGCTCATATCCAGAATATATAAATTATTCTTACAAATTAATAAAAGAGATCAGAGACTTGAACAGGGACTTTACCAAAAAAGGAAATTCAAATAGCCAACAAACATTCAGGAGGTATCATTCCACCAGAATGGCTAAGATTAAAGACTTATCATACTGAGTGGTAGAGAGCATGTGCAGAAACTGGAGCTCACACTACTGAAGAAGTATAAATGGATAAACACACTTTAGAAAACTGTTTGGCAGTGTTTACTAAAATTTCACACCTTTATTCTCATTCTTGACCTGGATGGGTGTTACACAAGTATCCACTTTGTGAAATTTACAGAGCTACTTTTCCTCAATGCCACACTTTAATTTTTTTTAAGCTTAGTCTTTTTTAATGTTTATTTTTATTTTTGAGAGTGCATGCATGAACGAGCGGGGAGGGGCAGAGAGAGGGGGAGACAGAGGATCCAAAGCAGGCTCCATGCTGACAGCAGAGTCAGTCAGATGCAGGACTTGAATACACAAACCATGAGATCATGACCTGAGCCAAAGTTGGTCACTCAACCGACTGAGCCACCCAGGTGCCCCACCAGACTTTAATTTTTAAAGTTCAGCGTTTTTATATTTGTACCTTCATCCTAACAAGGCAAAGACTCTAACATTTTCTTGGTCCCTTGACCTCCATCATGTTGATACTGTCTAAAATTAATTATGGATATTTCCTCTTTCTCGTCCTATTCACACTTTACCCAGATATCTAACCACTCCTTCTGCCTAGCTCTGATAATATCTCTTGGACTTATTGTTGCTGAGCATTTTCTCAAAAAATGTTTATGATGTGGATTTTTGATTGGTAAATCTTAATGATTGTATTAAGCCCTCACATTTGAATAACAATTTAAATGGATGTAAAGCTTTAGGTCCAATACTTTAAAAGGTTTTCTTACAGCCAGTTTTGCTCTTGAAAAGACAGATCAATCTGATTCTTATTCCTTTATACAAGAAAAATTTTTATTTTTTACAAGAGTAACTTTTAGATTTTTCTCATTATCAATATGTCTCTAGATGTGGGTACTTCTTGTTTGGCACTTCACGGCCCTTTCAATCTTTAATTTTTTCTTATCCTGGACCTCTTTTGTTACTTGAATGGTGGCACATCTACTTTGTCCTTCATCTCACTTAAATCTGAATTCATGTCTTCTTTTTTCTCTTTTGCTTCTTTCTGGGAGAATTTCTCAATTTGACTTTCCAACTCACTAACTCATTCATCAGCCATACTCATTCAATTTTTATCCCACTTATGTTATTTTAAATATGTTTTTTATATTTCAACTTGGCTCATTATTTCTTATTCTTATACCACATTGCTAAACTCTTCCCTTTTTTTTCTGTTTACAGGCTTAATTTTAGATTCTGATGATCTTATGTAATTGAGTTTTCTTTTGAACCAGTGGCATTTCTTGGTAATCACTTTACTTTGGCTTGTGAACTCACTTACCTGATGGTATGGGCTCTTCTGAGTGATAGAATGCCCTGGGGAAAGGCTAAGGGCAGCAATCTGGGCTATGTTGGGGGTTCAAAGAGAGGGAAGAAGATAAAGCCCTATGGTGCACAGCCCCAACACTACAAAAACCACAGTAAATTATTTGTTTGTTATCTACGAAGTAACCCTTCAACCATAGCTCCCTCTTTAGACACCGTGGGAGAAATGGCAATTTCCTAAGGCATTTCCTAAAGTCTAGGGCCTACGCTGTAACCCATTAGTCCTATAAGTCTGGAGGGGGAGGAGTGAACAAATAATGCACAAGCTAGTCAGTCCTTACCTGTTTTCCCCAAATCTTCACCCAAAAGGGTTTTGTGCTGCCCAGATTTTATCTGTGAGGACACCTGCAGCAGAGGTCTGGTTCACTGTACTAGTACCTGCTGTGAGAAAGCAGGCAAAGGCAACTGGTTTTCTCTAATGAATCTACTCACAGACATTCAGCCAGCCATACCCCCACCAAGAACCACTTCAAAACAGCTCCCATATCCCCTGTGAGTTTTACCTTTTTTTCTTGTAATTATTATCTAAACACACTAAAAGAAACATTGTAATCAAAATATAATAGAACTTTACATGGCTTTATTTATACATTACTGGTATTGAAAACAAACTTTATACAAAAAGTTTTATACAGATAAAAAAAAATCCTTGGCTAGGCAAAGCCATTTATGTGTGTAAGTACACACAAACACACCTATACACAAAGTATTATACATCACTGTAATTATACATATTTACATATACACTATTTAAATTATTTTACAATGTACCAAAATGAGAGGCAATTAGAAAAGCAAATAAAAATGGATGAAAATGAACTAAATAATCGTTTCAAATGCTACAAAATTATTTTGAAAAATCTAGAAAAGAAAGTCATTTCTTTGAGGTTTCAATGCCATTTCATTGTTGCTTTTATCTTAATAACAAGTTCTGTTCAAAAATAAATATCTTGACCAATAACAAGTGAGCAAATCAGACTGATGACTGGAACAAGCCAAGCATGCTGACTTGAGATTAAAGCGTCAGCAATTACAAATGTAGATTTTTATTACTAATCGAATATGCCATGAAACTGCCCTCTACTTCCCCATTTAAAACATGAGGAATTCCAAGCTTCTGTGAAATATGCAATATCAATCAAGACTCCAAGGAATTCAGCAATTTATCTGTAATGTAAGAAAATGCTGAAGTTATGATTCTATTTTTCTGATGACCATTTTATAAGGTGTTGTTCTTTAAATGAGTTCACTCAGGTAATATCAGTGATAAAGAACTAGCTTTTTACAGACTCAGTTTGATAACTTTATTGCTATATTCTGATTCTGGCAAGAATCTTATGAGACTATAGCACTTGGATGGAAAAAAAATCAGTTAAGAGACAGATAGGAATAAAATAACCTACTATTTTTGCTATCATGCAAGCAAAAAAAATTTCAAGTAACAAATCCACTGAAGACTTTAGATTTGTAAAGGAATTTGGAAATTTCAAACTAATACCCATCACTTTCAGATACAAGTTAATTCTTTCATAAATGTATATATTATCTTCACAAGGGAATGGAACTCACATTTTAACATAACATTCAGGTAAAATAAAAACTCAGTTTCATTTCTTAAAGGCAGTAAAAATTTTAAAGCACAGTAAATCTGAAAAATAATCAGGCCATTTTAAAAGGTTCTTAAAGAATAAGCTTTTCTATTTAAATTCTCCATTATTCAATCTTACATTCTGAATTATGTAAATAGGATTTTAACTTCACAGTAAACTGCTAAATATCTTCTGAAGATCTCATTAGCAAACTAGTTGCTTAGAGAAGATATTGAAACTAACAGGTTATCCACAGATAATAAAATTTACACTGGGTCCAGAAGTCAATTTAAACTTCAAAAATATAAGGACCCTTCACACTAAGATCTATGTCCAAATATGGATTCTTTTCAGATTTAATTTAATTTGAACTGAACTGAATTTGAAATTGGGTGTTCTGCATTCAAGTAATTATGATACAAATATAGTGAAAACAGTGATAGGTTAAGTACCTTTACAACTTTCTTTATGTAAAGTCCAAAATATCTAAGCAATTGGTTCAGGCCTTAGAGAAAAAAAACCTGCTGATAATTATTGCCTGTATAGGAATGGCTTATATAATTATAAACCTGTAGGAATGGCTTAAATAAACTAAGAAAACATGTCAGTGAACATCATTAATAATTTAACTTGGTAAATCATGTCATCTATTCAGATGACAAAGGATTTCATGTTTATGAATGATGTACGTTTTATATTTTAAAATATTTAGTACTCCTAATTAAAATTTGAAAAATACTAAATTTCAAAGACTACAGAGTTCACTGCCTGTGAAATGTATGCTATTCAAGAATGTTTTATTTTTCATCTATAAAAAATTTTTTGTTAATCATCAAATGGATCATCCCCCCCGCATCTTAGACTCATCAGCAATCAGAAGGTTGAGAAGAAATATGATATGTTGGTTATACTCCAAAAAAAAACAAAAAAAAAGGGTTGAGGAGAGATGCCATGCTGATCTGAACTGCAGCAGGCTTCGCTCTAAGCCACGTCTCTATGGATGAGCAACCTCTGAATCCTGCACGAGCAACCATCCTCCAACCTGTGACTGAAGCAGAAGCTAAACTGGATGTCTCTACCCACTACTCATATCTTCAGTGACTAACAGGCCATTAACTGCACAGTTACAGTGTCAGATATTTACTTTAGTGGTGTCCTGTAGCAGAACCATTAACTACCTGCATTTTGACTTTTCAAAGAGCTTCATTAGCTGCTGGAATCTTTCTGAGACCTGAAAAATTTTAAGTGCCGGTTAATTACAAACATCTCAATATATATATATTTTTTATCTGTGATGAATATTTTCACAAAACATCTAAAGACAAAGAAAGTTGCCCTCAATAATAAAAACATGAATGTTTGGAAAAATAAAATATCTTCATTCTAAAGGTGATTGCTAGTTTAATTGCTCAATATTAAACATTCTTAAAGAAGCAAACATCATTATAAGACAAATGAGATCAAATAAGTAAATGGTAAGACAATAGGAAAAAATTAGGATTGTTCCCAACTACGTCCACAATCACCAAGATTTTATTTATTTATTTTATTTCCTTAAGTAATCTCTATACCCAAAGTGGAGCTCAAACTCAAGATCCCAAGATCAAGAGTCACATGCTCTACTGACTGAGCCATCCCGGTGCCCCTTACCAAGTTTCTAACAGTCCTATGTAAAGAACCATACTGTTAAAGAAAATGGTTAATAGGAGCCCCTGGGTGGCTCAGTCAGTTGAGTGTCCAACTCTGGATGTCAGCTCAGGTCATGATCTCATGGTTCGGGAGATCAAGCCCCACATCAGCTCTGCGTGGACAGTGTGGAGCCTGCTTGGGATTCTCTCTCTCCCTCTCTCTTTGCCTCTCCCCCACTTGCGCTCTCTCTCTCTCAAAATAAAGAAACATTAAAAAAATTTTTTAAAGAAATTGGATAATATCTACGTATTTTAAACATGATAAAGGTTAAATCTAAATATAGTAGAAACACTTGTAAAATTATAGAAATGCAAAAATTGGGTAGTTACCTGATATGGATTTTTATTCAACTTGGCAGCTAAATAAGAAAATGTTTTCAATGATGGCCCTCTTTTTTGACACTCCAATAAAATTTCCCGGTCATCATTTCTGAAGAGAGAAAAATGTTATTTTAGTTTCTGTAGATTAGAGTAGGAAGGTAACAAAAATTCCAATGCCTTAATGTCTACAAATAGGAGGTGACATTTTTCTTAAAAGCCCAAAGAAACAAACAAACTGCATATACCAAAATATGAACAATGATTATCTCTGAGAAATAGTATGCATGATTTTAATGTTTGAGTTCACACATATTTCCCAAAAAATTAAAAAAAAATTTTTTTTAACATTTATTCATTTTTGAGAGACAGAGTGTGAGTGGGGAAGAGGCAGAGAGAGACAGAATCTGAAGCAGGCTCCAGGCTCTTAGCTATCAGCACAAAGCCCGACGTGGGGCTGGAACTCACACACTACGAGATTATGACCTGAGCTGAAGTCAGATGCTCAACCAACTGAGCCCCCCGGGGGCCCCCAAAATTTTCTAAAATAAACCAATTTATTCTAATGACAAAATTAAAGGTTTTTTTTTTTTTTTCTTAATCTACCTTTAATGTGTAGAGTACTTTCTTTTTAATGTTTATTTTTGAGAGAAAGTGCACACGTTCACACACAGGGGAGGGGCAGAGAGAGAGGGAGAGGGAGACAGAGGATCCGAAGTGGGCTCTGCACTGACAGCAGACAGCCAGATGCAGGGCTTGAACTTGCAAACCAAGAGATCATAACATGAGCTGAAGTCAGATGCTTAACCCACTGAGCCACCCAGGTGCCCCAATGTGTACTTTTAAAATTAGGGCCCAAACAAGATCAAAGTCTTCATAAGCAGAAAAACCAAAAGTAAAATATAATCCAGGCATTCTCATTCCCAGATTTGTTTTTCTACGTGATCTGAACCAGTGCGTGTTATAATCTGAGATACTATTCTGCCATCTATAAATTACCTGGAATGAAGGCATGGAAGACTGTGGTATTAAACAAAACTGGTTACCAGGGGGTTGCTATACAGTTCCCCTAGACCTTTGAGCATGTCCAGGACCAGAGGTTAAGAGCAAAAGCAAAGGGACAGTTTCTAGAGACTTGAGCTAAGCTCAAGGTGACAAGGGAGAAAGAATGTGGTACTCTCGGGGTGCCTGGGTAGCACAGTTGGTTGAGCATCCTACTCTTGATCTCGGCTCTGGTCATGGTCTCATAGTTGTTGAGTTTGATGGGGCTCTGTGCTGATGGAGTAGAGCCTGCCTGGGATTCTGTCTCTTCTCTCTGCTCCTCCCCCACTTGTGCTCTCTCTAAATTAATCAATTAATAAAACTTTAAAAAAAAAAAGGATGTGGGACTCTCAAATGGGGCAAAGAGCCAGGCACTTCACATGCATCCCAACACCAACTGTTCCCCAAACGTGCACGTCCCCACATTCCACTTCCCTCTCTCCCTCTGCCCCCCCCACTTGCACATGCATGTTCTCCCTATCAAATATATTTTTTAAAATTAAATGCAATTAAATAGAATAAAACAAATTAAACTAAATAAGTAAAATAAACAAAACTGGTCACCAATTTCAACATGATTCAGTTTCCCTCATTATGCACTCTAGTTAAGTCTGGAGAGCATGAACCTCTAGTCCAATGGTTCACAAATGTAGTCACCTTTAAATCTCCATTTCTTAAAGTTTACATGAAAGTCAAGAGGACAACCAATTGATGAAACTTTTTCGAAACTCCTAGTTTAGGGGAAAACTCAAATTACAAATGCACTTTTTGCCCGTTTCACCACCTATCATTCTTCCTTTCTAAAATGTGGTTATACCAGTTCCTTACAAAGAATTTTTAACTGAAAAAGTTAAAAAAAAATTTTTAAAAGAACAGTGAAAAGTTATGTCCATGGTGCTGGACATACCTGGTTAAGAGCCACTGCTCTAAACTGTTCTATACTACAGCTGGACTGCACTCTAGAATGCATCCTTTACCAACTTTGGCCACTTTTGAAGTCAGTCCTCACTTGCCTTATTTTAGGATGGGATAAAACTATGATGACATGACAGAACAGATGCCTGGCCTCTCAAAATTTCCTGGTGACTTATAAGTCTCAAGATTCTTACCTTGTCCATAAAACTATAATTTCTCCCTTCTTTTTAATAACATTCTTTGCAGAAAGGCTTATAGGAGAAGTGGCAGTTGCTGACAGCTCCTCGATCCCTGGGCTTGACTTCAATGATGAGAGATCTTTAGTCACTGCAGGGGCCTTTTTCTTACTGGCTTTCTTTCGGTGAGCTTCACCATTCTCAGAAGAATCATGGGTAATTTTCTTAGTCTTTTCCCTACTGGTTAAGTCTGTTTCCTTTCTCTGTTTTTTATGAGAATGATTTAGATCAGAAAGTTTTTTTCTCTTTTTAGGAGCATTATCCAAAGTCCCAGGCAACACTGAACTATCAGAATTTGATGCCGACTCTGGTTTTAAGTCATCCTTTTTTACTTCACATGAACTGGGAGGTTCTGAGGTCAAATCGATACAGGCTTTCTCAACAATGCATTCCAAAGGCCCGTTTGCCACTTGCACCTTTCCTTCCTTACAGTTATCTTCATCTACACATATCACCTGACATTCCAAGCGTTCAACACCTAAAGCAGGATGGTTACTCTCATTTTTACTCTCACTTGAAACCTCTTGTGTCAAATCAATGAAAGCATCTACAGTATCAGGCTGCATATCATCTAGTATTTGAGCATTCTGATCCAAATTGCCTTCAGAGCATCCCAACTGATCAATATTTAAAACTGTTACTTCTATGAATTCCCCCAAGTTTTTGGTCTCAGTGACTGGATCTTTTGTGAGGTCTATATATGTGTCTGGAAGATGATCCTCAACAGAATGTGAAATTTCTTCCATTGGAGGCAATTCTTCAACGCTTTCAGGTACTTTTGGTTCCCATACTTGATGCAACTTGAAACACTCATCAGCCACTTCATTACCATGACTCACTTTACCTGAAGCATCTTTAAGAAATTCGTATATATCAGGAACCTGTGTTTGTATCATACAGTCCTGTTCTTCATGAGCTGATTTACTGCTGTCAACATTGTTGTTGGAATTTAATTCCTCCACAGATTTAAAAACTCCATTCTGACATGAAACATATTCTTTCTCCACTGCTTTATCTGCTTCTTTTTCCACTCTGGGCAACGATGCCAGTGACTCGTCAGCCACCATATTCTGTTTAAGACTAGGGGAGGTAGATGGTGCGGCACGCCGTATTTTCACAATGAAATGATCATTGGACTTTTCCATTATGACAGCATGCATGGGTAGGTTGGGGTGGTACTGAAAGCCTGGAGTAACAGACCGACCTGTCCATGATGAAGAACAACTTGATTTGCTGCTCGAATTATCAGACTCCAGAGCTAAATGAATATCTTGTTCAGATGCATCCTCTTCTTCGAGTAAGGCATCTTCACTAAAATGGGCACTAATAACTTCTTCAGGAGTTGAACTAGACAAAACCTCAGGCTTTAAGAAACTGAGATGACCATCTGACTTCAGAGGTGATGGTACTGTTAAAGAGACTGCGAGATCTTCAAGAAGTATGGAGGAAATGCAGGGCTTGCTCTTTTCTGAACTACATCCATTATCTTTACTCAAAGCTATATTAGTGGACACTTCAAACATACAACTTTCATCCAACACATCAGGATGAACTGGCAAAGAAAGTCCTGAAGACAAAGATGGACCTTTCTCAGATGACAATAATGACCAATTGTCATCACTAATCATTTTAGGACATGGAGAAACCACCCCTGAAACCAGCTCGTCAGTTGTACAAGTTGGTATAGATTCGCACTTAAGACTCTCCAGCAGCTGTTTTTCTGGAGTCTTTAACTCCCACTCACTTTTTTCATTACAATTAACACTGTTATCCAAAAGATCAGAACCCTGTAACAAACTTTTGAATATTTCACCCATCTGTGCATCGCTCACTAAATTAAAAGTAAGGCTAGATGCTTGCTGTTCAGTAAGAATCTCGAAACTGCGTTCTGGCTTCAAAGCTGCATGCTGGGATGTTTGTGCATCCTCTATGGTGTTGCCTTCCATTTTTCCTGGCTTTGGGATGCTGGGACAGTTTGGTTCCAAGGAGCGTTCTTCAGACTGAGAGTCCTTAATGTTATCAAAGCAAGTGTTAGAACTTTTTTTACTGTCACGCTTTACGGTGTTAATACTGAAATTATCTTGAGGTTTTTCCTCAGATTTTTTACATCCAAGTGCAGACTTATGATTAACAGAATCTTCTGATTTGGGGGGTTTCTCTTTCAGCATTTCTTTGCTGGAGTTGTCCACATTCCCCTTCTGACAATTTGAATATTGTGCTTTCTCCTTATTTATCTTTTCACGTTTTCCTTCATCACTGTCACTGCCAAAGTTTATGGAATCACAAAACTTTCCTAAGATTTTCTTAAGCTTTCCAAACAAATAATCCAGCTGTTCTTCTACAAACTTCCACAATTTTTTTTTCATATCTGGTAGCTGCTGTTCAAACAAACGATCCACAATGCCATTCTTTTTAACTTGCTTAAGTTTGGATTCTATAACATCACAGAGATTATTCTGTAAAGTAGTCACTGACTTTGAGATCTTGGATAAGTCAAGGTGTTTAATTAGTGATGTAAAACTCAAAATTGCTGACTCGATAATTCTATGAAATTGTATTAATGAAAATTTTACCTTGAATTTCATATAATTTTTCCTTACATGTTTTCTTATCATTCGTAACATGTGCATAATCTCTCGTACAGAAGAGGGTGCAGCAATAATTGGAACTATTTTTTCCAGGCTGGAGGTACTCATGGTCTTATCTTTCCTCTCTGTTTTTGAAGATCTGCTAGATTCACTTTGTCTATTATTATTCCATCTGCTTTTGGTCTGATGAATTTTTATAGATGTTTTCCTACTGTCTTTACCCAAGTGCATAGTACTTTTCCTACTTCCTGGGTTACTTTTTGCCTTCTGGACTTCAGTAGAAGTTCTAGGTTTGGCACTTTTTTCAAAACTTTCTTGTGGTTTAGATTTTTCACTGTCGCTTATAATTTCTCCTTCTTCCAATTCATCTAAAGATGAATTCTTATGGTAGTCTGCATCTGTAAATTTGTCAGATTTGCAAACTGGCTTTTGATTTTCCTTATTGAGATCAGACTTGCTCTTAGAGGTAGATTGAGCCGAATCTGGTGGAAATATATCTGTGGAAGAGAAAAGTGTATTATAGTCACATGACAACTGAGTTCTAGTCATTTGACATTTCCATACTAAATATAACAAAAACTTAAGTACTGAGGCAACTCATTATTTTAATAGCTTTTTTTTTTAGTAGAATGTTAATGCCTAATATTTAATCATGTCATATGTCTTTTGTCACCATTTTTAATAGCTTTTTTTTTCTTAGTAGTATGTTAATGTTTAATACTTAATCACATCCTACTTCTTTCCTGGCCTCAGTTGGTACTCAGTGATGGTGTGGTTTGGTCATTTGGATAACCATCAACCAACTGGTCAGGTATCTTTACTTCATGTTAGGATCACCTACTCTATACCATTTGATGATGGCTTTGGAATAAAAAATATATCTGAAAGCAAGCAAAGAGTATTTGAAACAACCTGTCCTACCACTCCCTTGTTTGTAAAAATAGAGTTATCTAAATTTAGATTAAAGGCTCGATGTACCTCTCTAATTAACAGGGGTCTGAACAATATGTTAACTATGTTATCAAAAAAGAAAAAAGAAAAAGCACTAATTCTTCTTATATATTTTACAATCTCACAAAAAGTTATAGAACATAATATAAACTATTACCTTTATGACTGTTATTACATAATGAAACTTGAGATGGGCTTTCCAGTCTAAGAACTTTTGCTACAGGTCTCACTGGACTATTCAGAGGACTGATGGCTTCTGGAATAGGCCTCAGGTGATTGAGGTCAATGCTCAAAACTGAATTCTCATCATCATTATATACTGAGTTTGTTTCACCGATTTCCATTCTGTTGTCCACTATCGCAGACTGCTGAAGTGAAGATTCTTGTGTCTCTTTAGGTGAGCAAGGCTCCAAATGACAAGACTTACTTTCATCCAATGGTGTATCTACAAGAGAAGGCTCAAATTTGGGGTTACCATCTTCTGAAAGGGCTACTGGCAAAATTTCAGTTTCTTCAACTGAAGGCTGCAAAATGCTGTCACTGGATTCAGCTACTTTTGTTGCAGAAGGCTCCTTCATCTCCATACCTTCAGAAACACTACAAGAATTTAAATCAACATTTCTTTTAGTATCCAATTCCAAGCCAAAGTTTTGAGAAACATTTGTTTGTAATATGTCCATTACCACAGGAACTGCTTCCCTGGCACCATTAATGGTTTGTTCCATTTCTGTTGATGATGGAAACAAGGATTCTGTTTGTTCCATTTCCACAGGTGCTGAGAAGGAAGTCTCTGTACCACAAATGGGCACATCACAACCCATAGTATTCTCAACAGATTTAACCAACACACTCTCTCCTTCCATTTTCCTTTCTGGATTACTGGTCCTGGGTTCAGATGCAACTGCAAGAGCATCCTTTGGTTCCAATAACTTTGATTTGGTTTCCTCTGCGGTATGTTCACTGACAGAGGACACACATGTCACTGTTGTCACCTGAACCAAGCACTCCAAATCACATATGCCACTGGATTTGGGGATATTGGTTATTTTCAGGTGGTTATCCTGAGAAACAGGCTGCTTTTTAGCAGGAGAAAGGGTTAAGTTCAATTTTTCCATAAAACTCAACTTTAAGTCTTTGTTTTTTGTTTCATTTGGACCACTGTCAGCTTTAATTGCAGGCTCTTTATTATCCGCTCCTTCAGAAACCTCATTGTTAGAGACTTCACCTTTATCACTTTTGGGCTCATTCTGTCTCTTTAAATTCGTAGTGGTTTTCTTAGTTTCTTTGCTAGTCTTCTGCAAATGTTCTGTAGGTGTTCTTTTTTCATTTCTTATATGCCTATTTTCTTCTTTGCTTTCTCGTTCTCTTTTCCTCTTATCTTCAGTCCTATGCCGTTCTGCTCTTAAAGGTGTATTTTCCCACTGGTGCACAGCATCAGATTCTTTGGAGTCAGTGTGTTTATGAGTTCTGCTGGATGAAAAAAAGGATGGACATCTTCCTTCTTGAAAACTATGATTACTTACACCCCTATCTCTTTTACAATCTTCCCTTCCTCTTCTCTCTTCTAGATGGTATTTACTTGAATTATGAGATTTTATTTCATTCTTGGAATGAGTAAGTGATGGTCGTTCAGATCTTCTCCAATGATCCTGGTCTTTTACTACGGATTTAGGTTTCTGATCAACTTTTCTTTCTTCTTTGTCTTGCGACTTAAGTTCTTTTCTATTTATAGTTTGTGATCTTTCACTTTGTCTTTCTAGTTTTTTGTCACTTTGAGATTCTACTCGAGTATATGACCTTTCTCTAAAGGTCTCTTTTTCCCAAGAGTTAATGCGTTCATTTTTATAATCCATATCTGTATTACTTTTAAACTTTGAATTTTTACTTTCAGCCTTTGGTTCACCTTTACCATATTTCTCAGGACGTCCTTGTAGCCTTTGACTAGCCTCTGTGTTCCTTGATTCACTATCACCACAGCTAGAATTTAAGTCTTTCCGTATTCTATCCGTTCCTCTGCTATATTGGCTATGTCTAATATCTTTTCTCCCTCTTCTATTATCCTCATTTGAGATACTCTCACCAACCTGATAATGGGAACGTGACCAAATGCCATTGTTGCAGTGTTTTTCAGTAAATGGAGACAAATACAAAGTGCTCTTTTTTTCACAATGTGATTTTCCTTCCTTTTCGGGATTTGGCAGTGAAGTGCTATGATGTACATCTTTAGAAACATCACTTTTCACTCTGAGATCAGTCTTTGCACAATCATCCAAATGGGGAGATCTGGATTTAAGATCTTTTGTTTTAACTATATCTGGTGTCCTTAGAGTTTTGTGATTATTTCGAAAATGTGAGAACTCAGACAGTCTGTTGAGAGATAGAAATTCACAACAAAAAACAAAGTTAATTGCTTTTTAATGATCCAGATTTTAATCACATGCAAAACATTTTAAAATTCAGGGGTCCCCACACTGGCAAAACTGTTTTACTTCATATAAAGATGTGAGTGATGCTTACCAGCTTCCAACTAAATGGGCCTGTTTTCAAAACAAGGAACTCCCTTTCATTTGCTTTGTTCAACAAAGACTAGAGGACCTCTCTGTTCTATCCCAAGCTTTACCAAGGTCTTCCAGACTTCCCTCACCACAGGTGGATAACTGCCAAACTAACCACAGATTCATTTCTTTTAGAACAAATATTATTTTCTTGCCCTCACTCACTCTAGTGCAACTGAAACAGAAGGAAAAGTAAAATGTTGCCAGACAACACAATCATAGAGTTCTGCGTAGCTCTCTACCCTGGTTTTCTGTTTCACATACAATCCCACAGTAAACCAAAGCATCAATAGCCATCTTAAAGTGCCACATACTATGCAAAAATAAAGAGAAATATAGAGTTGTGATTCTTTCTTAGGGAAATGGCGTGTATTTATTATTTAACCAAAAAAAGTCTAAGTCTTAGGGTTTTATATTAGTGTTTCAGAAAACTGGAAGTTTTCCTAACAATAATATGCAAATAGCTCATTTTAGTTCTCAGTCCATCTTCCTGAACTTCCATAACTTCTCTAAATCCCCATAAATCTAATCCTAATCAGTACTAAATGTACAGAGAACACCAAAATTTAAAAGACTCAGGAGAATAAGGGGAGATTTTAATTAAACAAAAGAGGATATGGGAAATATACAATCTAAAACAATATACAGATCTTACATGGATCTTATAATGGGTTATGTTCTCCCCAAAATTCATATGTTCAAGTCCTAACTCCCAGTATCTTACAATGTGACTTTGAGGAGAGGGTCTTTACAGAGGGGAATCAAGTTAAAGAGAGGTCACTAGGGTGAGCCCTAATCCACTATAACTAGTATCCCTATAAAAAAGGGAAATTTGGGGGTGCCTCAGTGGCCCAGTCAAACATCTAGCTCTTTATATCAGCTCAGATCATGATCTCACGGTTCGTGGGATCGAGCCCCACAGTGGGCTCTGCACTGACAGCACAGAGCCTGCTTAGGATTTTCTCTCTCCCTCTCTGCCCCTCTCCAGCATGTGCACGCTAGATAGATAAAATACTATCAAAAGTTTTAGGGGGAGCCTGGCTCGCTCAGTTGGAAGAGAATGTGACTCTTGATCTTGGGGTCATGAGTTTGAGCCCCACATTGGGTGTACAGATTAGTTAAATAAATAAACTTAAAAAAAAAAAAGTTTTATTTAAAACAAACCTTTACATTACACACTTTCCAGAATTTATACTCTTAAATTTTCACCTTACATTATTTATATGTTTTCTATTAAACGTGAGGTTTCAGCCAAATGATAAACACCAGTAGAATACCCGATACAGGTCACAATTAAAAAGTGAAAATAACTGACAGAATGTTTATTAGATAAGGTATAACCACATGAATCAATCTAACGACATAAGTCTCATCATTTATTCACCCAGTTTCTCTCTCCACCCTGTTAAAACATCACAACTATCCGCTAAAAGATTTAAATATGTATAAAATTTCCCCAACATTTCAGGAAGCAATCATACTAGCTGCACTGGTGCGATTTAGTTTAGTAAACACACAGCCATCTTCATTTCCAAAAGGACTAAAGTGCTTTACAGTATCACACAGTCTACATATCAAATTGCCTTCATTCACCTGTCAATCATTTATTGACCATCTGCCATGCGCCAAAATCTGAGCTAAGTGCTTGATAAAATGGTGAAGATACACAGACATGGTCACTGCTCCCATGAAGCTTACAGTTTAGTGAAAAGATAGATACTAAAAGATAATTCTAACCCACAGAGCTCTTAACAGAGATAACAGGGAGATTAGAAAGAGAAAGATACTAAACAAGTAACCCCATTAATGACTTTAAAAATTCTAAGTGTAAGAGGAATAACAGACTAATACCCCTGTGAAAAAGACCTGAGGATAGGTGGGTTTTTAGCAAGTGGAGGATGGGAAACAGGTGGCAAAGGCAGAGCTCATGGTACATCAGAGGAACCAAAAGAATGCAGAAATTCCAGAGCTATGATGCCTAGGGCAAAGGTAAACACTAAAGGCAAGGCCTGAAAAGTAGTTTAGAACCATATTGGGAAGAGTCTTGTGGGCCACGTTCAGATTTATGATCTTTTATCCTAAGAACAATGAGAATCCGTTGATATATTTTAATTAAGAAAGAGGGTAGGATGGAGTAATTCTATGATAGTGAGATGTTCAGTGTGGTTTAAAATGTGTCCTGTGTGGGGCTTTTACACTGAGAAGAGATGAACCAGAGGTGGAAAAGAGCAAGAATGGATGCAGAAATACCAGCACAAAGACTACTGCCAGATGAGAGTTGATAGGTAACAATGATGAAATGAATTGAGAAATGAATAATTTGAGAGATTATAAAGACATAAAAATCAGCAGAACATGGTAACGAATTAGGTCTGAGGGATGATTAGAGAGGTAAGGGCCAATCACAGCTTCTAGGCACGGTGACTATGTGTCCCAGTTTGCCAAGTAATCTCAGTGCAATTATTAATAGCATGCCCTTCTACTCTCAAAAGGGTCCTGGTGTGGGCGATAAATTAAATGGCCAGTCTACCCCTAGGTCTCTGGTTTACACCAGCTGAATAAATGATGGAGAACCCACTGAGTAAGAAACAACTGAAGAGGTTTGATCATAAATTCCATTTTGAATGAGGTAATGTTGAAAATTCTGTATAGATGTGAAGTAGTTATTTCTATATAAATGGAACTGATGTAGTAGGAGTGAGATTACTTCAAATGAATATACTGACAGAGACAGGAAAAGACATAGGTCTGAGTTTTAAGAATTCCAACCTAGTCAAGTACAGAAGAATAAACCTCAAGTTAGGAAGAAAATTAAGAATCATGAAAGCCAAATCAAGAGACTATTTCAAGAAAAGGTCAATTATGTCATATAACGTGTGAGGGTAGTTAAAATGAGAAATCAAAACTATTTGATAGACTTAGAGGCAGTCACCGTTGAGCAAAATGACAGCTATTTGGGTGTACCAATGGAGGCAGAAGTCAGAGTGAAAGGGGGTCAAGAGTGAGTAGAAACATAAAATGAAGACAGCAAGTTTAGATAACTGCTTTGGAGGTTTGACTATGCAAGGGAAGGAAACATGAAATTCTCTGGAAAATACTGCCCCCAACCAAAATTTTAAAAAGAGAGAGAATATTAGTCATAGTAAAACCTTAAAGACTTAATAAAATGCATGATTTTCATCTTTCCACTCAAAAGTTTAAAATATCCCACATATCAACAGCCATGTAATTCATAAACAGATCCACACCCCTCAATTATACCTTTGGTGAAGATTATTTATTTCTTCATCCTTGCGATTTATTTCCACTCTAGCAGTTTTGATAAGTGCTGAAATATTCTTCTTAAGAGACTGGTTTTCATTTTTTAAGCTGAAATTCTAAACATCATAAAATATATTTAAAGTATATATATAAATAAAGTATAGGCCTACAGGATTATTAAACTTTTACTTATATAATACAGCTAATGTTTACTGAATGCTCTAACTGCAAGCCAGGCATCACTTTTTTTATCTTGTGTGATTCCAAAAAAAGTCCTACGAGAAAAAAGTACTATTATGTTCATTATACAGCTGAGATTCAAAGATAACAGACACCAAACAAAGGCCATTTCAAGTGAAACTACTTAAAACATGGATCAAGGGGCACCTGGGAGGCTGTCAGTTAAGCACCCAAGTCTTGATATTGGCTCAGGTTGTGATCTCGCAGTCATGAGATAAGACACTGCACTGAGCATGGAACCTGCTTGGGATTCTCTCTCCCCCTCTCTCTCTGCCCCTCCCATACACACCTGCGTGCACATGCTCTCTCTCTCAAAATAAATAAACATTAAAAAAAAAAAGCCAGGTTCAAAATGAAAAGACAATAACAAGAAAAAAGTTCTGCCTGGGTTATTACCTTGAAAACTGAAGATAAAAACTATAAGGCTTTATTATATTTAACAATTCACGTTTAACTTACAACAAGGTACTAATTCTCAAATGAACAAAGAATGAATTTAGGATTGGCTAGTTATTTGGGGGGAAAGGGAAATGAACAGAAACAACTTTACCAATAAATAAATAAATAAATAAATAAATAAATAAATAAATAAATATCAAAACAAGACATGACATTCCTGTATTCTGCAGCATGCTCACCAAAAAAGTCACTCTTGCAAAAATATGAAGGTATCACCACCTTCCCCCGACAGCCATTCTAAATCTTTGCTCCTCATACCATTCCCTTTTAAAACACCTGGTATCGGGGCTCCTGGGTGGCTCAGTCACTCAAAGTGTCCAACTCTTGATTTCGGCTCATGCCATGATCTCACAGTTCATGGGTTCAAACCCCATATTGGGCTCCACGCTGATAGAACAGGGCCTGCTTAGAATTCTCCCTCTCTCTCCCTCCCTCTCTCTCTGCCCCTCCCAACTTGTGTTCTCTCTCTCAAAATAAATTAACAAAAAAACAAAAAACAAAAAAATACCTGGTATCATCTCCATTAATGTTCTATTATTTGTTAACTAGCGTAACAGATTTTTATGCCAGTGCCATTTAACAAATCAGTTTTCCAATATCATTTTCAGTGACACAGAAAATAATGCATGTTTTTGCATATTTGGTACATCATTTAACACTAAAAAGAAGAATTTCCTTATAAACCGCCAACACTTAAGCATTTTAATTTCTAACAAAAAAAAAATTATTACATTTTGATTTTAAAATAACACAAAAGGCCCTAGGGCCTCAATAAAACTTCCCTTCAATGACTGGAGCAGTAAAAGAAAACAGAGAGGCAAAAATACTCATTATAATCCTACCTGTGTCTGTATTTCCTTAAACTTTTTCATCAGCTCTTTCATTTGCAGCTGACATTTACCATATTCTACTTGCAACTGTAAGATATAAAAAGATTAAGCATCATCCTAAATTATTTTCTTAGCTTATATGACACTTCAGAATATTTTAAAATTTAGAAAATCAACCCCCTATGAAGGTTAGACAAGATCTATTTCTACTAACAGATATTTAGTAAAACTACTAGTTTTTAACATTGTCTCAACCAAAACACATCTTGTTAAGTTTCATATTCAATCTCCAGACCTTAAAATTCAAATAAGGTAGAAAGAAATTCATCTGAATTAAGTCTTGGGACATTTTATAACTTAGTACAAATCATGAGAAGATAAAATGTTTTATCATACTGACTGCCTGTTGAGATTTTATATATTCGCTTAAATTTAATCAAGCAAATTATAACTAAATTTAGACAAACATTCAGAAAAGATTTTAAAAAGCAGATCTGAAGACAGAAACTTAAATATTCTTTTAGACTAAGAGCTATTTCAACACAGAATGTTTAATAATAAGCTGATGTCTGCACTTCAGAAGCTACAAAAGGTTAAAATAACTCTGTCCTTAATTCTAGCAACCCATACATCATTATATGTTGCCTCCTTTGCAGTTCCTTCTTCAGTCAGGATTTCTTCATATAAATCCAAACAATTTCTGGATGGTACACACGATTTGGAAGCACTGTCTAAAACAAACATACAAAAAGCCCTTAAATTAAAACATGTACTTTGAGATTCAATGCAATCCCTATCAGAATTCCAATGTCATTTTTCACAGAAATAGAAATAACAATCCTAAAATTCGTATGAAATGACAAGACTGCAAATAAAAAAGCTATCTTGGGGCGCCTGGGTGGCTCAGTCGGTTAAGCGTCCCACTTGGGCTCAGGTCATGATCTCGCGGTTTGTGGGTTCGAGCCCCGCGTCGGGCTCTGTGCTGACCGCTCAGAGCCTGGAGCCTGTTTCAGATTCTGTGTCTCCCTCTCTCTCTGACCCTCCCCCGTTCATGCTCTGTCTCTCTCTGTCTCAAAAATAAATAAACACTTAAAAAAAAAAATTTTTTTTTAAATTAAAAAAAAAAAAGCTATCTTGAAAAAGAAGACCTAAGCTGTAGGCATCACATTTCCTGATCTCTAATTATAATACAAAGCTATAGTAATCAAAACTGTATGCTATTGGCATAAAAACAGATATACAGATCAATGGAGAATACAGAACCCAGAAATAAATACAGTAAATTTATGTATGACAGACAAGCTAAGAATATACAATGGGGAATAGATAAGCTCTTTCCATAAATGGTATTGAGAAAACTGGACCCCTATCTTACTCCATGCACAAAAATCAACTCCAAATGGTTTTTTTTTTTTTTTTTTTAAATTTACATCCAAATTAGTTAGGATATATCATCAACAATGATTTCAGGAGTAGATTCCTTAGTGCCCCTTACCCATTAAGCCCATCCTCCCTCCACAACCCCTCCAGTAACCCTCAGTTTGTTCTCCATATTTATGAGTCTCTTCTGTTTTGTCCCCCTCCCTGTTTTTATATTATTTTTGTTTCCCTTCCCTTAGGTTCATCTGTTTTGTTTCTTAAAGTCCTCATATGAATGAAGTCATATGATTTGTGTCTTTCTCTGACTAATTTCACTTAGCATAATACCCTCCAGTTCCACCCACGTAGTTGCAAATTCTTTTTGATTGCCAAGTAATACTCCATTGTATATATATACCACATATTCTTTATCCATTCATCCATCAGTGGACACTTGGGCTCTTTCCATACTTTGGCTATTGTTGATAGTGCTGCTATAAACATGAGGGTGCATGTGTCCCATCGAAACAGCACACCTGTACCCCGTGGATAAATGCCTAGTAGTACAATTGCTGGCCCGTAAGGTAGTTCTATTTTTAGTTTTTTGTGGAACCTCCATACTGTTTTCCAGAGTGGCTGCACCATCTTACATTCCAAATGGGATTTAAATGTGAGACCCGAAAAGTCTTAGGGAAAAAAAAAAGGAAGGGGGTAAGCTCCTAGACATCAGTCTTGGCAAAGATTTTCTGGCTTTGACACCAAAAACAAGGGAAACAATAGCAAAAATAACAAGTAGGACTACATCAAATTACAAAGCTGCAGCACAGGAAAGAAAACCATCAACAAAGTGAAAGGCAACCCACAGAATGGGAGAAAATATTTGCAAATTAAGTATCTGACATAGGGTTAATATCCAAAATATATAAAGAACTCATACACTCAACAGCAAAAAAAAAAAAAAAAAAAAAATCTGACATAAAAATGGGCAGAGAAACTGAATAGACATTTTCCCAAAGACATACAAATGGCCAACAGGAACATGGAAAAGTGCTCAACCTAACTGTTAGGGAAATGCAAATCAAAATCACAATGAGATAACACCTTACAGCTGCTAGAATGGCTATCACCAATAAGAGGAGATAAAAGCTATAGAATAGGGAATATAATCAATAATATTGTAATAACTTTGTATGGTGACAAATACTAACTACACTTACCATGATGAACACTGCATTAGGTACAGAATTGTCAAATCACTATTTTGTATACTTGAAACTAATATAACACTGTATGTCAACTATACTTCAATAAAATAAATGAATAAGTAAAAAATAAAAAGCACCAAACACTTGCCACACTTAGTAAGTAAATGTTCAGTAAAGACTGCTGTTATCAGAGACCTCCCCAATTAAAAAAAAAAAAACAAAAACCAAAAAACAACCATGAGATAACAAGTGTTGGCAAGGATGTGGAGAAAATAGAATACTTGTGCAAGATTGGTGGGAATGTAAACCAGTGCAGCTACAATGGAAAACACTATGGAGGTTCCTCAAAAACTTAAAAATAGAAATATGATTCAGTAATCCCACCTCTGGGTATTAATCCAAAGGATATAAAAAGAGGATCTTAGGGCACCTGGGTGGCTCAATTGGTTAAGTGCCTAACTTCGGCTCAAGTGGAAGTGGTTCATGGGTTCAAGCCCTGCATCAGGCTCTCTGCAGTGTACAGAAAGCTATCTGTAATCAAATGCTCTACCACTAGACTATTACTATGGTGATCATTTCACATTATATACAAATACTGAATAATTATGTTGTATGCCTGAAACTAATATGTAATAGAGTCATAAATATGATCTCACAATTCATGGGTTTGAGCCCCGTATAGGGTTTTTGCTGTCAGTGCAGAGCCCCTCTCTCTGCCCCTTCCCCACTCAATTTCTCTCTTTTCCTCTCTTTCTCTCTCTCTAAATAAATAAAAACTTAAAAAAAAAAAACAAACCGGGATCTCAAAGAGATATCTGCACACCCATGTTCACTGCAGCATTTATTCATAATAGCCAACATATGGAAACAACCTAAGTGTTCATTAACAGATGGTTAAAAGAGATGTGGCATATGTATACAATGGGATATTATCCAACCATGAGAAAGAAGGACCTCCTGCCATCTGCACTAACATGGACAGACCTTGCAGGCATTATGCTAATTGAAATAAGTCAGAAAGAGAAAGACAAATAGCACATGACACCAACTTGTATGTGAAATATAAAAATGCCAAATACATAGAAACAGACTAGAACAGTGGTTACCAGGGGCTGGGGTGACAGAAGAGATATTGATCAAAGAGTATGAACTTCCAGGGGCCCTTGGGTGGCTCAGTTGGTTGAGCACTCTTGATTTCAGCTCAGGTCATGATCTCATGGTTTGTGAGTTCTAGCCCCACATCAGGCTCAGTATTGACAGGGAAGAGCCTACTCGGGATTCTCTCTCTCCCTCTCTCTCTGCCCCTCCCCTGCTCATGCTCACTTGTGCTCTCTAAATAAATAAATAAATAAATAAATAAATAAATAAATAAATAAACTTTAAAAAACCAGAATATAAACTTCTAGCTATAAGATAAATAAGGTTTAGGGATCTAAAACAGAGCAGAGTGATGATAGTTAATCATACTGTGTGTATTACATACTTAAAAGTTGCTAAGAGAATAGATCTTAAATGTTCTCACCACAAAAGAGAGATGGTAATTATGTCACATAATTGATGCAGGCTAATTATATCACATAATTGATGCAGGTAATTATGTCACATAATTTAGCTAAGGCTAAAGTGGTAATCATTTTGCAACATATAAGTGTATCAAATCAATACTTAAACTTACACAATGTTATGTGTTAACTATATCTCAATAAAGGTGGGGAAAATAGAAAATATGTGTCAAGCTTTTTGATGTTGTGTCTACTGCAAATCAAAGGGCTATATATTTCTGCATCTCCTGCATTTCATCCAAATCTATACTAATTGGTTGGAAAGCCAATTTACCTAAAATACTTATGACAACAAATCAGATGTGAGGACCATATTTGTTCAAAGCTTTGAGAGATTTGATTATGGAAAGGTTTCTAATTTGGATAGGTCATTAGACTCTCTCCATACCACTCTTACTGATACATTTGTTTGTTGGTTGGTTTCTTTGTTTAATGTTTATTTTTGAGAGAGAGAGCGAGACAAAGAGAGAGAGAGAGAGAGAGAGAGAGAGAGCAAGCAAGCAAGCACAAATGGGGGAAGGGCAGAGAGAGAGAGAGAGGGAGATCAGAATCTGAAACAGGCTCCAGGCTCTGACCTGTCAGCATAGAGGCCTGACAGGGCCTCGAACTCACAATGCAGGGCTCGAACTCACAAGCCACGAGATCATGACCTGAACCAAAAAGTTGGATGTCCAACCAACTGAGTCACCCAGGCACCTCTTACTGATACATTTGAAAACATTTATAGTAACTACCCTTTTCAAAAGTTCTAATATGTAAGCCATGACAGTATGAGCAGTAATATATGTATAGACCCCACCAGCAGCTGCATTTCAATGTACAAAATATACCTGCTCTAGGTCCAGTTACATCTAAGACCTAGATGAATAGCAAAACTGAGTGCTAATTTGTTTTAATGATCAAACTTTGGTCAAAAAAATAATTACCTAAGTATAACCATTTCAAAGAATGGGCAAATTGTTCAGGAACTATGTATTACTCCAAGAATTGGCAACAACAAAATAAATACTTCCAGTACACTGACCAAAGAAAATGAAACTTTTATTTTAGAATTTACATACCAGAAACAGCACTGTCCAACCCAGCATATATGTCCAAAGAACCTTCATCATTATTTTTAAGAGGAGAAGCTGCAGGAAAACCAAAGATAATTAAAACTGACTTTATGCAGTTAGTGAAGTTTTTCTAATCCAGGAAAAGACAGAGACTTTATTAGTCTTATACCAAAAAACACAATTGTTTACAATTTTTAAACATCCTTATAAATAGAAAGATCTCAATACACAGATTTATGACTCTATTACATAAGATTTAGACTTAAAAAACTCACTTTCAAAAACAAACTTGTGAGAAGGTTCCAATTCCAATAATAGCAGAGTGGTTCTATCAGACCAATCCTCCTGCTGATAACAACTATAAACTCTAAGCAAATTATTAAAAGCTATCTGTAGTCAAATGCTCTGCCACTAGACTGTCACTGTGGTGATCATTTCACATTATATACAAATACTGAATCATTATGTTGTATTCCTGAAACTAATAGGATGTTATAAGTATAATTATACCTCAATTAAATAAGAAAAAAAAAGGCAATCTGAAAATCTAAAAACAATCCAAAGAGGGCAAAAACTGAATGGGAGACAACACCTGAAAGGAGAAAACAGTCTTGTATGCATTCCCTATCCCCCTTTATTAAAATTTTTTGTAGAAGGATAAGCCCTAGTTGGAGCCACTATGAGCAGTGAAAGCTTAGATGGAAACCTCTGGTCCTAAAAGCTTGAATAATGACAGAAAAAAAATGGGGAATGATAACAGCAACTAGAAACTAAGAAAGAAAATCCAGAAAGAGTATTCCCCAATTTGTGCCCAAATCTCCAAGTGACCTCCAAACTACATAAGTAAAGGTGAGAACTCCAAAATGTCCAGTTAAAGCTAAAATATCTGAACAGATTTTCAGCTGCTATCCACTACAGGTAAGACAGAAGTTTAAGTTCAGCCAAGTTAAATACTTGCTAAAAGTAAAAACAATATAGCATAATCCAGTGTCTCTAGAACATAACAGAATTGAGCATCCAGAATGCAGTCCAAAATTACTACATAGGGAATCTTGGCAGAGAAACAGAAACCATTAAAACAAAGAATGAGGGATGCCTGGCAGGCTCAGTTGGTGGAGTGCAACTCTTGATTTTGGGGTCATGAGTTTGGGCCCCACAATGGATGTAGAGATTACTAAAATTAAATAAATAAAAAATAACAAACTAAAACAAACAAGCAAAGAATGAAAATCCTAAAACTGAAAAGTGCAATATCTAATGCAAAAAAAAAAAAAGAAAAAAAATTTTCACTGAAGGTGCTTAACAGTAGAGCCAGTGAACTTGAAGGTAAATCAATAAAAATTACCCAATCTGAAGAATAGAGAGAAAAAGATTTAAAACAAATAAACAACAACAAATGTCTTGGTAACCTTAGTAATATCAAAAGTTCTCACATACTGTATATCTGCAGTCCAAGAGGAAAAGAGAGAATGGGGAGGAAAATGATACTGAAAAGCTATTAGAGGATACTAGGACTAGAAACGATAAATAACAGAGTAAATATAAATAACAAATTTTTCTTAATTTCTTTTAATTCCTCTTAAGTTTTTAAAGATACGTAGAATGATATAAAGTAAAAATTGAAGCTCTGTATCATGAGGTTTATGGCATCTTTAACATAAAAGGATGGATGAAGGTTAAATAAAACTATATATACAAGATTCTACATCTTAGGTGAAAAAGTACAATACTAGGAAGTAGACTACAAAATGTTAAAGAGGTATACTCCAATCCCTTAAGCAGCCACTAAAAAATAATGCAAAGAGGTGTTGTAGCCCAAAAAGCTAATATATAAATTAGAACAAAATTCTAAAATATATTCAACATTTGAAAGAAGGTAAGAAAATCAGAAGGAAAAAAAAAAGATGAGAAAAACTAAAAGTATTAAAATGATAGATTAAAATCCAATCATAATAATAAAGAAAATGTTGGGGTTACCTGGTAAAACAGGAACAAAAATAGCAGATTAAATAAAAGTATTATATCAATGTTAAATTTACTGAAATTTTGATAATTGTGTTCTTATATTAAAAAACCCAAGTTTTTCTTATGAAATACACACTTAAGTATTTGGGAGTAAAGGACCATAATGTATTCAACTTACTCAAGAGTAACAAATACCTATTTTATATTTCTTTGGATAGAAAAATAAATATCATTACCACTCATATTGACAAAGTTGTTAATTTCATTGTATTTGAGAGCTTAAAAGCCCTGTAATAAGAAGAAAGCTCACATTTACTAAACATTTCCTATTTGCCAGGCACCTTACTACGTTAATTCATTTATGTGTGGGAAGAAAGAGTTGATAACAGTGTTTTCAAGGAGAATAAATGATTTTGCAATTAAATACACTTAGAAAGACAGTTCAGAAAGACAGGTCTTACCAGAAAAGACATCAAATAAACTTGTTCCATCACCATTGTCATCATCTGCTGCCATGATCCTATTTCCTTTTGACAGTCGCCATCTAAAGCATGAAATATAAAGATTTTTCCATTGTTAAAATCAACCTCACAATTCAGAGAATAAACCTAGCTTTCAGTTAAAAAGCAATTTTTAGGGGCACCTGGGTGGCTCAGTCGGTTAAGTGTCCTACTTCGGCCCAGGCCGTGATCTTGCAGTTCACGAGTTCAAGCCCCGCATCAGGCTCAGTGCTGACAACTCGGAGCCTGGATCCTGCTTCAGATTCTGTGTCTCCCTCTCTCTCTGCCCCTGCCTTGCTTGCACTGTGTCTCCCTCTCTTTCTCTCTCAAAAATAAACATTTAAAAAAATCGTTTTTAAAAACAGCAATTTTTAAATGTGGACACAATGAGTAAGTTCACTCTCTACCATCACTTCAAAAAAAAGTGCCTACTGTTTTCCAAAAGCTTAAGCTTACTTATTATGGCTAAACCATGTCACAAAGTAAATGATACTAATTTTATAAAATAGACCAAAATACAAATTAATTTTTATACAAAAATAAGCCAATATCATACTAAATAAGTACAACTACATGAGTTCTGTGAGTCCTCTTAGCAAATCATCAAACCTGGGAGCAGTCTGGGGAACTCCAGACATACGTGTTTTCACCAATAAGAGAGTAAGACAGGTAAATAGTAAAGAATTTGATACCATACTAGGGTTTGTAAAGATGTGACAAAAAACATACTCTCATACATCACCCAAGTATATACTTGCACAAACTCCATGGAGGCAATTTGACCATAGCTATCAAGTTTTTATATGCACATAATCTTTGACCCAACAAATCATATCTAGTAACTCATTCTGAGAGATATACAAGCACATGGTTACAAAATATATATACAGGAAAATTCAATGTAGTGCTATTTGTAGCAAGAAAAAAGCAACAGAAGTATCCAAAACAGCTTAAAAAAAAAAAAAAAAGAAAGAAAGAAAACCTGACTTATCTGACATTTTCCATTCTGCCAGTAAAGTCTGATGAATGATGCCTGTGGTCAATGAACTATGGCCATTGTGGATACGGACAGTCATTAAGAATACCTGCACCTGTATATTTCTGCTCCCACCAACTGAGATATAGGCTTATCGATAGCCAGATCACATTTACTACCAAATCCAATTATGCAGGTTTCCTTATTTTTCTAATAGTATTATGAAAGATTATATTGCCAAAGGAAGTTCTTTTCCAGTAAAAACCAAGCTGAATGCTTTGAAAAGATTATAGGTGAGCAGAAAGATACACACACGATTGCTTGTCAAATCAAGTGAAGGTGAGATAATCCAAAATAATGGAAGAGAAAACCTAGTCTGTATTCACACTGATTAACAAGTATCTAGGGGCGTCTGGGTGGCTCAGTAGGTTGAGCATCAGACTTCAGCCCAGGTCATGATCTCACAATTCACAAGTTTGAGCCCTGCATCAGGCTCTGTGCTGACAGCTCAGGGCCTGGAGCCTGCTTCAGATTCTGTGTCTCCCTCTCTCTCTGCCCGTACCCAGCTCGTGCTCTGTCTTTCCCTTTCTCTTTCTCTTCCTCTTTCTCTTCCTTTCTCTCTCTCTCCTCTCTCTTTCAAAAATAAATAAAAACATTAAAAAAGGAAAAAAAGAAAAAAACAAGTATCTAAATTCTTACTCCATTTTAATTAAAGAAGGAAGGAAGGGAGGGATGGAAATCATAAGCAATGTCTTATAGGTGTGGTTTCTGCAAGAAAGAAGTCAGGGGCACCTGGCTCAGCTGGTAAAGCATTTGACTCTTGATCTCGAGGTCATGAGTTCAAGCCCCACGCTGGGTATACAGCTTACTTAAGAAAAAAAAAGAAAGAAAGAAGTCAGAACTCTGATCACTGGACTCATTCTCAAAGAAAAAGTCATGGTTCTATCACAAGAGATACAATTTACGTTACTACTTTTAAATACAATCAAAGTATATATCTTTTTTTAAAGACGTTTATTTATTTTATATTTAGAGAGAGAGAAACAGTGTTCATCTGAAAGTGGGGCAGGGACAGAGAGGGGGGGAGAGAGAGAGAGAGAGAGAGAGAGAGAGAGAGAGAGAGAGAGAGCATCTCAAGCAGGCTCCACGCTGTTGGCACAGAGCCTGACTCAGGGCTCAATACCATGAACAGTGAGATCATGACCTGAGCAGAAATCAAGTCAGACGCTTAACCAACTGAGCCACCCAGGCACCCCTAAAGTATAGCGTTTTGTTCATTACTCACATTCCCCACTGCAACTGTTTCCAATTAGCTGAATTGATTAACTGTTATAATATAGTCTGTACAATAATTACAAATGGCATAATCATATTTGTCAAATAACAGAACTAACTCTTGGTAACTACTGAAACAGCAGAAACTCACAGGCTTTCTAACAGTAACTTATCACCAGCTATAAACCGTCATATGGGGGCGCCTGGGTAGCTCAGTCAGTCGGTTAAGCAGCCAGCTCTCGATTTCAGCTCAGGCCATCTCACAGGTTCAGGAGTCTGAGCCCTGCATCGGGCTCTGGGCTCACAGTGACGAGCCTGCTTTGGATCATCTGCCTCCCTTCTCTGCGTCTGCCTCTTTCCCGTTCACATGCATGCGTGTTCTCTCCCTCTCTCTCTCAAAAATAAATAAATGTTAAAAAAAAATAAAAGTGGTGCCTGGGTGGCTCAGTCGTTAGGCAACCAGCTTTGGCTCAGGTCATGATCTCATGGCTCGTGGGTTTGAGCCCCCTGTCAGGCTCTGTGCTGACAGCTCAGAGCCTGGAGCATGCTTCAGATTCTGTGTCTCCCTCTCTCTCTGCCCGTCTCCGACTCACACTCTGTCTCTCTCTCTTAAAAATAAACACACATTAAAAAAATTTTTTTAATGAAAATAAAAAATAAAAATAAATTAATTTAAAAATAAATAAACTGTTATATGGAGGAGGGAAAATCAGTCAATGGGTTTTTTACAGAATGGTGATAATGATTTGGTTAAACAGAAATCTAATAGATCAAAGTCTTCATTTCATATCATTTTACAGTTTTAGTTTTTACTACTGGCAGGTATTACTTAAAAAAAAAAAAAAAAGATGGGGCAACTGGGTGGCTTAGTCGGTTAAGTGTCCCAACTCTTGATTTTGGCTCAGGTTATGATCTCACGGGATGAGCCCCACACGGGGCTCCACACTGAGCGTGAAGCCTGCTTGGGATCCTCTTTCTATCCCTCTGCCCCTCTTCCCCACATGAACCCTCTCTCTCTCCCTGTCTCTGAAATAAAATAAAAATACAATAAAATCTTAAAAAAAAAAACAAAAAAAATAAAGCAGTGTTGGTTCATAATTACAGGAAATGTACCATACTAATATCATGTAATAAGACATTAACAACGGAGAAAACTGGGGAGGGAGATGTAGCATGATAAACAAGATTTCTCTGTACTCCTGATTTTTTTTTTTTTTAAGTAAGCTCTACACCTAATGTGGGGCTTGAACTCATGACCCTGAGATGAGGAGTCACATGCTGTACCTGAGCCAGACAGGCACCCCTGTGCTTCTGAATTTTACCATAAATCAAAAACCATTCTAACAAATGGTCTCTCAGTAAAAAAAATATTTGTATATTTCATCATATTAGAGACAAAATATGTGTATCCTAACATCTGCTCAGGAAGAGCATATGATAAATTCAATACTAACTCCTAGCAAACTTGGGAGTTTATGAAAATTTAAGGGACCTTTTTTAAACTGATAAAGGATATATTTCTACTACAAAACAAAACAAAACCCTCAAACATCATACATGATGATGACACCACAAAAGCATCTCCTTTAAAGTCAAGCTTGCTTCTGTTTGAAAGAAGAGTAAGGCATGAATTGAGACAGAACTGGAAAGAAGCAAAGCTGACATTATTTAAACTATGGCCACCAATGTAGAAAATCTACAAATTATTAGAATAAGAGTTTTTTTTAAGTTCCTGAATGTAAGATAAACACACAAAAATGCTTTCCTGTATGCCAGCAAAATAATTTTAAGGTTTTTTTTTTTTTAACTTTATTTATTTTGAGAAAGAGGGAGAGAGAGCGTTAGAGGGGCAGAGAGGGAGTGAGAGAGAATCTGAGCCACCAGGCACCCCGCAAGAGTTTTAAAACATAACTGATAAAAAGATATTTACAACAACAAAACCATTAAGTACACAGAAATTATATTCTCATTCTCTCTCTCTCCTCCCCTCTTTCTTGGTACCTGGGTGGCTCAGTTAGCTAAGCATCTGACTCTAGGTTTCAGCTCAGTTCATGATCATCAGTTCATCGGTTTGAGCCCTGTGCAGAGCCTGCTTAGGATTCTCTGTCTGCTTGTCTCCCTGCCTTTCTCTCTCTCTCAAAAATAAATAAACATTAAAAAAAAAAAAAAGATTCTTTTTCTCTCTCTCTCTCTGTCCCTCTCCCTACCCATGCACTCTCTCTCTCAAAAAATAAATAAATAAATTATCAAAGAAAGAAAGAAAGAAAGAAAGAAAGAAAGAAAGAAAGAAAGAAAGAAAGGCCTAAATCAGGGGTATGGAAACCTTTTCTTCTTACAAGGCCAGAAAGTAAATATTTTGTGCTTGCAGGCCATCTGGTCTGTCACAACCACCTACCCCTGCCACTGAAGCTCAAAGCAACCAAAGACGACATGTAAACAAATAGGTCTGACTGTGTTCCAATAAAACTTTATTTACAAAAACAGGCAATTTGCTTCTGATCTAAATAAATGGCAAAACATAATTCAATCATATTTTGGAAAACTCAATATCAAAGTTGGCAATTCTCCCCAACTCAATGCAATCCCACTCAAACTTAACAAGTTGACCATAAAAATTAAATTGAAATGTAAAGGGCCTAGGAGAGGCAGGACATTTTTTATTTTGGAGAAAAGGAAGTAAGCTTTTTATTGAAGTATAACATATAGGGAAAAAAACGACCAATCATAAGTATACAGTCCTATGATTTTTGACAACCTACACACATCCATCTAACTACCACCCAGATCAAGATACAGATCATTATCATCACCCTAGAAGTATTACTCATGCCCTCTTGTAGCCACTATCCACTCCCAAATGTTGGCAAAGATGTGTGGAGAATAAAAGCATGCATACGGCTGATGACTGGTTTGTAGAAGGACCTGCATATCAATGGAAGAGTGGGAGGAAGAGTGGAGATAGGTAGATTCCAAATGAGAACACCATTAACTTTGGAGGGAAGGCATATATGAACCTCAGGCAGAAGAGGACTGGGAGATAAGACTGTCAAATTTCATTAGAGTCAAACAGAAGATACTAAATGTCCAACTAAGGAATCTGGCCTTGAAATTTCAGAAGACAAGAGCACTGAAGGTTTCTGAGTTAGAAACACTGGTATAAAGAGAAAAGATTAACATGTGGAATGAACTAGAAAGACAAACGTGTAGGAAAAGAAACTGGGAAGGAGCTTATGTAAGAGTCCACATAATAACATAACCCAAGATGGAGACAGTGAGATTGAAAAGGATATTTATATAAGGCATAATAATGAAAGAAAGCAAATAGGGTAGATGCCTAGATATGGGAAATATAAACCATTATCTCCTGCCTGAACTCATTCTCAAGCTACAAACTCTCATTATCTTTGATTCGTCCCTTACATCCACACTCACTTTCAAGTGATCACAAATTCTTAGTGATTTTATTTTTAAATCTCTCAAATTTAACATCTCCTTTCCACTCAGTCATTCCAGTTTTCAATATAATTATTACTCATTTCAATTATTACAAAGTCTCCTAACTAGTTTCCATACTACCAACACCTTTTTCCTTCTACCACTTTCCACACTAAAGCCAAAATCTGTTGACTTGTAACCTGTTTCACTCCCAGGTCAAAAAGCCTTTAAGAACTACCCAAAGCAACATTATTGAATTAAGCTTCCCTAGCACAGAACTACAAGGCCTTTCCAGAAATATCACTACTTTTCTCACACTGTACTCTAACCTACCCTATTGAGCCACATGAGATATTCTGTACTACCACAGCATATTTCTATTTTTTTTAATGCTTATTTATTTATTTATTTATTTATTTATTTATTTTGAGAGAGAACGGGGAGAGGGGGAGGGGGAGAGGCGGGGAGAGAGAACCCCAAGCAGGCTCCAGCTCCATGCTGTCAGCACAAAGCTTGACACAGGGCTCAAATTCATGAACCGTGGGAACATGCTCTGAGCTGAAATCAAGTCAGACACTTAACCAACTGAGCCACCCAGGTGCCCCTACCAAAGCATGTTTCTATAATGCCAGGCAGCACACACGTTATTGAGAAATAGAGAAATGATGTTAGTGTAATGCAGAAACTATACTGGTTCACACAGGGTTCTTCCCAGATCATTACAGTTTTGCACCATTAACAGCAGCTAAATGCAGCAACTCTTGAAGGAATCTAGTCCTACACTGATGCCCTTACCCTAGGTGCCCATCACTCTCCTTTCTTCCTCTTGTTTCAGTACAGTAACAGGCTCTGTCTTGCAAGGGTGTAAGCATGATTTTCCTCAATCTTTGTCAGGGTACAAATAACCCAAATACCAGGCAATAAGCCAAAGCCATCCAGTCTGCCATCACAGTATTCACATCAAACCTGCAACCTGTGTTTATGTCCCTCTGTTCTTGTCTCCACAAATCAACAGCTTCAGTTCCTCCTTTTCCTCCATCAGCCTATTTCATCTTTCTTCTTTCTTGAGAAAAAATCTATATTGACTGAGATATTCATTAGGAATTTTACTTGCCTTAACTATGCCAACATTTTAATTAAAATTGTTATTGTTCCTGTTGGTGCTCTAGTAACATGAGTAGAGAGGTTTTGAGTATTCTGCCCCTATTTTTCCCATAAACTCTGTTTTAGTGACTTACAGAACTAAAGGTTTTTCAAAAATGCATACATTAAAGCAGAAATGTCTGTACTTGCAGTTCCTGAATTATGCCATGAACCTCAACTCCACAATCTCTTGCTCATTCTATTGCCCTGCCTGGTCTGCTCATCCTCTCCCCAACCCAGCTACCATAAAAGAGAACCCCCTTTTCTGGAGACATAGCCAACCCTCATTCCCTTATTGTACTGACATACTAAATACATCATTACATTTAGCTACCTCCATTGCAATCATTTGCTTTCTAAAGTTGTTCTTATTGGCACCTGGGTAGCTCAGTTAAGCATACAACTTTTGGTTTTGGCTCAGGTCATGATGTCAGGGTTCGTGGGTTCAAGCTTTGCATCAGGTTCAAGTTCGTGGGTTCAAGCTTTGCATCTGCACTGTCAGTGCGGAGCCTGCTTGGAATCCTCCCTCTCTCTTCTTTCTCTGCCCCTTCTCTGTTCACTCGTAGGGCCAGGGCCAGGGCCAGGCAGGGCAGGGAAGGGCAGGGAAGAGAAAGAGCGGAAGAAAGGAAGAAAGGGAAAGAAAAGAAAAAAGTTGTTTTTAGACTTCAGCATGTTTTTAGACTTCTAACCTGAAGGAGTTAGAACATAAGACTGATGAGTCCCATTCCCCCAGTTTTTGATTCTGTAGGTCTAGAATGAGACATGAATATCTGCAACTCTAAAAAGTTCTCAGGTCATGCTGCTAGTTCAAGGACTACACTTTGAGAACTACCTTTTTAATTTTTTAATTTTTATTTTTTAAAGATTTTATTTTTAACTAATCTCTACACCCAATGTGGGGCTTGAACTTAACAACCCCCAAGACCACAAATCACATGCTCCACCGACTGAGCCAGCCAGATGCCCTAAGAACTACCTTTTTTAGACTAGTGCTGTCCAATAGAACTTTCTATAATGACAAAAATGTCCTATATCTGAGCTGTCCAATATAACACTAACCACATGTGACTATTGAGTACATAAAATATGCATAGTGTGACTGAGTACATTAGTCTCCTATTGCTGCTCTAACAACTTACCACAAACTTAGTGTCTTAACACATATTATCTTACAATCTCATTTGCCATGAAAAGCTCACAGAAAGGATTTCACAGAGCTGTGGTTATTACCATTTCAATAACACCTAACTAGCTCTAAATGCTATTGGGCTCTTATAAAAATGCTTTTGAATGTTGTACTAAGGCAATGAACTCCTGGACATCAGTATCTTATTTTCTATACCTGAAAAGCAAAATTTATTACGTTGTGTTAAACACTTGATGAATAAACACAAGGGGGTAAGGGATAAAGAGTAAATACTGCCACAAAAAGTAGGGGTACCAGATCAGATTTATAGACCCCTCTGCTGCCACCTCACAGTGCTGGAAAATTAGGAACTGTTTGTACTAAAACACAAACCAACAGTCAGCAATAAGATGCTAAAGTTAATAAACACATTCCTGTAAGTCCCAATTCACGAAGACCAAAACCAAAAGAGATCATCAACATCTGTCGCCTCCTGACATCTCTACTTCTTTCACTGGCACTAGCATTCCCTAATAGCCTTCTGATACAAGTCCACAATGTTTCTCCCATTTATCCTCATTCTTTCCTTCTGAATTTTATTTCAGTCTCCACTATACCTATCTAATTATCTCCTCTCTCCAAATATATGCCACACACAATTGCTGGATTCGTTTTTCAGAAGCAATCCTGCTCATTATCACTTCTTGCTCAAAAACTTTCCATTACTTCCCAATGTCTACTGAATAAAGCCCAAACGCCTTACCATGATACACACTAATGCCTACCTTTCTAGCTCCATCATTCACTATCCCAAGGTTTCCAAAATCCCAAGGTTCAGTGAAACTGGGTTCCCGTTTGCAAACACAATTCCTATACCATCTCCCCACTACATGTATGAGCTCACAAGGAAGTATGGGTGTGAATACCTACAGATTAGAATTTGAGAAATGAGGGGTTTAATAATTTATTTTTTTATTTACATCCAAGTTAGCATATAACGTAACAATGATTTCAGGAGTAGATTCATTAACGCCCCTTACCCATTTATCCCATCCCCCCTCCCACAACCCCTCCAGCAACCCTTTGTTTGTTCACCATATTTAAGAGTCTCTTAGGGGCGCCTGAGTGGCTCAGTCAGTTAAGCATAAGCATCGACTTCGGCTCAGGTCATGATCTCACAGTTCATGGGTTCAAGACCCGCATCAGGCTCTGTGCTGACAGCTGGGGCCTGGAGCCTGCTTCAGATTCTGTGTCTCCCTCTCTCTCTGCCCCTCCCCTGCTCACTCTGTCTGTCTCTGTCTCTCAATAATAAATAAACATTAAAAAATAATAAAAAGAGTCTCTTATGTTTTGTCTCCCTCCCTGTTTTTATATTATTCTTGCTTCCCTTCCCTTATGTTCAATCTGTTTTGTATCTTAAAGTCCTCATATGAGTGAAGTCGTATATTTGTCTTTCTCTGACTAATTTCACTTAGCATAATACCCTCTAGTTCCATCCACAGAGTTGCAAATGGCAAGAGAGAAATGAGGTTTTAGAAGTCAGGTGATATATTACATGATTAAGATACTTGGACTTTATCCAGTAGAGAATGAGAGAAACCACTGAAGGTTTTTAAAGCAAGAGAATATCACGATCAAATCTGCATTCCAGGAATTTAACTCTAGCAAGAAAAGTATTGAAAATATTAGTACCAAAAGATAAAGACTATTAAAACAGTGCAGGAGACAATGAGGGGAAACGAAGTCATCAGTAGTGGAAATAAGAAGCAGATCTGAGATTTGTGACAGAATCAAAAGATTTAAGGAAAGTGTATTCGAATGTCCAATCTTGACCACTTCAAAACCAGAGCCTGAGTTATCTTTTCAAAATGCAAATCTGATCATGCTCCCTCCTCTACTTAAAACCCTTCAGTGCTTCCTGCTGATTTTAGATTTAAAAATTTTGTCACAACTCTGCTTGCAAAGTCTAGGGAGACCTGGCCTCTGCCCACAATTCCAGAGATAGTCTGTATCCTTCTTCCCCATTTCCCAGCAGGCAGTCTTTACTCTTGATCATACTGACCTTCTTTCAGCTCTTCGGCCATGCCAATTGTTCCCTCCCGCCACAGGGCCTCTGCAGGGAGTGCTCTTTCCTCAATGCTCTACCATCACTCAACTCCTCACTGGTATTTTGTCTTAAGTAATGTTTGAGCCTTCCCTGGCTACTCTCTCTCTCCACTATGTCAGGCCCTCTGTTACAAACTCTTATACCACTGTGTCCTTTCTCGATACGGCCTCTTTTCAGTTTATAATTACATTTTTGTGCAATTCCTAAAGAAATGTCCATCTCACCCACTGGAATGTAAGATCCATGAAGACCAGGACTGACTCTGTTCTGTTCACCACTGTATCACCAGCTCTCAGGACAGGGCCTTGCAAGTTAGTAGGTAATAAAAAGATATTTGTTGAATTACTGAAATCCCCAATTTATTAACAATAACTCCAAAGTTCCTAGCTTTGGTAACAAGGTAGTCATGCTTTTAACTGAAATAGAGAACCAAAGAAGACATGATAAATTATCTGTATGACATCCAAGTGAAGATGTCTAATAGACAACAGGAAACAGGAGTATGTAGCACAAAAGACAAAACATAATTGGTAGAGTTGAGAGTTGAGATTACTGTCTTGAAATCACAAAGGCCAGTGATTCTCCTAAAATAGAAGGGAGGAGGGAAAAGAGGAAGGATTATGTATGAGAATCTCTTGGAAAGAGGGGTTTTATTCACATTTGCTCTCACTTTCCCCTAAATGAGGACCTCAATATATAATTAGAGGGACTACTGACAGAAGAGTGTTGCACCTAAACAGTGTAAAAGCAAAGGTTTACATGTTTAAAACCATGATGATCAAAGAAAAGAGTTGAAAGCTCACTCATAATCATTTTAGGAACAAAGCACATGAAAGGAGGATTACCTAGCCTTTTGTGATAGGACAATGTCTTAAAGACAGTCTAAAGGAAATTTTCCTTAAAAAAAAAAAAAATTGAAGGAATGAAGTTAAGCATTTATAGAGGAAAACAGGAAAAAGCCAGGGGAGGAGGAGAGTGTCTTTTAAGGTTCCTGGGAAAGGTTAAATCTAATACACCAAGATCCCCAAAGAAAATGTAAAGGGAAAATAACAAACACTACATATACTGAACACTACGTGCCAGGGCCTTAAATGTTCCAAATACATTATTTTAAATCTTCCCAAAATCCCGAGAAGTATATACTATTCTTTTTCCCGTTTCACAGTTGAGGAAACATATAACAAATGATTAAGAAACTTGCCCCAAGGTCAAACAGGTGTTAAATGGCATATTTGGGATTAGATTCCCACTGTCTTTAAAGCCAAATGACAAAATCAAGAATATTCGTGAGAAAAGTATATATTTTTTTCTTTGAAAGGGGGCCACCTCTTGTGAAATGGGAAGAAATGCTAGAAGATAATTGGGGTGGGGGTGGGGAAATTTTTGCTCTGGTCTCTGTCCTCCAATCAAAGAAGCGCTGAGTGAGATGGGGGAGGGGCACTGAGGAAGGGTAGAGGTTTGGAGCTATAGCTGCGGAGAATGGGAAAGACCAGGGAGGAATCTGGGAAAGACCAGGGAAGAATCAGTCAATGCCAACCCGATCCCTGAAGCACAAATCCTGAGATTCTGCACATTCTACATTAACATCTGAGTTGGGGCCAACTATGTGTCAGGTATGGTTCTAGGCGTTGTGGAGATAACTTCTCTGGGTATAAGAGTAGCGAAAACAACCAACATCAATGATCACCTTACACTTACGAAAGACCCATTCCTCCAGAATCCCATCCGGAAGCCTCAAGAAGTGCATTCCAAGACAAGATTGGTTTTGGGGGGAGGGGCGGGAGGAGCGGTCGAAAGCGTAGTTCCTACGTGCTCTCACCCCAATTCCCCCCTGGATCCTCTCGAGGGACCAGAGAGGAACGCGAATGCTAGTCCTGAAACTGCACCCGAGGGCGGCGGGAAAGCGGCTACCTAAGGGCCCCGGACATCAGGCGCGCCCCTCCCCCTTCCCCGACTCCGTGATTCTCTTCGACGCCTGGGCTCCCCGAAAACCGCTTGCTTCCGCTTGGAGCACTACCGTGCCATACAGCCTATTCCCAAGAGCCCCGAGCGGACCGGACCCCCACATCAACTTACCCGCCCTGCCCAGCCCAAGATAGCTGGGGCTCCTTTCTGGACACCGAGGTCTCCCAGGCATCTCCACCAATGCCAGAACGCACTCAGGACTGGGAGGCGGGACCGAGCACCCATGGCCAATCAGACCAGACGTACAGCACGTCCCGGCGCACAGAACTAGTTCCCGCCTTTAGGAGGGCGAAAAAAAAAAAACACGATTGGCGCCAAACTCGCGTAAGCTGGTGCGGAGTTTAAGGGAAAGGGGCGGGGCCTACGCTGTTGCAGGAAGGGGCGGGGCTTGGAGCTGTTAAGGGCGGAGTCTGGAAGAAGCTCTTTAATGAAAGGGAAAGTAAACTCAAAGGCCCTGTCATTTATTTGGTCTTTTATTCTATAAATTCTGTTGAGTATGAACCGCGTGCTATACGTGGTGCTGGACACTGGCTCGATAATGATGAATAAACACTGTTCCTTGCCCTCAGACACTTTCCTACATAATAGGCAAACAATTTAGGCCAGGGTGTTGAGAGTTTTGAAGAGGGGATACCAAGTAAAGTGGGGTAGGAGGAACAGGAGAGCTTTTTAGAGGGTAGAATACCTGAATTGTCTTATAGAACATGCAGGGACTAGAGGTGCCCCTAGGGTCTAGCCTACGGGGGCGGGGCCTACGCCATTGATTGGTAGGGAAGTAAACCAAAAACAACTTCCTCTGCTACCTGATCTGGGGATCTTCCTCTTGATCTCTAACCGTTTCCTCCTGTTTGTCCATTTTAATAACTTGTAACTGTCATATCGACTCGTATATTTTTAAATTTTCTGGAAAGACCTCCATTTGGCAGAATATGTTCTGGGAGAACACCAATTTCCCAGATTCTCTCCCAATCACTTTGTTTCGGAGAAGTCAGTCAGACAGGCAGGCATTCCAGGTAGTGGAGACGGAAAGAGTAGAGGGTGTGCAACCATAAGACGTTTATTGTTGCTGGAGCATGAAGTGTGAGATGAGGCTGGCGGGGAAGCTATGGGTCAGAACTTGAAAGGCTATATATGCATACATATATACACATATACATGTATGTATATATATGTCAACGAACTTGGAATTTATCTTTAAATGATGAGGCATTGAAGGATTTTATGCTTGGTGCGGTGGTGATCTGATTTGCATTATTAAAATCCTCTGGCCTTGAGAAGGAGAAGTTTCAGATGTTATTACAGAGATCAGACTAGAGAAAATGAGTATCTGAAGGAAATGGTAGGCAACAGGATAGATTTGAGAATATTTAGGAGATGAAATCAACAAATTTATCAATTGATTGAATATTGGTTTTCAGCATAGGTGCATAATGATGACATTCATCAAAAAATATTAATGGAGGGGCGCCTGGGTGGCTCAGTCGGTTGAGCGTCCGACTTCGGCTCAGGTCATGATCTCGCCGTCCGTGAGTTCGAGCCCCGCGTCGGGCTCTGTGCTGACAGCTCAGAGCCTGGAGCCTGTTTCGGATTCTGTGTCTCCCTCTCTCTCTGACCCTCCCCCATTCATGCTCTGTCTCTCTGTCTCAAAAATAAATAAATGTCAAAAAAATTAAAAATATATATATTAATGGAGAACATAAAATATATATCTCGAAAATGACTGAAGTTTTCCACCAAAATTATCTTTCAGAGAAGAATGACCTTATTACTGATGTACTTACAAAGCCTCTCATTTTACTAGTACTTCTTAAAAACTTTACATTGACTAGAAAGTAGTGATTGGTTTAAAAATACTTGCTTAGGAGCGCCTGGGTGGCTCAGTTGGTTAGGCCTCTGACTTCAGCTCAGGTCATGATCTCACAGCTCATGAGTTCAAGCCCAGAGTAGGGCTCCGTGCTGATAGCTCTGCTTTGGAATCTGTGTCTCCCTCTTTCCCGTGTAGAGCTCTGTGCTTCTGTGCTGATAGCGCTGCTTTGGAATCAATCTCCCTCTTTCTCTGTTTCTCTCTCTCTGTCTCAAAAATAAACATTTTAAAAAATGTATTTGCTCGGAAAGACCTCAACCAATGCCAAATTGGGAATTTGGGATACTTACGGAACAGAAGTCAACTGAAGGTATTTTTTTTTAAGAAAACAAAGAAATGTAACACAGTTACATATTTTATTAAGTCTGAACTCACAATTGCAAATGTTGCTTTAAAAAAAAAAAAAGCAAATTCCGGGCGCCTGGGTAGTTCAGTCGGCTCAGGTCATGATCTCACAGTTCCTGAGTTGAAGCCCCGCATCTGGCTCTATGCTGACAGCTCAGAGCCTGGAGCCTGCTTCCAATTGTGTGTCTCCCTCTCTCTCTGCTCCTCCCCTGCTCACATGCTGTCTCTCTCTCAAAAATAAATAAAGATTAAAAAAAGATTATATTAAAAAAACACAAATTCTAGGGGCACTTAGCTGGCTTAGTAGAGCATGTGACTCTTGATCCTCTTGATCTTGGGGTAGTGAGTTCAAGCCCCACCTTGGGCATAAAGCTTACTTAAATAACAACAGGAAAAAAAAGCAACTCCTGAAGATGTCTATATGTACTTATATTGGGTAATCTCCTAGGGATAGTGTTAAGGAAGGAAAAAGTACAGTATGGTATGCTAGCTTTTGTATAAGAAAAAAATGAGTGAAAGAATGAGTGAAAGAAATGCAGTACATATATTTGCTTGTTTTTGCATAAAAAACACTTGAAGGGTAGGGGCCCCTGGGTGGCTCAAACGGTTAAGTGTCCAACTTTGGTTCAGGTCATAATCTCCCGGTTTGTGAGTTCGAGCCCCACGTTGGGCTCTGTGCTGACAGCTCAGAGCCTGGAGCCTGCTTCGGATTCTGTGTCTCCCTCTCTCTCTCTGCCCCTCCCTCACTTGTGCTCTCTCTCTCTCTCAAAAATAAATAGTGTAAAAAAAAAAAAATACTTGAAGGGTAAATTAGAACTTAATAAAAGGGTAATTTGGGGTGTCTGGGTGGCTCGCTTGGTTGAGCAATTGACTCTTGATCTCAGCTCGGTTGTTGATCGCAGGGTCGTGAGTTCAAGACCCATGTCAGGCTCCAAGCTGGGTGTGGAGCCTACTTTAAAAAAAAAAAAGTGGGGTGCCTGGGTGGCTCAGTGGGTTAAGCAACTGACTTCAGCTCAGGTCTTGATCTCATGGTTCATGGGTTCGAGCCCCGCATTGGGCTCTGTGCAGACAGCTCGGAGCCTGGAGCCTGCTTCGGATTCTGTGTCTCCCTCTCTCTGCCCCTCCCCCACTTGTGCTCTGTCTCTTCCTCTCTCTCAAAAATAAATAAAACGTAAAAAAAAATTTTTTGAATAAAAAAATTTTTAAAAAGGGTAATTCTTCAGGGAAAAAGACAGCTTTTTTTTTGATAACAGCTTTATTGACATATAATTCACATACCATATATTTCACCTATGTAAAGTGCTGAGTTTTCCTTTTTATAACCTTTTGCTTTTGAATCACAGAAGTGTTTCATATATTCAAAAACTGAATCAAATCAGAAGGAAAAAATGCAAAAATTGAAAATAAATTGAAATAAATGAAACTGTGTAAATGAGAGAAATATAACCACTCAAACCAATAATAAGTGACATTTGAACACAGTGCTCTGACTATACATCATTAGTGGGATATATTCCAAGCACAAAAAGGACTGCAAAGAAATCTTATACTTTATGCAGTAGTTTTATTGTTAGTCTCAATATTGTAATTTTGAAACTATTTCATGTATATTGTAAGATAAAGAAGTGTGTAATATGTTAATAATTTTAGGAACCAAGATACTTGGTGAAAGCAGCCACAGATAACATATAAACAAATTAATATGACTGTGTTTCAATAAAGCTTTATTTATAGAGACTGAAATTTGAATTTTATATTTTTTACCTGTCACAAAATATTATCCTTCTTTTGATTGTATTCCCAACCACTTAAAAATGTAAAAGCTATTCTTTGCTTATAGACCAAAATGTGCAACACCAGTCAATGAGCAAGATTTGGTCCTTGGGCTGTAGTTTGCTGACACTGCTTTAAAGTCTCATCGCTTGGTACTCCCTCACAGGCACTATGCTTCCTACTGGCCCTTCAAAACATTTTTTCTTTTTTTTAAAGATTTTATTATTTATTATTTATTTTTATTTTTTATAATAAATTAATGTGGGGCTCAAACTCATGAACCATGAGATCATGACCTGAGCCAAAATCCAGAGCCAGACGTTTAACTGACTGAGCCACCCAGGCACCCCTAACCAAGACATTCTTTAAGAAGTTGGAGGACTTGCACTGTTAGTGATCAGTGAGATGATTGATTTAATGTGTTAACTTATCTAGGTCACAGGCCCATATGTTTGGTTACATATTCTTTCTGGTTATGTCTGTGATAATGTTTCTGCCTGAAATGGTTGAATGAATAAAGTAGAATGAATAAAGTAGATTGCCCTCAGGGGGACTGGGTGCTCAGTTGGTTAAGGATCCGACTTGGGGTCAGGCCATGATCTCACGAGTTCCTGAGTTTGAGCTCTGCATCTGGCTCTGTGCTGATGGCTGGAGCCTGAAGCCTGCTTCAAGTCCTGTGTCTCCCTCTCTCTCTGCCCCTCCCCTACTACTGCTCTGTCTCTCACCAAAGTAAAAAAAATCTAAAAAAAATTTTTTTCATAAAAAATAGGGCACCTGAGTGGCTCAGCTGGTTAAGCATCCAACTTCTCAGGTCATGACCTTGTGGTTCTTGGGTTTGAGCCCCCATTGGACTCTGTGCTGGCAGATTAGAGCCTGGAGTCTGCTTCAGATTCTGTGTGTCCCTCTCTCTCTGCCCATTCCCCACTTTCACTCTGTCTCTCTCTCTCTCTCTCAAAAATAAACATTAAAAAAATCATTTAAATAAATAATAATAAATAAATAAATAAATAAATAAATAAATAAAAAAGTAGCTTGCCCTCACCACTGTGGGTATCATCCAATCAATTGGAGGTCTGAATAGAAAACCAGGTGGAGGAAGAGAGAATTTACTCTGATTTAGATCTGGAACATTGATTTTCTCTTGCTCTGGGACTAGAACTTAGACCATTAGTGCTTCTGTGTTTCAGGTCTTTGGACTCAGACTAGAACTGCACCACTAACTTTCCTGGATCTCCAGCTTCCAGGTGGTAGATCATGGGACTTCCTAGACCTTGTAAGTTCATGAGTCAATTCCATATATGTCAAATATATATAATAGGATATTATAGGAAATATTTGTTTATACATAAGCATCTTGTATTGTTTCTGTTTCTCTGGAGAATCTTGACTACTACAACAGATTTCAAGACTCACTATAAAGCTACAATATTTATGACGATGTGGCATTACTGCAAGTATAGACAAATGGCCTAATGGAACAGAATGGAGAGTCTAGGAACAGAACCACACATACAGGGTTACTTGATTTATGATAAAGACAATAAAGGACTGTCTTCCAAGTGGGAGAGAAAAACCCAGCCACAATAGTTTCTCCAGCAATGAATGAGATGTGGCAATCAGGGGAAAGTGAAACATACCGAATGAGTAATGTCAGTCAAAAGACACCATGGCACAGAATATCAGTATTCTGACCAGGGCTCAGAGATGTGGCATATCAGTATGTGAAAACGAGGGCCCGAATTTATGTGGAAGGGAAAGTAGACTATGGTGAATATACAGATAAAAATAATGTGAGGCAACAAGCAACAATAAATATAACTGATAACATTCTATTTCTGAGAGACCAGACCAAAGACAAGGCATGGAGTGGATGATTCTTCTTTGGTCATTGTTTAGTGCAGTTTCATTTCCAAATCATGTATATAGTCTTTACAGTTCCTAGGGACAAGAATTTATTCTTTTACATAAAAATAAAAGGTGTCTTTTCAATAAAGGTGGAGAGCAACTGGATATCTATATGGAAATAAACCATGGATTACTTTTAAAAAATATTTTTAAAAAAGGGGTGTCTGAATGGCTTAGTCAGTATACCATGAGACTCTTGATCTTGGGATAGCAAGTACCATTTGGCATATAAATAACTTAAAAAAATAATGTTAAAAAATTTACTGTACTGTACTTCACACCATGCATAAAAATTAGTTTAAGACAGATTATAGATTTAAATGTAAAAGTTGGGGCACTTGAGTGGCTCACTCAGTTAAACAACTGACTCTTAATATCAGCTCAGGTCATGATCTCACCATTTGTGAGATCAAGACTGCACTGGGCTCTGCACTAACAACACAGGGCCTGCTTGAGATTCTCTCTCTCTCTCTCTCTCTCTCTCTCTCTCTCTCTCTCTCTCTCTCTCCCTCTCTGCCCCTCCCCTACTCTCTCTCTCTCTCTCTCTCAAAATAAATAAATAAACATTTAATATAAATAAATAGAGGTACCTGGGTGGCTCAGTCAGTTGAGCATCCAATTTCAACTCAGGTCATGATCTCATGGTTCATGGGTTTGAGCCCCGCATTGGGCTCTGTGTTGACATCTGGGATCCTGGAGCCTGCTTTGGATTCAATGCCTCCCCCTCTCTCTGCCCCTTCCTCCCCCCCCGCCACCCCCACACACACACTCTCTCTCTCTCTCTCAAAAATAAATGCAAAAAAAATTTTTAATAATAATATAAATAAATAAATGTAAAAGTTAAATCATAAAGCTTCTAGAAAAAAATAGAAGGATTATAATTTAATGACTTTGGTGTAGCCAAAAATTTTTTTTTTAAACAGGCCAAGAAAGTACTGACCATAAAACCTTATTAAAATGAACTTTACTAAAAATTAAGAACTTTAGGGGGTGCCTGGGTGGCTCAGTTGGTTAATTGGCCAACTCTTGATCTTGGCTCAGGTCATGATCTCGAGGTTCATGAGATCAAGCCTCATGTTGGGCTCAGTGCTAATGGTGCGGAGCCTGCATGGAATTCTCTATCTCTCCCTCTCTCCCTGCCCCTCTCCTGCTTGCGTGCATGCTCTCTCTCTCTCTCTCTCTCTCTCTCACTCTAAAATAAATGAACTTTAAAAAAATTAAGAACTTTAGTTCAACAGATATCATTAAGATAGTAAAAAGGGAAGCTACTATAAAGAGGAAAGTCTTCCTCTCTACCTTGTAGGTTCATAACTGCATCTATGAAATAAACTGACAAAAGGCAGATTAACAGGATAAAAGGAATACAAATTTATTTGTTTATTTATTTATTACAAACTCACTGATTTTAATATCATATGCATCACAGTGTCATCACGGGGGGGGGACTGTATACCCAAAAAAGCAGTGAGCTGTGAAAAAATTTTTTTAATGTTTATTATTTTTGAGAGAAAGAGACAGGCAGAGAGCAAGCAGGGGAGGGGCAGAGAGAGAGGAGACACAGAATCGGAAGCAGGCTCCAAGTTCTGAGATGTCAGCACAGAGCCCAACATGGGGCTCAACCTCACAGACCGTGATATCATGACCTGACCTCAACCTGAATTGAGACGGACACTCAAGTGACTGAGCCACCCAGTCACCACCCTATGAAATCTTGTATACCATCTTACTAGGGGAAGGTTGAAGGGGTATGTAAACTTTAGGGGAGAGTCAATGAGTTTTAGGAAAGATGAATAAACCCTTAGTAGTAGATAGTAGGGTAGTTTGTGACAAAATGTATCTGGGTATGGTGTAGACTTCTAGTCTCCTCTTCTGTGTTAAGATTCAATCTTCCCTGACCGATGAAACTCCCAGGAAGGGGATTTATGACAGTTGAGTTCCTTTTGGAGGATCTGTCTCTAGGCAGATAAAGGGAGTTCAGAGAAAGCCTCTCCCTGCATTTACTGTTTTTCAAGTGCCCTACAGCTCAAAATAATCAATATACCAGAGCAGTATATTTTAGGGTGGAATGTCCTAGGCTTCTTCACTACCAACCATGGGAAGATATTTATAATACATATATCTGACAAAGAATTAAATCCAGAATACTAAACAAAACAACAAGCCACACTCACACCCATAAATCAATAACAAAAAGACGACCCGATTTTTTTTTAATGGGCAAAAAAACTACACCAACAGTATACCCATATGACAACTAAGTAGTTGAAGACATACTAACATTCTTGCTCATCAGGGAAATGCAAATTCAAACAATGAGATACCTCTACAACCCAACCAGTCTGGCTAAAATTAAAAAAAGTCTGAGATGGGAATGCAAACTGGTGCAGCCACTCTGGAAAAAAGCATGGAGGTTCCTCAAAAATTAAAAATAGAACTACCTTACAAGCCAGCAATTGCACTACTAGGTATTTATCCACGAGATACAGGTATGCTGTTTCAAAGGGACACATGCACCCCATGTTTATAGCAGCAGTATCAACAATAGGCAATGTATGGAAAGAGCCCAAATGTCCATCGGTGGACAAATGGATAAAGAAGATGTGGTATATATATACAATGGAGTATTACTCAGTGATCAAAAAGAATGAAATCATGCCATTTGCAACTACGCAGATGGAACTAGGGGACATTACGCTAAGCGAAATTGGTCAGTCAGAGAAAGACAAATATCATATGACTTCACTCATATGAGGAATTTAAGATACAAAACAGATAAACATAAGGGAAGGGAAGCAAAAATAATATAAAAGCAGGGAGGGGGACAAAACAGAAGTGACTCTTAAATACAGAGAACAAACAAAGGGTTGCTTGGAAGGGTTGTGGGAGGGAGAATGGGCTAAATGGATAAGGGGCACTAAGGAATCTACTCCTGAAATCATTGTTGCACTATATGCTAACTAACTTGGATGTAAATTAAAAAATAAATAATTTTTTAAATTCCAAAAAAATAATAAATAAATACAAAACTTCTGTTACTGTGGGAAATTAGACACATAGAAATGATCTTAAAATTTATAGATGCATATTTTTCAAAATAAAGATACAAGGATCCAGTGGAAATTAAGGACTACAATGTTTGCTCAGAATGTTATTAATCACAGTTAACATAATAGTGTTACAGAATGTACTAGTGAACAGAGAAAAGAAGAAAAGAACAAACTGATGATAATGGTGTGACTGTAAATGAAGACACTTGTATATAATCAACATCCTTTTCCATAAATGTATATGTAATAAAGACAAAATAAATAGTTTAAGTTATAAGGGGGAAAAAAGTCTGAGAATAACAAGTATCAACAAAGAAACAGAATAAGTGAAACTTTCACACTTTCCTAATGATGGTGAGAATTGTTGCAACCATTTTGGAAAACTGTTTAACATTATTTACCACAGCTTGTGTTTAAAATAACCAGCCTTGGGGCACCTGGGTGGCTCAGTCGGTTGAGCGTTTGACTTCAGCTCAGGTCATGATCTTGCGGTTTGTGAGTTTGAGCCCTGCATCAGGCCCACTGCTGTCAGCAGATCCCACTTTGGGTCCTCTGTACCCCCTCTCTCTACCCCTCCCCTGATCACTCGAGTGCTCTCTCTCTCTCTCTCTCTCTCTCTCTCTCTCTCTCAGAAATGAATAAACATTATGGGGCACCTGGGTGGCTCAGTTGGTTGAGCCTCTGACTTCAGCTCATGTCATGATCTTATGGTTCATGGGTTTGAGCCCTGTGTCGGGCTCTGTGCTGAAATCTCAGAGCCTGGAGCCTGCTTCAGATTCTGTCTCTCTCTCTCTCTCTCTCTCTCTCTCTACCCCTCCCCAGCTTGCTCTCTCTCTCTCTCTCTCTCTCAAAAATAAACATTTTTTAAAAATTTAGAAATGAATAAACATTAACATTTAAGTCAGTCAAAGACAAATACCATATGATTTCACTCATATGTGGAATTTAAGATACAAACAGATTAACATAGGCAAGGGAAGCAAAAATTGAGAGGAAGACAAACCATAAGAGACTCTTAAATACAGAGAACAAACTGAGAGTTTCTGGTGAGGCATTGGGTGGAGGATGGGTTAAATGGGTGATGGGCATTAAGGAGGACACTTGTTGAAATGAGCACTGGGTGTTAACATATAAGTGATGAATCACTAAATTTTATTCCTGAAATCATTATTACACTATATGCTAACTAACTTGGATTTAAATTTTTAAAATTAATTAATTAATTAAAAAAAAAACTCAGTCTGGAAAAAAAAAAAAAACCAGCTTACGACCCCACAATCCCATTCTTGATTATATACCCAAGAGCTATGTGTGTTTTGTACATCAAGAAGCATATATCATGATATTTATAAAGGCTTCATTCATATTCATAACAGCTGTGACTGGGAACAACCTAAATGTTCATCAATACGAGAAAGAAAAGGGGTGCCTGGGTGGCTCAGTTGGTTAAGCATCTGACTTTGGCTCAGGTCATGATCTCACAGTTCATGAGTTCAAGGCTTAGGTCATGATCTCTCACGGCTCATGAGTTCGAGCCCCAAGTCTGCTATCAGCACAGAGGTTTCTTTCGGATCCTCTGTCCCTCTCTCTCTGCCACTCCCCTGCTCTCTACCCACCCCCAAAATAATTAAACATTTAGGGGTGCCTGGGTGCCTCACTCAGTTATGCATCTGACTTGGGTTCAGGTCACAATCTCATAGTTCATGAATTCGAGCCTCTCATGGGGTTCTGTGCTGACAGCTCAGGGGCTGGAGGCTGCTTAGGATTCTATGTCTCCCTCACTCTCTGCCCCACCCCCACTCATACCCTGTGCCTCTGTCTCAAAAACAAACATTAAAATTGTTTTTAATTCACAAAAATTAAAAATACACATTTTTAAAAGAAAAAGTATATTTATTTTAAAAAATTTTGATATTTATTTATTTATTTATTATAAAAAATGTTTATTTATTTTTGAGAGAGACAGAGAGAGAGAGACACATTGCAAGTGGGGAAGAGGGAGAGAGAGAGGTAGACACAGAATCTGAAGCAGGCTCCAAGCTCTGAGCTGTCAGCACAGAACCTAATGCGGGGCTTGAATTCACAAACCACAAGATCATGATCTGCGCCAGAGTTCGATCCTTAACCAACTAAGCCACCTAAGCAACTCAAAAAGAAAAAGCACATTTAAAAAAAATAAGAGAAAGAAAAAAATAAATTGTGTTATAACAGACACAGATAATGCATACTGTGTGATTTCATTTATAGGAAGTTCAAGACCAGGCAAAACTAATCAATGGTCATATTGATAATGTTAACAGATAAACTGAGATATATTAACATTTTTAAGGGTTTATTTAAGCAAAAATCTGAGTCAGGCAGCATCCAATCTAGAAAATGAAAAAGAACTCCGAGGAGCTATATAAAATTAAGAACTTTCATAGGCAAAAGAGAGTAGAAACAAGCAAGTTGTACTGGTAAAAAAATCAAATGGGTATTGCAGTTACTTTCCTCAGGGATTGGCAAGAGACTTTCAGGCAGATTACCTACTAGTGCTAATCAGGCAGATTACCTACTAGTGCTAATCCTGACTGAATGGTTTAAAACTCCATTTCTGGGCATGCTGAACTGTAATTAAGTCTTGGTTTAGTGAAGTAGAGCTTTGCATAAGCACCTCCATTTTGGGATCTGTTGTGTTGGTTTTTTAAATTTTTTTTTAATTTAAAATATTTTTAAGTTTTTATTTATTTATTTTGAGAGAGAGACAGAGCGAGCAGGGGAGGGGCAGAGAGAGAAGGAGAGAATCCCAAGCAGACTGCACTGTCAGCACAAAGCCCCATGTGGTGCTCCAACTCACAAACCATGAGATCATGACCTGAGCTGAAACCAAGAGTCGGTCTGTTGTCTTGTTTTTAACAATAGTAAATGTGGGGGTAATTGGTTAAAGAATTTGGACTGTGAGAGGGGTGCCTGGGTGGCTCAGTCGGTTAAGGATCCAATTTTGGCTCAGGTCATGATCTCATGGCTCGGCTCATGGGTTCAGGACCCATGTCAGGCTCTGTGCTGACAGCTCAGAGCCTGGAACCTGCTTTGGATTCTGTGCTTCCTTTTCACCCTGCCTCTCCCCTGCTCATGCTCTCTCTCTCTCTCTCAAAATGAAATAAACATTAAAAAGAAAAAAAAAATGGGGCGCCTGGGTGGTGCAGTCGGTTAAGCGTCCGACTTCAGCCAGGTCAGATCTCGCAGTCCGTGAGTTTGAGCCCCGTGTCGGGCTCCGGGCTGATGGCTCAGAGCCTGGAGCCTGTTTCCGATTCTGTGTCTCCCTCTCTCTCTGCCCCTCGCCCGTTCATGCTCTGTCTCTCTCTGTCCCAAAAATAAATAAACGTTGAAAAAAAATTAAAAAAAAAAAAAAGAAAAAAAAAAGAATTCAGGCTGTGAGAAATGCATGGCTATTAATATGCTTTGGAAATTCTCCCAGATATTTTGGAAACATAACATATCATAGGTGAGGCTCTGTGGAAAAAGAATGGACTTTTCCCAGAAGAGACAGAGATTCACTTGATGGAGGAGCCTTTCTCAGAGCAGTGCAGAGAAAAGAGTGATTGAGACATAAAGGAATAGGGCTAGCAACAAGGGTCTCCATGAAAAGCTTACTAGAGAAATAGCATCTAATGTGTAATTTCTTTGACTTTTCTCTAAATCTGTGATAAAACCTATTATATTACTTTCGACCCTGAGCTCATATCCCACTTTCTCCAGAAGTGTTTGCTGTTTTCCAGGTTGACTTGGCAGATACCCTATTTGTATTCTCATAGCACCTTCTCCCTAAATCTCTATGGGAACCCTTTGTGATACTATCCCTTAGGTGTCTGCCTTCACCATAAGACTGAGAATCCTTTAAGGTCTGGGCCCCTGTCTGTCATCTTTACATTGAGTATGAGAATTAGGAACAGTTGAAACCAGAAAATATTGAGAGAGAAAGAGATTTTTTTTTTTTTGCCTCTTATGGACATTTACTATTAAATATGAATAAAGAAAGGTCTATAGTAGGTATTGAATAAGCTAACTGGGTAGTCAATGTTTATGGAAGGAACTGATAATTTAGTAAGGAATTCATTATTGAAAATAATGATGAGAGGGACTTGGTTTCTTCTAATTCTCAATGTGACCGCTTGTTTTATGTATGAAATCACGGGATGCCTTGGGGGCTCAGTCAGTTGAGTGTCGTCTGCCTTCGGCTCAGATTATGATCTCCAGGTTTGTGGGGCTGGGCTTGCACTGAGGGCTCAGAGCCTACTTTGAATTCTCTGTCTCTCTCTCTCTCTGCCCCTCCCTTGTTCGTGCTGGTGCTCTCTCTCTCTCTCTCCCCCTCAACAATAAACATTAAACTTTTTTAATATATGAAATCACAGCTGTTGGGGAAAACAATTAAAAACAAAATCTCTTCCAAACCCAGAAAATTTCTCCATGAAGGCAGAGAAAGGTAACAATTTTATTACTGAATTAGCATAAAACCAGAATGTGATGCACATCACAGACAATCCCCTAAAGAGGTTGCAAAGACAGAAATTTCACCCTTTTATATAGTGTTAAAAGATACACCAAGGCTTAATAAAAATTTTAAGAGTGGGGGAAGGGGTGCCTGGGTGGCTCAGTGGGTTAAGTGTCTGACTTAGGCTCAGGTCATGATCTTACTGTTAGTGAGTTGAGCTATCAGCACAGAACCTGCGTTGGATCCTCTGTCCCTCCCTCTCTCTGACCCTCCCCTGCTGCTCGTTCTCTCTTTCTCTCTCTCTCCCTCAAAATAAATAAAATAAACATAAAAAATTTTATTAAAAAAAAAAGAGTTGGGTTGCCTGAGTGGCTCAGTTGGTTAAACATCCAACTCTTTTTTTGTCCTTAAGTTTATTCATTTTTGAGAGAGAGAGAGAGAGAGCACAAGCAGGGGAGGGGCAGAGAGAGAGAGAGAAATGCAGAATCCAAGGCAGGTTACAGGCTCTGAGCTGTCATCACAGAGCCTGATGCAGGGCTTGAACTCAAGAGCTGTGAGATCATGACCTGAGCCGAAGTCGGTCACTTAACCAACAGAGCCACCCTGGCACTCCAAGCATCCAATTCTTGATCTCAGCTCAGGTCTTGATCAAAGAGTCATGAGTTCAAGTCCTGTATTGAGCCCCACAAACAGTGCAGAGCCTACTTAAAAATTAGAAAAAATAAAATAAAAATTTAAGGGTTTATTTGAGCAAAAATCAATCCAAATTGGGCAGTGTTAAACCAGAAGTAGTACTCTGTGACAGAAGCCGAGAGAAAAATTTATACAGAAAGTATAGATGCAAAGAAAGGAATTGGATTTGCTATAGCTCAAAGCTGGGTTGGCTGTTTGTGATTGTCTTTAGTGTTTGATTTCCTAACCTTCAGGCATTCACCAGACTTAGATTTTGATTTGCTTAGGAAGGCTACCAAGGCATTAAAGCCACCTCAGTCTCATGGCCTGTTTGCTTAATTAACTTAACAATAGCCAAGTGGCTATAATCCATTATATTAGGTAGGTTTTGCAATTCAGAGTCAGGTGACAAGTTAGGTCCATCTCCCCAGAAATTGGGCGACTGAGCATTATCTTCCTTGGCGATGATTTTGTTACAAAGAGATGGCTCCCAGGTCCTTAAAGAAAAATTCCTGAGTTGTAAAACTGGCAAGAGGCTTATTTTTAAAAAATATACATGTATTTGAAAAGAGCTGGAAAGAAGAGAAAGAAATTCTGAAAGAAAAGAATGAAGTGAAGTAGAGAGAGGAGGAGTTTCCTCCCTTGTTTTCAAGGAAAATTAAGCCTCTTAATTTGTATATGCTCTTACACAGTTTATAAGTAGATAGAGAAATCAGTGCAACAGTTTCCCCCCTGCCTTTTTTAAAGATTTCATTTTTACATAATTTCTACCCCCAATGTGGGGCTCAAACTCACAACCTTGAGATTAAGAGTCACACACGCTACCAACTGAGCCAGCCAGGTGCCCCTGGTACAACAGTTTCTAAACGTGTTATTTTTTATAATTTGCACAAGTGATTTAATTAAATTGCTCCTGGTTTTCTCAGTCATCCTGGAAAGGTTGAACATTTATTAAATGCATATTGTGTATGAGAAAAGTATGTCAGCACTGTGTGATATGGCACTTCCTGTGTTCCTGGAGTATTTATTGACTCTGAGAGACAGACACAGAATCAGAACTTCTAGAGAAAAACTGAGGCTTTGGAAGGTTAAGTCACTTAACCTAGGTCACACAGCTAGTTAATGGAAAAGTACAACTAATGGCTGAGGTCCTTAGATACTGTTTCAGGGCTCTCTCAACTTCAAAGAACACTTCTGATATCCTAATGAGACACAAATAATTTTTTTTTAATATTTTACTTTTAAGTAGTCTCTATACCCAATATTTTATTTTTAAGTAATCTTACAATCCCAATATCAAGAATTGCATGCTCCAGGGGCGCCTGGGTGGCTTAGTCGGTTAAGCGTCCGACTTTGGCTCAGGTCATGATCCCGCGGTTTGTGGGTTCGAGTCCTGCATCGGGCTCTTTCCCGACAGCTCCGAGCCTGGAGCCTACTTCGGATTCTGTGTCTCCCTCTCTCTCTGCCCCTTCCCTATTCATGCTCTGTCTCTGTCTCTCAAAAATAAATAAACATTGAAAAAAAAAAAAAAAAGAATTGCATGCTCCAGCAACTGAGCCAGCCAGGTGCTCCTGGAGCACAAATAATTTTTTGACAGCAATAATTTGAAGTTAAAGAAGAGTGCCTGGGTGGCTCAGTCGGTGTAGCATCCGATTTTGTTTTAGCTCAGGTCTTGATCTCAAGGTTTGTGGGTTCAAGACCCTTGTGGGGCTCCACACTGTGCAGAACCTGCCTGGGACTCTCTCTCTCTCTCCCCCCACCTCTCCCACTCATTCTCTCTCTCTCTTCCTCTCTCAAAATAGATAAATAAACTTAAAAAAAGAAAAAGAGCACCTGGGAGAAATGAGAACTCTTACCCCTGATGTGTCCTGAGTTCTGAATCCCACAATTTTTTAGTTTTTATTTACATTTTCTGTATTCATTAGAAAAACTTATATTATAGAACAATAAAAACATCTATTAATGAAATATTATTAGGTAAATATCATTGTAACTGCCACACAGGTCATGAAATCAAACTTACAAGCTTTTCTATACGCCCTACCCCAAACACAGCCCCTCTCCTCCAAACAAAAACTACTACCCTGACTGTCAGGGTAAAAACTCCCTTGCATTTTGTTATGGTTTGATTAACCAAGTGTGCATTTCTAGGCACTACAATTTAGTTTTGCCTGTGTTATAAAAATTTGCTAAGTGTCATAAGTCTCAGTCTTAGTTCAGGCTGCTAGAACAAAATATCACAGACTGGTGGCTTAAACAACAAACATTTATTTTTCACAGCTCTGGAGGCTGAGAGGTCTAAGGTTAAGGTGCCGGCAAATTCCATGCCTGGTGAGAGCTCTCTTCCTGGTTTGTAGGTAGCTGCCTTCTTACTGAATGCTCACATGGCAGAAAGAGAGGTTAGGCTCTGGTTTCTTCTTGCAAGGGCACTAATCCCTTTATTGGTGCTCCACCCTCATGACTTTACCTAAAGCTAATTACTTCCCAAAGGCCTTGCCTCCAAATACCAAATACCTTGCCTCCAAATACCATTAATTTTGGAGGACACAAACATTCAGTCTGTAGCAGTCTCATAATTCAGTTTCCCCTCCCATACCTTTCTTTTCCTATTTATTTTTTTGTTCTTGTTTTTTAATATTTTATTTTTAAGTAATTTCTACATCCAACATGGAGCTTGAACTCAGAACCCTGAGGTCAAGGATTGTGTGTTCTACCAAATGAGCCAGCCAGGTTCCCCAGCCTTTCTTTCTTTCTTTTTTTTAACATTTATTCATTTTTGAGAGACAGAGCATGAGTGGGGGAGGGGCAGAGAGAGAGACACAGAATCCTAAGTAAGCTCTAGCCTCTGAGCTGTCAGCAGAGCCTGATGTGGGGCTTGAACTCACAAACCGCAAGATCATGACGAGCCAGTCAGATACTCAACTGACTGAGCCACCCAGGTGTCCCCCCTTACTTTTTCTTTCTTTAAATTCATCTCTTTAGGGGCACGTGGCTGGCTCAGTCGGTTAAGTGTCTGACTCTTGATTTTGGCTCCAGTCATGATCTTGAGGTTTGTGAGTTTGAGCCCTGAGTCAGGCTCAGCAGTGACAGTACAGAGCCTGCTTGGGATTCTCTTTCCTCTCTCTCTTCCCCTCTCTCCTGTGGGCACCTGTGTGTGCACACATGCACTGTCTCTTTCTCTCAAAATAAATAAATTAATTGAAAAAAATAAGTTCATCTCTTGAAAAATTGTGTTTTTGACTTGTAGACTCTCCCAACAGTCTGGATTTTGCTGATTATATATTCATGGTGCAGTTTAACATATTTCTCTGTTCTCTTTATTTTCTGCATATTGGCAGCTAGATCTCGAGATTTGATACTTTTGAGAAGACTATTGGTGGTATTATGTTCTTTTTATTTTTAATTTTTTTTAAGTTTATTTATTTTTGAGGGGGTTGCAGAGGGTCAGAGACAGAGAGGGAGGGAGAATCCCAAGCAGCTCTGCACTCAGTGCGGACCAAAGGTGGGGCTTGATTTCACAACTGTGAGATCATCACCTGAGTCGAAATCAAAAGTTGGACACTTAAGCCATGCACTGAGCCATGCAGGTGCCCCCAAAGGTAACCAGTTTTTTAAAAATATTATTATGTAGTCATGGATTTAAACATATATAACATGTCAATTCATTGCAATTGTTATCTTCATTGAAGCTCAAATTGTACCATCCTTGGTCAGTGGAGATCTCTTTAAGTTGGTACTGTAAAGGAGGAAAAGAAATAACTTTCCTTACCCATTTTGGGTTCTCTGGCTTGAGCCTGATAAAATACATTAAAAAGAGACAGATTAACAAGAGAAAAACATAAATTTATTAACATGTGCATCATGCATACACATAGGAGGACTCAGATCAGTAACTCAAATAGTTAAAACTTGGGCTTATGTAGGATCTTAAAAAAAGAACAATAAATTTTTAGAGAAGTGACAAAACAAAGGAAAAGAACTTTGAGTTTCTGGAGGTGGCAAATTGTGAGAAGGCAAATATATGGGGAAACTAATGGTAGATAAAAGACAGTTTTAGCAAAGTTTGTTATATAGTTTCTTCTGCTGCTCTCTCTGTGCTAATAAAGGTCTACAGTTGTAGAGAAGGGAAGGGGTGACACTCTTAAAAACTTATATCCTGCTTACAAGCAAATAGGAGGGCAGAGAGCTTCTGGATCTGCTTTTCCTCAACTGTGTTCAGTTCAAGAAAGCTTATAGATCTTCTAGAAAAAGCAGCAATAGATTTGTAAAGAAATGACAAGGCAAAAGAGGTTTGGGCTAGAGGCAGTAAATTGTAGGCAAGCAACTAGGAGACTTAGGGAGGGAAAATTAGTGGAAGATAAGGATTATTTTAGTAAGTTTGTTTGTACAGACCCATTTGGTGTCAATTACCAGTCTCAGGTGATAAGTACCTTCTTTTATTCCTTGTAAAGTCGGGGGGGGGGGCACTTTTCTCATGGGAAATTTTATGCCTTGCTATATGTAGAAAAGGGAGGCATGGTCAGAGAGCCCTTCCTGCATCTTCTGTTTCAAAGGGTCTTTACCTCAAAATAATCAATATACCAACGTGGCATAGTTTAGGGTGGCATGTTCCAAATTCCTTCATGCCTAAGTGGTATATTCTGCTACTGTTTAGTACCTGAGTCCTTTTGACATAACCCTAGTAGTCTTTTTGAAAATAGATATTATTTTACCTTTTATTATTGAAACTTTTCTACTCAAAAGTAGAAAGAGTATAATGAACTCCCTTCACTCAACATCTAGTTTCATTAATTATCAATATATTGCCAATCTTGTTTCATCTGTACCTACACATATCCTATTCCTTGCTGATTAGTATAACTTTATTTTTAGAGCTTTTCCTTTTTTTTTTTTTTTAAGTAGGCTCCACACTCACTGCAGACCCCAGTGTGGGGTTTGAACTTAACGACCCTGAGATCAAGACCCTGATGCTCAACTGACTGAGCCACCCAGGCACCGCTAAAGGTTTTCTGAGGTTTAACTTATATACCATAAAGTTCCTTCATTGTTAAGTGAGCAATTCAATGACTTTATTCCATTTATAGAGTTATGCCACCATCACCACAATACAGTCTTGGAACATTTCTATCACCCAAAAATGTTGCCTTATGGTTGCTTGAGAAAGGTCATAAGAAAGGGTGTGTAGAGGAGGAAAAATACTTTTTCCTTTACTCTTCTAAGTTCTTGGGTAAGACCACTGTCATATAAGACTGATTAACAAGAAAACAACACATAATTTTATTAACAAGTGCACTTCACATATATATGGGATATACCCAGGGGTAAAAATGAGTAATTCCTCAAATGTGGGTAATTTTTCATCCATTGTGCTATGTCCTCAAAGAACCCTCTTGATCTTCTTGGGAATTTTAGAAACATTATTTATGTGGAAACGTTTTTTGCCCACATCCACAGTTCCCTAGTTCTGGAAGTCCTGTGCTTGAGTTTGAGTTCCCCCAGAAGCTAACGTTCAAACCCTAGGGGAAAAAAATTCAAATTCAAATACATTTTTTAAAAATTTTATTTTTATGTAATCTCTTCACCCAACATGGGGCTTGAACTCACAACCCCGAGATCAAGAGTCACAGGCTCCACCAACTGAGCCAGTCAGGGATCCCTCAAATACCTTCTTAAAATATTGACTCATGGTATACACTTGCTATTAGAGATCTACCCCCCTTTAAAAACACTTTTTAGGAATATAATTTACACAAGGTGCACACATCTTGTGTACAATTTTTTGTTCTTTAAAATTTATCTACCAGAGTAACACCACCAAGAGGAAGATAAGGAAACATTTCCATTACCATAGCATGTTCCCTCAGGTTCCTTGGTTGGCAACACTTCTCATAGCAACCGGTAGCTTGACTTTGTCATTATTTTGGCTTGTTCTTGAACATCACAAAAATGAACTTTCAGGTTCTCTTCTACTCCACCCTTTTAAATGACGTCGTAATATAATATATATGACCTACTTTACTTAAATATTCCCTAACTGAACACTTATTTCCAATATTTATATTAAGGATGCTGCAAGGTGGGGCGCTTGGGGAGCTCAGTCCTAAGCCTCCGACTTCCTGAATTCCACCCCTGCATCAGGCTCTGTGGTGACAGCTCAGAGCCTCCAGCCTGTTTCCCTGCTTGGGATTCTGTATCTCTCTCTGTCTCTCAAAAATAAATAAACATTAAAATAATTAAAAAAAAAAAAGAATGCTGCAAGGGGGGGTGCTGGTCATACTTGTGAATTTCAATAGGAGGGAGGCACGGTGGGCTGAGGATCACATGCCGCTACGGGCTCCCTCAGTTCCGGGCCTAGTAGAATCTCCTGTCTCGCTGTCCCGCCACACCTTGTCTCCGGGACCTACCATCACTGCAATGGTCGGACCCGAATCACGATATCGATGCCCGCTTCAAACGTCCTCCCGGAACTGGGGCGGTAGTGACTCCCGCTGTTTCCGCTGCTGAGGGGGCGGGGCTGGGGCCGCACTGCCGTGGCGGTCGTGGTCGAGGGCTGATGACGTAGGGCGCCGCGTGCTCCCCCACGTGTGCTGCAGTTTTCCCGGTGTCTGCGGGGCAGCCGTGGCTGGTTTCCCCGGGGGCGTAGTTGCTGGCACCTCCAGCGCGGGACCTCGGTGGCTCGGGGGCTCCGAGCGCTAAGTAGGGAGCGCTGATGACCGCCGGGGGCGGAGGGTCTGCGGTCATGGAGCACCTTTTCCTAGAGGTGGCGGCCGCGCCGCTGCGCTTACTCGCTGCCAAGAACGAGAAGAGCCGCAGCGAACTGGGCAGGTTCTTGGCCAAGCAGGTAAAAGAAGGAGGGAGAGGGAAAACGCCGGGCCGCCCCCGGCCGCCCCCCTCGCGCGTGCCCTGCGACCCTGAGTGAGACGCGCAACTTTAAGGGAGGGGAGAAGCGGCGTTCTGTCACCCTGGCCCCCTCCGCAGGGCTGGTCCGGGGCGGAGACGTCCGCGCGTGTTTGAGGAAATTGGAAGAAGCCTTTTGTGTGTATCTGAGAGACCCTTCCATTCTCCTCCAACCTACCTCTGTCTCCTCTCTGTAGCAGACGTGGCCTTCCGAAAGAAATGTGGTTTGTTTTTCTGTAATTGAAGTTGTATCTCTGCCCGCTTGACGTGTATTAACTTAAGTGTGCCAAGTCTAGCCACCCCTGTTAGTCTGGGTGACTGTTTTTCTTTTCTGCTCCATCCTTTAGTTGTGGCCGGCTGACACGTATTGATTGCGTTCCTGCTTTGCGTGAGGCACAGTATGGTTCTGTGAGGAGACAGAGAAATTCGTTACGGTCTCTGCCCCCAGGGAACTTAGCGTCTATTTTTGGAGACCGTTCATAAACACAGAAAACAACTGAAGGACAAAGCAAGACAGCTAATGCTGTGTGACATTAACCGTAGAGACTATGATGTGGATTAGAATTTTCTAAGAAATGGGGTTTTGGCCTTTTAAGAGCCTTCTCTCAACTCCCTGCTAAGTTGAGAACCTTTATCATGCATTTTCTTTTCACGTTGCATTTTAATTTCCCATTTTATGCTTTCCCACTCCCAATATCTCTGAACTTCTAGAGAGTAGAAAATATGTTTAGTTTATTTTTTTCCTTCTAACTCCCGTATCTAGAACTTATTTATTCAGTCACGAATGCATTGTGTACACATACATCCTTTTGCCCAGGAAGCGACGGGAGTATTTTGGGTCTGGAGCTGCAGAGAACTAACATGAGAAGCATTTCTGTTTGGTGAAAATAAATTGAGCATGTAAAGGGCAGGGGGAGGGGGAGAAGAGGGGTGGGAGAGAAGGTCAGAGATACCCTGGGGCCTCTGAGCCCCAGTGAAGGGAATCACTAAACATGGTGAGCTGGTGAAAGAGAAGTGAGTTTTGGTGGGCTGGACTAAGTAAGGAAAGAGATCATCACTTTGTATGAGCTGAGCTTTTGGTGACAGTCCTGAGTTATGGATTGTTGATAGATGTATTTTTCTGTAAGTGGGTGTTAGAATTTAGAGCAGAGGTTCTGAAACTAGGGATCATAGACCAGCAACAGGGGTTTTGTGTTTCCCTACCACTGTAATTGGGTGTAACATAGATGTTTATGTACTGGGGGTAAGGAGGGGAAATGGTTTATAGCCTTTATTAGATACAGTTTTAGAGAATCTGACAGGTGTGAGAATCACTCATGTGAATTCTGAGATTGTGTAGAAGTAGTATTAGACTTGAAAGCTACTAGAAAGTTCATTTGAATTAAGGAGTTGGGACACCTTTGCTTCTCCCTTTTTTGTGTGTCACATTGTCAGATTCTCTCCTGAGATGTCTTTCGGTTTGTTCCTTACCATTTTCATGATTAATTTCAAACCTTTCACTCAGAAGACTTGATTGTGTTGCCATTCTGTATTTATCCTATTTTTTGGAAACAAAGCAATTTTTATGGGAAAGCAAAGCCTTTTGAAACATGATTCTCATTGCAGTTGGGATCTGAAGTAAGAATTCTTTAGGATTGTGGGTTTTTTGTTTTGTTTTGTTCTTTATCTCAGCTGGTGACAGCAACTTCTGCCTATCCACTTTAGAGAACTGAGTGTCCTCACTCTTCTCACTTCTTTTCCTTCACATATGGCCAAGTCTTCCGTGTTTTATTTAGTCAGTATTGAATCTATTACTTCCTTTTCATCCCTATTGTCACCACCATCCTACAGTTCTGACTCCATTCCAGTGTGGGTTTTCCAACACCTCCAAGCAATTCTCAGACACAAACTGGGTGTCTTATAATTTAACTCAATTCTGACACTGTCTACTTGGAGATAACATGAGATCCCACGTGTTAAGGGCTGAGTCTTTCAAAACTGCCCTCCCCACCTCTGAATGCCATTTGAAAGTCCAGGTTGTCACCTGTACTTCTGACCAACTGGCTGTGGATTGGAGGTTCTCTACAACCCCCTCCTTGGGTTTGATTAATTTGCTAGAGTGGCTCACAGAACTCAAACATTTTACTTACTAAATTACTGGTTTGTTATGAAAGGATAGAATTCTGGAACTGCCAGATGGAAGAGATGCATAGGGACAAGGTATGTGAGGAGTGCAGAGCTTCCATGCCCTCTCCAGAGGTGACACTTTCTCCACATATCCATATTTTTACCAACCTGGAAGCTCTCCTGACCAAGTCCCTTTGGGTTTTTATGGAGGCTTCATTACATAGGGTATAATTGATGAAAACTTTAGCCATTGGTGTTGGAATTCATTGACCAACCCTTGGCCCTTGAGGTGGAGGTGGGGGTGGGACTGAAAGTTCCAACACTCATCACTTGGTTGGTTCTCTTGGCAGCCAGTTCCATCCTTGGGTGCTTTGCAAAATTCACCTCCTTGGGGCGCCTGGCTGGCTCAGTAGGTAGAGCATGCAACTGTTGATCTCAATCTAGTGAATTCAAGCACCATGTTGGGCCTAGAGCTTACTTAAAACAGCAACAACAACAACCCCCCCCACCCCCCCTCACAAAATTCATCTCCTTAACATAACAAAAGACACCTTTATCACTCTGCTCACAGGAAATTGCAAAGATTTTAGGAGCTCTGTGCCTGGAATGGGGTTGAGGACCAAACAAAAATGTGTTGTTACAAATCATATCACATATCCTTACCTCCTTGATTACTGTCTGTGTTCAAGAAAAGCGGAATGCTTAAGAGCATGCATGGATATTGGAATGAAGTATGGCTAAAGATCAAATTCTCTTTTACATAATTGCTTTTGGGGTTTGAACAAGTTACCTAACTCTTCTGAGTCACAATTTCTTGCTATATTACATATGGTAGCTACTACATAGTTGGAGGGGCTCTGGAACCAGACTGTGACGTGGATTCTTGGTTCTCCTAGCTTTGTGACCTTGACCCCTTTTTAATTTTTCAGTTTCCTTATCTGTAAAATAGGGATATATTGCCTGCTTTATGGGTTGCTGTGAGGACTAGATGCCTACACTATAGTAAGCACTCTTTGTAGAAGTGGTTCTTAATTATTATTGCTATTAATAAGGTTGTTGTAAGATCCAGATAATGCATGTGAGGAGCTTACCAAAATGCCTAGCACAGAGCAGGTAATCAGGGGCATCTGACTTCAGCTCAGGTCGTGATCTCGCGGTTCATGGGTTTGAACCCTGTGTCTGGCTCTGTGCTGACAGCTGGGAGCCTGGAGCCTGCTTCAGATTCTGTGTCTCCCTCTCTCTCTGCCTCTCCTCCATGCACGGTATTTCTGTGTGTCTGTCTCAATAAATAAACATTTAAAAAAATTAAAGAAAAACAGTAATCAGTACATATGAGCTATAATAATACTTTTTATGTTTATTTTTGAGAGAGCGAGTATGTGCGCTCGCAAGTGGGGGAAGGGCAGAGAGGGGGGAGAGAGGATCTAAAGTGGGCTCCATGCTGACAGCAGAGAACCTGATATGGGGCTCAAACTCACAAACCTTGAGATCATGACCTGAGTTGAAGTTGGACACTCAACTGACTGAGTCATCCATGCACCCCAATATAATAATTTTTAAAAACCGCTTTATTAAGATATAATTCAGGTACCATATACTTCTTCCATTTAAACTTATAGTTCAGTGGTTTTTGCTGTTTTCACAGATGTGTGTAACTGTTACCACAGTTTTAGACTGTGATGTTTAGACATTTTCATTCTTTTGTAATTTTTAAAATTATTTTTTAATTTTGTTTTAAGCTCATTTATTTTGAGAGAGAGAGTGCAAGGAGGGGAGGGGCAGAGAGAGAGGGAGGGAGAGAGAATCCCAAGCAGGCTCCACACTGCCAGTGCAGAGCCCAATGTGGGGCTCGAACTCATGAACCATAAGATCATGACCTGAGTTGAGATCAAGAGTTGGACGCTTAGGCTTAGCTGACAGAGCCACCCAGGAGCCCCTCTTTTTTTATTTAAAAAAGTCCCCCAACATGCGACTTGAACTCATGACCCCAGGTCATGAGTTGCATGCTCTTTCAACTGGGCCAGCCAGGTGCCCTGACATTTTCATTATTTCAAAAAGAAGCCCCCATACCTTTTAGATGGTAGCACCCCCCCATTCCCACCCCAGTCACTGTGCTCTCCCACAGCTCCTCAGGCAACCACTAACTTAACTTTTTTCCTCTGTGGGTTCCCTATTCTGGTCATGAATAAGACATCTGAATCTATCACCGTTCTGCATAAAAGCTCCCTATTATCTCTATAATAAAAATTTCTAAGTGGTATATGAGGTGTTTTATATTTTTTGAAAATTTGTCACTTAAAAATGAAAGAAAAAATTTTTTCTCTCAACTTTTTTTCCAGTTTTTGTTTGAAATACTTTTAAATCCAGTGCAGTGGTTCTCAACTGGGGCAATTTTTCCCCCAAGGGTAAATCTGGAGACATTTTTGGTTATCACAACTGTTGGTGGGGTTGCTTCTGGCATATAGTGTTTAGAGGGCAGAGATGCTGCTAAATATGTTACAATGCATGGGACAGCTTCCACAAAGAATTCTCCAGCTCCAAATATCAGTAGTGCAAAATTAAGAAAGAAACTCTAAATATATATGTGCCTAATAACAGAGTATCAAAATATGTGAATCAAAAAGTGACAGAAAAGGAAAAATAGACAAATTCACAATTATAATTGGAGACTTTGACACTCTATCCTGATTAATTGATAGAACAAATACAGAAAATCTCTAAGCATGTAGAAGACTTGCTATCAACAAACTTGACCTAACTGACATTTCTAGATTGCTGTGCCCAGTAACTGTAGGATACATATTCTGCACATCTGGAACATTCCCCAAGATAGACCATATTCTGATTGATTAAACAAGTTTCAATAAATTTAGGAGAATTAAAATCATGCATGGTATATTCAATGATCCCAATGGAATTAAATTAAGGAAGAAAAAAAAACAACCAAAAGATAGTGGGAAAAATCCCTAAATGTTAAAGATTAAAAAAAAAAGAAGATGGTTAAAGAATAATCACTGAGTCAGAAAATCATTTGAACTGAATCATGATTTAAACAAATTGAGGGAGGGGGCGCCTGGGTGCCCAACTTCGTCTCAGGTCATGATCTCATGGTCTGTGGATTCAAGCCCCACGTTAGGCTCTGTGCTGACAGCTCGGAGCCTGGAGCTTGCTTCAGACTGTGTCCCTCTCTCTCTGCCACTCCTCTGCTTGCATTCTGTCTCTCTTTCTCAAAAATAAACAAACATTTAAAAAAATTTAAAAAAAGGTAAGTTACTAGTAATGAACAATTTATGAAATCAGTGTTTGAAGAATATAAATTACCAAAGCCCACTCAAGAAAAACAAGCTAGGAATAAAACAGAAACAAGTTAGCAATAGAATAAAATGTCCGCAAGCTGATACAGAGCATCTACAAAAACTTAATAGCTAGCATCACAGTTAATATGTGAACAACCCAGTTTCAAAATGGATAAAAGATGGGGCACCTGTGTGGCTCAGTCAGTTCACCGTCTGACTTCAGCTCATGTCATGATCTCTCGGTCTGTGAGTTCGAGCCCCATGTCGGGCTCTATGCCGATAGCTCAGAGTCTAGAGCCTGCTTCAGATCCTATTTCTCCCTTTTTCTCTGCCCCTCCCCTGCTCATGCTCTGTCTCTCTCTGTCTTCCAAAAATGAATAAATGCTAAAAAAAAAAATTAAATGGATAAAAGATTGAACAAATGTACAACAGATGATAAATAAATGGCCATTAAACACTTGAAAAAATTCTCAACATCTTTGGCATCAGAGAAATTCATATAAAAGCACCAGAATCCATTCCCCCTTCTCTAAAATGACTAAAATTTCAACTGACCATACTATGTGGTGGTGAAGTTATGTGGCAACCAGAGGTCTCAGACATTGCTGGTAGGTGTAAACTGGTACAGCTGCTTGTTTTAAAGTTAAACACTGAGGGGTACCCGGCTGACTCAGTTGATGGAGCATGTGACTCTTGATCTCGGGGCTATGAGTTCAAGTCCCACATTGGGTGTAGAGCTTACTTCAAAAAAGAAAAGGCTAAGTATCTTGTTTTCTTTTTTTTTAAGCAGGCTCCACACTCAGGGTGGTGTCCAGTGTGGGGCTGGAACTCAGGACCCTAAGATGAAGACCTGAGCCAAGATCAAGAGTATCAAGAGTCGAATGCTTAACTCCTTGAGCCACCCAGGCGCCCCTTCCTCATTTCCCTCAGGGGTGGAGAGAATCTTAAGTAGGCTCCACACCCAGCGCAGAGCCTGACCTCGGGGCTTGATCTGCATCTCATGACCTTGAGACAACCTGAGCTGAAATCAAGGGTCGGGTGTTTAATTGACTGAACCACCCCACCCGCCCTTTTTCCTATTTTTAGTATCTGATTCATCTAACCCTGTTTTCCAGATTATCTTTTCAAGAGAAGGTTCATGAAGTGATATTCTCTCTGGAGATTTTTTTCCCAATTCACAAGTTTCTATATAACATGTCTAGGACAGTTGCACTTTTTTTCATTCATTTTGTAAGTGATGTGTTTCTTTTTCTTCACAATATAACCACTTACTATCTACTTTTTTGAATGATATCTTTAGAGGGCTTCATAGCATGCCCCTGTGAATCATGACCAAATCTGTTAAAATTTCCTTGCAGGACTAATATTGATAGAAATTGTTCCAAAATAACATCTTTCCCCACTCAGTGCTTTGTTCAGAATTAGGAATTTTTGGGGGCTCCTGGGTGGCTCAGTTGGTTGAGCGTCTGACTTCGGCTCAGGTCATGATCTCATGGTTCGTGGGTTTGAGCCCCGCATCGGGCTCTGCGCTGACAGCTCAGAGCCTGAAGCCTGTTTTGGATTCTGTGTCTCTCTCTCTTTGCCCCTCCCCCACTCGTGCTCTGTCTCTCTCTGTCTCAAAAATAAATAAACATTAAAAAAGTTTTTTTTTCAAAAAAAGAATTAGGAATTTTTGGAGCACTTGCGTGGCTCATTTGGTTAAGCATCCAACACTTGATTTCGGCTCAGGTCATGATTTCATGGTTGTGAGATGGAGCCTCACATGGGGCATGGAGCCTGCTTAAGATTCTCCCTTTACCTCTGTCCCTTGAGTGTGTGCTCACACATGTGTGCGTGAGCTCTCTCTCTCTCTTTCTCAAAAAAACAAACAAACAAAAAAAAAACCTAGGTGTTTTTATGAGTGAATGCCCTATAATTTGAAAGACTTCATAAGAGCTCAGGTGTAAGGTGACCTTTTTTGAGAGAGAACTTCAGAAAAAATTGTTATATTTTTGTATGGGGTATTTAGGTTGTGCTCAAGCTGCAGTCTTAATAGGTAAATGTTTTGTGTGAAACGCCTTAGCATAAACTCATAGCATTGGACTTGGTGAGTATTTTAAACCTGCTGTCTCATTGTCGGCAGCAGGGGTTGTGTAGACCCGCGTGCACACTAGCAATATGAGACGGTAGCATTTTACATGGAATTCAGGTATCAGTCCTTTTCCTCAAACCTCAGTGGACTGAAACTTCTTTATAACAGCCTTTCACGTTAAATTAACTGCATTCTTCTATTGCAAAGCCCTTTTCTATGTTTTATAAGATAAACTCATTTATGATATGTGGAAATTGGATGTTTTGATTCTAAGCTAGGACTTTTTCCCTTTTGCAGCAGTGCTAACAAGCGGCATTTACATAGATACATTGTTTTGCCTTTCTCTCAGGTGTGGACACCTCAAGATCGCCAGTGTATCCTGAGCACCTTAGCACAATTACTTCTGGATAAAGACTGTACTGTGCTGGTTGGTCGCCAGCTGCGCCCTCTTCTTTTGGATTTGTTGGAAAGGAATGCTGAAGCCATTAAAGCCGGAGGCCAAATCAACCACGATCTACACGAACGGCTCTGTGTGTCAATGAGCAAACTCATTTGTAACCATCCTGACGTCCTCCCGTGAGTAACAGTTTTATTCTTCACTTTTCTCCTTGAGGTAGTAGAACCTGCTGTCTCCTGGAAAGTAAAGGGGTGTGAGCTGAGAAGGGAAGAGGAGAAATACAAGAAAGAAGGAAGATAAGTGGTACTGTTTATTAACAATTTAGTGACCATTTACTAGGTTTCTTTGAAGTCTTGGCCATCAGGATGGGTCTGGAAAACTGGCCATGATGTGTTCTTTGGCTTCAAGAATTATATCATCTGGTGAGATGAGGCAGATTTAAAAAGAGTTTCATCTGAGGCTCTTATAGCATCCATTTCAGATGGCTGCTTGCTGGAGTAGCTGAAGGGTGACGTTAAAAGAGCTGTGGTGTCCTTTCTAACTTTCTATAATCTGTCCAAAGCAGTTTTGTGAGAAGTTGTATTAGAACTGGATTCTAATGTATTTCTCTTTTAAAAAAAAAAAATTTTTTTTTAATCTTTATTTATTTTTGAGAGAGAGGGAGAGACAGAGCTCAAGCAGGGGAGGGGCAGAGAAGGAGGGAGACAGAATCCAAAGCAGGCTCCAGGCTCCGAGCTGTTAGCACAGAGCCTGACACGGGGCTTGAACTCGCGAACTGCAAGATCATGACCTGAGCTGAAGTCGGACACTTAACCCACTGAACCACCCAGGCACCCCTAATGTATTTCTCTTCTGATCTGCTCTGTGTCCAGCCTGTGCTGGTTCACCCTTCCTTAGGCAGCCTGGTGGTCCCCTACTTCTGAGAGGTCACCATATTGATGCCAAACTTATTGTGCACCAGATCAGCATAGTGCATTGCAGTCAAGAACTATAGCCCAGCAATCCTCCTCCTGCCTCATCCACCTGAACAGCGGGGACTACAGGCACGTACCACTGTATCTGCCTTTGTCTTTTATATTAATAGCAAAATACTGTTGGTATGGAGTAAAGGGCCAGCAAAATGAGTATTAGGGTTTTTTTAATTGAGAAGGTGAAGAACTTTCACTCTAAACTTGAGTAGTATCTTTGCAACTAATAAGAGTATCCCTTATATCCATTCCTTATTTATTAGTTTTCATTTGGCTTTCTTAGAAGTATGATCTCTAATCTGGTTCATGAATGAAGGGAATAAGAACTGAACTCTTGGCAGAAAACCATAATTTGTATGAGATTTTCTTTTTTTTTTTTAACGTTTATTTATTTTTGAGACAGAGTGAGAGAGAGAGAGAGAGCGCGTGAACGAGAGAGAGCGAGCATGAGCGGGGGAGGGGCAGAGAGAGAGGGAGACACAGAGTGTGAAGCAGGCTCCAGGCTCTAGGCTCTGAAATGTTAGCACAGAGCCCAATGCAGGACTCAAACTCACAAGTCGTGAGATCATGACCTGAGCCGAAGTCGGACGCTTAACCCACAGAGCCACCCAGGTACCCCTGTATGAGCTTTTCTAAAAGGGGAGGGGGAAAAATGGGCCCAGTTTAATGGAACTAGAAGATATACAGCAAATATCATCATTATACGTGGTAATTAGGAACATAAGCTGTGGGTTGATTGAAGGTTGAGATTGTGGCCTCACTTAGTACTCATTGATGTACTTGACTGTGGTACCATTTCATAACGTGTACTGACTGCCCTGTACTTACTATATAGAATTGACATGTGGGTAACTTGAACCCCCGTTTCTCCTAGGCCTTTGTGGTACAGTGCTTCTGGATTGTGTTTGAGAATCATTAAAATGATGGATTAGTTACATCTGGTTTCCCATCCGCTTTGCACTTTATGTTCTTATTAAATGCACGTGAACACAGAGCACACCCCTACTTTTTCTTCTTTTCATTTTGCCAAGGCAGTATATTTTATTTACACTCCCACCTTATTTCAAAAATTATATAATGCAGTTTATGAAGTTTCTTGTGCTAGAGTAACTTAAAAACAAGCCATAAAAAAAAGGAGCTATGTGTAAATGAATCAATACATGATGTGAAATGAATTATAGACAATGATGTAGAATGAGATTTTGATTTTCAGTTTTAAGAATTGTAGCTCATTAGTTCAGCATGTGCCCTAAATTTCCTCTGTAGAGGAAATATACCTAATGTGTTAGGGATATACCAAATATATTTAGATAGGATACAGTCATTCATTCAGTAGATAAATATAGAAGACCTCTCTTGGGGCCACATCATGGGGGTAAGAAAGTCAAGTATAATGGGTTCTTGTATTTTGCAAACAATTGAATATAATGCTAATAGAGATGTTAGCCAAATACTTAAGGGGAGCAAGAAAATCATTAAAGAAGAATGAATGTTATCCTCTTGAAAATCAGAGAAAGTTTTGTATTGTGGCAGATTGTGGAGGAAGAGGGAAGAGAAAAAGAATGCAGAGAAGAGAAGTAGGATGGCAATGAAGATCTAGGAAAAAAGAGAGAGAGAGAGACAGACTGGAAAGGAGGATCCCAGTCAAGCTCCCTAGAATCCTAGTGCTTGCCCTTCATTTACTGGTACATATCTCTTTCTGAGCCCAAGGTGTTTGGGGCTTCCATAAGGTTCATTAGTAGTCTTAAACATTTCTTTTTTTTTTTTTTTTTAATTTTTTTAATGTTTATTTTTTTTGACAGAGAGAGAGAGAAAATGAATGAGTGGGGGAGGGGCAGAGAGAGAGGGAGGCATAGAATCCAAAGCAGGTTCCAGGCTCTGAGCTGTCAACACAGAGCCTGATTGCGGGGCTAGAACCCATGAACCGTGAGATCATGACCTGAGCCGAAGTCGGACACTTAACCAACTGAGCCACCCAGGCGCCCCTTAAACATTTCTTTTTTTTAATCTTGCTTATATTATTTGTTCATTACTGTGTTCCCCCTTCCCCTGCCCAGCTTTATTGAGATTCAATTGAGATATATTTTTATTGACATATAATATTGTATAAATTGAAGGTAGAAAACATAGTGATTTGATACATGTACATATTGTGAAATATTTGCCACAGTAAGGTCAGTTAACACATCTTTCACTTCACATAATTACCATTTTGTTGTTGTTTGTTCATTGTTTTTGATTCTAGAATCCTTGAACACATTTTACTTTTTGGCAAGTTTTTTGTCAGGACTTTGTGAGTGCAATCCTGGTGTATTGATTCTTTCTCTATCCTAACATATTAGGTTTCCAAGTTCTTTTTTTTGTTTTGTTTTTCCCCCAAAGATTTTACTTTTTGGGGCACCTGGGTGGCTCGGTCAGTTAAGCATCTGACTTTTGGTTTCAGCTCAGGTCGTGATCTCATAGTTTGTGAGTTCAGGCCCCACATCGGGCTCCACACTAACAGCTCAAAATCTGGAGTCATGTGGGGACGCCTGGGTGGCTCAGTCGGTTGAGCGTCCGACTTCGGCTCAGGTCATGATCTCACGGTCCGTGAGTTCGAGCCCCACGTTGGGCTCTGTGCTGACAGCTCAGAGCCTGGAGACTGTTTCGGATTCTGTGTCTCCCTCTCTCTCTGACCCTCCCCCATTCATGCTCTGTCTCTCTCTGTCTCAAAAATAAATAAATGTTAAAAAAAAATTAATAAAAAAAAAATCTAGAGTCATGTGTTCTTCCAACTGAGCCATTTAAGCACCCTTCAATCTTTATACTGTAACATCTTAAGGCACTGTTAGTCTTATTTCATATCTTTAGAGAAGTAAACTAAGTAGCTCTGTCAGAGCCAGGACTGGACTGCAGGTCTTACTTCTGGATGCTGGAAAGACTGATGAGTTGTCCGAGTGGCTCATCCAAGATTAGATGTTTAACTGGGTGATATTCCTTGCTGTATTTTAGGCCTTATGACTATCTTACTCCAGGAAAGAGAACTTCTCCTCAATCTTTGGATATTCTCTAAGGCAAAAACTGATCATGTTATTCTCTGGGTGAAAATGCTTTATTGTTGTTTAGATCAGAATTTTAGAGCACTCCCTGAAAGTGATGGGTCTTTGGAGAAAAGGGTGCTGTAGTTAAGTAAGTTTGGGAGAGAATATTGACCAGTTCCCCTTTGTATTTTTATGGTGGACCACAATTCTCTTCCTTGCACTGGCCGCACAGATGTAGGCCATTGCCAGTGCACTCGGCTTATTTCCCCCGGTCTTCCTCAAGGAAGGAAGGTCAACCCTGAGTCAGGTTGACCACTTCTCTGTTTGTTACTGCCGGCTGGTTTCACATGTGCTGCCGACATCATCTGCCTCTGAGCTAGTGGACTACCAGCCTCTCTCCCCCGAAGAATGATTGTACTTATTCTGACAGCATTCTTGTGGAGAAAAAAAAAAAGTCCTGTTTTTGTTTTTAATTTCAAAGGTGATACATTTAAATAATAACAATACAGAATTGCAAAAAGTGGAAGTCCTGGAATTTCATCCTGAAATCCTACTTTTTAGAGATAATTGTTATTAACAGTGTGATATGTTACTTCTTAAATCTCTTTTCTTTTTCTCACTCTGCCAGGTTTCTCTCCTTTTCTTTTTAAGTTTATTTTGAGAGAGGTAGTGTATATGCATGTGAGTAGAGGAGGCGCAGAGAGAGGGAGAGAGAGAATCCTAAGCAGACTCTGCACTGTCCACACAGAGCCCGATGCACAAGGCTCAGTCTCACAAACCCACAAACTGTGAGATCATGACCTGAGCTGAAATCAAAAGTTGGTCGCTCAACAGACTGACTCACCCAGGCGCCCCAGCCAGGTCTCTTCTGAGCCACAGCTGAATCTTCTAAGTCCCATTTGTCCAGTCTTCTTCAGAATATTGTGAGTGTTAACTTACCAAGACTCTATTTCTGTTTGCCCGGATTGCTTGTGGAAGTCTAAGCCTTCCCACCCATCTCCTGAGTTCTCATTCTCTCTCCCTCTCATAACAGTTTTATGTTTGGGGATTTATTGAGCCAGCGATGTAGGGTATGTTTCCCTGGTGCTTCAGTGCAAATCGCTCTGGAAAGCATATTCGAATGGCCCCTGCAGCTGCTCTGTCGCATTCCCAGTGGGCTCCTGAAGATTCTGTTACTGACCACTAGTTCACTAAGTTATTGTAAAAGGTTGCAACTCTGGAACAGGCTGATGGAAGAGATTGCTTCCTAATACTAGATTTCACGGTGATTTTTTTTTTGGATGAAACCAAAAGCACAAGCAACTAAAACAAAAATAGACGAATGGGACATCAAACTAAAAAGCTTCAGCACAGCCAAGGAAACAAGAATGAAGAGACAATGTACAGATTGGGAGAAAATATTTCCAAGTCACCTATTCATTAGGGGATTAATATCCAGAATGTATAAAGAACTTCCTTCCATCTTTTTGTCCATCTTTTCCACTTTTACTGCCTTCCTTTTGTGTTCCACAGAAATCTGTTCTCATCTTCAGATGCAACCAAAGCATCTCTTCTTGACTCCCCCCCCCCCCCCCCCCCGCCCCAGCCCTGTTGGTTTAGCTGAATCTTTTTTCTTTGTGCCTCTTGTTTCTGTAAGTGACTGTCTTCCTTGGTAGATAGCAAGCTCCTCAAGGAAAGTATCTCCTTGGTTTTGTACTCCTGGAACTTAACAGCATCTGGCTTCTAGTGAGAGGTCAATAAATGTTTATTGAAAACTAGTGCATTTTCAGTGGAAAACACTTGCAATAAGTACCTGTGGTTTTGTATTCTCTTAGACATCTCATGCCATTGTCCTGGTTCCTGAATTTGAACAGGATACAGTCTTAGGATTGGGTAGCTTCACTATTTGTCTCTTTATTCTCAGACCCTTGGAAATTCCTGTTGTATTCTGCTGGCCTGTCTCAAAGTAGAAAAGCATACTTTGAAATCCTCACCAACAAATGAAAAAAATTTCTTTTTCTGAAGGTTTGCCCTGAGGTATTTCAAGGACACTTCTCCAGTCTTCCAAAGACTCTTCCTAGAGAGTTCAGATGCTAATCCAGTCCGCTATGGGCGCAGGCGGATGAAGCTCCGGGACCTAATGGAAGCAGCTTACAAGTTTCTGCAGAACGAGCAGTCTGTGTTCCGGGAGCTCTGGGACTGGAGTGTGTGTGTCCCTCTCCTCAGAAGCCATGACACCTTGGTCCGCTGGTGTGTAGCTCCTGGAATTTTCTGGTGCTTCAAGTGTGGGGGTGGTATAAGGAGTGTAGAGTTCTGTGATGAGGCAGGAAAGGAAGCTATGTAAAATGTGTTGTTTTTGTTCTGGTGCCTTTTGGGTTCCTCGTTCCTTTCCTTAATCATGCATCTCCTCAGTGGCAAATGAGATGATACTTAATGGAGTTCTACCTTTTTCAAGTTCTATCAGGTGAATTCATCATACTTGATTTGTATTTTCTACTCTCAAATGTATTGAAATGTATTAATTCTATAAGATTTCCTTTTTTTCTTTTTAAAGTTTTTCTTTTTTTAAGTTTTTAGTAATCTCTACACCCAACATGGGGCTCGAACTTAGAACCCTGAAATCAAGAGTTACATGCTCTACCCACTAAGCCAGCCAGGCACTCCTAAGATTCCCTTTTCTAATGTTTAGTTGGCGAGAAAAATTTCTTTTTTCTTGAGAATCAGTTGCTTTCCCTAAGTTTATGTATACTTTGGTTTTCTCCAGGTACACAGCCAATTGTCTTGCTTTGGTCACCTGTATGAATGAAGAGCACAAGTTATCATTCCTTAAGAAGATTTTTAATACTGAGGAACTGATCCATTTCAGGTTAAGGTAAGAAGGAGGATTCCTGGAGATCTTGATGTAGCCTTACAGTGCATTAAAGTAACTAATGAGATACTCATTTTCCTCAGGTTATTAGAAGAGGCCCAGCTGCAGGACTTGGAGAAGGCCTTGGTTTTGGCTAATCCAGAAGCCTCCCTTTGGCGTAAGGAGAAAGAGCTGCAGTACTTACAGGGCCATCTTGTTTCAGCTGATCTCTCTGCCAGGGTGACTGCTGTCTGTGGCGTGGTGTTGCCTGGGCAGCCACCAGCCCCTGGAGAGCAGGTATATTGGCATTAGTGGGATGTGTGTCCTCTTCTCCCCTCTTAAACATTGAGTGTGCTTTTTTCCTTGGCTGGACTGTTATAGGTGTGAGCTGAGTTGAGTTTTCCAAATTGCGGTTCCATGTACAGAACTATTCAGAATAGATTAAGGAAAATTTACCCAGGGTCCTCTTCTCTGATAGTTTCTTTGTCTCTGTTTGATGTTAAATTAGAAAGTCTGGGGGCGCCTGGGTGGCGCAGTCGGTTAAGCGTCTGACTTCAGCCAGGTCACGATCTCGCAGTCCGTGAGTTCGAGCCCCGCGTCAGGCTCTGGGCTGATGGCTCAGAGCCTGGAGCCTGTTTCCGATTCTGTGTCTCCCTCTCTCTCTGCCCCTCCCCCGTTCATGCTCTGTCTCTCTCTGTCCCAAAAATAAATAAACGTTGAAAAAAAAAATTTAAAAAAAATTAGAAAGTCTAATGATGTCGATGTGATGCTTTTAACGTTAGCAAGGCACTTCCATATACTCTCTTATTTACTTGCTACAGTAACTCTATGAAGTTGGGTAGCGCATGTTGTGATACCATATTTATGTAAAACAAAGGTAGAATGACTGGCCCGGAGACCCATGGGCTGCCCTTTGTAGAGACGGTGCCAGGCCCAGGTATAACTCCCAGCAACCTCTTTTTTTCAGAATATTCTTTTTGGCTGTTAGGTAGGAGACTAGTAACTGTAGTGAGCTTTCCCCCTATCATATGAAATGAGCTTCTTTCCAAAAATATGGCTCCAGACCCACACTTTGGAAAAGCTTATAGATCAAAATCTAGCTCTGTAATCTGAAGCTATTCGCAGCCAGTTTTTAGTTAGTTGTCACTTTGTGTGATGGTCAGGTTCACCCAGTTTTCTTTTTGGAAGAAGACCTGGGTCATTCCTTGAACCATTGGTTTATCCATTGGGTAGTACAGTTTAAAAAAAAAAAAAAGCATAATATGCATTTTAAAAATGCACATCTTAAATGTACAGCTCGATGATTATTCATGAACTGAATATATCTACGTACCTAGCACTAGGACACCAGCGCTTCCGCAGGCCCTTGTGTTTCCCTCTAGTCACTAAGATCCCCCAAACCCTAACCATTTTTCTAATATAGATAAGGTTTGGAGCATTAGAATTTTAACATAGGGAAAGATTCTAGTTGTGGTAGGTTTGATGTTGAGTACCAGTGGCTAGGCACTGGGGCAGAAGTACAGAATGGTTGCTATGGCCCAGCCTGCCTGCTAAGTTGCTGAGAGTAACAGCTCTGCAGAGAGTTCAGGAACTTTGGCCCTGAATCTCATTTTGTCTTCACATATCTATAGGAGACTAGCCATGTTTGAGAAGCTACTATTCCTTAAAAGTTCTTAAAATTCCACTTTTCCAAGAGATCTTTTTTCCTATATTATATTAGGTACATTATTATTTGAAATTCTTTTTAATGCAGTAAAATACAACATTTACCATCTTAAACTTTTTGTTAGTAAGTAAACTCTATCCCCACCCTGAGGCTTGAACTCACAACCCTGAGATCGAGAGTCATATGCTCTACTGTCTGAGCCAGCCAGGCGCCCCAACCATCTTAAACATTTTTAAGTATGCACTTCAGTGGTGTTAAATATATTCACATTGTTGTGTGAATAAACTCCAGAACTTTTTCATCTTGCAAAGCTGAAACTCTATCCATTAAACATATTGGGAGCAGTTATTATTTTTCACATTTTCACATTTTGTTATGGAAAATATCAAACATATTCCAAAGTAGAAAAAGTAGTGTAATGAATCCCCATGTGCCCATCACTTGGCTTCAGTAATTATAAATTTATGGTTAATTATCTTTTGTTTATACTGCTGCATACTCTCCCCGCACCATCTTATTTTGAAGCAACTTTCAGATGTCACATCATTTCGTGCCTAAATATTTCAATATGTATAAAGGAAAAGAACTTTAAAAAAGCCATTATTCTTTATTACACCTGAAAAAAATGTAACAATTTTATAATACAAAACATCCTTTTAGTGTTCATACTTCCCTGATTTGATTTCCCTGATTTGTAAATAGTTGTGTGCATTCTTTTTTTTTAAGTAGGCTCCATGCCCAACATGCAGCTTGAGACCAAGACACATACTATTACTGACTGAGCCCGCCATGCACCCCTACTGTTTACATTCTTTTTTTTTTTTAATTTTTTTTTTTAAGGTTTATTTATTTTTTTGAGACAGAGACAGACAGAGCATGAATGGGGGAGGGTCAGAGAGAGGGAGACACAGAATCTGAAAGAGGCTCCAGGCTCTGAGCTGTCAGCACAGAGCCCGACGCGGGGCTCGAACTCATGGACTGTGAGATTATGACCTGAGCCGAAGTCGGCCGCTTAACCGACTGAGCCACCCAGGTGCCCCTATTGTTTACATTCTTGATCTTAGATAACGAAATCTTAGAATGTGGCGAGAGGAAGGAAAACAAATAAAAATCTCTTCATGAGATTAGGTTTGCCCCCATCCCTCATGTGTCAACTTTTTTGACTTCTTAAACTTTGGGAGACTTTCCTTAAATTTGTTAGCAAATTTCTGCCAGAAGGAAAAAGATCCTATTTTGGATAACCTACCTATGGTTACTATAGTTCTGATACTAGTAATTTAGAGGTTTATGTAAAGGTCAGTGGAAGCATTGTTGTAGAAACTAATGTGTACCCTTTGGAGGAAAGACTGTTGACATGCCTTTTATTTTTCACTTGCCTCCTTAGGCTAGTAATAGAAGTTCTTCTCGTGAACAGGAGCTGGCCTTTAGGTCTTATGTGCTGGTTGATTCAATCTGCAAAAATCTTCAGACGCTGGCCATGGCAGTGGCTTCTCAGAATGCTGTGTTGTTGGAAGGACCGATAGGATGTGGCAAAACTTCCTTAGTTGAATACTTAGGTGCAATGACGGGTAGAAGGAAGCCCCCTCAGCTTCTTAAAGTCCAGCTTGGAGATCAGACCGACAGTAAGGTAATTAAGAAATGGCAGGTTTTGGTGGATTAGCATGCTTATAAATGTTTGCATTAAAGTATTGTTTTTGCTAAGGGATGTGAGAATAGTCCTTGGTCTTCATAACTGGTAGGACTAAGCTGTAAAAACCTCAAGTGCCTGCTTATTTCTGTATAGAAGTTTAACAATTAATCAAAGGTTATAGCAATTGGTATCTCAGATGTGTGGTGTCAGTAATTACTTTTACCTCTTCCTGTAGATGCTGTTGGGAATGTATCGCTGCACAGATGTCCCAGGAGAGTTTGTGTGGCAACCTGGTACCCTGACACAGGCAGCCACAAAGGGACACTGGATCCTTCTGGAGGATATTGACTATGCCCCTTTAGATGTGGTATGTCATCTCACTAATTATTTGCTGATTCTACCTTTGAAGAGCATTTGGTTAATAGTGATTCTGGGAGGTGTTTGATTTGAGATGGTGTGTTTTGCAAGAAGCTCATTCATGGTTGCCTACCTAATCTGGTTTGAGGTAGGATTACTTGGCTTGTCTCTTTTTTGATAGAAAATTGATAAAATTCCACTGGTGCTGTTTCATTCAGTAGAGTAGTCCCCCCTTATCTGCCGTTCAGTTACCTGTGGTTACCCACGGTCCTGAAGCAAATGATTCTCCTCCTGTGTCTTCTGAAGGTTAGTAGTAGCCTGACGCTATGTCACAGTGCCTCGGTCATTCACCTCACTGTTACCTAGGCATTTTATCATCTTTCATCTCCACAAGAAGGGTAAGTACAGTACAATAAGATACTTTGAGAAAGAGAGACTCCATTCACATATCTTTTTTATAGTATATTGTTAGAATTATTCTATTTTACTGTTAGTTATTGTTGTTAATCTCCTACCTTGCCAGTTTATGTTAAACTTTATCATAGGTATGTTTGTGTAAGAAAAAGTATACTGTAAATAGGGATCTGTATTATGCACAATTTCAAACATCCACCAGGGGTGTTGAAACATACACTGTGTGGATAGGGGGAACTACTATAATCGGATATGTGACCAATTTCACTGTAGTTTTTTCCTCCTTTAGTTAAATTATGTGACTAGTTTCATAACCTTTCCAAGAATAGGCCTTGTGGGAAACATCTTACCAATGTTACAGATACACTGAGAACTTTGAGACCCTACTTCCTAGCTGTGGCATCCATAGAGCAGTGGGCTGAGGACAGATGAAGAAGAGATGATGTAACAAGAGTATCTTGTCTTGGTTTCATTAAGGAAAATCTACTGGACGTATATTTTCATTTTTTAAAGATTACTTTTCTATGTGTATCAAAATAACTATGCAGGCAGTCCATGTTTCCTCTATATTTTGTAAAGTATGACAAAAATGTATTGCAGAATGAAAAATTCTTCCTTGGGCACATTTTCCTGAGATTGGTTTTAATTTTTTTTTTTTTTTTTTTTAAATCATGAACCTAAAGTACCTTTTGGATAGGAGAATAACGTGAGAGTGTGTGTGTGTTTGTATGTGTAGGTTTAGGAAAATATGAAGGGGAAGGAGTAGCTATAAATACATGTGTATTGCGATGATTTTACAGTCTGATGAAGTAAAGATGTAATGGAATTACTGGCCCAGGTAGGGCCTCATAATATGATTACCATGTTCTAGGGTCTCTGTCTCTCTCTCTCCCTTTTGTTTTGTTTTGTTTTGTTTCTTGAGTCTCATTGACATACCATGTTCTAAGGTCTTAATGCTCAGTTTTATAGGACCGGAAACTTAGTTTTCTTAATAAGCTCAGAGCTAAGGCTGACTCCTACAAATGAGACTTAATAATACAACTGAAACATAAGCTACATGGCCAAATATTTGCTGAGGGTTTTCACTTTCTTTTCTGTTTTCTTCTTCAATTTTTTTTCCTCCTCTCCACACCAAAACTAAGGCCTTTCATTTTCTAGTGCTGTCTTCCCTGGCATGTTTTTTAGATACCAGGGTACCTGGGAAGTCATTAGGATTATGGATTGTGGAATTAGAGCCAAAGAAGATAGATGAACATAAGAGATAGTCCATCCAGGCCATGATGGAGCCTGGGGATCCATCCCTGTCCTATAGTTAATTATATTCCTTGATGACCAGGTCCTGATTCAAGACCAAACTGACAGTTTCTATCTTGGTCTCCCTTTGCCAATATTTGATAAACATCATAAAATTCTACATTGAGTCCCATTTTGTATAGACTGGATTCTTTGGACTTCTTACTTTGGTTTTTCTTTTTAAACTTCCTGTATAAACTCATGTTCCCTAGATCCATATGTCTAGTCCACCTTTTTGTCGGAAATATCTACTTGAATGTCCCTTAGCTGGTGGAAGTTCAAGATGTCCAAAATGGAGCTTGTCTGCTCGTTCTCAGAACAACCTTTTCTGCCACAGTTAGCAAGCCAGAAGTTTGATGTATCCTAGTCAGCACAGGAGACCCCTAGTCATTTATCTCTAAGTTTTGTAGTTTTCCACTACTTCATATGCACATTCTGCCCTAACAACAGAATCCTTTTATGACATACTCTTAGGAACAAAGAGTTTTATCCATTTGAATATTTTTACATGGAGTTTAGTTTGTGCCATTTCTCTCCCACCAAACCTGGCTAATTCTTGCTCAGACTTAAGACTGAGTGAATATCATTACCTCTGGGATGGCTTCACTGCCCTGCTTCTACACCATTCCATTCTGATTCATAGCCACCCTCTATCTTCAGCTCTGGGGTCATGCTGTATGGTGGCTTGCATGGCTATTCCATCAGATGCTCGGCTGTAAAACCTCAGTCATGCCTGGATTTTTAGTGTCTGGCTTGTTTCTAGTCCATAGTAGGCACTTAGCGAATGTTGAATGAATAAATCATTCTGTCAGAGTATAGGTGGCTCAGACATTCCTACCTGCCTTTTGGACCCAGTTCATGCTATGAGAATTAAGGTTTCCTTTACAGATGTGCTCATCATTTGGAGAGAAGGGTTTATTGTTGTTGTTGTTGCTTTAATAGCTTTATCAGTGGGGTTTTGTGATTTAGGTTTCTGTGCTGATCCCTCTCTTGGAGAACGGAGAGCTCTTGATTCCCGGCCGAGGTGACTGTCTGAAAGTGGCTCCTGGATTTCAGTTCTTTGCAACTAGGAGGTATGTCCTATTAACCTTTCTGTTTCCACTGTGGAGGCTTTTCCTCATACATTCCCACACTAGAGTCCAAAATCCCTGGAATAGAGTTTCCTGGGCCCACTTTAAGCAAGTGATGACAGATCCAATTTTCATTCCTTACTTATTTTTAAAAATACCTGATTCTATATCAGCACTCTCTATTTTATTCCGTTGTTCATTTGTCTTTACACCATTTGTCTTTGATTACTGAAGTTTTTGTTTGTTTGTTTTTAATTTTTAGAGAAAGAGAGTGCACTAGTGGGGGAGAGGGTCAGAGAGAGAGAGAGAGGCAGAGAAAATCTTAAGCAGGCTGCAAACTCAGCACAGAGCATGACATGGGGCTTGATCCCACAAGCTGTGATCCTGACCTGAGCTGAAATCAAGAGTTGGATGCTTAATCAACTAAGCCACCCAGGTGCCCCTGTAGCTTTTTAAAATTTAAGTGGGCTCTGTGCCCAACGTGGGGCTTGAACTCACAACCTGCACATCAAGAATTGCATATTGTAATGACTGAGCCAGCTAGGCACCCCTTCATTCCTATTTTAAATAGAGATAACTAAATCAGAAAATGAGAGGGTATTTCCCCCCCCCCCACTTAAAAATATACAGTTTTTTAAAACTACACCTTGTTTCATGTTTTCAGAAATAATCACCAGTGGAACTGTTGTCAGACAGCCCTAGGTTTGAGTCCTGACACTACATTTTGTATTTGTGTGTATCTTGCTTGTCTGATAATGATGGGGCTAATAATACCTACTTTATGACTTGGTGTAGGTGGTAAAGATTAAATGAAATAATTTATGTTAAAGACTTCTTACATAATAAGTGCCCAACTAACTAATGGCTAGCCACGATGATGGTGATGATGATGACCTGTAAATTTTAACCAGTGAAAAAATTGAACGTAAGCATCAACAAAGGAATAAAACCTAAACGAACTTAGTATATGTTCTTGTCTATCTTTTATAACAACATGGATGTAGTGGTTTATTTCCTACTGCTAGTCTGTGTCTTTACAGCTGCCCAAGAATGACACTAATGTCACATTGTATTTTAGTGGTGGTTAAATTAGTGTTTGCCTCAGTGAACATTTACAGACAGGGTGGAGTTAACCTAACGGTTTTCAAGGAGCACTTTGCTAGGCCTTGCTTTTTTTTTCTTAAATAAACCCTGGTTTCATTCATAGAAACAGTGAAGTTCTTTCCTGCTATGTTCATATCTCAGAAAGTCCTGGGACATCATAGAAAGGTGTCAGACAGACTTGAATTCAGTTCTTGGCTCTTCCATTTATAGTCATAGTTGAGTGATCAAAGGACCTTGCCGCCTCTTCTTAAAAACATTTTTTTTTAATGTTTATTTATTTTTGAGAGAGAGACAGAGCCAGGGAAGGACAGAGAGCAAGAGCGAGAGCGAGAGAGAGAGAGAATCCAAAACAGGCTCCAAGCTCTGAGCCATCAGCACAGAGCCTGATGCAAGGCTTGAACTCATGAACTGTGAGATCATGACCTGAGCCGAAGTTGGACACTCAACCGACTGAGCTACCCAAGTGCCCCATCCTCCTTTATGCGTTAGAAGAAAAGTAGGGTACCATCTCCTTAGGAAGTTGTGAGGATTATGTGAAATGGCCTGGGTGTAGGCTTGTGGCTTGGCCAAAGTATGTGTTTAATGAATATTCCTTCTTGAAATTTTGAATAATTTTGGTATAGTAGCTTTTGGTAATAAGCAGTGAACTTTATTTTTTTTTAATGTTTATTCATTTTTGAGAGAGCACAAGTGGGGGAGGGACAGAGAGAGAGGGAGACACAGAAGCTGAAGCAGGTGCCAGTCTCTGAGCTGTCAGCACAGAGCCCAGTGCAGGGCTCCAACCCCTGAACTGTGAGATCATGACCTGAGCCAAAGTCCGATGCTTAACCAACTGAGCCACCCAGGTGCCCCAGCAGTGAACTTACTTTTAATGCTAGCGTCCTTGGATTATGTTTTCTCTTTCCTGAAGTTATGTCTTAAGGAAGAGAAATGTGTATTAAAATACCTGATGGGGTACCTGGGTGGCTCAGTCAGTTAAGTGACTGACTTCTGCTTAGGTCATGCATGATCTTACGGTTTGTGAGTTGGAGCCCAGCGTCATGCACTGTGCTGACAGCTCGGAGCCTGGAGCCTGCTCTGGATTCTGTGGCTTCCTCTCTCTCTGCCCCTCCTCACTTGTACTCTATCTTTCTCAAAATAAATAAACATTAAAAAAATTTTTTTTAATTAAAAAAATATCAAAACACCTGATAGAATCATTTGTAGTGATTAGAAAATGACTTGATTAACATTGAGCTACCACCTCACAGCAGTCAGTGTCTAAAATTAACAACTCAGGAAACAACAGATGCTGGTGGTGATGTGGAGAAACGGGAACCCTCTTACACTGGTTTTGGGAATGCAAACTGGTGTAGCTGCTTTGGAAAACAGTGTGGAGTTTCCTCAAAAAATTAAAAATAGAATTACCCTACAACCCAGCAATAGCACTTTGGATTTATCCAAAGGATAGAGGAGTGCTGATTCACAGGGGCACATGTACCCCAATGTTTATAGCAGTGCCATCAGCAATAGCCAAATTCTGGAAAGACCCCAAATGTCCATCAACTGATGAATGAATAAAGAAGTTGCGGTTTGTATATACAATGGAATACTACTTGGCAATGACAAGAATGAATTCTTGCCATTTGCAACAACGTGGCTGGAACTGGAGAGTATTATGTTAAATGAAATAAGTCAGTCAGAGAAACACAGATACATGTTTTCACTCATGTGGAATTTGAGAAACTCAACAGAAGACTATGGGGGAAGGGAAGGGGAAAAAATAGTTTCAAACAGAGAGGGAGGGAGGCAAACCATAAGAGACTCTTAAATACAGAGAACAAACAGGGTGGATGGGGAGGTGGCAGGAGGGAAGGGAGAAAAGGGTGATGGGCATTGAGGAGGGCACTTGTTGGGATGAGCACTGGGTGTTGTATATAAGTGATGAATCATGGGAATCTACTCCCGAAACCAAGAGTACACCGTATGTACTGTATGTTAGCTGACTTGACAGTATATCATATTTAGAAGAAAAAAATAAAATAGATAAAGAAAATAACTTGGTTAAAGCTCTGTTGTACCCCCTTAGGAAAAGAGTCAGACTTGGGTCAATTGGCAACCTTTCATTTGTCTTTTGCCCTATGAGCCCAGCATATCTGGCACCAGAAGGGGTTGTGAGTGTTATTCATATATGAGATATTGTCTAGCAAGGGCAACTAGAGGCATAATTAAAGATTAAAATTGGGAATTTTGTATAATTTTTTTTATTTTGCAATACAGACTCTTGAGCTGTGGAGGAAATTGGTATCGACCTCTAAATAGTCATGCTGCTCTGCTAGACAAATATTGGACCAAAATTCACATGGATAACATGGATAAGAAAGAACTGAATGAGGTATGTCGTTATTAGTGAGAAAGTACAGATGCTTTTCTTTAGTTTTTATTGTTAAAAGTTCCAGATATACATGTAAATAGAGGAAATGGTGTAATGAATCACCAAAATACTCATTAATAGTTAATGTACTAACATTTTACTGTACTAACTTCATCTGGTATTTATTTGCAAATATATTGGAAAGCAAACGTTTCATACTTATGCATCTCTAAAAACTTAAATGCATTTTCATGCGTAATCACAATAACTTTATTATACTCTATAAAATGAACAGTAATTCCTCAGTACCATTTTTTTTAAGGTTTATTTATTTATTTTGAGAGAGAGCACATGTGTGCAAGCATGAGCAGGCGATGGACAGAGAGAGAGGGAGAGAATCTCAAGCAGGCTCCTCACTGTTAGTGTAGAGCCTAAAGTAGGGCTCAAACCCACGAACTGTGAAATCATGACCTGAGCTGAGATCAAGAGTCAGACACTCAACTGACTGAGCCACCCAGGTGCCCCATCTTCATTACCATATAATTCTCAGTGTATTTTTCTCCATTGTTTCCAAAGAACTTTTTGTTTACTAAGTTGTTTTGTAACTAATGTCTTTAACACCCAGCAACTTAGTGTACATTGTGTTCCGGGTATTAATGAAAATTGAGATAAATTATTATTTTTTTTATTTTCCACATTGATTCACTTTAGTTTTTCCTGGTTATCCTTAATCATTATGAGGTGTACCTCTCTTCACCCTGCTAACCTCTCATTTTCCCTTTGTATCTACTCCCTCATTTGGAAAGCTTCCTAATCTGCAATGCTTCATCTTAGAGAAATGCATTGTCAGTGATCATTCAGGCATGGGAAGGATGGGAAGGATGCTTTACTCTTGGTATAAGTTTTTATTTAAATAAGTGACAAGACAACGTTATCAAATATTTTAGTTGTTTATTAGCAGAGGGGGTTTTTCAGGGCGGTATCTACTTCATATTACTGGAGAAGGCTTGATCGTGCAATCTCTCAGAAGCCTTCTCTTGCCAGTGTGATTTTTTTTTTTTTTTTTTATAACTCTGCAGCCTGTTTTGGACTTGTGAATTTCTTATCTTACTCTGGTTCCCAGGTGTCTTATTTCTGTGTATGTCTTTCCCCATTTTGCTGCCCGCAGCAGTAGCCCCTCCAGTGTCCCCAGCATCAACTATGCCTGGCCATTGGTAATTGTTTGGTGTATTACTGTGTTATCATGCAGCTCTTTTCTTTTGCAGTTGTAGACCTTTGAATGTTTAGTTTTCATTCCTAAATTGCCATCTGTTCTTTAAAAAGGACTGAAGTTCGCATTTAGGTGTGATTTTTTTGGGGATTGAAAGGATCAGAACAGCATTTACAGCTACTTTATTTTTTTTTCACTTGTGTTCTTAAAGTAAAAGCCAAAGCTCATCTTTCCATTCCTGTCATGAGCAGCTGTGAGTCATTCTGTTCACAGGACGTACCATAGGAGCATTCACCTCATCACTTATATGAAGTATATCATATTTAAATAGTTGACCTTGAGAGGCTCACTTGTTATTTTTAAACTTCTGGACTTACTAATAAATTCTTATTCACCTGAATAAGTGACTGGTGGCGAAAACACTTGTGTATATTAGTTAGAAAATATAGTAATCTCCTACGCTGACCTCATGGGAAGTATAAGGAATTGCATTTCTATTGCTGTCACCCCCACTTATTTTATGCTTAGAAGGCTGTCTTTGACGTCTTGCTGAAATAACAAATTATATTTTAAAAATTAACTATTTACACACTTATATAATGGAATTACTACTCAGCAGTAAAAAGGACTAAACTAGTGATACACGAAGTGGTGTTTAGATGATTCTCAAAAACAATAGCTGAGTAAGAGAAACCAAACTACACGCTCCATCCTATATGATTACATGTATGTGACAGACTTGAAAGCAGAACCATAGGGATTGGATTCTGATTCCTGATTCCCACAGGCAGGGGTGTGGGGGAAGGGACTGACTGCAGAAGCGACCTGAGGGAACTGTTTGTTTAAGGGGTGATGAAAATAGTCTATATTTTGTGGTGACCAAGGTCATGGATATATATGACCAATTTTATAAATGTTCCATCCCTACACAAAAATTTATATTCTGTATTTAAAAAACCTGTGCGTGTATCCATTTAATTGAATTTATTGATTTTGTTATTTTTCTGTTTTCATTTTTAATCCATATTCAATGTTTTCAGCAATATTTGTTGTAAAATCCTTCAGTAAAACAACATGAAGAAGTAAAATCTATGAGATCTGCCACTTCAGATGACATTTGTTAAAAGGTTTTAGTTGTTTATCTTTGTAAATATGTGTATATTACATAATACAGAGTAAGTGCATCTTTCATATACAAATTGGAATGACAATATACCTTCAAGGTAACTTAAATGTATTGGATGACAATATTTCTTTTCTTTAAAAATTTTTTTTTTATTAACTATACACCTGATGTGGGAACCGATGACCCCAAGATCAAGTGCCACATGTTCTACTAACTTAGCCAGCCTGGTGCCCCTGGATGACAGTATTTCTAATATATACATATTTCCCTTCCTTTTAAAATAGACTTGCTGAATAAGTCCATATCATAAAACCTTGGAACCAATATCATGAGCACTAATTATCATTCTGCAGAAAATTTTCAATAGTTATTGAAGTGAATAGGACTACATCTTTTGCCTTTTAATTTCTGTTGTTTGCTTTTTTTAATTTTAATTTTATTTGTTTTAAAGTTTTTTTTTTTTTTAAGTTTATTTATGTATTTTGAGAGAGACAGAGAGAGCACACACGTGCAAGCAGGGGAGGGGCAGAGAGAAAGGGAGAGAGAGCATCCCAAGCAGGCACTGTGCTGTCAGCATAGAGTTGGAGGAGGGCCTTGAATCCACAAACTGCGAGATCATAACCTGAGCTGAAACCAAGAGTTGGACAGTCGGATGCCCAGCTGACTGAGCCACCCAGGTGCCCCTGTTGTTTGCTTTTTAAAAAAAATTTTTTTTTTTCAGCGTTTATTTATTTTTGGGACAGAGAGAGACAGATCATGAACGGGGGAGGGGCAGAGAGAGAGGGGGACACAGAATCGGAAACAGGCTCCAGGCTCTGAGCCATCAGCCCAGAGCCTGACGCGGGGCTTGAACTCCCGGACCGCGAGATCGTGACCTGGCTGAAGTCGGACGCTTAACCGACTGCGCCACCCAGGCGCCCCTGTTGTTTGCTTTTTAAAGATCAATTGCTTTTTATCAGTACTTAACATTAATCGTTTTACTGTGGTTTGGTTTTACACACTTCCTTTCTCTTTTCCTATTAACTGCTTCTGATTGCATTTGCTGAGAAATGACATAACAAACCTTACTAGAATTTCGTTTAAAATCAGAGTAAGTATTGGGGCACCTTGGTGGCTCAGTCATTTGAGCCTCTGTCTGACTCTTGATTGCGGCTCAGGTCATGATCTCAACACTTAGTGAGTTGAGCCCCGCATTTGGCTCTGCGCTGGCAGCATGGAGCCTGCATGGGATTCTCTCTCTTTCCTCTCTCTCTGCCCTTCCCCAACTCACGATATTTCTATCTCTCAAAATAAAGTTAAAAATTGGAGTAAGTAGTACTTGCAGGATTTTTCAGTGAGTCAGTTCCTAGGACTTGGATGTATATGTTGCTTGGACACCCTTTTACCATCTGGCTTCTACACCCTAGGTTGTGTAAATGGTGAGGTTGCCAGATAACTGCGTTTGGCTAGGAAAAAAAGTTGTGGTCTTTGGGGGCGACAGGGGTGTGGGTATTGGCATAAGTTCTTACACAGTAGTTCCCCCTTATCCCTGTCACTTTTTGTTCTTTCAGCTACCCATGGTCAACCTCAGTCTAGATGGTCCTCCTTCTGATGTTGTCAGAAGGCCAGAAATAGCCTGACAGTATGTCACAATGCCTGTGTCATTCATCTCACTTTATCTCATGTAGGCATTTTATCATTTTACGTTATCGTAGTACAAAATATATTGAATAAATTTTTTTTTTTAATTTTTAATGTTTTTATTTTTGAGAGAGAGACAGAGCGTGAGTGGGGAAGGGGCAGAGAGAAGGAGACACAGAATCAGAAGCAGGCTCTGTTCTGACAGCTCAGAGCCTGACGCAGGGCTGGAACTCACAAACTGTGAGATCATGACCTGAGCTGAAGTCGGACACTTAACCAACTGAGCCACCCAGGTGCCCCAGTACAAGATATATTGAGAGACCACATTCATATAATGTTTATTACAGCATATTGTTATAATTCTATTTTATTAGTAATTATTGTTAACTTCTTACTATGCTTAATTTATAAATTAAACTTGATCATAGGAATGTCTGTTTTGGAAAAAAACAGTATTTATAGGGTTTCATACTAACTGCAGTTTCACGTATCCACTGGGGGTCTTGGGACGTATCCCCTGTGGATAAGGGGGGGACAACTGTACTTGGTAAAATTTTAGAGGGAAATTCATTTTTTGGTTGACTAATATCAGCAGGAGTTCACATGTGCTTTTAAAAATCACTGTGTCTGCTGCTAAATTTTCTTTGCTTTTTTTCCTCCCTCTGTCAGGTTCTTCAGAACAGATATCCCAGCCTCTTGGCAGTAACTGATCACTTGCTTGACATTTACATCCAAATTACTGGAGAGAAACATCACTCTCAGAATGATAGTTCTGTTACATGTGAACAGGCACCTGAGGAAGTTTCAGAAGCCAGAAGAGAAAACAAAGGACTAAGCCTTGAGGGAAGAGAGTTGTCTCTAAGGTACTGGATTAAACCTTGAGTGTATACGTATATATATTTTTAAATTTTAGAGTGAGAGTAGGGGAGAGAGGCAGAGGGAGAGAGAGAGACTCCTAAGCAGGCTCCATGCTCAGTGTGGAGCCCAACATGGGGCTCGATCCCACAACCCTGGGATCATGACCTGTGCCAAAATCAAGAGTCAGACACCCCACTGACTGAGCCACCCAGACAACTCAAGTTGATATTCTATTTATTCATCTTTTAAGTAGGCTCCATGCCCAATGTGTGGCTTGAACCCTTGACCCCAAGGTCAGGAGTCCCATACTCCACTGACTGAGCCAGCCAGGTGCCTCCTGAGTTGATGTTTGATTGATTGATTGATTGATTGATTGATTGATTTTTAATGATTATTTATTTTTGAGAGAGAGAGTGCGCTCAAGAGCGCAAATTGGGGAGGGGCAAGCAGAGAGGGGGACATAGAATCTGAAGCAGGCTCCAGGCACCGAGCTGTCTGCCCAGATCCTGATGCAGGGCTCTAACTCACAAGCCATGAGATCATGACCTGAGCCAAAGTTGGATCCTAACCAACTGAGCCTCCCAGGCACCTCTTGAGTTGATACTGTAAAAATTCCTTCCCTTTAAAGTTCTTAGCAGCTAGCACTAAATGGTTATTAGGGGTCAGGTTTTGAAATTAGACCTGTGAACTGCTTCATGGTGTACAATCCTGTTTTCAGATCTTACAGTTAATCATTGAGAAGGCTCATTATAGGTAATGTTATTTTAGCTTTAAAAAGTAACTTTGGGGGCACCTGGCTGGCTCAGTTGGTAGAGCATGGGACTCTTAAACTCAGAGTCATGAGTTCAAGTCACATATTGGGCATGGCGCCTACTTAAAAAAAATTTTAAAAGAAAAAATAATAACTTTATTTAAAGAAAAATCTGTATTTATTTGGGGGGTGCAGAGAAAGGGAGAAGAATTCCAAGCAGGCCCTGCGCAATCAGCATGGAGCCTGATGCATGGCTTGATCTCACAAACTGAGTCACATGCTTAACTGACTGAACCACCCAGGCACCCCCAAAAAATAACTTTAGAAGGTTGGGACTAGTTACTGACATAATTCTTTCACTAGCTTTTTTTGTTGTTGTTACATTTGGGGTCATAAATAAGACTCGGATTTTGCTTATATGTATGGGGTTCTGGGCCTTTGCTTTCTTTTCTTGATGGTTGACTTGCCCTTTGAGAAGTGAGCATTAGGAATGGATAGTTCCCCTCAGTTTGCTCTGAGAATTTATTGGCCACCCCTCAACCTTGTTTGGCATGGATTGGGGTAAAATGAATGATAGATCACTTCCTGGTAGGGGTAGGGAGTGGGACCCCCTCACTTATTCTTTCCACTGCTCTGTTTATTTTCACAATGTCAGAGTTACAGTGAGACTTCATTGTCTGGTGTCTCCAGACTTAAGTGGATTGAATTTAACGCTGATGTCTTTGTTGTCTATGACCTATGGTCTTTTATTTCCTGGCTTTTTTTTTTTTTTTTAAAGGGATCTACTGAATTGGTGTAATAGGATCGTTCATAGCTTTGACAGTCTGTCTTCATCAGCATCTTTAAATATTTTTCAAGAGGTAAGAGAATCTTCAGAATCTTCCTGTTTGTTTTCTCTGTACTCTATAAGGCTATTGATTTTCATTTTTATTTTCTGTCTCTTGGCTGCTATCAGGATTTTTCTTTTGTGTTTATTATTCCTAGCTAGTTAAAACCAAACTAATGTCTTAAAACTGTGCATAATAAATGTTTGGTTTTGAAACAGGTTACTACTAATAACAAATAAGTATAGTTTGGATAGAGTAAAACAGACACTGAAATTAAAGATAAATAAAAACAAAATCTCCCAGGTGATAAGAGTGTTGTAAAATGTAGCGTTTCTAAAATGTTTAGTATTTAAGGGTCCCTGGCTGGCCCAGTATAGCATCTTGATCTTGGGGTAGTGGTTTTGAGCCTCACATTGGGTGTGGTGCCTACTGAAAAAAATGTTCAATATTTATTCCTAGATATAATTTCATAGTCTGTCTGATAGAGTTTTATTTGTCTGATCCCTCCACTAGTCTCTGTAGGACCTTTTAACTTTGTTCAGAAAAATTTATGTGGGGGTTGCAAAGTATAGCCTGGTATGCTGGGCTTGGGGAAAAAACGTGTTATGTGGGAGTGAAACCCTATTGAATTACAACTCTGCCATATTTTAGAGTTAGAGATTTGTTCCTGCCTGTTTAGGAATAAAAGTGATACTGCCTGAAGATCTGTGGGCTCTTAAAGCACTGACCACTTTTGATTAGAGTTTAGTCCCTGCAGCTGTTTCCAATTTTCCACTTTCTCTCCAGCTGCTTTTGGGGAGGGGTGCTTTTCCCATATTCTCCCCTCCTCAGTCTCCGTCCTCACTCCGCTCGCAAAAGCACCTCCCTTCCTGCACCTTCTCGCTCCCCAGGTTCACTTCTCCGTGCCGCATACCTGCTGAATTCTGTGGTTCAGGTTGTGCAGATTGTTGTGTTAATCCTCCAGTCAGTTTTCTAGGTGTGTAGGAGGGTTTAGTGTTGGTCTGGCTGTATTTCATGGACGCGAGACACACAAAAAACTTCCATGCTGTTCACCATCTTGGCTCCTCTAACCACTTTTGATTATAAAGTGTTCTGGTTTCTGTTAGCTAGGATTGAGGAGAGTTTACAGTGTCTTGTTGTGTTTGGCAGTTAGCTTGAGTAGAAAGAAACCACATATGGAGTTCACACTTATGGGGAGCCGAACCTGAAATGCTGTGTGTCAGTCCTTGCTTGAATTTCGATCTTCTCTCCCATGAACTTGCCTTCTCATTCCCCTAAATTTCTCATTTTTCTAAGAAAAACTTTGTTTTTTATTTAAAAAAATTTTTTTTAACATTTATTTATTATTGAGAAACAGACAGAGCATGAGCGGGGGAGGGGCAGAGAGAGAGGGAGACACAGAATCCGAAGCAGGCCGCAGGCTCTGAGCTGTCAGCACAGAGCCCGATGCAGGGCTTGAACCCACGAACCACAAGATCATGACCTGAGCCGAAGTTGGACGCTTAACCAACTGAGCCACCCAGGCACCCCTGTTTTATATTTTTAAAATAAAACTGTGGCATTAATAGGATTCCTATTATCTTTAGTCTCTGTTTTAGAATGTCATTCTGTGTGTTTGCATAGAACCACTTTATTGAGATATAATTCACATACCATAAAATCCACTCTTTTATTAAAGTTTGCAACTCAGCGTTTTTTACTGTATTCACAAAATTATGGAACCATCACCACTATCTAATTATAGAACTCTCTCTAATTGCATCACCCCAAAGGAAAACCATGTACCCATTAGCCATTATCCTCATTTTCCCCTCTCTATATCCCCTGGCAACCACTGATCTACCTTTTGTCTATAGATTAGCTAAATTTGGACATTTCATATAAATGGAATCATACAATACATGACTCTTTGTATCTGGCTTCTTTGACTCCACTTATTTTCTCGGTTAATCCATGTTGTAGCATGAGTTAATACTTCATTCTTTTTTTTTGGCTGAATAACATTTTATTGTGTCAATATATCACATTTTGTTATCCATTTATTTGTTAATGGATATGTGGGTTATCTTTACCTTTTGGCTACCTGAATAATGCTGCCCTGAACATTTGTATACAAGTATTTTATTAATATAGAAACAGTATATATGTATTGTTGAAAATGGGAAAATGTAGGAAAGCAAAGTGATAAAAATATTCTTTCATTCAGAGGTACTCCAGCACTTTTAACACCTTGGTGTATCTCCTTCCAGATATTTTTCCTCTTTTTTAAGATTTTATTTTTAAGTAATTTCTATGTCTAATGTGGGGCTCAAACTCACAACCCGGATATCAAGAGTCACATGCATTACTGACTGAGCCAGCTAGGCGCTCCCAGACTTTTTTCTGTGCATATAAGCTTAAGAATGCTTTTACTATCAGGGTTCCCCTCTTTACAGATACTATCTTGTTTTTTTTTTTAATTTTATTTTTAATGTTTATTTGTTTTTGAGAGAGACCATGAGTGGGGAGGGGCAGAGAGAGAGGGAGACACAGAATCCGAAGCAGGCTCCAGGCTCTGAGCTGTCAGCACAGACCCCAGCATGGGGCTTGAAGCCACAACTGTGAGATCATGACCTGAACTGAAGTTGGATACTTAATTGACTGAGCCACCCAGGCGCCCCTAGAGATATTATCTTGTTGAAGAGATCAGGCCTGTTTTGCAGAACGTTCCACCTTTTGGCTTTATCCTGTTGCTTCTTCATTGCTCTGACACCAGCTGGTGTTCCGTAATTCAATCCAGTTCTGATACTATCTCGAGTTAGTGTAGACCCTACAGGTCAAGGGTGCAGTCCTCTAGAAGACTGCCCCCATTTTAGACTCAGGCTGCAAGTCTTGGTGGCTACTCTCACTTGTGACCTACCAACTATAAATTCAGGGGTTCCCACGACGTGTCATGATCAGTAACCCACAGAACTCATTGAAAGCACTATACTTACAGTATACGTAATAGTTTTATTATAAAAGGTATAACTTAAAGACAGTCAGATGGAGGAGACAAAAAGGGTGAAGTTTCAAGGATCCTGATTATACAGTAGCTTCTGTTCCTTTGGAGTCAGGGTGTGCTACCTTCCTGGTTCATTAGTATGTCCACCAACAAGGAGGTTCTCTGAACTTTGGATGTCCAGTGTTGTTGTTGTTGTTGTTTTAATATTATTTATATTCAGAGAGATAGACCGTGAGTGGGGGAGGGACAGAGAGAATCCCAAGCAGGCTCCCTGCTGTCAGCTCAGAGCCCTATGCGGGGCTCTATCTCATGAAATATGAGATCAGGACCTGAGCGGAAATCAAGACTTGGAAGCTTAACCAACTGAGCCACCCATGGCTTTTATTGGGGTCTTCTGTCATTGTCCATATGATGGAGCTCAATCTCTAGCCCCTCCTCCCACTCCAGAGGGTAGAACTTTCAGCTCCACCCCTCCAGTAAGTGCTGGGTCTTTCTGGCCAGACTAGCCCCTCCCTCAAACTGCCTAAGGGTCCATCAGAAGTCACCTTGTTTATTAGCATAATAAACTCAAATATGATCCAAAGGGGCCCTAGTAAATAACAAAAGACACTTCTTACTCTTGGTAATTCCAAGGGTTTTTGAAGCTCTGTGCCAAATACTAGGGACAAGGACTGGATAAGTTCCCTCTCTTTAAAAAAAAATTTTTTTAACATTTATTTATTATTGAGAGGCAGAGAGAGACAGAGCATGAGCATGGGAGGGGCAGAGAAGGGGGAGACAGAATCTGAAGCAGGCTGCAGGCTCTGAGCTGTCAGCAGAGCCTGATGCATGGGTCAAACCCACAAACCGCGAGATCATGACCTGAGCCGAAGTCGGATGCTCAACCAACTGAACCACCCAAGCGCCCCAAATTTTATTGATATTTTAACATTTGGTTGGTGGTGGCAGAACCAAATGTATTCTTTGTTTGCCACACTCGTGGTATCCTTTCCGTTGTCATTTTATCCCTTATCTTTCCTGTAAATGGAAATTTAACAAATGCGCAATGTATTCAAATTCAGACTTTTTAAAAAAAAATTTTTGTTAATGTTTATTTATTTTTGAGACAGAGGGAGACAGTGAGAGTGGGGGAGGGGCAGAGAGAGAAGGAGACACAGAATCTGAAACAGGCTTCAGGCTCTGAGCTGTCAGCACAGAGCCCGATGTGGGGCTTGAACCCATGAACTGTGAGATCATGACCTGAACCAAAGTCGGACGTTCAACCGACTGAGCCACCCAGGCGCCCCTCAAATTCAGACTTTTTTTGGGTAGACTCTTTTTTTGGTGGTGATATGTACTTTATATTTCATTACATCAGGAGACACATATCTGGTTGGCCTATCAGAAGTTGCTGAGATTGAGTACTGGATTAGGGTAATGACAATGTGATTTTTTTATTGTGCACCAAGAATTTACCTTTACAGCTAGAAATTAATCTTTTGGTGTTACTTCCACTGTAGAGTCAGATTTGTAAAATGAGACTTTTAAAATTTTTTCCCAATTAACCAGTATTTTGATAGTAAGGGCTTCACATTTGTTTGTGTCTTGTCTCTCTTATGATAAGGTCCTTGATGCTAGAGCTGGTACTTTATTTCTACTCTCCTTACTCTTACAGAAATGTTCCTGCTGGGTTTTATGTTCTTTTTGTGGCCAGGATAGTGGCACTCTGTTATTAATACAGTATTTTAAAAAGTCAGTCGGCATTGACCTTGGTTATTTTAATAGGCTCTGGACTGTTTCACAGCAATGCTTTCTAAGCATACAAGCAAACTGAAAATGGCAGAAGTCATTGGAAGCAAATTGAACATTTCCAAGAAAAAGGTACGTAGTACTATTTTTGCTTCTCTGTTGAAAGGAAGCTGGGTTATTTAGTTTATTTGCTAGTCTCTGGTCCTTACCTATAACAGCTCCTTTGCAATAACTACCTCCTCTGAAAGTTGGTAGTTTCATTGCTCCCTTTCATGGACATAAAGCTCTCACTATCTTCTAAATAAGTAATTCTCCATGTGTTCTACATTCTTCTTTTTTTTTTTAATATTTTTTTTATTACGTTTCTTTATTTTTGAGAGGCAGAGAAAGACAGAGCACAAGTAGGGGAGGGGCAGAGAGAGGGAGACACAGAATCTGAAGCAGGCTCCAGGCTCTGAGGTGTCCGCACAGAGCCCGATGCGGGGCTCGAACTCATGAATGGTGAGATCATGACCCGAGCCAAAGTCGGACGCTCAACCGACTGAGCCACCCAGGTGCCCGTCATATGTTCTACATTTTTAAAGTGAGCTGCATTGTGCCTTATATCACATGCATGCTTTATTTTCTCTAGTGTTTTAATGAGCGTGTTCTGTAGATTGTGGACTCAGGACTGGAATTGTTTTACTAACACCTTTGTCTATAGTTTTATGCACAATTAGATTTTTTCCACCTTTTCATTATTAACATCAGAAAAGTTGAAAAGAATAGTACAAAGAATAGTACTTAGGTTCATTGATGACATTTTTAATATTTTGCCATTCTTGCTTTATTTCAAAAATTGTATTTTTGGAGGAGAGAGCTTTTTAGCAGTGGTGATGGTAGCTAGAGAACTGTCTGAGGCCTGTCTTGTGGTAGGTGGCTGGCATTCTCAAATGAATGATGACTCAAAAAAGCTTTATGTCAGGAACTGCTCCTTAGCATTCTGAACCTGTTGGGATGGTTTTGGCTGCAGGTGACAGAACACCTACTGAAAAGGGCTTACATAATAAAAGAAATGAAGTGCCTCAGTTGGCTTAGATTGATCATTATCCCTTTTGGTTGAAGAGAGATTTACTTTCCCTGAATACTTTGCTGCCCCTTCCATTCCTGACCCAAATCTAAACAAAATCTGGGTTCTTAGAGTTAGCAACAAGGATAAGAAAGAATGGCTCTTGGGTAGAGACCCTGGAGCCTCTCTGACAGCTTTTCTGTGTTTTGGCTGTGGTCAGATGTACTATGGTTTATTCAAGTCATTGTTTCCTGCATTATGTTAGAATCTAAAGCAGAGGAAAGTATAACTGAAGAAAAATCACTCTGATTTTTTTCATAAATTATAGGAGTAGAACTTTCTGTTCATTCACTATTGGAATATGTTAATGTGTTCACTTTAGAGATAGGCAGATATGGGCTTATTTGAATGAATAAAAACTACCATTACAGGGAAACATTCATGATCAATGTTTTCAAATAAAACCGCAGAAATTTAGAAAATTTTTAAAAAGACATAATTAAAGTTAACTCACCTGTCTTGGAAGTAGAAAATGCTTGTTAGTAAAGGGCTAATTAGAGGGGCACAGTATCCCACATGCATGAGGAAATGTTTGAAGCGTGTACAGAATTTTTTTAAAAGATCATACAGAAGTTTACTCTTTCCCCTCCCACAGGCTGAATTTTTCTGTCAACTTTATAAACCAGAAATTGTGATCAATGAGTTAGATGTGCAAGTGGGTCGAGTGCGGCTTCTTCGGAAACAAAGTGAGGCTGTCCACATACAGAGGTAAATAGGCTCTCAACTAGTCTGAGACTGTGGGACGTTAGGACCATGATAGGAGGGTTAATCTAGCCTCCTGTCTCCAAGCAAAACGTGTGTGAATGGTGATCTCTCCCCTGTGCTGGATGGTAAGAAGCAGTACTTTCCCAAAGTATATTCTGTGAAATTAGATGTTAATAGGTGAAGGAGGTGAGGAGGGTTGTTAGGGATTTGGGACTATCAAAGATGTGTCTTTGATTTTATTCATTGTAGTGTATTTAGCAGAGTAAGCTTCCCTTGGAAGTTAGGCTAGATCCTAACGTTAGTCTGTAAATTCCTTGAATGCTGGAATGATTCTGAGATCTAGTTACCATTCATTAAATACTTACTATACTCCTAACATTGTGCTGAGTGCTTTGCATATGTTCTCTTGTGTAGTGGTGGAAATAATTTTATGAATTAATAATTAGTGTCTTACAGCTGCCATAACAAATTACCATAACTTGGTGGCCTAAAACAACAGACATTTATTCTCTCACAGTACTGAGGCTTGAAGTCTGAAATCAAGATGTTGGCAGGACCATACTTCCCCTGAAGGCTTTTGCCTCTTCCTGGCTTCTAATGGCTACCAGCAGTCTTTGGTGTTCCTTGCCCCAGTAGCTGCATCCTTCCCATCTCTGTCTCCATTGTCAGATCATCTTCTTTCTTGTGTGTGTTTGTGTTTCTAATTCTCTCTTTTTGTAAGGATACTAGTCAATGGATTTAAGGCTCACCCTTAAAGCCAGTATGATAGGATTTTAACTTTGTTATAGCTGCAAAGACCCTCTTTTCCAAATAAGGTCACATTCACACCTTCTGGGTGGACATGAATTTTGGGGGAAGGCTATTCAACCCACTACAAATAGTTACTCTTACCTAAATTTTATAGGTGAGGAGATGAGGGCTAAGAGAGGCTAAGTAATTTGCCGAAGATGACATAGCTAGTGCAGATAATGTCTTACCTTACGGGTGTTTTGATTCTCCAGAGTCTAGTAAAGTACTAGGTGTATAAATACTCAATGTTTGTAGAATGAATGAACAAATTCTGCGATTCCTAGGTTGTAAGGATGTCTGTTTTATAGCATCAAGACAGCTATTGTCAGTTCTCTACTCATTTTTGTGGAGTCCGGAAAATCTGGTTCCTACACTGAAAGAAACTTGTAGTCTGTTTCTCTAACTGCTTATTTGTTTTCCCCTTCCCAGGGAGAAGTTCACGTTTGCTCCCACAAGGCCATCCTGCATTCTTGTCGAACAGCTTGCAGTGTGTGTTAGCAAAGGGGAACCGGTATTACTGGTGGGAGAGACTGGGACTGGCAAAACCTCTACTGTCCAGTACTTGGCTCACATTACAGGTAACTTAGAGGAGAAACATTCTGCCCCCACACAATAAACATTTCACACTGTCTGCCTTTTTTTTTTCTTAAATAAAATGTCCAAAAAATACTGGAGTTTAAAAAGTGCCACCTCACCACTGCCTGGAAGTAACCACTGGAAATTTTTTCCTTGGAAGTAATGTAATTTTTTTCCCCTGGAAATAACTACTGTTACAGCCTAGCATTATCTTTTTCAGTTTATTTGTTTATCTGTTTTTAAGCTTATTTATTTACCTGGAAATAGAAAGCAAGAGCTGGGGTTGGGCAGAGAGAGAGCTAGAGAGAGAATCCCAAACAGGCTCCATGCTGTCAGTGCCTAGCCCAATGTGGGGCTTGATTCCACAACCATGAGATCATGATCTGAGCCAAAACCAAGAGTTGGACACTCAACTGACTAAGTCACTCAGGTGCCCCAACTGTTTCCAGTTCTCACCTATGGTCTGCAAATATATAAACGTTTAAGTTTGGATTTGTGTTGAAACAAATGGGATCACATTCTTATATATTGCATTTAGTTAATAAGCAAATTGGATATCTTTAAAAACAGAACTGCTTTACTCCTAATGGTTAAATAATATTACGTATTGGATGTTTATTTAATTCTAATTTCTAGACATTTACTTATTGAAGGATTTTTTTGTTGTTTTCAGTTATCTGATTGTAGAGCAATAATACACAGTGAATCTTCTTGTATATCTCTCTGGGTTAGGTGAAAATTTTGAATGGTTAAAATTCCTGAAATTAAAATAAGAGGAGCAGAGGAAATGTCCCTATGTCCACACATCTTTAAGGATCACACTGGATATAATCAGTCTTGAAATTTGAATTCAGAGTGACCCTTTTGCCCTTTCTTTTTAAAAGGCCACCATTTGAGGGTTGTCAATATGAATCAACAAAGTGACACTGCAGACTTGCTTGGAGGGTAAGTTTGTTTTAAAATTATTTTCTGGTTATTTTGAGTTCACTGCTTGAGGGAGCAAATAGTGTTTTCTTATAAAGCTCAAAATTAGCCTTAGAAAAAGGTTCAAAGACTTGCACTCCTACCCCCACCACAGTAGGTTATTTATTGGACTTTACTGAGGACCTGTTGGATATATAGATGTTTCTCTCAATTTTAAAGAATGCTTGAGATTCTTGCTCTCAAAGATCATGCTGGAATGGAGAGGGACAAAAAAACCAAGCATGCAATTAATATTTGTGTGTACTGACATTTATCTGAAGTGTACGTTCTAGAGTCGCACTGCCTTGGAGCTAGATTCTCTCCTGCAGTTCAATTATCTTTGAAACATTAAGTAGCTCTCTACTTGGTTAAATGTTGCTCATGGGATTCCACTGTGGTCATTAAAAGGCCCTTCTTCCCTGTTGGTGTTTTTGAATATGTTAGATTCGTGATCAGTTTTAGTTTGTGCCGAAGGCTGTAAAACTGATGGATGTTTTTGGCATACCTTAAGTTGAGTGATATTGGGATCTGTCCCATTAACTCTAAACAATTGCCTAAAAAAAAACCTTAAAGGCATAAAGTAGAATTTATTACCCTTTTTGCTCTTTATGGCATCTGCCAGAAAGCTTTTCATTTATCTCTTTTTTTGAGGGTCACATTACAGCAGTTTTTATTTTTACTCTTTCTTTGTCTTATAGCCCTCCCTGCTGTGGCGGGAGTGCTACTTTGGATTCCTGCTTCCTCCTTCTACTTATATTCTCTTCCATACATATCACTAGTTATGTACTTAATTAACACTTTTAAATATATATTCTGTCTTAAGATCCATTAGCTGAGATTTATCTTTCTTTAATTCTACTTTCATTTTTTTATTTTTTCCCCAGTGATCTTTCTACCTTGTTTTTAGTTTACTTCTGTTAGCTCATTGACACTTAATCTCCTCTTTCCTTCATTGAGGTACTTGGCAATGTTTTTTTAGTGATATAATTTGTTTCTTAACTCGGTATATCTATACTACCGTGTGTTTCTTTCTATTTTGTATCTATATATGTCTTCAGGAATGTTCTGCTATTACATACTCCTAACACAAAAGGCTAGTCTTACAATAACTGAACATGGACTAGGTCTATTTCTTCTAAGAATTTATAGTGTTATGTCACGTCACCCATTATAAGTAGTTTTTTTTTTTTTAATTTTTTTAAAAAAATTATTTTATTTTATTATTATTTTTTTTAATTTACATCCAAATTAGTTAGCATATAGTGCAACAATGATTTCAGGAGTAGATTCCTTAATGCCCCTTACCCAATTAGCCCATCCCCCCCTCCCACAACCCCTCCAGTAACCCTCTGTTCTCCATATTTAAGAGTCTTTTATGTTTTGTCCCCCTCCATTTTTATATTATTTTTGCTTCCCTTTCCTTATGTTCATCTGTTTTGTATTTTAAAGTCCTCATATGATATTTCTCTTTCTCTGACAAATTTCCTTAGCATAATACCTCTAGTTCCATCTACGTAGTTGCAAATGGCAAGATTTCATTCTTTTTGACTGCCGAGTAATACTCCATTGTGTGTGTGTGTGCGCGCGCGCACACACACCACATCTTCTTTATTTATTCATCCATCGATGAACATTTGGGTTCTTTCCATACTTGGCTATTGTTGATGGTGCTGCTATAAACATTGGGGTGCATGGGCCCCTTCGAAAGAGCACACTTGTATCCCTTAGACAAATACCTAGTAGTGCAATTGTTGGGTCGTAGGGTAGTTCTATTTCTAATTTTTTGAGGAACCTCTACACTTTTCCAGAGTGGCTGTACCAGTTTGCATTCCCACCAACAGTGCAAAAGAGATCCTTTCTCGGCATCCCCGCCAACATCTGTTGTTGCCTGAGTTGTTAAATGTTAGCCATTCTTACAGGTGTAAGGTGGTATCTCGTTGTGGTTTTGATTTGTATTTCCCTGATGATGAGTGATGTTGAGCATTTTTTCATGTGTCAGTTGGCCATCTGGAAGTCTTCTTTGGAGAAGTGTCTATTCATGTCTTTTGCCCATTTTTTCACTGGATTATTTGTTTTTTGGGTGTTGAGTTTGATTAAGTTCTTTATAGATTTTGGATACTAACCCTTTATCTGATAATGTCATTTGTAAATATCTTCTCCCATTCCATCAGTTACCTTTTTTTTAAAAAATTTTTTTTTTAACGTTTATTTATTTTTGAGACAGAGACAGAGCATGAATGGGGGAGGGTCAGAGAGAGAGGGAGACACAGAATCTGAAGCAGGCTCCAGGCTCTGAGCTGTCAGCACAGAGCCCGACGCGGGGCTCGAACTCACGGACTGTGAGATCATGACCTGAGCCAAAGTCAGCCACTCAACCGACTGAGCCACCCAGGCACCCCATGCCTTTTTTTTTTTTTTATTTTTTTAAACATGTATTTATTTTTTGAGAGACAGAGTATGAGCAGTAGAGAGGGGCAGAGAGAGAGGGAGTCATGGATTCAGAAGCAAGCTCCAGGCTCTGAGCTGTCAGCACAGAGCCCAACGCGAGGCTCGAACTCAAGAACCGCGAGATCATGACCTGAGCTGAAGTCACATGTTCAACCGACTCAGCCATCCAGGCACCCCCATCAGTTGCCTTTTAGTTTTGCTGATTGTTTCCTCCTCTGTGCAGAAGCTTTTTATTTTGATAAGGTCCCAATAGTTCATTTTTGCTTTTGTTTCCCTTGCCTCTGGAGACATGTTGAGTAAGAAGTTGCTGCAGCCAAGGTCAAAGAGGTTTTTGTCTGCTTTCTCCTGGAGGATTTTGATGGTTTCCTGTCTTACATTGAGGTCTTTCATCCATTTTGAGTTTATTTTTGTATATGGTGTAAGAAAGTGGTCCGGGTTGATTCTTCTGCATGTCACTGTCCAGTTTTCCCAGCACAACTTGCTGAAGAGACTGTCTTTATTTCATCGGATATTCTTTCCTGCTTTGTCAAAGATTAGTTGGCCATACATTTGTGGGTCCATTTCTGGGTTCTCTATTCTTTTCCATTGATCTGAGCGTCTGTTTTTGTGCCAGTACCATACTGTCTTGATGATTACAGCTTTGTAATATAGCTCAAAGCCCATGGTTTGCCCATTTTCAAATGAATTCTTACATGTAGTCTCAGTGTATGTTCTCCCAGGTGTCAGGCTGGTTCCCATTGAGTATTTGTGTTACAATTCATTTTTTTCTTTTCTGAAGTGTATATATGTTGACTCATTTTTTTCATCACTTGAAATATATTGACTTAACTGTTTCAGCCACTGTGCTCCACTTTAAGTTAATTCTTATATGCACTCATGTTCCAGGCTCTGTTTGGAGTCTTTTATCTGTGTTAACTCACGTGGCCTTTTTAACAACCATGAGGCACAGACTCTTACCCCATTTTACACAACAGAGAACTGAGACACATAGGGATTAAGTACCTAGTACAAGGTAGTGGCTGGTTCATGTTTGAACCCAGGCAGTCTGTACTGAACCCAGGCAGCTGCCTCAGTTAGCTTTGGATTCCATTTGTACTATCATCTTTAAGACTAGCAACTTTATATTTAAATAACATGTGTGTTTTGTTTAATTTCTCACTATTCCTAGTGTTCATCATCTTTTGCTTTAGTCCATTGTATAGGTCTCTCATGTTTGCTTCTACTCTTAACTTCCCTACAGTCTCTTCCATTTAGTAGTTAACAGTCCTTTTAAGGTATAATCAGATTGCATTACTCTCTGTCTCAAATCCTTACACTGACTTCTCAGGCCATTTAGAGTATACTCCAAAGGCTTTTTTGGGCCTATAAGACCCTTCATAATCTAGCACTGGTACTTCTCTGACATAATTTTCTCCCTTCGGCTCTGCTGTTGAGCTCCAGCCACACACTTTCTGTGTTGCACCTGGTTGCTTGCTGTTCTCTGTGTGGCATCCCTTGTGGTCCACAGATGTTTGGCTTAACTCCTTTCCTTGCTTGATTTGGGTTGCCTTGAAACGCTCATCTTTAACAAAGCCTTTCTATCATATTTAAATTACCAGTGCCTTCTCCACCCAGTCTCATTTATCTATAATCATAGCACTTAACTACTATTTAATATTTTATAGTAGATGTCTTTTTCTATTCTTTTGTTAGATTGTAGGTGGGGGAGGACCTTGTGGGTCTTGTTTACTCAGTGCCTAACACCTAACAGGTACTCAGTAAATTTTTGTTGAATAAATTGAATAAATGTCTTTACTAATGTGTTAGTGCTTACTGGTAAGTGTACATGAGTTTGAAGTTCTCATACTTTTTCTCTCTGGAATCAGACTCTTTGATGGATGCTCAGTATCTGGGCATTGGTTTTGCTTATCTCATGGTTTCTCTCTCACAGTCCAATGAGTAAATAGTGTCCATGAGTTTTCTAATTGTGCTTAATTGTTGCGAAACATACTTGTTTTTGTTTTAGTTCTCAAATTATTTTTTGTGGAAATAAAAGTTATGTCATTGTATTTGAATTATAGTATTTAGTATCTTAGGGTATAGAAAATTGTATACCTGAGGTTTTCCAGGAACAATTAGTTGCTGCTTGAGCAACTTCTAGCTACAGCAGTGGTTCTTGACTGTTTATTATCACCTGTCACCTCCAGATATTACAATTAATATGAACTAATTTCCTAGCTCCCCAACAGAGAAGTGCTAAAGAATAAGAGAGAATCTAAATACTAAGAAATAAAATGTTGAGCTTTGGAGGGCCACAGACCATTGCAACATCTAAGGTTTTGTTGCTGTCCTCTCTCCCCTAGTTTTTCTCTTTGAGAGCAATTCTCTCCCCCATCAATTGAGAAGGCATGAGCTGTGTTCACTTTTCTTAAGCTAACCAGTTTCAGATGTTGTATTTTCTTCTAAGATATTCTGAAAACTTTTGGTCAATCTTGATAAAATATGGTTTATCATTGAGTCTTCTACGTGATGTTTATTTAAACATGTTAGTAAAATAAGTGACATGCCTTTCACTCCCCAACTAGGAATTTCGAATTCTTTTCATAATACTGTTTTTACCTTCAGTGTAGACTCTTCAAACATTTAGAATGAAGAAAATCGATTATAATTTAAAACTTTAACATAGATTGTTAATATAGAGAGAGTGAGTCTGAGCAGAGGGAGAGGGAGAGAGAATCCCAAGTAGTCTCTACGCTTGGTGCAGAGTCCCATGTGGGGCTCAGTCCCATGACCCTGGGATTAGGACCTGAGCCAAAATCAAGACTTGGATGCTCAACTAACTGAGCCACCCAGGCACCCCTAAAGCTTTAACATAGATCTTTAAAGTATTTTGATATTATTTCTGATTTTGAGTAAATGAAATCTTAGACCTATTCCTATTTTCTAACACATGATTTCTAATCTCTAGTAGCTTCAGAAGTTTGGGAATTATATTTACCTTTTGTTTCAGTTACAAACCGGTGGACCATAAACTTATTTGGCTGCCCTTACGGGAGGCATTTGAAGAACTCTTTACCCAGACGTTTTCCAAGAAGCAAAACTTTACATTCTTAGGACACATTCAGACCTGTTACAGGCAGAAACGGTGGCATGATCTCCTCAGACTAATGCAGCATGTACACAAGTCGGCCGTCAACAAGGATGGAAAAGAAAGTGAAACTGGTAAGAACAGGACCCATACTGCTAGTGGGAGGCCATGAGGCTTTGGCTTAATTAATAGAATTGAAACCGGTGACCAAAGGGTTAGTGGAACTAATAAGCACAGCTACAGACTAATAAACCAGGCTGCAGTGTTTTCCTTTAAATATCCGTGCCTCTTCTCCTTCCGGGAGACAGATTTGAGGCTTGCTCTCCCGTCTCCTTGTCTCACTGCCTCTTTTTTTTGTTTGGTTTTTAAGATTTTATTTTTAAGTAATCTCTACACCCAAAGTGGGGCTCAAACCTACAACCCTGAGATCAAGAGTTTTGTGCTGTATGACTGCCAGCCAGGCACCCCTTGGCTGCCTCTCAAGTAAACCCTTTCCTTGCTACATAATCGACATCTTAAATGGCTTTGCTGTGTGTTGGGCACATGAACTGGAGTTTAGTTACAAATTTGGTGAGCCAGCAGGAGCTTTTTGCCAGTGGTTCATGAGCCCCCAGCCGACAACAACAATCTGGGGGAAAGTCTAAGCAGCTGCCTAGGCTCTTTTTCCTAAGGATGACACTCCCTGCCCTGACTGGGTGCTGCCATCCCTCAGTGTTTAATTTAGCTCTCGTGGGCAGGGAATGGTTTTTGGTTTGGGCAGATGTGTCTTGGTGAGGTCATTTCTTCCTTCCATTTGGTTTGGCTCTCTTAGCATCCTTCTCTTGCTTAATTAGAAAAGGTTGACTAGGAAGCCATTTGGTTCAGTTGGTGAAGCCCTGACTTTTAGGGGAGGAACCAGTGCTCACAGAGGTACTCTGGGTTTCATTCATTTGGTTTGTTGTTGCTTCTTTGGGGATCTTTGGGTAAAATCAGCTGCATTGTAATTGGAAAATGGGAAATGACAGTTTGATTCCTGAATGCAGCCTTTTGGGTTATATTCTTTAAAACTGAGCAGTGCTTAGTTATGAACCCATGAAAGAAAAAAGATGATCTTTTTTGCGACACTGCTTGGTCATAATATTCATTAGACTCCAGGTAATGATGACCAATTAATGAATCCATGCGTTATAATACCATTTGCAGTTGGATTTGTTCTGTAAGATTTTGTTTGCATCTTTTTTGTATATTCATGTGTTCATGTATGTTGTAAATATGAGAAATTTTCTCCACCTTTGGATAGTATTGCTAAAATTAGTTTGTAAAGGAGTTATATATAAGTTGGTTTAAAGGCAAGTGCTTGTGGGGCACCTGGGTGGCTCAGTCGGTTGAACCTCTGACTTCGGGTCAGGTCATGATCTCACAGTTTGTGAGTTTGAGCCCCATGTCGGGCTCTGTGCTGACAGCCTGGAGCCTGCTTCGGATTCTCTGTCTTCCTCTCTCTCTGCCCCTCCCCTGCTTGCATTCTCTCAAAAATAAATAAACATTAAAAAAAAAAAATTAAAAAAAAAAAGGCAAGTGCTTGTAAGCTTTAGACATTCTAAAGCTCAGAAACTAATGTAAGTTTTTCACATTTATGTGATCTGAAAAAATATTTGGTATTAAAGCTAATTTAAGGTTGTTGGTTTAAGGTTGTTTGTTTAATAGACGTGTCTTTAGAATTAACAGCATTACTTTTATTCTGCTTCGATTTACTTAAGTCAAATAAGTTGATACAAAAAAAAATTTTTTAAATATATGTTTTTTGGGAGAATGACTTTCTTCTAAAGTTTAGATTGGCAATCTAAACGTAACTATTAAGAAGAAAGAAACGGATATGAATAAATAAGATAAAAAAGTTTATAGGTTGGGGAGCCTGGGTGGTTCAATTGGTTAAGCACCTGACTTCAGCTCCAGTCATGATCTCTCGGTTTATGAGTTCAAGCCCGCCGTTGGGCTCTGTGCTGACAGCTCAGAGCCTGGAGCCTACCAGAGATTCTGTGTCTCCCTCTCTGTCTGCCTCTGTCTCTCTCTCAAAAATGAATAAACATTAAAAAAAAAGTTTATAGGTAAACTTTTAAGTAGCTTTCAAAATCTTTGGTCACCTATAAAGTTTTACAAAGTTAAATGATGGGTTAAATAAATTAAGTATCTATATAATTTCCAGGTAAGAAAACATTAATTACTAAACATAGTTTTATCTGCTTTTGGCTTCCTGTTACAGAGAAACTAAAGATATTTGGGTTTATTAGTAAACATGTTTTATGGTACACTGAAATAAGGCATACATTTCTAAAAATTCTTCAGTGTAGTCATAAGTTTACCAATATAAAAAATGCCAACACAACAAACAGTTTACAATTAGTTACTACTTAGTTTTTACTAGAAACTTAAGATTTTTAAGAGTTAAGAATTCTAATACATATAATTAGAATTACTGGAAATGATAAGGGAAACAATTCATATATGCAAGGAAAGTGAGACTGGGTATGTAAAGAGGAAAAATGTAGGTCAAAATATGAATGTAAAAAGGAAAGTTGTAGAAGGTTTGTGAGAAGGGAATCTTTGGAAAGGAATTTTTGTGCATGGTAGTCACTAAGATTAATGATATTAGTTGTTTTTTTGTTTTTGTTTTTTTATTTTTTAATTTTATTTTTTATATTTTAAAATTTACATCCAAATTAGTTAGCATCTAGTGCAACAATGATTTCAGGAGTAGATTCCTTAGTGCCCCTTACCCATTTAGCCTATCCTGCCTCCCACAACCCCTCCAGTAACCCTCAGTTTGTTTTCCATGTTTATGAGTCTCTTCTGTTTTGTCCCCCTCTCTGTTTTTATACCACTTTTGTTTCCCTTCCCTTATGTTCATCTGTTTTGTCTCTTAGAGTCTTCATATGAGTTGAAGTCATATGATTTTTGTCTTTCTTGGACTAATTTCACTTAGCATAATACCCTCCAGTTCCATCCACATAGTTGCAAATGGCAAGATTTCATTCTTTTTGATTGCTGAGTAATACTCCATTGTATATGTATACCACATCTTCTTTATCCATTCATCCACTGATGGACATTTGGGCTCTTTCCATACTTTGGCTATTGTTGATAGTGCTGCTATAAACACGGGGGTGCATGTGTCCCATTGAAACAGCACACCTGTATCCCGTGGATAAATGCCTAGCAGTGCAATTGCTGGGTCGTAGGGTAGTTCTATTTTTAGTTTTTTGAGGAACCTCCATACTGTTTTCCAGAGTAGCTGCACCAGCTTGCATTCCCATGTTTTTGTTTTTTTAAAGAGAGAGAGCGTGCACACAGGGGAGAAGGGGAGAGGGGCAGAGGGAGAGAGAGAAAATCCCAAGCAGGCTCCTCCCTTAGCATGGAGCCCGACACAGGGCTTGGTCCCATGTCCCTGGGATCATGAACTGAACCAAGAAAAAAATCAAGAGTTGGATGCTCAACCTACTGAGCCACCCAGGGGCCCCAAGATTATGGATATTAGTATATAAAGTTTATTAGGGAGTGGTCTGTACCTGGGTAACAGAAAGGGGTAAGAGAGCAAGATTAAGCAGAAATTGAGCAGTGACACACTATCAACAGAAGCCATAGCTGATTCTCTGAGGAGTTCCAAAAGTTGGATTTTCTTGAGAACCATCCTAAATTGGGGCTGGACTTCTATAATAGTCATTGGATGTGACCACCTGGGAAGAGGGCATGCCCTTGGCAAAGCAATTGTCTTCAGTCAAGGCAGTCCCTGATGGCATCTGAGAGTTGAGGACTGAGAGCCTTTCATTTCTTTTTTTTTTTTTTTTTTTTTTTTTTTTTTTTTTGAGAGAGAGCCAGAGCAAGAGCATGAGCACAAGTAGGGGGAGGGGGAGGGGGGGAGAGAGAGAGAGAGAGAAAGAAAGAGAATATGAATCTTAAGCAGGCTCCATACCCAGCACAGAATCCATCAAGGGGCTCAATCTCAAGATCATGACCTGAGCTGGATGGTCAGCCAACTGAGCCCCCCCAGGCGCCCCAAAAGCCCTTCATTTCTGATGGAGATTCTGGTTAGCACGTCACCGCACGTGCCACAAGAGATCAGATCTGTGCAGTGCCCTAGATGTCCTTGTCCCAATAACTATATATCAACATTGGAGATGACAGGGAGGAAAAAAGGAGGGACTGCATACATTTTTAAAGAATTCATCTTGTTGGAAGAGTACGTTTTAATACAGGAAGTATACTGGTATAAAACTGGAATTAGGTTTTTCTGTTAAAATGACAGTTTCCTTCGGTTATTGGCCTAATAAGAAATTGTAAACAAAGGTTTTTCTTTATCATTAATGTAACCTACTTAGAAAAACAAAGTTTCTATGTTTTGTCTCTGTTAGATCCTTGATTATTTAAGAAAAGACTTCAGTGTTGCTAACAAATCTGTAACCTGTATTTGCCTTTAGAATCTCTTATTGCTGCCTTGGCTAAATAGATAATTAAGTACTAAATTTTGTAATGATTTGTAATCCTGTTTTGGCATATGCTTTAAAAATTTCTCATATTTCTGACAGACTTCCCAAAATTCAGCTTCTAAATGAAGTCTTTTTTTTTTTACCAACTAGGCTTATTTGGTATATCAAATCACATGGGAAGCATGGTCACATAAGTGATGATAAACCTTCTGAGGTTATAAGATTTTATTATATCATCACTTGTAATTCTAATTATTGAAATGCTGACAAATTTCCTTGTCAACTGCATTATAATGAAGTCCCATCATATCTTTAACTGTGGCCATTTTGTAATCTTTTGTCATTTATAGTTACTATTTTACTCTGATGACCTTGCAAATACCTTTCACCTTTAATGCAATGCAAGGAAAGAACTTTTGACAAACACAGTTTTCTCATATCTTTAAGATCATAGAACTGAACTAGGTGTAAATTTCTGGAACTAATGAAAAAACTGGATTCAAGCGGAGTAACATGGGACTGAAAGAATTAAGAAAAATGGTTTCATTTTTTATGACTTTTGTTTGAAACATTGCTGACTCTTTAATGTTTGCCCTTCCAGATTTAAGGAAAGTTTTTCTCTTAAGCTGTGACTTGCAGAAATTTAATACAGTATTCCTTTGTAAACAAACACGAAACATTCATTTTTTTCCCCTACCTGATTCCTCCAGAATTCAAAAATTCTCAGTGAATATTCTTATATTTTCATGGCAGTTATTATTATTACCATAAGTTCTCTAAGAATCTGTTCTATTTGTAACAGAACACCACTGGAAACATTGGTTATATTACCAAGGCTCTGACTGGAATGTCCTATTTGAGTGTAAAATGCATAGACTCAAATGTGACCACATAGCTTTAAGGATCTAGGTTGACTCTGTGGAGCCCATAAAGCCCCTTAGGAATACCAACTTGATACCTTGCTTATAGTGTTTCTAGCAGCCTTATCAGGCCTAGCTTTGAGAGCCCACCTGCAGGACTGCCTCCTGAGCTAAGACAACTGTTGAACAGAACTAACCTATTAAGACTAAGACTGGTTTATAACACCTGGAGTAAACCTCATATCTAGGGTCAGAACAGTTAAACTCAGGCCAAGAAGAAACAATATTGAATTGTGAGGTTTTTCTAACAAAACAAAACCTTGTCAAAAGTGGAGAATGTTAATTTTTTTTTAATGTTTATTTATTGGGGGGGGGGGCAATGTATAGAGAATGCAGAGCCTAACACAGGGCTCGAACTCATGAACCATGAGATTATTATCTGAGCCGAAGTTGGACACTTAACAACTGAGCTACCCAGGTGCCCCAAGAATGTTAATTTGTAATGGTATACAAGGACTTTGACTATACTGTGGTAACCCATCAACAAAGCTGAAGCCCTTTCCTTAGTACATGCCCATGGGGCTAGTTGGAAGGGAAGGGGACTTTTGACCTTGGAGAAAACAAGACAAAAAACAGAAGAGCCAGAATCACCCAAACCTTGGATGACACACCTTGAGCACAGATTTCACCCACCATCTTTGGAACAAAATTTTGCTAACTATTCTTGTGAGCCCCAACAGATCTTAAGGTATTTTTTAGGAGACGGACTAACAGATGAGTGTGATTACTTCGGGTTACTGGTTTTGCTATTTTGTTGAATACTTTATAGCAGTTTGAATCCATAAGCAATAAAGGCTAGACACCAGGTGAAGGTTTTTGCACATGCTTGGAATGCCACTGTAAGAACAGCTGTGTCTCTAATAGAGGAAAAGATAGTGGCCAGATTTCCTGCTTTTTTACTGCACAAGGATCTGAATATGGACATGCAGAAAAATAGACCAGATGGGTGTACCCACATGGTGGCCCCTGGAGCTGACTGAACCCACCTGGTCAGAGTGGGAGATGCTGTGTTAGCCCTCCAGGATCCACCTGCTACATTATAAGAATATTCTTCTCCACAGTTAAATATTTCCTGAATTCACCTGCTTACTGTGTCATTGGTGTCACAGGCCAACCCCTACCATGAAGTAATGCCAGTTGACTTTGAGGAAACACCAAGACTTCAGTCAGGCAGCTGGCTTTTAAAGGAATGAGGAGATTCAATAGAATTCATTCAATTGTGTTTGAGACTGGTTCCAACACCAGTGAGAAATTCACCTAACATCAGAGCCTCAGAGCATCGCTATGAAAGAATTGGTTGGTGATAATGCAGTTGTCAGCCACAGCAAAAAAATGGGATGTAGTGATAAGAAAGAACATTGGAGATGCAGTTCTTTCCCAAATTGTAAAGCCCCTTATTCTTGATGAAGTTTATTTGCTGCATGATGAAGATAAGGACTTTAGCTGTGCCTGGTAGTTTGTCTGGTTGCTCAAGATGTCAGCTTTCCGATGTTGCTTCAAAACAACCAAAGAAGACACTACTAGTTTGTTCAAGCAGAATGTACAGGTTAAGCTAAGTACCAGGGAATATTACCAAGAAAGCACGAAGTTGTTTGATTCCTCAAACCGTGAAACTGCACCCTGTTTCAGCAGGAAGTAGCAAGAGCTGTCATCCCAGTTCCTTCAGGAATAAAGCATGATCAAAAGACAATGGGGATTGAAACTGGTAACCAAAGGGTTAATGGAACTAATGATAAGTGCAGCTGCAGACTAATAACCACAGATGCAACTTTTTACCCACATCTGTTTTCGTTTGCCTTTAAATATCCCTGACTCTTCAGGCTTGCGTATTTGAGGCTTGCTCTCCTGAGTCTCCTCATTTGGCTGCCTCTTAAATGCATCCTTGCTCTCTGTTTGGCTTTGCTGCATGTCAGGCAGACAAACTTGGGTTCAGTTATAGAATTAGGAGAGGAGTTTGGGGAAGAATGAAGCAATACAAATTGGAGCTTTCTGGGACTTAGGGGCAAAGATGACTAATTCTGAAGTATTGCTGTTCCTGTGATTCTAGGCAAGATTTCCATAAAAACATGGTTGGTGATGTTGATGTACCAGTACCACTTACTGGTCACTTAATCTTATTTCCTTAGAAAATAAGTTCTTCAAAAAGCTAAGTTATATAGCCAAAGGGGTTTTGGTAGCTTAGTTGTCTTCTATGTGCTTTCTTATCCCTAAAATGGGAGTAAGAGTACCTACTTGAAAGGATTGTTGTGAAGGGTAAAAAAATTAACTAATATACACATGAATATATAAATGACCTGATTAGTATAGTTGCTGGTACATAGCATTATATAAGTGTTAGGACTTATTTTTTAGTATGTCTAAGATGTTTGATATTTGTATGAGTTTTGTGTGTGTGTAAGTTAAATGTATTACAACTCAAAATGTGTGTTACATTCTTGTCTTTATTCTTTCCTAGGGTTACTCCTAAAAGAGAAATGGGAAGCATTTGGTCTTAGACTCAGCCATGCTCAGCAACAGATGAAAATGACTGAAAATGCCCTCTTGTTTGCATTCGTAGAGGTATTTTGCTTTGGCTGGCTATCTAGGTTAAGGGAATGTTGATTTGATGCAAAATGCAAGTTTAGGCAGGCTACTATTACTGTTGATGTTTTTAGTGCTTGCTGTTTAAAATTTAATAAATACTAATATTTTGTGGGGAGGATTTCTGAAAAATGTCCTTTATGGAAATTGTAAGGTCTTGATAATCACCATTTTTTTTTAATTTTTTTTATTTTTACATTTATTTATTTATTTTTTAGAGACAGAGACAGAGCACAAGTGGGGGATGGGCAGAGAGAGGAGACACAGAATCCAAATTAGTCTCCAGGCTCTGAGCTGTCAGCACAGAGCCTGACGCAGGGCTCGAACTCACAAATTGCGAGATCATGATCTCAGCTGAAGTCAGACGCTCAACCGACTGAGCCACCCAGGCGCCCCAGCACCATTATTTTTAAAGTTGCAGTTGAGGATGACTAGTGAAGTCTGTTTCATGGCGGGGGCCGTGGCCGGGAGATTTGAGTGTGTTCTCTTTAGGCCTTACTTTCTATTCTAGTAAATGGATAGTTCTATTGTTTTCTGTCCTGTGACCTGTGGGAAAGATCATCTTAATTAAATTTTCATGATGGAAGCTTATTAAATTCTTTTGTGGCATAATTGACTATGCCCTGAGAAAGGTAGGAATCTTATTTGAGATGGTGTTTTGGTGAGAGAGCAAGATCATTCAGTCATATGTGCATCAGTATGGGAAATTTGGTCGTCATTGCTTAATCTTCGTAGGATTTATTTCTAAAATCACCCATTAGGATGTCAAGTGCTTTCAAAATAGGGTTTATACCTGGGAATGCAAGCTGGTACAGCCACTCTGGAAAACAGTATGGAGGTTCCTCAAAAAATGAAAAATATAGCTACCCTATGATCCAGCAATTGCACTACTAGGCATTTATCCAAGGGATACAGGTGTGCTGTTTCGAAGGGACACATGCACCCCTGTGTTTATAGCAGCACTATCAACAACAGCCAAAGTATGGAAAGAGCCCAAATGTCCATCGGTGGATGAATGGATAAAGAAGGTGGTGTGTGTGTGTGTATATATATTTATATACATATATATGTGTGTGTGTGTGTTTATATATACATATATATATACATACATATATACACACATATATACACATATATATGTGTGTGTATACACACACACACACACACACACACACACAATGGAGTATTACTCGGCCATCAAAAAGAATGAAATCTTGGCCATTTGCAGCTATGTGGCTAGAACTGGAGGGTATTATGCTAAGTGAAATTAGTCAGAGAAAGACAAAAATCATATGACTTCACTCACATGAAGACTTTAAGAGACAAAACAGATGAACATAAGGGAAGGGAAACAAAAATAATATAAAAACAGGGAGGGGGACAAAACAGAAGAGACTCATAAATATGAAGAACAAACTGAGGGTTACTGGAGGGGTTGTGGGAGGCGAGATGGGCTAAATGGGTAATGGGTACTAAGGAATCTACTCCTGAAATCATTGTTGCACTAGATGCTAACTAATTTGGATGTAAAATTTAAAAGATAAAGAAAATAAATAAATGGAAAAAAAAGGTTTATACCTATTTTATGATTTGGCATTACAGTAGAGTTCAATACATTTGTTCTGTTTTATTGTTTTCAATTAAATTTATTGACGATTCTGTTAGGATCATCATGAAAGCAAAAGTACAAAGCCATTTAATAATAAAACAATCCAATTTTTGATGTTCTGTCACCTGAGTAGATTTTAATATTTATCTTTCAGTGTTCTTGGAAGTAGAACTTGAAGAGATAACTCAGTAAAGATGAGAAAGATTTATTTAAAAAAAATTTTTTTTTCAACGTTTATTTATTTTTGGGACAGAGAGAGACAGAACATGAACGGGGGAGGGGCAGAGAGAGAGGGAGACACAGAATCGGAAACAGGCTCCAGCTCCCAGCCATCAGCCCAGAGCCTGACGCGGAGCTCGAACTCACAGACCACGAGATCATGACCTGGCTGAAGTCGTACGCTTAACCGACTGCGCCACCCAGGCGCCCCGAGAAAGATTTATTTTGATATTCTTCAACAAATGTGAAAGGCTATGTATTACAACCACTGTACCTTCTTGATTTAGTCATTTATTTCATCTTTGCATACTCGTCAGTATACTGACCCTGTATTTATTTTGGGTGCTTTTAATAACCATTTGGGCACCTATAAACATCTGAATACATTATAAGTTACCAGTTACCTCACCATGGTGTATCTCCTGAGATGATTTACTTTGTTGCATCTCTCTGTTAGGCTCAAAGATATTCCCTTGACCCTTTTGGACATTTAAAAAAGGTTGTTTTGGCCTTAGCTCTGACAACAAGCTGGCAGCCATTGAGCCTTTAGGGTGAAAACTCATCAAGTACAAGAGGTTTGCCCTTGCCTCTTATTTCTAACCCTGCTTGCATAACTGCTCTTGGTGAGTGTATCTTTATTTGAAATGGATTTTTAACATTTTACTTTATCTTTTTTTAGGGTACACTAGCTCAAGCCGTAAAGAAAGGAGAGTGGATCTTATTGGATGAGATTAATCTGGCTGCTCCAGAAACATTAGAATGCCTCAGTGGTTTACTCGAAGGCTCCTCTGGCTCACTGGTGTTGCTAGATCGAGGAGATACAGGTAGCACTTGATCCCTTTGGGGTTTGACTTGGCACCAGGCCTTGTGGCCTCTTTAGAGTAAGATTCTTTTGGTTAGGTGTGTTACATAGGTCTCCCAGTGTTCATTCCATAGTACTAATTTTCTGCCAAGTTAGGTAGCATGGGGAATGCAAAGAACAAGATAATCTGTCAAGTTACTTGGGTAGTGGGTAATAGATGTGCATACTCAGTGACAAAATATCTGCTGTTCAATATAATGAACAACGATACCTTAAAAGATGGTGGAATGGCAGTAGAAGATTAAGGGGTATATAGGCCTGGAAACTGTTCAGTGGGGTTTCAGAAAAAGCAAGGATGGTTTAAGCAGCCAGCAGTAACAGTCTGAGGCAGGGTGTCTTGGCCTTTAGTTTTGGGGCGTTAGATAGTCTTCCTCTGTGGACCTAAGGCTGATGACTTGATGTTACCAGTAGAGAATTTATAATTTTCTCTTAACAGAACCACTGGTTCGTCATCCCGACTTCCGTTTATTTGCCTGTATGAACCCAGCAACAGATGTGGGCAAAAGGAATCTTCCACCAGGAATAAGAAACAGGTGAGGAGACATGGACTGGTTCCTGGGGATGGATGGATGGATGGATGGATGGATGGATGGATGGGTTTGTTTGTTTATTTATTTATTTATTTATTTATTTATTTATTTATTTATTTATTTAGTTCTCTTTGTTTATTGATTGGTAATACTAACACAACCAAACCTCATAACAATGCTTGAGATTTCTTGATCTCTGATAAGCGGAATCCTTCCTTATGTGTTATATTCCTCTACTTTCTCCAGATGGTAGGAATACAGAGGACTCCAAAACACTGGAGAATTTTTCCTTTAGGTTGTTAGTATGACACTTAATGGATCATGGATATTGTTGAAAACAAAATTTTGTCCTCCTTCAAATATCTTTGTAGTTACCAGAGAAATTTCACATACTGAGAAATGTTTAAGTGCATTTTAGGAATGGAATCCCTTTGGACGAGACCAGTGATTTGTAAAAAGCCTTTTAAGTTTCAGTTTTCATCATTAAGCACTGACTGACACCAACAAGGTACTTAGTTGTTGGTATCTTATATATGTAGCATTTGGGAAAAGGTGAATGATCTAATTTTGTTGGTGATCTTTTGTTGAATTTCGAGTTTTAAAATGGTGTTAAAATTTTATTAGATTCCTCCCTCCATTATATGAGTAATAAAACCTTCTTAGGAAAATGTTATAAACTTTCTTATGTATTTTCCTTTGCTCCTACAATTTTATCATTTTTTCCCCATGATTTTATTTTTGATGGTGATGTTGATACTGTTCTGTTGTTGTTGCAGCGTGTATGTTTTATTACATGTAGTTAGAATCAAAAACACCTCTGAAAATGAGGACAAATGTCTTACTTTTGTAACTCTTTCTTGTAAGGACTGTACATGAAAAACTTCATTACATGCAAATAAATTTTTGGCAACAGTTCTCTTTCATTTCATTATGGTCCATATGTATCTACATGAAAGGCTTTTTATTTATTTATTAAAAAATTTTTTTTCAATATATGAAATTTATTGTCAAATTGGTTTCCATACAACACCCAGTGCTCATCCTAAAAGGTGCCCTCCTCAATACCCATCACCCACCCTCCTCTCCCTCCCACCCCCCATCAACCCTCAGTTTGTTCTCAGTTTTTTTTAAATTTTTTTTTTTAACATTTATTTATTTTTGAGACAGAGAGAGACAAAGCATGAATGGGGGAGGGTCAGAGAGAGGGAGACACAGAATCTGAAACAGGCTCCAGGATCTGAGCTGTCAGCACAGAGCCCGACGTGGGGCTCGAACTCACAGACCGCGAGATCATGACCTGAGCCGAAGTCGGCCGCTTAACCGACTGAGCCACCCAGGCGCCCCTGTTCTCAGTTTTTAAGAGTCTCTTATGCTTTGGCTCTCTCCCACTCTAACCTCTTTTTTTTTTTTTCCTTCCCCTCCCCCATGGGTTTCTGTTAAGTTTCTCAGGATCCACATAAGAGTGAAAACATATGGTATCTTTCTCTGTATGGCTTATTTCACTTAGCATCACACTCTCCAGTTCCATCCACATTGCTACAAAGGGCCGTATTTCGTTCTTTCTCATGCATGAAAGGCTTTTATAGTTTATACTGTAAAAAATTCAAATGAGTTTACATAACTTCTTGTGTTTTCTATTTTTTTATTGTCAAAATAGTTGTAGTCCTCAAAATTTTAATTCTGTAATAATAATTGTCTTCCAGGTTCACAGAACTTTATGTAGAAGAATTGGAAAGTAAAGAAGATTTACAGATTCTTATTGTGGATTATCTGAAAGGACTGAGTGTGAATAAGATCACAGTGCAAGGAATTATCAAGTAGGTTCACTTTGGTTTCTCTTGATAAACTTTTCCCCTGAACAATGTATGCCTCATGCATCTATATTTATTATTTCTTTTTTGCTAGAGAAGGATTATCATTAAGGTTTCTGTTTTAAAGCAGGGACCTTAAGATCTCCTTTGGATTTTCCTAATGAAGCTACATTGAAAGCTTAAGAATCACCACGTATGAGAATATTTAAGTAATTGGATAATGCTCTCCTAATTACTTTTGTATTCATAGCTAAGAGTTTGTATCCGTGGAAGATGTAAATGGCTTCTCTTTTGATCTGTCTTGATGAAATCTTAATTTTTGCAGTTTGCATACGACTTATGTGGGATATAGGGGGGAAAAGCTTGGTAAAATAAGGGATTCAGGTTTAGAATTAATTGAGGCTTAACTGAAAAACATACAGACTGGCCATGTGGCTTGGTGCTTTCTTGAGTCTTTTTTGTTTTTCTGTTTTTGTTTTTTATGCCTTGTGGATAGGGCATAATCTTTTATATCAGATAATTGGATTCTCATACAGGCTGTGTCAGAAACGAATTCTTTCGTCCTGGGCATGTCACTTAGTTAATTTTGTCTGTTGTCTAGATAGAAATACACACTATGTAAGTTGTTTTTGTTTTGTTTTTAATTTATAGGGAGGGAGGGAGAGAGGGCGAGTAGGGGAGGGGAGCAGAGGGAGAGAGAATCTTAAGCGGGCTCCATCCTCAGTGCATAGCCCAATGAGGGACTTGATCCCACGATGTTGGGGTCACGACCCGAGCTGAAATCAACTTGGATGCTCAAACATCTGAGCTACCCAGGTGCCCCCTGTGTAAAGTTTTGAAATAGGATCATATTAATGTTTTACTTTGCATTTTGTGGTTTGTTCCTTATTTTTTATACAAATAATTACTGAGTTGCCCAGGTACTAGAGATACAGCTATAAATAAGAGACAGAATCCTGGTTCTCCTCATAGACCTTTTAATTCAAGAGGTGAAGGTAACCAATAAATAAGGAGATACATACTGTAATTTTAGGTTGTGTTAAGTGAATAAAAATAACACCCCAAAATGGGGATTACAACATACAGGCTTAGAGCCCTATTTTAAATAGGTTAGTTAAGGAGGCATTTATGAAAATGCTTTGAAATGGTTTACCAATACCACATTCTAAAATTGGAACACTTTTTGTTAGCCAAGACTTTGGACAGAAGTATAAATATGTGTGGTTAAAATTCAAAAGTGGAGATAAAACAAGCTAGATAAAGCAGAGGCTCTTGTAAAATGCTGATAGTACTAGTAGTAAGTAGCCACTTTCTGCACAAAAAAGAATATATAGCTAAATTGCAAAGAGGCAAGCCAGATCCCATTTGGGCAAGCACTTGGATTTCATCTGTGACACACATTTGGTTACTCTTGATCTTGTGTAGCTGATCATCAGTTTCATGAAATTTTAAATTTCTTGCATTTCATGTTTCAGTCTGAAACTTCTTCCATCTTGTCATCTTCTGGACCCCTAAAGCCTATGGCAATGATAACAGTAACAGTCACCTTATATTCATGCTTTTTAAATATTGTCATTATTGATTATGGCCACATCTATGACCTTTCAGAACACCATGAGTTTTCTCTGTGCTTATCCATCACTATTATCGCTTACATAGGAACTTTATTTCCCCATTGTATTAGAGCTAACTCTGAAACATTATGTTTGGACTCTATATATTCTTGGTAACGGCCTCTCCCGTCTCTTTTTGTTAAGAATCCAATGTTTCTCACCTCTCCTCTTTTCATCCTAAAGGAAATTGATAGATCCTTTTTTTGAAAGAGTCTGTGAGCGTGTGAAAAATAGATTTAAAAGAGAATGTGAGAGGTTTTGGTGAATGCTCTAGCAAGTTGTATGCAAGTTTAACCATCTAATTCAGGGAAAATGGCTTTGGGCCTTATGTAGAAAAATTGGAATAACAGCAAAATAGTGAATGCTAATCAATTAATAAGTCACCTGAACTCTGTCCTTTTTGTAGCTTGTACACAGCTCTACGGAAAGACTCTGGGACAAAATTAGTGGATGGAACTGGCCATAGACCTCACTACAGCCTTCGGACTCTTTGCAGGGCCCTGCGATTTGCAGCCTCCAATCCGTGTAGCAACATCCAGCGCTCACTCTATGAGGTCTTTCTAAAGTCTGTGTTTTTTGTATGGGAGCTTGGCAGATGGGCTCACCGTCAGAAGGGAGGGAGTGATTATGTGTCTGCCGGGTTTGCCTGTGTTTTCTATTTAGTCAGATAAGCCCAGAACATTTCATACCAGCACTGCCCTGACCTTCTTCTACCATCCTGTCACATTTAAAAGTTGTTCAGCATGGGGCGCCTGGGTGGCTCAGTCGGTTGAGTGTCCGACTTCAGCTCAGGTCATGATCTCATGGTCTGTGAGTTTGAGCGCTATGTCGGGCTCTGTGCTGACAGCTCAGAACCCCGGAGCCTGCTTCAGATTCTGTGTCTCCCTCCCTCTTTGCCCCTCCCCCGCTTGTGTTCGCTTGCGTGCGCGCGCTCCCTCTCTCTCTCTCTCTCTCTCTCTCTCTCTGTCAAAAATAAACATTAAAAAAATAAATAAAAGTTGTTCAGCAGAGGGGCTGGGGGGATTGCATGCCTGAGTGGCTCAGTCAGTTAAGCATTTAACTCTTGATTTTGGCTCTGCACTGGGTGTGAGGCCTGCTTAGTATTCTCTCTCCCTTTTCCTCTGCCCCTTCCATTCTCATTCTCTCTCTCTCTCACTCTCTTTCTCTTTCTCTTTCCCCCCACTCTCTCCCTCTCTCCGTTCCCCTTCTCTCCCTCTCTCCCCCTCCTTCCCTCCCTCCCTCAAGGAAAAAAAAAAAATAGTTCTGGGAACCAGTACCATCTAAGAAGGTTGAATTTTGTTCCCGAAATATGTTGGCCTGTTACTACAGAAGGGTAATTAGTTTAATCATATTTGTTTATTCTTTTTTTTCCCTAGGGCTTTTGTTTGGGTTTCTTAACACAGCTTGATAGGGCATCACATCCAGTAGTTCAGAAGCTCATTTGTCAACACCTTATCTCTGGCAGTGTAAAAAGTCTGCTGAAGCAGGTATGTTTTTTGATGTTTTTGACTTGTTTAATGTAAATGAATGGCTGAATTATCAACTTTTCAGCTTTTTTTTTTGCAGAAGTAATCTGTTGCAAAAGATTTAAATATTAGAGGGTGTCTTAGATGGTGCAAATTCCCAATAATCCTACTCCTACTCTTTAGAGATTTAAGCCTTATAGTCATTTCCACCTAAATTATGTATGTTTTTATTTTCTTATGTATTCACATTCTGACTGCGTGTATAGATTTATCAAGGCAAATTCTTTCTTGTTTTTATTTTAATTCCTATTTAACCTACAGTGTTCTATTAGTTTCAGGTGTACAATATAGTGATTCAAAAATTCTATACATTATTTGGTGTTCATCACAGTGAGTTTTCTTTTAATCCCTTCATCTGTTTTACCCATCCACACTCCCGCCTCCCCTCTGGTAATCATCAGTTTGTTCTCTATAGTTGAGTCTGTTTTTTGGTTTGTCTTTTTGTTGTTTTTTGTTTGTTTCTTCAGACTCATATATGAGTGAAATCATATGGCATTTGTCTTTCTGACTTATTCCACTTAGAGTCAAATTCTAATACACATATCTGATATAAATGATTTTAAAAGGATCATCTTGGGGCACCTGGGTGGCGCAGTCGGTTAAGCGTCCGACTTCAGCCAGGTCACGATCTCGCGGTCCGTGAGTTTGAGCCCCGCGTCGGGCTCTGGGCTGATGGCTCAGAGCCTGGAGCCTGCTTCCGATTCTGTGTCTCCCTCTCTCTCTGCCCCTCCCCTGTTCATGCTCTGTCTCTCCGTCTCAAAAATAAATAAACGTTAAAAAAAATTTTTTTTTTTAAAAATTATACAAATGGGGCGCCTGCCATGGCTCAGTTAGTTAAGCGTCCAACTCTTGATTGCGGCTCAGGTCATGATCTCATGGTTTGGTTCATGAGATCAAGCCCCATGTTGGGGCTTGGAAGTTTTCTTTTCTCTCTCTTTGTCTCTTCCCCCATTCACATGCACATACATTCTTTTTTTTTTTTTTTTTAATTTTTTTTTTTTAACGTTTATTTATTTTTGAGACAGAGAGAGACAGAGCATGAACGGGGGAGGGTCAGAGAGAGGGAGACACAGAATCTGAAACAGGCTCCAGGCTCTGAGCTGTCAGCACAGACCGTGAGATCACGACCCGAGCCGAAGTCGGCTGCCCAACCAACTGAGCCAGCCAGGTGCCCCACATGCACATACATTCTGTCTCTCAACATAAATAAACTGTAAAAATTATACACGTAACACATGAATATTTACTTTTGGTAAAACATGAAAACATTGAAAAAAGACTCAAGCTTGCTTTGATTATTATCTCAATACCATTTTTTTGTGTGTGTGTTCCTCATGGTTACACGTGATTGGAGGCTTAAATATTCTTTTTCCCCACTGCTCCTGAGCTCAGTAGAGGAGCCCTTAAAAGCAGTAACTGCAATGGTGCTTCAAGTTAGGGAACTAAATGTTTGAGGAGAGCACTTCTTTGTAGTTATAGATCTCACCATTTTTGATCTCTGAAAATGAGAGTTTTGTAGAAATCGACTTCATATATTCAAAAGATTATGCTGTCATCCACAATATTATTATTTTTTTTTAAATTTTTTTTTAATGTTTTTAGTTTATTTTTTGAGACAGAGAGAGACAGAGCATGAGCAGGGGAGGGGCAGAGAGAGAGGGAGACACAGAATCCGAAGCAGGCTCCAGGCTCTGAGCTGTCAGCACAGAGCCAGATGTGGGGCTCAAACCCACGGACCGTGAGATCATGATGTGAGCTGAAGTCGGATGCTTAATTGAGCCACCCAGGTGCCCCCACAATATTATTCGGAATAGATTAATTTCTCCAGATGGTGGTTTTTATTATTTGTTTGTTTGTTTGTTTGTTTAATGTCTTCCAGGAAGTCCAGGATGTAATAATGCAAAGGCCATTTCCCTCAATTCAATGTTGGTCCTGTTTTTAGGAACATGGTTTGTATGAAGTACATGTTTTTGATCAAAGTACTTCATCAGAAATTTAATAGGTGAAATTAATAGGGAATTTTAATAGGTGAAAGAAAAGAACTGAATCATAAATTATTTGAGAATTTATTTGATTCAGTTTCTTCCTCATACACACCTACCACCCACCTGGATTTTAACACGAGTATGTGTCACTTGTTATTGTTTTGATCTCATTCCTCAGAGTAATTTATTTTCACATTTCACCTATGGCTTTAATGCTGAAAGCATTCAGAACAGGGCAGCATTCTTGGTGATAATTTCTTTTCCTAACCTTACACTCCTTTCTGAAAGAAAGCCATAGTTGTCATTGGACTATGGGGTTATTTCTCTAACTTGTGTCTTTCAGCCTATTCCAGAACCAAAAGGAGGTCGTCTTATCCAAGTCGAAGGATACTGGATTTCGGTGGGAGACAGGGAACCTACAATAGATGAGACCTACATTCTTACGTCTTCTGTTAAGCTAAACCTGAGAGACATAGTCCGAGTGGTTTCTGCAGGGTATGTGGACCTTTTCTCTTGCTGCTCTGAAGCTTTACCAGAATGGGCATTAATGACATTCTATTCTTACTTCCATAATTTTCCAAGTGCTGTATTTGTTGTTCGCTGGCTATGTGTCGCTTTTCTCCTGGCACAAAGCATTGTTCTAGTTATACCTTTGGTGGGAGCAACACCCACCAATTATTTTGGCCATCTTTAAAGTTGCTTTCCAGTATTGGGCTGATGAATACTTGTCTCCCATTATTTAAGTGAGTAACAGCTAGTCCCATTTACTGTTTCTCATAAGTACTGCAAGAAAGGTTGAGATTGTTTTCCTCTGTATTTTTTAAGGAACCATTTTTATATAGAAATTTCTCAGAACTTAAGAAACATTTCATTAGTGATGCATAGGTATATAAACATATTCTTTTATGCTGATAAATTCTGTATACTTTTTTAAAACTACTTGAATTAATTCTGGTTTCTTTCTTTTTTTTCTTAAATTGGTTTATTGTTTCATGTTTTGAAGAACCTATCCAGTGTTGATTCAGGGAGAGACATCAGTTGGTAAAACAAGCCTGATCCGGTGGCTGGCAGCAGCTACTGGTAACCATTGTGTGCGTATTAACAATCATGAACACACAGATATTCAGGAGTATATTGGTTGTTACACATCTGACTCTTCAGGGAAGCTTGTGTTTAAAGAAGGTAGGATTATTATTTCATTCCATGTGTGTGGACATTCATTCTTTGAAACCCATTTCCCCAGGTGATCTTTATCCTTTCCAATTGAGGTACATGACCTTTGCCATAACAGCTGGTTTTTCTTTTTCTCTGATTTCCCTGGTTAAAGAATGATGGTGAGGGGTCCAGCGTCCTTTGAGCCCCACTGATCTCATCAGTTGTACACAGGACTACTGCCAAGTTTTGTAGAGTGCAGTTGAACTGCTACTTCATTTTCTAGAGACTCAGAACGGGGTAAATGTTGAACAGAGGGGAAGCTGAGAATAGATAGGGGAATGTGGTCATTTAAATGAAATTGGACTGCGGGGGTGGGGGTGGAATAAGTTGAAAATGTGATATTTGTCAGCCTTAGCTCCCCTTCTGTGTGAAATAAAAAGGATTACTTTGATTAAAAATTGTGCTTCCTTGATAACTCAGTGTCACAAGTTATCTTGAGGCGTGACTAACTGTAGGGAGTAATTTGTTTTGAAATTTAATGTTCTAGTATTGGTTGATTTGTATATTACATTTTTTTTAAAACCTTGGACTAACTTATGTACTAATTCTCAGTGTTTGTTTTTTAAGGTATTCTTATTGATGCTATGAGAAAGGGCTATTGGATTATCTTAGATGAATTAAATTTGGCCCCTACCGATGTGTTAGAGGCACTGAACAGATTACTGGATGATAATCGTGAATTGCTCATCACAGAAACACAAGAAGTTGTTAAAGCTCACCCTCGGTTCATGCTTTTTGCTACCCAAAATCCCCCAGGACTTTATGGAGGCAGAAAGGTATGTAGCATTTGCCCCTTACTCCATTTGTTACCCCATTGAGTAGTAAATCTTCCTTGATAAGACTGAAATTTTTTTTTTTTTTGCTTCTTTTGAAGGGTTTTTCTTTTTCTGGTGAATAGCAGAGCCTCTGTTTTGGAAACTTTTTTTCTGATGTGTTTCCTAGGTGCTTTCTAGAGCCTTCAGGAATCGGTTTGTGGAGCTGCATTTTGATGAACTGCCTAGTTCTGAGCTGGAGACAATCTTGCATAAGCGCTGCAGTTTGCCACCCTCCTATTGTAGCAAGTTGGTTAAAGTCATGCTGGACCTTCAGGTATTTCACCTATCACTTAGTTTCAAATGGAATGTATTGATTATATTTGATGATCAAAATTTAAAATTTGATAGCCTTCTCCCGTCTGTTAATTTTTTTTTTTTCTCACAGTACAGATAGTATCTTTAAAATGTGTTCCGTTAATATCCACTTTTTGGTTTTATAAATGAATAATTTATCGTGTTAAAAATTTTCTCATAATTGTATGTGATAACAGTTCCCTACTTGTTGATAATGTTGGAACATTTTGTTTAGGTTGGGATTTGGCATTGACAAACTACAGTTTTTGTTTTTTAAATGGAGCTAGTCCTTGAATGGACATAACTAAACATACCTTTTTCATGTCTCGGCCTTGTCAACTATGCAAAGCTACACTTTTTTGTTTTTTGTATCCCATTTTAAGGTGTTAGAAGTGTTATCAGAATTAATACACATTTACCTTCTAGAAAGCTAATAATAATTAGCAGTTATACTCCTCTATGTTCCCAAATTATGGGAATAATGTTTGCCACCATTTGTATTCATAACTTTTTCTGTATGATATAGGAGATGGAATTCCTTTTTTTTTTTTTTTTTTTTTTTGGTGTTGTGATTTGAAATTCCATTGTTAATATTCTTATGTATGAGTTTGAATATTTATCTTCAAAGGATTACTTTCCATTTACTTAAAAAAAAATTTTTTTTAATGTTTGTTTTTGAGAGAGAGACACAGTATGAGCAGGGGAAGGGCAGAGAGAGAGGGAGACACAGAATCTGAAGCAGGCTCCAGGCTCTGAGCTGTCAGCACAGAGCCCGATGTGGGGCTCGAACCCACAAGACATGAGATCATGACCTGAGCCGAAGTTGGATGCTTAACCAACTGAGCCACCCAGCCGCCCTGGGATGAACCATTTTCATGGGAGCTTATGTTTGCTAAAAATTTTATATAGGTTGTACAGTGTGCTTGCCATCACCCTTTTTCATTTGTTTTGATATTGTAATAGTCCTATCGCAGAAGTTCTTCAGTGTTTGCTGGAAAACAGGGCTTCATCACCCTTCGTGATCTGTTTCGATGGGCTGAAAGATACAGATTGGCTGAACAGACTGAGAAAGAGTATGACTGGCTACAGCATTTAGCCAATGATGGTATGTTTTCAATCGGATGTTCTCAAACCATTTAGTTATGTTAGATATTTAACTTTCTTATTAAAATAAGTTTTTCCCAAATTGTGATCTATATACATATTTTACTAGGTATTCCAGATTTAGTCTTTCTCCCTCAAGTGCAAAGTGCTTTTGAAAATGGTTCTTTTCTGTAGGCATCTGTGTTAATATGTTTGGATTTTTACAGTTTTCTCTTTGGTTTAGGTGCCTCCATGTAGGAGTCAGATAGGGGCACAGTGCCCATAAGACTTTAGGCAAATGGCTGGTGGTGTCTCTGTTGACCATTTATCTACAACTCGGTAACCATGGATAGTGGTGCTTGTGTCTTATACAGAAAGCTGACAGGTTTGGTCAGGTAATATTAGAGTTTTGAGAGGAAGCAGTTACGTCATGAGACTCCTGATTGGTCATTTTGGTTTAATCCATGGGAAGAATTTATATATAGTTTCTCTATATCCTAGGAAAGAAAGCATTTCAGAATCTTCTGATTTGAAAGGTACTAATGAGTCATTAATAGAATCCTTAATAAGGAGAGTACAACTAACCCTTGAGAGTTTTTTTTTTTTCTTTACTGGTAAAGAGTAGATAGATGGAGGAACACATTTCTTAGAAAACTTTAAAAGGAAAACTTTTTAGTCAAGGTATAGCGTACAGTAAAATGAATGCAGTGCTCTATTTTTTCATGTACAAGGAAGATCTATTTTTTTTACATATGTATGTGTCCACGTGAATCATCATCTAGACCAAGGTTTAGAATATTTTTCAGTGCCTCAAAAGATTCCTTCATGGCTCTTGCCAGTCTTAACCTCCCTTGGAGGTAACCACTGCTTTGACATCTATCACCACTGCTTTGATTTTGCCTGTGCTTGAGCTTCAACTCGTGTCATGCAGTATGTACTCCTTAGGCTTGGCTTTTCACTCAGTCTAATGTGAGGTTCAGTCACGCTGCTCTGTGTATCAGGACTTCATTTTTTTTTCTTATTATTGTAACCCGTTGTACAGGGATACCGTAATATATTTATTCATTCTCTTGTTGATGGACGTTTGGGTTATTTCCCCTTTTTAGCTGTTATGAATTAAACTGCCCTGAACTTTCCTCTATATATCTTTTGGTGCACACATGTTTATTTGTGTTTGGGTCTATCTGGAAGTCCTGTTGCTGGGACACAAAGCATCCAAATTTGGTTATTTGCAGTAGGTTTTCCCAATTGTCCAGAATAGTTCTTTAGATACCCTCTCCACCTGCAAGCTTATAAGAGTTCCTGTTCTGTATTCTGAACATCCCTTGGTATTATAACTTGACACTTGATGACTTCTTTCTTTGTTTCTTTCTTTTTTTTAGGTTTTATGCTTCTCGCAGGCCGAGTCAGGAAGCAGCAGGAAATTGATGTGATTCAAGAAGTTATTGAAAAACATTTCAAGAAAAAATTGTGTTCTCAATCCCTTTTCTCCAAAGAAAATGTCTTAAAATTACTTAGTGAGTAGGTCAAAATATCTAGAGAAAATGAATTGAGTTGTACTCTTACTAGAAGCTAAATATTTATTCTGCCTTTTATAGGTAAATTGTCCACTCGGGTATCCATGTTGGAATCTGAGTTCAGCCACATTGTGTGGACTGAGGGCATGCGGAGACTGGCGATGCTGGTAGGAAGGGCGCTGGAATTTGGTGAACCAGTGCTACTGGTTGGGGACACTGGGTAAGTTCCTCTGCTTCTGTGACTGGAACTCATTATGATGGATCAGTTCAGTGCCATGGGAGTACTTGAGTTATCTCTGAAGGGTTATCAGGAATACAATCTTTGTTTTTTCTTTTCCTTTTCTCCCTTCCTTTTTTTTTTTAAAGGGCACGTAAGAGGTCTATTGTTTACTTTTCCTTCAGACTTCTGTGATGGAAAAAAGGTTTCTTGCATTATTATCATTAGAGCAGTTTTTTTTCTTTGTAATTCTTCTGAATCGTGACATTCATTCTATAGACATATACAGAACAGCAGATGAGATACTATGACTTGAAAGTCTGTAAGGATTGGATTTCTCTCCCATCCATTGGTTGTTGTTATTAGAAGTAGGAAAGAATAAAATTCATGCAGTATTTGCTTTTCTAGATAAGGAACGTTGTAGGGTGCGGGTGTTTGGGGGAAGGGTACCCCTAGCCCAGGGTGCAGAGGTCCTGGGTTGGCCTGCAGTGTCTGCTCTAGTGAGGCCTTCACCAGGGCTCCCCTCTTTTGCTCACTGGGGTGTTTGTGGGTGTGTGTTTGGAATTTATGGTCCTTACTAATCTGGTGTGTATTTCTTAACAGGTGTGGGAAAACTACTGTCTGTCAGATGTTTGCAGGCTTGGCAAATCAGAAACTATACTCTGTTAACTGCCACTTACACATGGAGACATCGGATTTCCTGGGAGGGCTGCGACCAGTGAGACAGAAGCCAAAGGACAAGGTTTGTCCAGTAATAAATGATGTGTTTATTCATTTGAAGAACTGCAGTTGGTTCTGTGCATGAATCAGCTGTGGAATTTGTTTATGGTGAGATTTTTGATTTGAGGTTTGATATGTATCTTTAGATTTTCACTTGTCTACAAGAGGCCTTCATGAGCATCCTGTTGTACAGGCTTTCTTCCTTATGTTTAGACCCTTAATTTCTGCAGAATCTTGTGGAGCCATCTGCTCTTTAATTTCACACCCCTCTTTTCCAAATTGTAGGAAGAAATTGATACATCAAGACTTTTTGAGTGGCATGATGGTCCTCTAGTTCTGGCCATGAAGGAGGATGGCTTTTTTCTCTTGGATGAAATCTCACTGGCTGACGATTCTGTTCTGGAAAGACTCAATAGGTATATGTGTAAGAGATTTACCCTGTGTTTGATGTTTGTGATGGTCTGGTTATTTATTTATTTTTTTTAACTAATTTAAAAATTAAAAAATTCCCATCTAGTTAACACAGTGTTATATTAGTTTCAGGTAGGTGTATAATGTAGTGATTCAGTAATCTATATGTTACACAGTGCTCATCATGATATGTATACTCTTAATCTCCTTCAACTATTTCACCCATCCCCCCAACTACCTCTCCTCTGGTAACCATCAGTTTTTTTCTCTATAGTTAAGAGTATGTTTCTTGGTTTGTCTCTTTTTTTCTTTGTTTCTTTTCTTAAATTCTACTTAGGAGTGAAATCATTATATTTGTCCTTCTTTGACTTACTTAATTTAGCATTGTACCCTCTGGTTCTATCCATATTGTTGCAAATGGCAGGATTACATTCCTTTTTATGGCTGAATAATATTCCATTGTATATGTATATATACCATGTTTTCTCTAATCATTCATGTATCGGTGGACATTTGGACTGCTTGTCAATTTGGCTGTTGTAAATGATGCTAAAGTAAATATAGAGGTGCATATATCTTTTTGAATTAGTGTTTTCATTTTCTTTGGGTAAATATCCAGTAGTGGAATTACTAGATCATATGGTACTTCTATTTTTAAGTTTTTGAGGTACCTCCTTACTGTTTTACTGGTCTGGTTTTTATAGATATTAATTCTTGTGCACAGTAATATTCTCCATAGGTGCATAGTAAATATTTGAAAATAATAATGAGTTACCGTTTTTGTGTTTTGTTTTGACTTTACCACTCAGGGTCCTTTAAGGGGCCTAGTTTTTCTGTTTTGCTGTCAGTAATCAGAAAGATGGCACTGTGGTGTGTTGGGGCTAAAACAAATGAGCCCAAGCTACAACTTTTTTTTTTTAATTTTTTTTTTTTTTTTTTGGTGTTTATTTTTCAGAGAGACAGACAGAGTACGAGCAGGGGAGGGGCAGAGAGAGAGAGGGAGACACAGAATCTGAAGTGGGCTCCAGGTTCCGAGCTGTCAGCACAGAGCCCAACATGGGGCTGGAGCTCATGAACCATGAGATCATGACCTGAGCTGAAGTCAGATGCTTGACCGACTGAGCCACCCAGGTGCCCCTACAACTTTTTTAAGGCAAATTTTATGTGACCATTATCTAAATTCTTTGAAAGAACTAGAATCAGAATTCTAAATGTTATGGCTGCAAGGCCTCAAAATCTCAGACCAGTGTGAATTTTGATGTATATCTATTTTTCTTTTTTGAAGTTTAATTTGCACACCATAAAATGTATCCATGTTAAATGTATAATTCAGTAGGTTAGTAAATTTACTGAGTTTTGAGACCCCACAACCCAGTTTTATATTTCTACCATCACAGAAGGATGCATCTATTTGGCCCCTTTACAGTATACTTCTGATGCCATCTCCTGCTCCAGGCAACTTTCTGCAAAATTTACTTTCTGCAAAAAAGAGAAAAGATTTGTCTTTTCAGCACATTCATATAAATTGATTCTTCTCTCACTTTGCATCGTTTTGAGGTTCATCCATGTTGTAACCTATGTTAGTAGTTTGTTCCTTTTTATTCCTAAGAGTATTACAGTGTATAGTTATACCATATTTTTATCTACTCAGCACTTGATGGTATTTGTGTTGTTTCTACTTTTATGAATAATGCCACCATGAATATTTGCATGGAGTTTTTTTTAATGCATTTTTGTGCATTTTTAAAACAAATGGATAAAAGGAATTTTTTTTCTTTCGATCAGAAGTATTGTTCCATTACACAGGAATTGGGATAATGAGTCATGTAAAAATTTATGGTAGGAAATTATTAAAGTGAAAGCTCAGCAGAAGAGATAACTTTTTTCCTTTTTAAAAGAATGTTGAAGACCACAAAATAGAAGAGTACATGAGCCTTTTCTAATCTTAATTCTCCGATTTTTCTTTTAGTGTCCTTGAAATGGAAAAGTCCTTGGTATTAGCTGAAAAAGGCAGTGTAGAAGACAAGGATAATGAGGTAGAGCTGTTGACTGCTGGGAAGAAATTCCGTATCTTAGCAACCATGAACCCTGGGGGTGACTTTGGAAAAAAAGAGGTAAAATTGTGTTCCTAAAGCATAATTTTTTTCCAGTTTTTGACCTCAGTTCACTGGTAGCTGTAAATATAACATGTAAAAATGCATTTGGAATTTTATATTGGGTAATAATTTAAAGCCTAGAAAGATAGTTTAGAATTATTACAAAAATGAAGTCTGACAAAAACATTTCCTTATTTTTACATCTCATGGTGTGTATGTGTCTGAAATTTCATTGTGTCAGTCGCTTTGCCCAACTCAACTCTTTACATATGTTACCATAACAAATTCTCACAAGAACTTTGACTGAAAGTTATTTTCCTACTTTCATGGATGAGAAAAGATGAAACTGAAATTTAATCTATTTTTTTAAAGTTTATTTTGAGAGAGAGAGCTCACACATGCACAAGAGAGGGTACCAGCAGGAGAGAGGCAGAGAGAGAGAATCCCAAGAAGGCTCCACTCAACACAGAGCCCAACACGGGGCTTAATCTCATGACAGTGAGATCCCGACTTAGCTGATATCTAGAGTCAGACGCTCAACTGACTGAGCCGCCCACTGCTCCGAAACTGAAATTTAATCTTTTTAATTTAATCTTAAACTCTGCTTCTGGAATCTCCTTTCTTAAACAGGAGTGTGGCTTTGAGTGATTTTAGAGTGACAAAAATGTTGCAGCCAGGAACCTCTTCTGGTTTTGCAAGTGGAGCCTATCTGTTCTCTCTAAGGATTTGTGGGTTATGCTTAGACTATTGGTAAAGGAAAGGGTGGAAAGCAGTTCCTTCTGTTCATGGGGGGTAGTGTTAGGATTCAGCCAGGATCCAATACCCTGAACACCATAGCTTTCAGGTTCATGAAGCCTCTCAGTAGAGAAGTCTTCCTCTGTGTCGATCCTGGTCTGTTAGAGTTAGGAAAATGGTAATGTGGTGATAGGTCAGGGATGATGAGAACGGAGGTTGATTGTGAATGAAAGTAATTAAAAATCTTGGTAATTTGGTGGATACCCCTGAAATGTGAACATGATGTTTTGGGCTTGATTTTCCTCTGTAGTGTAACAAGAAAGATTATTGCTGTGCCTCTTGAAATGTTCTTAAGAGACGTAATAAAGTATATCACAGCTTCAAACATAATGTGAAAACTGGTTCCTGGGTTGGCTGGGTGGCTCAGTCGGCTAAGCGTCTGTCTTTGGCTCAGGTCATGATCTCACAGTTCGTGAGTTCGAGCTCTTTGTTGGGCTCTGTGCTGACAGCTCAGAGCCTGGAACCTGCTTTGGATTCTGTCTCCCTCCCCCTGCCAATTGCACTCTGTCTCTTTCTCAAACTTAAATAAACATTAAAAAAAACAAAACAAAATGGTTCCTTGGCAAATGGAAATCCCGTAGAAAGATCTGATTTTGACATTGTGTGTGTTAGCTTAGGTTAAGATAGTTTAAGTTTTTCTTAGAAAAACATTGCCAACTTTTACCTAAGGGAAAGCTCTTTATTGTTTTGGCACACCTAGCAAGCAGAGTGAGGTAGAATGCTGAAGACCAGAAGCACTGCTTGTCTAGGATGGCAACAGGGAACACTCACACATTCACTGGGTCTTGGTTGAGCTGCTCCTGGGTATAGGCATTGCTCCTGGTCCTGTTGCAGTAGGCCAGATAGATGGATGGAGCTTATCAAGTTATAGGCAAGCAATGATAAACTAATAGTTATGTGCATATGTGGCATTGTAAATGCTTATTAATAGGGGAAGGGTAAGAGGAATCCATAAGACTGGAAGACTGGAAGAACTAACAATTCTTTGTTATGCAAGAGGTAAAATATGTACCTCCTTACTAATTTGGCTGTTCCTCTTTGAGCCACTTAGAAGATGTTTTCTCTGACTTCAGACAGCTCTCCCCTTATCGCACAATAGCATTTATTTTCTCTAAAACATTGGTTTTGTAACTGAAGGTAAAGGAATGGCCTTTGCTTAGGGGAAAGTATTCAGGTTTGGGAATCACCCACTGGGGCTAGAATTCAACTTACACCATTTACTCTATAAAACCTTGAAGTTCTGTATGTCTATAAAGAAAGTGATGGGAATATGGTGTTGGGGGGTGTGGTGGAGATTAATGAGATGACATATGGAAGGAGCCAGGTCAAAGTAGACCTTTAATAAATTGTACCTACTAGTAGAGATAATAAGAGGAGCATTTGGTATTTGTTAGACTCACAGCTAACATTTCTTCAAAGGATTTGTTCTCTAACTTTCCTCATAAGTATCCATTCATATTGAAATTTTTGTTTCTTGTAGTTGTCTCCTGCCTTAAGAAACAGGTTTACAGAAATATGGTGCCCACAAAGCACAGGTCGTGAAGATTTAATTCAGATTATCAGCCATAACCTTCGTCCAGGATTGTCTCTGGGCAAAGTAGATCATAAAGGTGAGTTTTTTCAGTTGGTACAGGTTGTAATGGTGGTTATGAGGTGGAGGGGATTGTATGTTGGGAATGAGAGGTGTTGTATAGGACATTAGCAGTGTATATATGTTGGCATGTTAAAAGGAGAAGAGGAGATAGAGAAATGGGAACAAATAGATGTAAGAAAATAGGCTATTTGGGGGCGCCTGGATGGGCTCAGTTGGTTGGGCGAGCAACTTCGGCTTGGGTCATGATCTTGCAGTTTGTGAGTTCGAGCCCCGTGTTGAGCTGTGTGCTGACAGATCAGAGCCTGGAGCCTGCTTCGGCTTCTGTGTCTCCCTCTCTCTCTGCCCCTCCCCTTCTCACACTCTGTGTCTCTCTGTCTCTCAATAATAAATAAACGTTAAAAAAAAATTAAAAAAAACAAGATATTTGTTATCTTCCACTTAAGTGTCCCTTCTTCATATTGCCTCCTTTACCAAGGTTTTTAAATTCTAGCTTTTTTGTTTTACCTATTGGCTCTCTTTATTTAAAGTATATTTGTTCTTCAGAGATGAGGAAGATTTGGTTTAAATTTTAGTCATTACCACCTTCAGAAAATGTTTATAGACTTTTTTTTATGAAAAAAATTTTTTATGTTTATTTATTTTGAATGAGAGAGCACAAGTGGGAGAGGGGCAGAGAGAGAGGGAGAGAAAGAATCCTAAGCAGGCTCTGTGCTGTCAGCAAGGAGCCTGATGTGGGGCTCGATCCCATGAACTGTGAGATCATGACATGAACTGAAATTAAGAGTCAGATGCTTAACCAACTGAGCCACCCAGGTGCCCCAAAAATGCTTATATACTTTTAAACTGCATTTCTTTATCATCGACTAATTTATTATTAACTTTATTTAAAAATTTCATTATAAAAATTTTCAAACATAAGCAAATAAAAAAATAATATTAAAAAACTTCTGTATACCTAAAACCTAGATTTAGCAATTTTTAAGATATCTGGTAAGGGTCAAAACGTTTATTATGAAGTTCTTTAGCCTAAATTGCTTCGATGTATATATGCATATGTTTTTTTAAAATGCTTATTTATTTGTTTTGAGAGAGAGAGAGGGAGGGAGAGGGGGTGCGTGTACTGTGGGAGGGACAGAGAGAATTCCAAGCAGGCTCCTCAGTGTCATCATAGAGCCTGACCCAGGGCTCAAAGTCATGAACCATGAAATCATTACCTGAGCTGAAATCAAGAGTAGGGTGCTTAACTGATGGAGCCACCCAGGTGCCCCTACATGCATGTTTTTTTATTGAGGTATAATCAACATGTAACATCATATCAGTTTTAGGTACACCACATGATTTGATATTTGTACCTATTGTGAAACGATTATAATATGTCCACTTAACATTTATCATGAGATGTGTGTTTGTGTATTGAATGGCTAAATTTAGAATCCAGTTCTGGGGCGCCTGGGTGGCTCAGTTGGTCGTGAGTTCAAGCCCCGTATCGGGCTCTGTGCTGACAGCTTGGAGCCTGGAGCCTGCTTTGGATTCTGTGTCTCCTGCTCTCTCTGCCCCTCCCCCGCTCACATTCTGTCTCTCTCTCTCAAGAAGTAAACAAACATTAAAAAAAAAAAAAAAAAAGAATCCAATCTGATTTCAAGCCATAATACATAGTTTTTTGGACCTCATCATTTCTATTCTCTTCTCTTTCTTCTTTTTCTTCTCTTCCTTTTATCTCTTTCTGAAAGAATGTAAAAGGATATTTGCTTCTTTGAGTTCCAGACTCACCTGGAGGGCTTGTAGAAATAAAGCTTCCTGGGCCTCACACCTAGAGTGTCTGTTTCAGTTGGTCTGGGGTAGGACATGAGAATTTGCCTTTCTATAAGTTCTCAGTTGATGCTAATAACGTTTGTCCAAGGCCCACACTCAGAACTCCTGACTTACCTTGGTTGTGTGCTGTTTGCAATGGTGCATTTATTATGAGAATTTCTGTTAAAGAAGAAAACAAATTACTACACAAGCATGGTTTATCTTTTGGCTCTGTGTTGGGGCTGGATCCCTCTAGAATGTAACCTCTTTATCCTCTATGGGCTGCTTACTTTTATGAGTTATTTTGATTATGATAAGAATGGCAGAGAATGCAACTGCCATTACACTGCCATGTTTGCTCCATCACTAGTGGGCTTCATGCTTAACTGAGCGAACAGTTTCTCCACACGCCGTTTGGTACTGGGGTCTCTAGGACTTAACTCTGAACCTTGCTGCTTGATCTTAAGGCGCTTGTTTGCTCTAAGCTCTGTAGGCTACATGGCAGCAACTTTTTTGGGGAAGCATTAGGGTTCTTGAGAGAGCAAGGGAGAGTAAGGGAGAAGTGGCTTGATTTTTATCATCTGGAAATGAATCAGGTTGGCACAGTGTAAAAACATTCTTAAAAACTATGCAGGGGCACCTGGATGGCTCAGTCAGTTAGGTGTCTAATTCTTGGTTTCAATTCAGGTCATGATTTCACGGTTTGTGAGTTCCAGCCCCAAGTTGGGCTCTGTGCTGATAGTGTGGAGCCTGCTTTGGATTCTCTCTCTGTCTCTTTCTGCCCCTCTCCTGCTCCTTCTCTCTCTCTCTCTCTCTCTCAAAATAAGTAAACTTTTAAAAAAGGATTTAACAGGGGCGCCTGGGTGGCTCAGTCAGTTAAGCGTCCGACTTCAGCTCAGGTCATGATCTCACGGTCTGTGAGTTCGAGCCCTGCGTCAGGCTCTGTGCTAACAGCTCAGAGCATGGAGCCTGTTTCCGATTCTGTGTCTCCCTCTCTCTCTGCCCCTCCCCTGTTCATGCTCTGTCTCTCTCTGTCTCAAAAATAAATAAACGTTAAAAAAAAAAAAAGGATTTAACAAACTGCAGTATAGGGGCACCTGGGTGACTCAGTGATTAAGCATCCAACTCTTGATTTTGGCTTAGGTCATGATCTCACTGTTTGTGAGGTCGAGCCCTGCATCAGGCTCCATGCTGACAGTACAGAGCCTACTTGGGATTCTTTCTCCCTTTTTCTCTGCCCCTTCCCTTCTCCATGCGCTCTCTCATTCTCTCTCTCAAAAATAAATAAACTTTTTAAAAAAGGGCAAAAAACTGTGCAGGATAAAATGGGAAACTAGAGGGATGCCTGGGTGGCTCAGTCTGTTAAGCATTCACCTTCGGCTCAGGTCATGATCTCATGGTTTGTGGGTTTGAGCCCTGCGTTGAGCTCTGTGATGACAGCTCAGAGCCTGGAGCCTGTTTCAGATTCTCTGTCTCCCTGTCTCTCTGTTCCTCACTTGCTCATGCTCTGTCTTGTCTCTCAAAAATAATGTTAAAAAAATTTATAAAATGGGAAACTAAGTAAAGATTTTATTTCCAGGTTTTCTTTTTCTTTTTTTTTTTTTTAATGTTTATTTATTTTTGAGACAGAGACAGAGCATGAACAGGGGAGGGGTAGAGAGAGAGGGAGACACAGAATCTGAAACGGGCTCCAGGCTCTGAGCTGTCAGCACAGAGCCCGATGCGGGGCTCGAACTCTCAGACCATGAGATCATGACCTGAGCCGAAGTCGGACACCCAACCGACTGAGCCACCCAGGCGCCCCTCCAGGTTTTCTTTATAAAGATACATAAGATTTAATGGATCTAATATTTCAACTAATTATGAATTCTGAATTGAATTCTGATCCTGCTGAGAATACTCAAGATATACTTACTGCATTATCTAAATAAGAATATAAATACCCCTGAGTTCTACTTACTTTCTGTAGGACTTTTGTTCACAAGTTATAGTAGTAATTTTATCTATACATCCACAGTATGAATTAGGCAGAAAAGATTCCATTAAGTCAATGTTTTGTTTTGTTTTTTTAATGACCTCTGAAGGGCATGTGGGCTTTTCTTAGTCTCACACTCTTACGACAGTACATCTAAAGACACTGTGTTTTCGTTAAAATGACATTTTTTAGAATTATTTCCTTGAGTTGTATTTCTAAAAGTGGAAATAAGGAAATTCATAGTTCTCATTGGTTATGGCCAGGTTGCTCTCCAGAAGGATGGTCCCATTCATAATTCTACCAGCAGCTTAGTAAATGTGCATGCTTGGGATAGTTTAACATGGAGTTTTCTTTTTTTTTCTAAATATAATGAAATCCATTGTTTTATCCTTGTTACTTTAATGAATAAGCTAAAATTTCATTTTCTTTATTAGTGATGAGCATTTTCTATGATACATTTTTTTAAAATGCCAATCATTTTATTTTTATTTTATTTTTTAAAGTAATCTCTATACCCAATGTGGGGCTCAAACTCATGATCCCGCACGAGCATGCGAGATCAAAAGTTGCATGCTCAACTGAGCCAACCTAGTCATTTTACACATTAGCATTTATTATTATATATTTTCCACATGGGTTTCTATATTTGGTTACCTTTTAATATTTGTTATAAAAAATCCCTATATGAACCCATCTACCTTAGCTGATGAAATTCTGTTCAATAGTGATGGTTTAATTCCCCTCTAACAATGGATCAGATTGTCAATTACGTCTTGTAAACATTTGTGTTTTTTTTCTGTAGTTAGTTTTTTTCTAAGTAATTCGCAGTGTAGCCTTGAAGCCTATTGCTGAATGGTCTACTTTATATTATAGCAGTGATGATTCCTCCTCATCATATTTTCTTTTTTTAAAATACATTTTTGGTATTCCTACTTATTAGATAAATGTTTACTATTGGCTTCAGAAGTTCCATAAAGTGCCTTACTAAATTTAATTGGCTTGGCTTTGCTCTGCTTTTTTTTTTTTTTTTTTTTTGGACAGAGCCCTCATGAGAGGGAGAGAGAGAATCTTAAGCAGGCTTCATGCCCAGCGCAGAGCCTGACATGGGGCTTGAACTCAGGAAATTGTGAGATCATGAGCTAAAATGAAGAGTAGGAGGACACTTAATCAACTGAGCCACCCGGACACCACAAATTGTCTTTGCTTTAAATCTACATTACTTAAGAAGCATTTTATTTCCAAATATTTTACAATATGAAATTGTGATAATTAGAATACGTTAACTTAAATCATGGAACAAAATTTATGAATCCTCTAATTTGCTGAATTCTGAGGGATGCATCAATTTAATAAAAGAAAAAGCCTGAACTAAATGCCACTGAAAATGTGTCATCCCCATTCCAGTGGATCAGTTTAAAATACAATAAAATTTATGTATTTTCTAAAATCATTGTGTCTTAACTTAAAAATTGTATCTGAACAGGAACCAAATGAATACTTTCTTTGAGTAGTTTTCAGGGCTCCATCTTAGGCTGTAATTCTCAAGGTGATTTTCTTTTTTGGTAGGTATGGTATGCTATTCATGAACCCCTTGGGAATGTAGTAAAGCTATGGACCCCCTCTCCTTAGAAAAAGCAGTAATGTACATTCACAAAAATTTGCATATAATCTCATGAAGCACAGACCTCTTTTAGGCCATTTCTGGGCCCTCCATTACAAACCCCTATTTTGTAGTGTTTTATTACAACCAGTTCCAAATTGCTTTTTACTTCCTTGTGTCTTAGGGGCTGACATAGCTGAGGTGATGCTGGATTTCATTGAATGGCTGACCCACCAGGAATTTGGCCGAAGGTGTGTGGTCAGTATCAGAGATATCCTGTCCTGGGTTAACTTCATGAACACAATGGGGGAGGAAGCTGCTTTGAAACGGCCAGAGACCATCTCCACTGTGACATCTTTTGTCCATGCTGCATGCCTGGTGTACATAGATGGAATAGGTTCAGGTATGTTGTCTGTTAGCTGGTGTGGGGACAAGGAGGTTAGGGTAGTGGGGAGAAAGAAATGGAATAAGCCCAAACCTCTGACCTCTGACCCAGATACTTTGTAAAATCACTTAACTCTAGCATTTCCAAGACCCAGAATAGATTTTCTTTTCTTTTTACTGTTTTTGAGAGGTGGTTGATGTAAAAGATAGGCTGAAGCTTCACATTGATTATAGTCCAGGGTAACTGGTAAATGTGAAGTGATAAGTGATTATGAAGAAAAAGAAGATTGTTGGAAATGTCCTTGCTCCTAAAGGACTGAGGACTGGGTAATTCTTAACATGAATAGTCATTTATATTGAATGGGCCTGAATCCTTTAGTTTTTTTTAAGTGTACTACAATTTCTTAAATTTCACTAAGTTCTGTTTTTTCAACAGTGAAGATTAGAGATATAAACCAAAATGATCACTAGTACCACATTAATTACTCCTTCCTCCAGACTGACTTATCATGGAGTACATGGTGCTTTACTGAATAAGCTGCTGCTAATCTGTAAATTATTGGGATGGGAGGGGCAGACCTTTTGCCTTTGGACTGTTTACACTAGCAATCATATTTTGGGTATGCTTCAGCTAAGGTTTAATTTCCCCTGGAAACTGCCCAAGAGCTCCTGATGTGTACATATTTGGGAAGCTTGGTGTAAACTGTTGTTTGATGGTCTGATCCTCTCTATTTTAGGGGTAACTTCCTCAGGGTTTGGTACAGCTCTCTTGGCTCGCAAAGAATGTCTGAAATTCCTAATCAAGAAACTTTCCAAAATAGTGAGACTTACAGAGTGTCAGAAAAATGAATTGAAGATTTATGACAGACTCAAGGCCAAAGAATTTACTGGAATAGATAACCTTTGGGGAATTCATCCATTTTTTATACCAAGGGGTAAGAATGATTTTAAATAAATGAAGGTTCTCTTCTTGTAGATCATGGGTACTTCACTTTTGTTGTGACTTTTAGTGTATCCTACTTCTGATTATTTTCAAACTAGTTATCTGAATTAGAATCTGACTTGGCATAACCAATCATAATTGCGTGAATGATTAAAAATACATAACTGGCACGTAAAAATAGGGGAAAGTATAGTTTTTAATCTATGAATAAAATGTCTTATAAAATGCATTTATTTTTTATTTGGTGCTTAAAACAAGAGCTTTCCTATAGTGATAATTCAGCCCAGGGTGTATCATCATGAGGATGACCCTCATCCCTGCTTACAAAAACAGTTTTGTGAACTGTTGAGGACTTGGGTCACTCATCTTCCTCTCCCTGGCACCTGACATGAGCAATCCCAGGCATTCAGAAAATGTCTGTTGATGGAGTGAATGGATGAATGAATGAATAAGATTGTTGCTTGTCTAGCAGGGTCATCTGTTTCTTGTCCCTTCCTCCCTCCCTACATTAATAATTGTTGAGTGTCTGAAATGCATAGAGTGGCAGTTACTGGGGGTTCATTGGTGAACAAAATCAGCCCAGGTACCTGACCGAATGGAGTATAGCCCTTTTCTCTCTCCCTCTTCAGTACTACTCTTCATCCCTGGTGGTGCATCAATGATTTAAGTTCCCTAAGTCATTGTCATAGTATTTAATTCTCATGTAGGAGCTATATGTTAGTGGCATGGGACTGAAGTGGTTCTTGCTTCTGCTTCCATAGCTGAGGTGTAATAGATGTTTTCCTAGCCCTCCAAATTGGTATATGAAAAGTTTATTCCAGGAGACATAGTAGTACAGATGTTAAGCCCTATAAAACTGTTATTAGCCTGCATTATAGTTACATTATGGGTTAAAGATACATCCTGAATTGTCTTGGTGACCTAAAAACATTGGATGAAATTGCCTATATGGAACCATGTGGCCAATACACCTAGCATACACTTGATTTTTAGGAAGATACCAATTTATAAAGGTAAATCGTACAAGTACTTGAAGTAATTCCAGGTGTAGGTTGTGAAAGGAAAAGTGTGCTTGCAGTAAGACCTATGTATGTATGCATAGACCTAAGTATATGCATAGGTGTAAGAGCTGGAGAGATCTGAGTAGTAGGCATAGTTGAAGAACGTGTGCTGCTGGCTATTGCATTAAAGCAGTTGATGAATCTAAAAGTGGTGAAGTGTTGAAATAGGGTTGAGCATTTTCATCACAGATGGTACTTCACTGACTGAAAGTCTGCTTGGTAGGTTCTTAAAATCTTGGCTTGACATGTATATATGATTTGCTGATATTCATCTTCTATGTGGCTTTTCTTTTCTCTACTTAAGGACCTGTCCTTCACAGGAATAATATTGCTGACTATGCACTCAGTGCAGGCACCACTGCTATGAATGCCCAGAGGCTCTTAAGAGCTACAAAATTGAATAAACCCATTCTCCTGGAGGGCTCTCCTGGTGTGGGCAAGACAAGTTTGGTGACAGCATTAGCAAAGGCTTCAGGCAACATCCTTGTTCGAATCAACTTGTCAGAACAGACGGTAAGCTTAGTCATTCTACAGCTGATGAGGATGAGTGTAGGGAGTAATGTTTGTATCTGTTTATAGAGTTTCTTATTCAGAAATAGGACATTTTCAGTACCTCAGATATTTCATGGTGGTAAAGACCACACCAACATGACCTTCAAATTAAGTCTGCTTTTAGGTTCGTTAATAGCTGATATCTGTAATCTTGTTCCCCTCTAGATGCTTTATTCTAGTTGTCTTTTGAGAGATAGTTACCCAATTCAGTATATATTATAACCTTGTTTTTTGTCATTTCTAAAAGGGAAAAATTAGTAGAAATAAAATGGCCTTTAAACAGTCTTAGGAAATAATGCGACAAGAGGTGACAAATGAGACTCCCTGGACGTTGTTATTGGTCTTTGTTTTGTTTTTTGTCTTTAAAGCTCACTAATTAATTTCCAAGTATAGCCACAGTTGAGAACTGCTGATATAGAGCTCCAACTCCAGTCCATTGATACTTGCAGTATTGTGACAAAAAGGTTTTTGAGGGCATGTCTGGGCTCCTGGTACAGAGTGCTAGGATGATTAGTTCTGTTGTGGTGGGTATAAAAAGGAAAAGTAGCATAAGGCTCAAGAATTTATCAGGTTAGACTTAAGGTCTTGGGATCTAGTAAATTTTTTAATGTAATGTTTTCCTCCTTTCTACCCCCTCTTAAAGGACATCACAGACCTGTTTGGAGCAGATCTACCTGTTGAAGGTGGCAAGGGAGGAGAGTTTGCCTGGCGGGATGGCCCTTTGCTGGCGGCTCTGAAGGCAGGCCATTGGGTTGTGTTGGATGAGGTGAGAGGTTTGTTGTTCAAGTATAGGGTCACAATGGGAAGAGCAGTTGTACTTTTCTTGTTTCTAGGGCATATCTCAGTGGGTTGTCATGCTTTTTTGCTAGTAAAGACAAATTCTCTAATGAAGAAAAATCCTTCATGGTCTCTTTTAAGAATGAGAAAAGTCACTTATCACAAAGCACATATAGAAGCCCCTGTGTATACAAGCTACAAACCCCGGCTTTTGTAAGCCAGCTACTAGAGAAAAACTATCTCTTGTCTTTTTTTTTTTTTGGTAATGTTTATTTTTGAAACAGTGAGCAAGAGTGAGTGAGGAAGGGGCAGAGAGAGACAGAAGGAGACAGAATTAGAAGTAGGCTCAGAGCTGTCAGTACAGAGCCTGACTCGGGGCTCAAACTTATGAACCGTGAGATCTTGACCTGAGCCAAAGTTGGACCCTTAACTGACTGAGCCACCCAGGCACCCATGTCTCTTAAGTTGTCTTAAGAGACATACAAAAAATGCTGAGAAAACGGTCAGTGGTACATGTGTATATTAGATAAATGAATGAGTAGAAGAATGGAGCCCCTCATGATACCTGTGATAAATGCTGGATCTTAGTGACCAACAGGCACTGGAGATAGAGAAAAGTGATGCACAAAAATAAAAAATTTAAGGCTGTGGGCCAGTGTGTCTGGTCACAAGATTCCTTTGGAATCTGAAGCTGGAGGGCAGACTGTGGTATTTCTTTTCAGCTGAGCTGCTGCTTACTTACCATGGAGGAGATATTAAGGAGAAGGAGCTGTCATGTGGACCACCCACCCACCTCAGTTTTTAGAAGATGTCTGATAGTATTAAATTCTTTAGCCAGAAAAGAAAAAATGCCTAGTTTTAAAGCTTAAGGCTTGAGACCATTTTCCTACTGGGTGGCATTCTTGACTGCAGTCCCATTTAAGAGCAGCTTTTAGAACTTGACCTGTTTGGGAATATTCAGTGGAATTTGTGCTTTTGAGTGCTTCTATAAACATGATACTTTAAATTCTGGTATAATATAGTCTGGGTTTTTCTGGTCCATTTGCATTTTATTGATTTCACATTTTCCCAGTTGAATTTGTCCATGTTACCTAAAAACTATCACACTTCACATCCCTGAGCTCTGAAGTCAGCATCTGAAGACCTCCATTCAGCTATTTTCATTTTTGGCACAGAAACTCCTTGTATTTGTTCTTGTTCACAAAACTCTTAGTGGAAGTTAGTTATGTCTATCCATTAATGTGGTTTATATCATGACTTTGAAGCCCATTTGGAGATTTCAGTCAGTATTTGTTCTGGGAAAGATACTTTTTTAAATATGTAGAGAGCTGTCTTCATCTTTAAAGATCTCAGAGTGCAAAAGTGAGATCTGTGTGTTGGCATGTTTTTTTTTGAAAGCTGTGATTTACAGGGTGGGTCCATATAGGTGAATACAGTGGATACAGTGTAATTTTAGAGAAGATTTTAACTGCTTTTTTAAAAATTCAGTCTGAGTATTCAATTTACTTAAGTTACTGTCAGTTTATATCCTTCAGATGTCTCTACCACATATATATGAAATAATAAGATGAATATACTTGGCTTCCTCCTCCTGAAGATAACACTTATTCTACTTTTGTGCCTATTATTCCTCTGCTTTTTGTTATAGTTATACAGTGTATGTAATAAATGTGTGCACTTTCTTCAAATAGCTCAACCTGGCTTCTCAGTCTGTATTGGAAGGACTCAATGCTTGTTTTGACCACCGAGGAGAAATTTATGTTCCTGAGTTAGGAATGAGCTTTCAAGTACAGCATGAAAAGACGAAGATTTTTGGGTGTCAGAATCCCTTTAGACAAGGAGGTGGGAGGAAGGGCTTGCCAAGATCTTTCCTTAACAGATTCACTCAGGTAAGATTTGCTGTTGCCATGGAGACCAAAGGTGGAGTCTTGGGGGTGATAAGACTGCTGGCATGTAGCTATTAGGATGCTCATTATAAGAATGAGAGAGCTTCAGTTTAATGATGTATTTCTCAATTTCATGTCTTTATATGACAAATACTAATGCATCCAGTTCCCATCATCACTTCCCTCCTGCTGTGAGTCCCTTTGTTTTAAGTCCTAGAGGACCTGATGTGTTTTCAGTTAGTGGAGAGTAAGGTCACCATTCCTCTAAGATTTCTATTACTGTGCTCAGGATAAAGGCCAGTATTTGACCTTTCTAGGTATCTGTGTGATGTATGAAAACATGGAAGTTTTTAAATTTTTTTTTTAATATTTATTTATTTTTGAGAGACAGAGACAGTGCGAGCGGGGGAGGGACAGAGAGAGGGAAGACACAGAATCCGAAGCAGGATCTAGGCTCTGAACTGTCAGTGTAGGGCCCAGTATGGGGCTCGAACCCACAAATCGTGAGGTCATTCATGACCTGAGCCAAAGTCAGAAGCTTAACTGACTGAGCCACCCAGCACCCCAAAACATTGAGATTTTTTAATGATGAAAATAATGCATTGTAGTTAAAGAAAAGGGAAAAATAAAATCCAGTATTCTCCATATAAGGGTCAATCATTATTAACATTTGGTGTGTTTTCTTACTGTCTTTATTCTCATTTACAGAGATAGGAGTTGTGTGTATGTATGCTTACTTGTTTTAACATTTATTTGCCAAATTTTGACTAGCCTAGAGGTTTGTAAATGGCCCTAGATGTTAGCTTTCTTTAATGTCCTTTTCTGTTGACAATTAAGAATTAGAGTATCTTTTCAGAATAATTTATTATGAAAAATATCAAATATATTGAAAAGTTGAAGGGATTTTGAAGTAACTGCTCATATGCCCTAGAATTCTGAGGGCATTATTACATAATGATAGGAAATTAAAAAAAAAAACAAATATACTTAAAAAATATACTTTAAAAAAGTGGTATGTTATCTTTTTTTTCTTTAATTCAGTAGAGTGGAGCTAACAACACTACCAACACCTCTGTGTAAAGTGTTTAAAATATTTTATGTGATTCTGTATGTTAAAATGCAAAAAAATAGATTTCTGTAACTGAATTTTTATATATAAAATGAGGTTTGATACCATGGTGTTAAATAAAAACTTTGCATCATAGGTGGTAGTCATTTCTGGTGTTTGGTGAAGAGATGCTGTAGCCTTTCTTCATGTTATTTTTGGATTCTGTAGGTCTTTGTGGATCCCCTTACAGTAGTTGACATGGAATTCATTGCCAGTACTCTGTTTCCAGCCATTGACAAAAATATTGTTAAGAAGATGGTTGCTTTCAACAACCAAGTAAGTACCTACTTGTATTAACTGTTCTTTGTTTTGATGGCTGTAATTGAACTATCATTTCATCGTGGGACACTATCACATTTACCAGTCTTTTTAAAAATAAAGCACATTGAATTGTCCCAGTTTCTAGTGGAATAAAGTAATCATCTGAGGATTATAGTAATTCAGATCTATTTTGTATATCAGGTTAATGCTCAGAGAGTATTTCTGGTTTAGATGTCTGCGTTGGGTGAAGGAGACATTTGTATCAAACCTGCTAATTTCTGTTTCAGATTATGCATGCCTTATAGTACTTAATACAGTGCCTACCAGTGGGACATGTTTCCCAATAATAGTGTTTTCTTTTTAGATTGATCACGAAGTGACTGTTGAAAAGAAATGGGGGCAAAAAGGAGGACCCTGGGAATTCAACCTTCGGGACCTTTTCCGCTGGTGTCAGTTGATGCTGGTTGACCAGTCCCCCGGGTGTTATGATCCTGGTCAGCATGTGTTTTTGGTCTATGGTGAAAGAATGAGAACCAAGGAAGACAAGGAAAAGGTGAGTTTCATACTATTCTTTGGGTTTCTTTCCATCTGAAAGTTGATTTCTTCCTAAGAGAGAGAAAGGGCATACTCACTCATAACATTCAACACAGTAAAGCTGCTTAGAATTAATTAATTAATTTTTAAATGTTTATTTTTGAGAGAGAGAGAGAGAGTGCATGCAAGCAGGGGAAGGGCAGAGAGAGAGGGAGACACAGAATCTGAAACAGGCCCCAGGCTCTGAGCTGTCAGCACAGAGCCCGACGTGGGGCTCGAATTCACGAACTGTGAGATCATGACCTCGGCTGAAGTCGGCCACTTAACTCACTGAGCCACCCAGGCACCCCAAAGCTGCTTAGAATTTAAAAGTTAAACAGACCAGATGTTCACTGACTTCAAAGTCTCAAAGTGCACCTTTCTAAGTTTCTGCGTGATGTCTTAGTTTGCTTTTGAGTACACAATTTGCTTATCCATCTGAATTCCAAATATTGCAAACCTTGTTAAAGCAATATTGCCCTCCAGTAATAAAGAACTAGGTCCTTGAGGGGTGGGGGAGAGGGGAAAGTGGGTGATGGGCATTGAGGAGGGCAGTTGTTGGGATGAGCACTGGCTGTTGTATGGAAGCCAATTTGACAATAAATTAAAAAAAAAGAATTAGGTCTTCATCTTTCTAGGCATAAAGGAGTGAAACAGGAGGAGATAGGTGATACTCAAGTAGAGAAGGAGGGTTTTCTGTTTTTAAATAAACTTTGAATTACAAAGTATTTTATCTAGAAAATATAATTAGATCTATAAGAGGGTATTCTGTATCTCATTGGCAATAAAAATATCCCATCGTAAATGGAGTAACACTAGAATTCCTAGCCTAATAAACTAATAATGTGTTCATTTTGCCTTGTGGTATTTAAAGTCTGATCTCACAAGATACTCATAATAGTTGCAGGTAGGAGGCACTATCATGACCTCTGAATAGTGAGGATCCAATGCTCTTAGTCATGGGGTATCACCTATAGTAAATAGTAGAGCCAGCACTTCTACATCGCAATTGTAGCTAAATGTTAACTCATTCATTATGTGCAAGTGGCTTTTGGTCAGTATATTAAGACAAAATATTCACCCAGTATTTTTTTATTTTTATTTTTTTACAACTCTGTTATATATAATTCATATACTATTAGCTGGTATTTTATTTTCTTCATTCATTAACTAAATTATAGTATATCTGTTGTGGCCAGACACTGGCCAATTTTTGGATAATTGATGTTATTCAGATAGTATGTTACTGTAGAGTGTGGAAGATTTCCATCACTTCTCTAATTCAGTTATTGTAATTCACACATCCGAAAAAGTGAAAAATAATAATAGGAGAAAGACTTGTAAAAGCTGGAAGAATTTGAGTAAATTGAGTCTGACTTTATAAAACTAAACCAACTACATTGTGAAAGCATTTTTAATTTTAATTTTGGTAGACTGTCAGGGAGATGAGATTATATTCTGCCTTGGAGGGAAATATAAGCTCAGAAATCACCTGGACCCAGGAATATGTGACAGGAGCACTTTCTCCTATGCTGCTTTTTGACTCGTAGTCAATGTTTGGTACTGATAATGATTTTATCTTTACAGTTTTTTCCTAATGTTTCTGAAACTCTTTTATTAATTTATTTAGTTGAGGTATAATTGACATATAACATGAGTTTCAGGTGTACAACACAATGATTCAGTATTTGGGTGCATTGTGAAATGATGACTACAATAAGGCTAGGTAACATCTGTCACCTTACGCAGCTACAAAAGGCTTTATTTATCTATCTACTTATTTATTTATTATTTATTTACTGATATTTTTAAGAGAGAGAGTATGCATGCATGTGCACTAGCAGGGGAGGGGCAAAGGGAGAAGGAGTAAGAGAATCTTAAGCAGGCTTCAAGCCCAGTGCTAAGCCTGACAGTGAGATCATGACCTGAGCTGAAATCAAGAGTTGGACACTACTTAACCGACTGAGCCACCCAGGCGCCCCAAGACTTTTTCTCTTTTGATGACAACTTTTTAAATCTGTTCCCTTAGTATTTTCAAATACATAATATGGTATTATTATTTAAAATTTTTTTACTAGTTTTTAAAGTTTATTATTTTTAAGAGAGAGAGAGAGAGCAGAGGAGAAGCAAAGAGAGAGTGAGAGAAAAAATGCCAAGCATGCTCCGTGTAGTCAGTGCAGAGCCTGATGTGGGGCTTGAACCCACTAACCGTGAGATCATGACCTGAGCTATCAAGAGTCAGATGTTTGACTGAGCCACCCAAGTGCCCCTATGTTTATTTATTTTTTATTTATTTTTGAGGGAGAGTGAGCATGAGGGGGACGTGGGGGACGCAGAGAGAGAGGGAGACACAGAATCTGAAGCAGGCTGTAAGGCTCTGAGCTGTTAGCACAGAGCCCAATGAGGGCTCGAACTCATGAGCAGTGAGATCATGACCTGAGCCGAAGTTGGATGCTTAACCAACTGAGCTACCTAGGTACTCCATGTAATACAGTATTATATTAACTATAGTCACTATACTGTACATTCTATTTCTATGACTTATTTTATAATAATTGTTGTTTTTATTTTCTGACTTTAGTCCAGTGTATGATGATTAATATGAGTATTGCTTTGTTAGAAGCATGCAGCTTTGTATACATATTTTGGGTGGCTGGAATTTTTCCTGCTGCTCTGGGCTAAATTAGTGTATTTTACACACCCATATCTTTCCCTCCTGCCCCAACTCCTCTTTAGAAGAAACCCAGCAAAGGGACACATAAGTGGCTCAGTTACGCGTCCGACTTCAGCTCAGGTCATGATCTTGTGGTTTGTGAGTTTGAGCCCCTCTTGGGGCTCTGTGCTGACAGCTCAGAGCCTGGAGCCTGCTTCAGATTCTGTGTCTCCCTCTCTCCCTACCCCTCCCCCATTCGCACTCTGTGTGTGTGTGTGTGTGTGTGTGTGTGTCTCTCTCTCGCTCTCTCTCTCTCAAAGATAAACATTAAAAAAAAAATTTTAAAAAGAAGAAACCCAGCAAATAAGTAAGGTTAATGGAAAGTTTTCTAATCATATTTCTGGTAAGGGAGGGATAAATGAATGTAAATAATCAGATAACTTTGAGTGTCATTCTATGTAAATATTTATAAACCTAAAATGGTGTTTTGGGATGAAACTGGCTTCCAAGATTTTTTTTTTTTTTTAATATTTCTTTATTTTTGAGAGAGAGAGACAGAATGTGAGCCAGAAGAGAGGCAGAGAGGGAGACAATCTGAAGCAGGCTCCATGCTCTGAGCTGTCAGCACAGAGCCCGCTGCGGAGCTCAAACCCACAAACCGTGAGATCATGACCTGAGCCAGAGTCGGGTGCTTTAATGACTGAGCCACCCAGACGCCCTGCCACCTCAAGATTTAAAATCAATTACCATGAACAAATCCTGTAACTCTCATGAATCCCATTATCCATATCTGTAAAGCAGAAATGATACCTATTTTGCAAGGGTATGAGGATCAGAAATAACCTGTTGAAAGCACCCACTATAATAGTACATTAGTAGAGGCTTAAGAAATGGTCATTTTTCTTCATAATCTTCAGACTGTTATTCTCTTCTACTTCTTTTTAGGTGGTATCTTGAATGGTGAAAGCAGATTCATTTTTCATCTGTAGATTTGCAATAGTGTCCATGGCTTTAATTTATGGGGCATTCTCACGGGAATCCCAAATAGTTTGAGGTTAGGTGACTACTATTTGAGTTCCAGTTTACTTTCATTTCAAGATTTAAATAAATGTTATCTATCCTTTTTATAAGAGAAAAATCAAAATGATAGGAAAATTGTGACTAGTCTTCATTCAGTTTTATGACCTCTCTTGCTGTTCATGTCTTCTAGAAGGTTTGGCTCAGAATTTGGTGAAATCATTTGTGTTTTGACTGTATTATCATCTTCATTTAGGTCATTGCTGTATTCAAGAATGTGTTTAGTTCAAATTCCAGCCCATACATGGGAACCAGACTATTTCACATCACTCCCTATGATGTTCAGGTGAGGCAAGCAGGATAATCCTCTATTCTTTTATAATTTTCTATGATTTTCTCTGCTCCCACTACTAGGCACACTTGTAAAACCTCACTGGCATGTGTTTTTCAGCTGGGCTACTCAGTCCTCTCCCGTGGCAGTTACGCTCCTCTCCTGTCTCGCCATCCACTGTCACTCCTGCACCAATCATTACAGTCTCTGGAGTCAGTTATGAAGTGTGTGCAGATGAGCTGGATGGTCATCCTTGTGGGGCCAGCCTCTGTGGGCAAGACCAGCCTGGTGCAGCTCCTGGCACACCTTACTGGTCACACGTTAAAGATCATGGCTATGAACAGTGCAATGGACACTACGGAGCTTCTAGGTGGATTTGAGCAGGTAAATGGTCTGCCTTCACATTTGCAGGCAAAACATCTGTAATGCCATGGTCTGATTGATGGTCTTTTGTGTTGGTGAGTACAAATAGGATTATTCTTTTTTTAAGTAATCTCTGTACCCAATGTGGGACTCGAACTCATGACCCCAAGATCCAGAGTCATATGCTCTACCAACAGAGCCAGCCAAGCATCCCCTACCCCAACCCCCCAACCACTTTTTTTAATTTAAAGGAGTTTCATTTGACTCTGGCCAGTGGCTATGATGAGTTTTTGTGGTCTGGAAATTGCAGGTTGATCTTATACGGCCATGGAGGCAGCTGCTAGAAAAGGTGGAAGGCACTGTAAGGGCACTTTTAAGAGACAGCCTCCTTATCAGTGCTGACGACGCAGAAGTAGTGCTGCGAGCCTGGAGTCATTTCCTTCTGACTTACAAACCCAAGTGTCTTGGAGATGGTGGTAAAGGTATCACGATGGAGATTGTCAACAAGCTGGAAGCAGTATTATTGCTTATGCAGAGACTCAACAATAAAATCAACTCCTACTCCAAGGCAGGTATGTGTGTTTGGATGTGTATCAGATACATAGTATTGTGCGTATAGTGTCCATATATAGGTAGTAATACATTTGTAATGTAATGTCTGCAATTTTTTATTAATGTAATAGTTATTAACAAAACTTGAAAATCTTTGTTTTAGAAAGTAAAATGAAGCTGATGTAAAATAATTCAGAATTGATGATCCTAAGTAAAGCAAAAGTAACAAAGAAATTGGTTAGTGAGTTTGATAGTTTATATTGTATGTGATCAGCTATAATGGTAAATCATTTGCATCTAAAGTTGGTTGTATTTTTCTTGGCTTAAAAACAAACTAAGTAATTAAGAAATTGAGAATTTTATTTTATTTTATTTTATTTTATGTTTTTATTTTATTTTATGTTTTTATTTTATTTTATTTTATGTTTTTATTTTATGTTTTTATTTTATTTTATGTTTTTATTTTATGTTTTTATTTTATTTTATTTTAGTTTAGCTTAGTTTAGTTTTTATTTATTTTTGAGAGAAAGAGAAAGAATAAGCGGGGGAGGGGCAGAGAGCAAGGGAGACACAGAATCCAAAGCAGGCTCCGGGCCCTAGGCTCTGAACTGTCAGCACAAAGCCTGACGCGGGCCTCGAATTCATAAACCATTAGGTCATGACCTGAGCTGAGTCGGATGCTCAACTAGCTGAGCCACCCAGGCGCTCCTGAGAATTATTTTATTTTATTTTTAAAATAAAATTTATTTTGTTTTATTTTACTTTTTATCTTTAAAAAATATTTATTTACTTTGAAAGAGAGAGAGAGTGGGCATGCACATATACACACGCTTGAGTCTGTCAAGGGGAGGAGCAGAGAGAGGAGAGAGGCAATCCCAAACAGGCTCCTCAATGTCAGCATGGAGTTTGATTTGGGGCTTGATCCCATGACCCTGGGGTCATGACCTGAGCCAAAATCAAGAGTTGGATGCTTAACTGACTTGAGCCACCCCTGCAACCCAAGAAATCGAGCATTTTAAATGGGAGAATAGAAGTCTAGATTTATCGTTAGTATGTCTTTATTAATTTCACATAGAAAGTGGTAGAAATTCTGCAGATAACATGGAAACTTCTCTCATTTTGTGGCACAGTTTTCTGTGTAGTGATGAGCATATGCCCTTAGGGAAGATTAAAAGGCTCTTCGGTTGTGACTGTCTCTATGATTGTTATCTGTTATTTCCAAAGCCTTTTTGTAACTGGTTACAAAGTCATTCCTTAGGGATATAGAAATGAGACTCCTTTGTTCTATCTCTATAAACAGTGTATCCATGGCTGTGGGTCAAATAGTTTACTTTCTTAGGCTAGGCAAGAAAATGATTTTATTGTTGGTTTGATTTGTTACTTCTGAATTCAAGCCCATCATTTGAATTTGAAATTCTTTACTCATTCACTCAAATTAATTGTTAGAGGTATTTAGTGGAGTTGTACATTACTTTATATGTATATATATATAAAGTACTTTACTTTTATATTTACTTTTATATATAAAGTATAAGGTATATAAAGTATTTACTTGTATATATTTTAACTTTTGTATATTTTAAATACGTATTTTACAATATATATTTTATTTTGTATATATTTTATATTGTAAAACTCACCATTGCGATATGAATTCCTACTGGGAGATAACTCCTATATTAACTATTTGCATTTAAAGCCTCACAACACCACTGCATTACAAAAAAAAAAGACTATCCTCATTCTATGCTTGCAGAAATCAGTGCTCATAGAGATTAAGTAACGTGCTCAATGTCTTAAAGTTACAAAGTGGTTAAACTAGACCTTGGATCTGATCCTCTGATTGTAAAGCCTTGAATCTATATATCTGTGCTTCTATATATCTTTCAGCTAAAATTTAAATATTTATTTATTTAGGGGCACCTGCGTGGCTCAGTTGGTTGAGTGTCTGACTTCGGCTCAAGTCATGTTCTCACAGTTCGTGAGTTGGAGCCTTACGTTGGGCTCTGCTGACAGCTTGGAGCCTGGAGCCTGCTTCAGAGACACAGAAACGCTAAAAAAAAAATTAAATATTTATCCATTTAATATTTATTTTTGAGAGAGAGAGAGAATGTGCGTGTGAGCTGGGGAGGGGGAGAGAGACAAGGGGACAGAAGATCTGAAGCAGGCTCTGTGCTGACAGCAGAGTGCCTGACTCAGGGCTCGAACTCACAGAACCAAAGTTAGGTGCTTAACTGAGCCATCCAGGCACCCCTAAAATTTAAATATTTAGAGTACATGCTCACAGCTCGTTCTAAATACAGGTTTTTATTTAGGATTCACTTTCATACTGAGTCATTTCTTAAGGGTACTAATAGAGTGAGGAAAGGTGAGTCTAAAACAGTCTACTCTTTTATTTTTGGTTAAAAATATTCTTTCTTTCTAAATACATTTTTTAACATTAGTACGAAGGTGTATGACTGTTAAATATATTCTAGTTCTCTCGTGTTCACAATTTCTCTTAAGTGCTTCTGCTTTTTTATAATATCTGTTTTAACATCTTTGTTAATTTCATCATCTATGACTTCTGGGGCTGTTCTGTTGAGTTTTTTTCTCCTGGTTATGAGTCATGTTTTCTTTGTGTGTCAAGTAATTTTGATTGCATGCTGTGAATTTTGAATTAGTGCTTATTGCTGCATTTTTGTTAGTTGCTCCTTGAATATTGAATAACATGGGTTTGAGCTGCATGGGTCCACTTACATGTGGATTTTTTCCAATAAGTATATGTACAGTACTGTAAATGCATTTTCCGTATAAATGTCTTTAACTTTATTCTAAGAATATGGCATATAATATGCAATGTACATAACATGTTAATTGTTATTCATAAGGCTTCTGGTCAACAGTAAGCTATTAGTAGTTACGTTTTTGAAGAGTCAAAAGTTAAATGTGGATTTTTGACTGATTGTAGGAGGAGGTGGCATCCTTGTCCTTTGTTGTTCAAGGGTCAACTATATTTCTTTAAAGACTTTTGGACTGGGCCGCCTGGGTGGCTCATTCGGTTAAGCGTCTGACTTCGGCTTAAGTCATGATCTCACAGTTCATGAGATCAAGCCCCGCATCAGGTTCTGTGCTCAGTGTGCAGAGCCTGCTTCGGACTCTGTCTCCCTCTCTCTCTGCTCCTCTCCTGCTGTACTTGCTCGTGCTCGTTCCCTCCCTCCCTCTCTTCTTTGTCTCTCTCTCTCTCAAAAACAAAATAAACATTAAAAAAAAAAAAAGAATTTTTGACTTTGTGGTAGGCAATGAAGTTGTTTATGGATTATTTTGATCTTATATTTTTATTTCGCCTATTTAGACTTAAAAAAAAAAAAAAGAGGGGCTCCTGAGTGGCTCAGTCGGTTAAGTGTCTGACTTTGGCTCATGTCATAATCTTGTGGTTCACAAGTTCGAGCCCTGCATTGGATTCTTTGCTGACAGCTAAGAGCCTGGGGCCTACTTCAGATTCTGTGTCTCTCTCTCTGCCCCTCCCCTGCTCTCTCTCTCTCTCAAAAATAAATAAAAACATTTAAAAAATTAAAAAAAAAAAACTGAAACATTTCACCCATTTCTTTCCCCAGCTCCCTCAATCTCCAGTCTGTTCTTTGTATCTATAAGCTTGGTCTTTTATCCCACATATAAAAGAGATCGTATGATATTTGTCTTGCTCTGATTTATTTCACTTGCATAATGCCTTTGAAGTCCATCCATGTTGTCACAGATAGCAAGATTTCATTCTTTTCTATGGCTAAATAATATTCCATTGTGTGTGTATATACACTACAATTTCTTTATCCGTTCATCTGTGGAAAGACAATTAGGTTGTTTCCATATCTTGGCTATAACAAACAACCCTGTAGTGAACATGGTGGTGCATTATCTTTTCAAGTTAGTGATTTCATTTTCTTAGGATAAATACTCAGAAGTGGAATTGCTGGATCATATGGTAGTTCCATTTTTAATTTTTTTGAGGAGCTTCTGTACTGTTTTCCATAGTAGTTGCACAAATTTACATTCTCACCAGTAGTACACAAGGGTTCCCTTTTCTCCACATGCTTGTGAGCACTTGTTATTTCTTATTGATAATAACCATTCTAACAGGAGTGAGGTGATAGCCTGTTGTGGGTTTGATTTGTATTTTCCTGATAATTAATGATGATGAGCATCTTTTCATGTACCTGTTGACTATCTAAAAGTCTTTGAAAGGGCACCTAGGTGGCTCAGTCGATTAAACATCCGTTCAAGCTGTGCATTGGGCTCTGTGCTGACATCTCAGAGCCTGGAACCTGCTTCAGATTCTGTGTCTCCCTCTCTCTCTGCCCCTCCCTCTTCTCGTTCTCTCTCTGTCTCTCTCCCTCTCCCTCTCTGAAAAATAAACATTAAAAATTTTGTTTTAAAAAGTCTGAAAAATGTGTATTCAGATCCCCTGCCCAGTTTTTAATGGGTTTGTATATAATTTTGCTATTGAGATGTATGAGTTATTTATATATTTTGGATATTAGCCCCTTATCATCAGATAAATGACTTACAGGTATTTTCTCCCATTCAGTAGTAGATTGTCTTTTCATTTTGTTGATGGGTTTCCTTGCTGTGCTAAAGCTTTTTAGTTGGATGTAGTCCTACTTGTTTGTTTTTGCTTTTGGTGTCATGTTAAAAAAGTCATCACCAAGACGTATGTTAAGGAGCTTACCATTTATGTTTTCTTCTAGGAGTTTTGTGGCTTAGGTCTTTTATTCAAGGCCTTAATCTATTTTGAATTTTTGTATATGGTATAAGACAGTGGTGCAGTTTTATTCTTGTATATGTGGTTGTCCAGATTCCCCAGCACCAATAATTGAGATTGTCCTTTCCTTATTGTGTATTCTTGGTTCCTTTGTTATAAATTAATTGGCGACATATTTGTCAGTTTATTTCTGGGCTCTCTCTTCTGTTCCATTGATCTGTGTGTCTTTATGCCCATATCATGCTGTTTTAATTACTTTAGCTTTGTGATATAATTTGAAATAAGGGAGTCTGATGCCTCCAGCTTTCTTCTTTTTCAAGATTGCTTTGGCTTTTGGGGGGTCTTTTATGGTTCCACACAAATTTTAGCATTGTTTGTTCTATTTTGGTTAAAAATACCATTGGAATTTTGATAGGGGTTGTATGGCATCTGTATATTGTTTTGGTAGTATGATCATTTTAATAACATGTGTCCAGTCCAGGAGCATGGGATATCTTTCCATTCATTTATGTCTTCATCAATTTCTTTCATTAATGCCTTACCGTTTTCAACATACATGTCTTTCACCACCGTGTTTAAATTTATTCCTAGGTTGTTTGTTTTTGTTTTTGTTTTTGTTTTTGTTTTTGATGCAATTGTAAATGTGATTGTTTCAATTTCACTTTCTGATAGTTCATTATTAGTGTATGGAACCACAATGAATTTTTGTGTATGTATTGATTTTGTGTCCTGCAACTTTACTGATTTTGTTTATTTTCAGGGCTTTTTTTGTGGTGTCCTAGGGTTTTCTGTATATAGTATTATGTAATATGCACAATTTTCCTTTTTCCTTTTCAATTTGGATGCCTCTTACTTTTCTCACTGAATTGCCCTGCCTGGACTTCCAATATTCTGTTGAACAACGTGGCGTGAGTGGGCATTCTTATCTTGTTCCTGATCTCAGAGGAAAAGCTTTCAGCTTTTCATTATTAAGTATGATGGTATCTCTGAGCTTATCTTATAGAGCTTTTATTAAGTTGAAGCATTTCTCTCTATACTCACTTTTAAGAGTTTATCATGAATGGATGTTGAATTTTGTCAAGTGCTTTCTCTTCTTCTATTGAAATGATCATATGATTTTTATCTTTGATTTTGCTAATGTGTTATATCACATTGATTTACAGATGTCAAACCATTCTTGCATCCCTGGAATAAATCCCAGTTGATCGTGGTATATGCTCCTTTCACAGTATTGTTGAATTCAGTTTGCTGGTTATTGTGTTGAGAATTTTTGGATCTGTGTTTATCAGTGATGTTAGCCTGTAATTTTCTTTTCTTTTTAAATTTTTTTAACGTTTACTCATTTTTGAGAGAGCGTGAGCAGGGGAGGGACAGAGAGAGAGGGAGACACAGAATCAGAAGTAGGCTCCGGGCTCTGAGCTGTCAGCACAGAGCCTGATGTGGGGCACGATCATGACCCAAGCCAAAGTTGGACACTCAACTGACTGAGCCATCCAGGTGCCTCTGTAATTTTCTTTTCTTGTGGCATCCTTGTCTGGTTTTGGTATCAGGGTAATGCTGAGTTTATAAAAGGAGTTTGGGCAAGTTCCCTCTTTTTTTTTTTTTTTTTTTTTTTTTGAAGAGTTTGAAAAGGATTGAAGGATTAATACTTACTCCTTTGGAATGTTTGGTAGAATTTATCAATTCTGTCTCCTTTTGGGTGACACTGATTATTACAGTCCCATGGGATTAGGAACTCAAGCTCTCCTGGCCTCCAGAGCCAGAGAATCAAGAGGTGTCCCCTGGGTAGTAGCTGTAAAAATTAGGGCTCCAGACTTGTGTAAAAAGCTCTGGGAGGTGCTGGTGCTCTGGAGCACTACAAAGGAAGGGGACAAAGATGGCGCCCAGCAGGCTCTAGGATGATGTGTTATATTAGATGCCTGCCCCTCAGGTTGTTTGTTTCCTTCCTTCCTTCTTTCTTCCTTCCTTCCTTCCTTCCTTCCTTCCTTCCTTCCTTCCTTCCTTCCTTCCTTCCTTTTTAATGTTTATTTATTTTGAGAGAGAAATAGAGAGGAGGGGCAGAGAGACAAAGAGAGAGAATCCCAAGCAGGCTCTGTAGTGGCAGTGCATAGCCCAGTGTGGGGCTTGATCCCACAAACCGTGAGGAGGTTGTTTCTTTAATAGAGGCAGGTGAAGTCTGGGTGGGATTGACTTCTCTGAGCTGGGCCCTGGGACGAGTCTGAGTATATGAGCCCTTTCTGGGATCACAGTCTTGGCATGCAAGCTCTGCTGCTTTTTATTTTTATTTATTTTTATTTTTATTTTTATTGTATTACATTGTATTTTTAGGGAAATGTGTTCTTTTTAAAGTTTATTTATTTTGAGAGAGGGAGTTGGGTCCGCACTGTCAGCGTAGAGCCCAGGATGGGGCTTGAACTTACAGACTGAACTCACAAACCACGAGATCATAACCTGAGCCGAAATCAGGAGTTGGACGCTTAACTGACTGAGCCATCTAGGTGCCCCAAACTCTGTTGCTTTTAGAAGATAGATGTTTTTGAGGGCTTGCTTTTTAGGTACATGTTTTAGAACTTGAGATTCTTGATGTAGGATTCAAACCTTTTGCTCCGTAAGGAGAAGCTGCAGGTTTTCAGGTCCTTTCCAGTTGTGGGTCACTATGCTGGGGGGGTAGTGTTTATGGCGAGATTATTTCCTAGCCACTCTTCCCTGCTTCGGTGTTTTGTTTTTTGTTTTTTGGTGTTTTGTTTTTTTTTTTCCATTTGTCTGGTGTGTAGTCATCACTCAGCCAGAGTTTAGAGTTCTTTTGGAGGAAATTTTTCCATAGATAGCTATCAATTCAGTGTGTCCATGGAAGGAGGTGAGTTCAAGATCCTCCTATATTGCTCTCTTGAAAGGTCATTTTGATCTTTTCAAGCTTTTTAAGGTCATTCCAGAGTAACCTTTACTGTAGGGCTAGATTAACCTCCCTGTTGAGGTGTAGCTTGCACGGCATCTCTGCTGAATTGCTGGTATATTCACTGGGGTCTCCTTAGTTTTGCTGGTGGGAACTGGAGTAATACTCAGTCTTGGGTGAGCTCTGGGAATCGTTCCACTCATAGCTCCCCAGGTTTTCCTTGCGAGTGTTCTCATCCTTGTGGAGCTTCACCATTTATAAGCACATGCAGATTTTTTTATTTAGCCAAAGATTCCAGAGGCCCTTATCTAAATTTCTGGAGCTCTTTGAATAGCTCCTTCATCTTGAGTACTCTGCCCTTCAGCGTAGTTGGATTGGCTTGGCCTCCCTGAGTTTCAGTCTGTCCTCAAATCAGTGAGACCTCTGTGGTACATTGGAGTTCCCTCTCCTTGCTTTGCAATCCAGAAATTCCTTCCAGGTGGAAATCAAGGGCAATCTTAGGGCTTTCTTTCCCCAGGTATCACAGAGCTCTGCTGTCTGTTCTCTGGTGTCTGAAAGCAGTTGTTTGTGTATCTTGTGTAGTTTTTAAATTGTTAACAGTGGAGCTGAAGTCTAAACCTTATTATTTCCTCATGGCTAGAAGCAGGAGTCCAATACATAATACTTTGTGATATGAACAAGGGTCATAAGGCAGTTTCCAGGGAAATAAAGTACTAGGCAATGGATGCCTGGGTGGCTCAGTCAGTTAAGCATCCGACTTTGGCCCAGGTCATGATCTTGCATTTCACGAGTCAGGCTCTGTGCTGACAGCTCAGCACCTGGAGTCTGCTTCGGATTCTGTGTCTCCCTTGCTCCCTGTCCCTCCTCCACTCATGCTTTGTCTCTCTCTCAAAAATAAACATTAAAAAAAAAAAAAAAGCAGTAGGAAAGTAAATACCAGTTGTTACTATAATCATGTGATATGGTCATTCTAAAAGAAACCTTTGACTTCACGACTTTGATTTCATTGTGCCAACTTAATGCCCTTTCATTTGGTAAAAATGCAGTAATAGATGGGAGTCATCATTCTCCTTGTGCCATGTGAGAAAGTATGACAAAGATTATTTGCGTCTCTGTCACCCTTGAGTTACCTCTACCTAGTCATTAAAAAGTATTTTCTGCCACCAGACCTAAATTTCGTACCTGTTTTGTTTAAACAAATTAAAAAAAAAAAACAAAAAAACCCCTCTTCTTATATATACTCTATTATGAAACTTCAAAAACTTGGACCAGAAGTTTCCTATTTTATTTTAATAAACTCTTAGGGGGTTTCGTTCATTTTTCTTTTGTTGTCTTTGTATTGCCTTCCTTTGACATTAAGTGCTATGGCTGTGACATTTCAGAGTTTGCCAAACTTGTGGAAGAATTCCGAAATTTTGGGGCGAAGCTTCTGCAGTCCACCAGTGGTCGCAGCCATGGCACATTTGAATGGGTTGACAGCATGTTGGTTCGGGCTCTGAAGTCTGGAGATTGGCTTTTGATGGACAATGTTAACTTCTGCAAGTAAGGACATTCTGCTTAAACACCAGATTGAAATTTGGGATATGCTTATCAAAGTAGAAACCCAGTTGGAAGCTCTGGGTTTTGAACCTGTTGTTTTCTTAACCTCAAATGTATCCTCAGTCATCTTCTGTAGTCTTATCCCTGTGGTGAACAAAGGTAGTTGGCATTAGCTGCAAGATTTTAGCTCTGTATGACTGTTTTGGGGTGAACTGAAGGCTAACAAAATTTGTTTACTTTTCCAGTTTTTGAGGTAGACCTTTTTATTTAACATCAAAACTCCTTTTGTTAGGGTCATTCTTGAGTACAGGTTTTTGAAATGGAGGATCTTTTACAAGGCAGACATTAGAAAATGTGTATCAGTGTATTGCTTTGATTCTAAAATAACGAAAACGGCGTCATAAAACTACCGTAGTACACAGCATAATAGAAGCCACTCCAGGTTGGCTGATGGTTTCTCTACCTGAAGCATTTTTCAGAATGTTTTGAATTGAAACCCAGTTGCCTTTAAATTGATTTGATAATGTTGGGAAGTGGGGAAGATGGAAGGGGAAAGAGAAAAGAGTTAAACATCATGGAACCATTTCCCTTAATTTTGTTTATTTATTTAACAGTATTTTGGGTATTTACTGTGTATGAATCTCTGAGCAATGTGCCCTGGGGAGTGAAAAGGGGAGCAGATGGGGAGAGAGAGAGAGCACAATTCTATGTGGGGGAGTGATCCATGCTGAAGGAGGACATGGGTCAGAATCAGTGGGAAGCCTGTGTAAGGAAAGTAGAATGCGTGCAGATGTCAGTCTGCCACCATTTAATTTGACGTCTCTCTATGCAGCCCATCAGTGCTGGATCGTTTGAATGCTTTGCTGGAACCTGGAGGTGTTCTCACTATTAGTGAAAGAGGAATGATAGATGGATCCACTCCCACCATAACACCAAATCCCAATTTCAGGTATTTGTGCCTCTTAAGTTTCTGATTAAGAATCTGACCACCTCAATAGTGGAGGTGGACATTCAGTAGGACATTGTTACATATTATATTCATACATTCAGTCATAAATATGTTCACTCATTTATTGATTCAGTTAAATATTTATGGAGGCTCTGCTATTTGCCAGACTCTCAGTAAACAAGAGGGGGCACTTGGATGGCTCAGTTGGTTCAGGGGGTCGTGAGTTCAACCCCCACATTGGGCACAAAGCTTAATTAAAAAAAAAAAATAAAAAAATAGTTGAGGTTTTTGTAGTGGGTTGGTGGTAAAGGGTAGAAGCAGGGGGAATGGTCTTAAGCCTTTTGCAATAGTTCAAGCAAGAGATACTATAGCTTAGACTGGGGTAACATGAGTTGGGATTTGCTGATCAGACATGTGGGTTGAGAAAAAGAGGAAACAAAGATTTTACCTAAATTTTTGGCCTGAGTAATTGGATAAATATGGGAGCCATTTACTGAGAAAGGGAAGACTGGCAAAGGAGCAGGGTTTTGTTATTGTTTTGTTTTGTTTTTATGTTTGTTTATTTTTGAGAGAGAGAGAGAGAGGGAGAGAGACTGTGAGTGGGGAAGGAACAGAGAGAGATACATAGAATCCAAAGCAGGCTCCAGGCTCTGAGCTGTCAGCACAGAGCCTGACACGGGGCTCAAACCCTTTAACCATGAGATCATGACCTGAGCTGATGTCAGATACTCAACTGACTGAACCACCCAGGTGCCCTGGAGCTTGTTTGATGTAGGGAAGGTCAACAGGGAATCCACTGTTTAGTTTTGGAGATGTTAGATAGCTAGGCAGAGATGTTGGATATATGAAGATAATTGTTTCAGAAGAGCACACTGCTCCTTTTTTTGATCTCTGTAGGTGAGTTAGAATGATGAATTAGCACTATTTGATTTGGGAAATATCTGAAAGTAAGAATTTTAACGTTCTCAGATACCATTAAAGGTGCACTGGATAAACACTAGTTTCTAAGGTGAATAGGTTTAGAGACACTGATTTTGCTGTATTCATGCATTTTGGCACTACAAGATAGAAGACAGATGAAAGTAGCAGACTTTGAGTTAGTGAGATCGTCTTGATAAGCTCCCTGAAGACGAGCCATATACGGTCTGCCTTCACCACTTGTTGTTGAGCAGCCTCATCATTGGTTGCAACTAGGATTTTAATTTTTTTTCCTTTGGATTGCTATGTTACCAGACTTTTTCTCTCGATGGATCCTGTTCACGGAGAAATATCCCGAGCGATGAGGAATCGTGGACTTGAAATCTACATTTCAGGAGAAGGGGATGGGAACATCCCAGATAACCTGGATCTGAAAGTTCTCCTGCACAGCCTTGGGTTGGTGGGGGACAGTGTGTGTGACACCCTCTTGGCTCTACACATGGAGATCCAGAGTACTGTTGTAGGTAAGGTGATTGACTTCTAGCCTCTGTGGACTTTTCTTATAGAAATTCATATGCGGACTTCAAGCTGTATTACCAAGCTGTAATCATCAAGACAGTATGGTTCTGGCACAAAAACAGACACTCAGATCAGTGGATCAGAATAGAAAACCCAGAAATGGCCCCTCAAATGCATGGCCATCTAATCTTTGACAAAGCAGGAAAGAATATCCAATGGAATAAAGAGAGTCTCTTCAGCAAGTAGTGCTGGGAAAACTGGATGGCAACATGCAGAAAAATGAACCTAGACCACTTCTTAGACCACACACAAAAATAAACTCAAAATGGATGAAAGACCTCAATGTAAGACAGGAGGCCATCAAAATCCTCCAGGAGAAAGCAGGCAAAAACCTTTGACCTTGGCCGCAGCAACTTCTTACTCAACACGTCTCTGGAGGCAAGGGAAACAAGCAGAAATGAACTATCAAAATGAACTCATCAAAATAAAAAGCTTCTGCACAGTGAAGGAAACAATCAGCAAAACTCAAAGGCAACTGGGAATGGAAGAAGATATTTGCAAACGACATATCAGATAAGAGGTTAGTATCCAAAATTTATAAAGAACTTATCAAACTCAATACCCAAAAAACAAATAATCCAGTGAAGAAATGGGCAAAAGACATGAATAGACACTTTTCCAAAGAAGACATCCAGATGGCTAACAGACTCATGAAAAGATGCTCAACATCACTCATCATCAAGGAGATACAAATCAAAACCACTATGAGATACCACCACACACCTGTTAGAATGGCCAACATTTAACAACTCAAGCAACAACAGATGTTGGCAAGGATGCAGAGAAAGAGGATCTCTTTTGCACTGCTGGTGGGAATGCAAATTGGTGCAGTCACTCTGGAAAACAGTATGGAGGTTCCTCAAAAATTAAAAATAGAACTACCCTATGACCCAGCAGTTGCACTACCAGGTATTTATCCAAGGGATACAGATATGCTGTTTCGAAGGGGCACATGCACCCCAATGTTTATAGCAGCATTATCAACAATAACCAAAGTATGCAAAGAGCCCAAATGTTCATTGATGGATGAATGGATAAAGAAGATGTGGTATATATATATATACAATGGACTATTACTCGGCAATCAAAATGAATGGAATCTTGCCATTTGCAACAACGTGGATGGAACTAGAGGGTATTATACTAAGCGAAATTAGTCTGTCAAAGAAAGACAAATATCATATGACTTCACTCGTATGAGGACTTTAAGAGAAAACAGATGAACATAAGGGAAGGGAAGCAAAAATAATATAAAAACGGAGGGGGACAAAACATAAGAGATTCTTAAATATGGAGAACAAACAGATGGTTACTGGAGGGGTTGTGGGAGGGAGGATGGGCTAAATGGGTAAGGGGCATTAAGGAATCTGCTCTTGAAATCATTGTTGCACTATATGGTAACTAACTTGAATGTAAATTTTAAAAAAGAAAGAAAGAAAGAAATTCATGTGTTGGGGTGCCTGGGTGGCTCAGTGAGTTAGGCATCTGACTTTGGCTCAGGCCATGATCTCATGGCTCATGAGTTCAAGCCTCGCATGAGGTTCTATGCTGAGAGCCTGGAGCCTGCTTTGGATTCTGTGTCTCCCTCTCTCTGCCCCTCCCCTGCTCTCGCTCTGTCTCTCTCAAAAATAAATAAACATTAAAAAAAAACAATAAAAAAAAGATTCATGTGTTATTCCATTTAATTGCTAGTCTAGGTTTTTTGTTTTTTTTTTTTAAAGTTTATTTTTGAGAAAGAAAGCATGAATGCGGGAGGGGTAGAGAGAGAGGAGCAGAAGATCTGAAGTGGGCTCTGCACTGACAGCAGTGAGCCCTATGGGGGGACTGAGGTGGGGGGGGGGCTCAAATTCATGAACCGTGAGCCAAAGTTGGACGCTCAAGTGACTGAGCCACACAGGCTCCCCTAGTCTAGAGGTTTTTAAATTTAGTGTACATACAAATAGAAATTACCTGAAAAGTCTTTAAAAATGTAGATATGGTGGTATCCTACTTCCCCCTAAGGGAGTGGGTTCAGCAAGTCTGAGTGAAGCACAGAAATTAGTATTTTAAAGAAGTTTCCTAGGTAATTCTGATGGATTCATTCAGAGACCCATTCTTTGAGGAATACTGCTTTAGACATTAATGTAAAGTTTGTCCTTATCTTCAGGATGGTCATTGAATCTTTTGAAGGTAGAATAAAGAGGGAACTTTGACTTGTTCAAAACAGCCAGGTGTTACTTCTTTTAAATGTCCAAATACACAGGAGTAGGCAAGAATAATAACAAAGATAATGCTGAAAAATGATGATACTCCTTATTGAGTAACCATTATGTGTTAGGTACAATGTCAGTTGCTTTTTTAGTCTTCTTCACATTAGTTCTTCAGGGCATGTTTTCATTTTATAGATAGGGCTCAGAGGTTGAATAACTCATCAGAGCATAACAGTTAATAATGATAGGTGAGAACTGAAAGTAGTTCTGTTGGATTTTAAAGTGCTTGGTCCTTCATGAGACCATGCTCTTTCTGCTACCTTCATTGTGTGTCAACTTTAGGTTTAAGGATATGTGTGATCAGGCTTTGTCATACTTGTAATTGTTGCTTTCCTGCACTGTGCTTCTGACAGAAAGAGAGAGGGAGGGACGCAGGTTAGGGAAGGAATATAAATGTTCCTACAAGTCCATTGTGTGCTAGTGAGACCCTAATATCCACTTAGATGCCTTTCTAAAATAAGTGTCTGGGTGAATTTGAGTAGAACAAAGCTTGATGTGAAGTTGAATTTATTTGTTTTCATTGGAGATTTTGCAGAATCTGTTGCTCATACATAGATGGCAATATGTTTTCCTTTATAGGTTCTCCAACATCATCTATTTCAACTTTAATTCAGACAGCCTTACTCATTGTGCAGTGCCTACAGCGAGGGCTGAGTTTAGACACAGCCTTTTCTGAAGTATGCTGGGAAGCATATGTCCGCTCCCAGCATTCACCAGCAAACCAAAAGGTACTGTGAAATGTTGCAAATAGTTTTCTCAGTTATAACATTCTACGTTATTTAGGTGGAGGAAATTCTATTGATGATAACTTTAATGAACTGAGAGTGGACTGCTTTAGTTACTTTCTAGTAGAGATCTGGTATCCCAAGTAATTTTCTGGTAAATAGGTGAAATACAATATTTACTTCTTGGAAACTTAGCTATCATTAGAAAAAGTGGAATTTATCCTGTAATGTTGAAAATTGAAGGATGTGTATGTTACAATATGACAACAACTATCGGGGCCTGGAAAACTATTATTACTCTGCTAGTTTTTGGTATTAGCACTTATATGTTGTTGCTTATATACCACGTGTTTTTATCTCCTACCAGCTTGTGCAGGCTTTACTGGAGAAACATGTTTTTTCTCTACGAGCCCATGAAACCTGGGGTAACTCCATCCTTGCCATGGGCCTGTGGCCAGATTCTGTGCCCTCAGCAATCTTTGCTACAGAAGATTCTCACCTCTCTAGAGTCCGAAGTGATGGACAAGTCTTAGTATATTGCCTTAACAGGATGAGCATGAAAACCAGCAGCTGGGCCAGGTTAGTGGAGCCTTGAGGTTGTATCTCTTTGGCACCTTGGCTTTTTTTTTTTTTTTTTTTTTTTTAATGATAATGGTCATGACACAACATGTCTGACCAGAATGTTGTGTGGTCATTTATCACCCAGCTGTCATAGTTTCCTTGTTCATTGCAATATTCCTCCCTATTTATTATTCACTTCATAATGTTTTACTTGTCCTCCTTTGAAGGGGACTAATCTTTTCCCCATTACCTCTTTGATCCATTGTTTGCAAAGTTATTTATCTAGTTCTTTGAAATATAAGATGTAAGTTCATTCTAGTACTGACTTTGCTTTGCTGTTCTAATTAATTTCAGGATTCAGCCTCTTTCCTTACCAGACTTGGAGAAAATTATGCAGTCCTCTAACCCTGAGAGCTTGAAATTCAGTTCAATCGAAGTGGCTACTTACTGGATTGATGAACCAGATGTTCTGGCCATGGCTGTTAAATTGCTTATAGAAAGAGCAACCAATCAAGATTGGGTGCTCAGAGTTAAATGGCTTTATCATTTAGCCAAGAATATACCACAGGGGCTTGGTGAGTCAAAAAGCTTACTTTGTATATGTAATAAGTGAATATATTTACCCGTACCCTATTTTTGTGCCTCAGCAGCTGTGTTATTCTGTGAGGACACTGTTAAAATTATATCTGGAAGATCTCCTAGCAAGAAATTTGTGACCTGGCATTACTGTTTGTATAACTGTTAAAAAATTTAAGGAACATATCTGCTCTTAGATGTGTCCTAAGAGAAACTTTGCTCCCATGTAATTCATTTCAGTATCTTTCCACCTATCAAATCCAAAAAGAAAATGTACTATATTATGTTACTATTTATTTTTTGAACATGCTTCTGTACTATTGCTGCACAACATTACTGTCTGGGAAAGGTTGCTTTTGGTAAATTCATTTCCCCTAAAAGTGCATAAGAGACTTTTATTTTCATTCCAGTGCTCTAATTTTTCATGCTTAATTTCTTTGTACTTCTTTCATTTTAAGAGGAAAAATCCAACAGTAACAACATTGCATGGGTTGCAAAGTACAGAGCATGGAATTTGTTGGTACACCTTGTTGCCTAAAGTAACTGAGTTTATATGAACCTTTCTATCCATGAGAAATTAGCCAGAAGATGTGTATATTGTATGGTATATGTGATCTGTCTACAAATGTATAGAGAATTTATAAATTCTTATCTGCATTGTCCTATATGAGAGCTACTAGCCACAGATGGCTACTAAAATGTAAATATAAGTTAATTAAAATGAAATAAAATCTAAAATCCGGTCCTTTGGGGTGCCTGGGTGGCACATTCGGTTAAGCACCTGACTTCAGCTCAGGTCATGATCTCTGTTCATGGGTTTGAGCCCCATGTCAGGCTCTGTGTTGACAGCTCAGAGCCTGGAGCCTGCTTCAGATTCTATGTCTCCCTCTCTCTGCCCCTCCCCTGCTCATGCTCTTTCTTTCTCAAAAATAAATAAACATTAAAAAAAAATTTTTTTTAATCCAGTCCTTAGTTGTACTGGCCACATTTCAAGTGCTTACTAACATGTGACTAGTGGCTACTCTGACAGTGCAACTATAGGATGTTTCTTTCCATCATCACAAAAAGTTTACCTGGACAGCCCTACTTTATATACTAACATTTGCTTCTCCTTCCTCCACAGAATCAATACAGATTCATTTGGAAGCCAGTGCTGCATCACTTAGGAATTTTTACTCAAATTCTCTCTCAGCTGGGGTCAGTAATGTCATCAAAATATTACAACCAAATATAACAGGTACTGCATGAGATTTGATTTTGAGTTCTCAGCATAGTTTAGGAAATTGGTCCATTGAGTTCATAGAAAAAGACCTGACAGAACTACCACTGTGATAACAGTAATATTTAGAAGACTCAAAGTATCCAGATGCAAATTCCTCTTCTTGTTAGAAACTATCCATTGTATCCTTTAGTCTTTGAAAGAGGATGATGATATACAAGCATAGAAGGAAGAACACAGGAGTGGAAGACTGGTCTCTGGTCCCAACTCAGCCACAACTGGCTTGTTCATTTGGGACCCATCATTCATACTCATTGCCTGTGTTTGAAAAATACGGGAATTAGGGGCACCTGGGTGGCTCAGTCAGTTAAGCATCCGACTCTTGGTTTCAGCTCAGGTCATGATCTTGAAGTTCGTGGGTTCAAGACCAGCACCGGGCTCTGCGCTGACAGTGCGGGGGCCTGCTTGGGATTCTCTCTCCTCTCTCTGCCCCTGCTGCACGCGTGCGCACGTCTTTCTCTCTCTTAAAAAGAATAAGGAAATTAGGGACATTTTGACAGAACCAGGCTTTTAATTTCCCACCCCATCTTCATTTGATTTTGACCAAAAAAGAAAATATGATGCTTTTGTGCTAAACCAATTACCTTATCTACACTAAAGGTTAACAAGGTAAATGTTGGGAAGAAAACAAACAGGGAAAACTACCGTAGTGGTCATGTTGTGGCTGAACTAAATCATGGCTTGCCAAGTATGTGGGATTTTTGGTTATTGGGAACACAGTTCTAGAGTAGAATAGCAGGTTCCCTTTTAAGCAGATATCATTTGCCCATTATTGGAACATACTAGGTATGCCTTTGTCCTCCTTTTCAAATGTGTAGCTCTGGATTGTGTAGTCTTCCTGGACTTTGGAACATGCGCTCCCTCTTTCATGTACTTTGCTGTTCACAGTAGGCATTTGTTAGTCTACTGTATGGTGGGTACCGTTAAACCTTGTGCTCCACTGACCTACCCAGCCATCTTCAACGTAATGTTACCGTTGTTTTGTCTTACCTCCCTTCCCTGGGTTCTCACAACCCCTGGAAAGGGGTCAGATCTGAGCACTGCTGCTTTACAAAAGAAGTGTCAAGTTTAAGCCAAAGAAGTGTGAGGTAGCAGCGAACACCATAGTCTGTTATTGTAAAGAAATGGCTTTTGGCTTTTAAGCGAAATAATCTTGAGTTGTTTTTCTTACTGAAAGCAAACAATGAGAAATATATTCATTCATTTTTCCACCATGTAAGTTAGTTTTTTTGCGGTTAATGAGCACAGGTTGGGTGATTAAGCTCATGGATTCTTTTCTGACCCACTGTGGGACCTGAGCAGGTGAATGTATTGGTCATAATGCTTATGTTGTAACAGGAACTACCTTCGTCCTAAAGCAGAATGAATTTTCAGAATTAGTAGAAATTTTGCATTTAGAAAGGAAATAGTGTAGAAGCAGTTGAACCTTACTTTTCTAGTATTATGGGCTGAAACCAGCATTTTCCTGTTCTTTGTCTTCCCCATCAGGACTCAATGTGATCAGATTAGGACCAAGAGAAGTCTTCAGCTGAAATTTGCTAGGCAAGGAGTTTAACTCCAAAATTTCGTTTTTTTGTTTCTTAAACCAGATGAATTTGTGATCCCTTTGGACCCCCGGTGGAATATACAGGCTTTGGACATCATTAGAAATTCGATGGACTTTGACCCACAAACTGATCAGCCTGAGCAGCTCTTTGCCCTTTTAGAGTCTGTTGCAAACAAGTAGGTGAAGCCTGCTATTCTGGGCACTGTTTGCCTCCCTGTACACCATAGCTTCACAGATCATGCCTTTTCTAAACTCTGTCACATCATGCTCCGTGCTCAGTGAAGTAATTCTGACTCTGATGTCAAAATGCCTATAAATTTTGCAAGTTCTTAATAATTTAACAAGATGCTTTAAGAGGTACTAGCTTAACTTTAATGTTGTGTTTATGTTACAATTAATCGTTTATCATAGGGTAGTTATGTTTCTATTGTTTTCTGTTCATGATTCTTGGCAGCTCCTCCCATTTTCACGTGCTCATTTTCTCGTAGGTCCTATCCTCAGTGTTGTGTCCACATCATTTTCCATCCTCAAATGCTGCAGAGATATGTAGCCCCTGCATGCTTACACATACACTCAACATATAAATTTACTTAATTGTGATATAAGCTGGTCTTTTCTCACATTTAATGTAATGGCCAGAGTATTTTTTTTTAATTAAATAATTTATTTTTTAATTTACATCCAAGTTAGTGCAACAATGATTTCAGGAGTAGATCCCCTTACCCATTTAGCCCATCCCCCCTCCCACAACCCCTCCAGCAACCCTCTGTTTGTTCTCAAGAGTCAGAGTATTGTTTTAATTAGCCATCAGTGTTAATGTAATAGGTTTTTAAAAATAATTTTATGATGAGGTATAATGTGCATTACAGAAAAGTACACTGTTACTAATAATGAGCATATTTGGTTTTGATGAATTTTCACAAAGTGAACTCATGCATGTGATGTGAACTAGCACCTCAAAGGCCCCCTTGTCTCCCCTCCCCTTGTTCCTCCCCTGGTAACTTCTAACACCAGAGATTAATTTTATAATGGCCACTTTTAAGAGTTCACAGTGCAGTTTGTCAGATCATGGCAGAGCAAGAGTGAGGCCTGGCAGTCTTCCTAGGTGCAGCTTTTCCAGGCCATCTGTCTTCTGCCCCGTGCTACCACCAACTCAGTTGTCATCACTACACCTCCATGTCTCTAGTCCAGAATTTTCAGGGGCTGGAGAGGAATGGCAGGTTGAAGGAGATTGATGTTCTTAAGATTTCAGCAGGTAGAGGATGTGATTGCAAAGTAGTATTCACCAATAACCAATACTACTTATTATGTTATCAAATCTCATTTCAGGACAATCATATATCTTGACCGGGAAAAACGGGTATTTACTGAAGCAAATTTGGTTTCTGTTGGTGGCATAAAGTTAAGAAATAGTGTTTTGAGAATGTCCTTTGAATTCCATAAAGGTGAGAGGTTTCCTTTTTGTATTCTTGAGTTAATGCATCTGATCACATAATGTCTCTAAAGTGAAGAGACCTTGAGCAGCTGCTGCCATTTCACTAATTTCCTTTTGATTTGCTGGACTGATTTTAAACACATCCCCTTATTCAGTAGTAACACCTAACTGCTTTTTACATGTCTTTGATTTCATTTACTTTTTATAGCAACCTTATGTGGTGTAGGTCCCATGCTGTGAAAGAGAAAAGGGAGGCACAGAGATGCTCAAGGTCACATCTCTAGCAAGTAACAGAGCTAGAGTTTGAAATCTAGATCTGTTAGCTCAAAAAGTTCATGCTGCTAAGTATTTGGTTATAGGTTCTTTCTTCATCCTTTATTTTTTTTAATTGAAAAGATAGAAGTCTGCGTTTGAAGCAGTTATTGTTCATAGTACATTGATTTGTATCTTCTCACCTGTCTGTGCTCTTCATCCATTCACACATATATACACATCTTGTTTTGTATTTAAAGAAGTACTTGTATAAAATATGCATTAATGCTCTATAATTTCCATTTTTCAGTAAGAGGTTATAAACATCTATAGGTGTACATACCTGATCAGTTATGTTTAATATCATAATGGTAGGCTAAGAATTTGCTTTCAATTGTGACCTTTCAAAATTGACCGTACTGGAGATGCAGTTAAGTTCATATTACTGTTGAGTTTGCAAATATCTAGAGATGAATTTAAATCTGATGGAATGTTCTTATTTATGTCAACTCCAAGATCCAGAGAGCTATCACAGCCTGCCCCATGAAATTGTGGTCAATCTTGCTGCTTTTTTTGAACTTGGTGATGCACTAATCCTGCTTTGGGTACAGTCCTCCCAGGGGATGGTGTCTGATGTCAGTGTCATGGAGGTGAGGAAATGTATCTATATTAATTTTTGTGCCAAGACAAATGTTTAAGACTCTTAAGGGTGAGATAAACTACAATGTTGTTATATGTCCAATATTATTTGAGAAATTTAGTTCTTAACAGTTTTAAATATATATACATATTTTAAAGCTTAATGAGTATACAACTGACCTATCATGAAGAGCATATATTTGACCTATCATGAAGAGCATAAAAACAAAACGATTTTATGTTTTGACACGTACACACCTTTGAAGCCATTACCACGATAATGAACATGTACAATATCCTTGAGCCTTTCCTCATATTCTTTTGTATTTCCTTCTTCTCCCTTGCTCCCACCCTAAATTTGTTCTCCCTATTTAAGAGTCTCCCCAAAAAACTTTAATAGATACCTTTAAGAAAATGAAAACACTGGGAGAAACTTGAAAATTGGGCTCTATTTTGTTTGTATGTAAATTACATAGAAGTATAATTCTAGATTATAGATACCATAAATTATACAAGCAAACTAATAACACCACCCAACTTTTTAAATGAGCAAGATAATTTGAATAGATACTTCTCAGAAGATACATGAATGTCCAGTAAGAACTTCAAAAATTCCAACATCATTAGTTATCAAAGAAATGTAAGTGAGGTGCCATGCACCAAAATGGCTAAAGTTAAAATCACTAACAGTAGCAAGTATTGGCAAGGAAACAGAACAACTGGAATTCACCTGTGCTGCTGGTTGGAATGCAGCTGCTTCATAAGAAAAGTTGGCAGTTTTTTTATAAAACTATATGTACACTTACCATGTGACTCAATAATTCCATTTTCCCTAAGGAAATAGTTCTGAACTTTAAGTACCTGGGAGGAGAATCTTTGTCTTCTCTGACTGCTTTAATGTCCCTAAAAATATTTCAACTGAATGCTACACCTTTCATGGGTGTATGTTGAGTATTGATTAACAATTGAAATCTGTGTCTTACTGAGAGGTGTTTGTGAGCGTGGTTTGCTCTGTTTTTAGATCTTGGATTCCCTGCGGTGGCGGGACCGGTTTTGGACCATAGCTGACACAGTAAAAGTGGATGCCTCAGGCCTGGCCCTGCTCGCCCTTCATTGGCACTGGGTTTTAAAACATCTGGTCCGTCAGATCCCTCAACTCCTAATGAACCATGAAGACAAGTAAGACTCCTATTTGGAGTAATAACTCAATATCTACAGTACTGATAATAAAGAGAAGAGGGTTTGGAATTGAAACTTTCTTCTTGCTTTATTTTGGCTTATTCCCATGGCCTTTTGGTGAATGGAAATCAAATATAAAATGTTAAATGATGTCTCTTACTATCCAGCACTTCCCCCTTTTCTTACATCCCTCTGCGCCTTTTCCCTTCTTTACAGATACTACAAAGAGGTTCAGACTGTCTCAGAACATATTCAGAATTGCTTGGGGAGCCCAACTGGCGGCTTCACTGGTGTAAAGAAGTTGCAAAAGTTCCTGGGACGGCCATTTCCTTTTAAGGTACAACTTGGAAACATGTAGCAAACACAAAGATTTGAGCTCTTATGCTCAAATCTGGAGTTCTGTAACATGGGAACTGCCATTCATCTAGACTCATAAATGTTTGCTGAATACTCTTAATTGATTTGTTAAGTGTTAACATTTTTGTTTATTCTTGAGAGTATTAAGTCTGGATAGAGTTTTAATTTGATTAGTGTAAAATCTCCTGAGAGCAACAATAGACAAACCTTATGTTTTCTAGAATTGTGGAAATATTTAAAATTTTTTGAGACATGAATAGGCTGCTAAAATCTGCATTTCTCCTCTATAATAGATTCTGCTGGGTTTTGTTGTTTCAGAACAAGCTGGTGGTAGAGTGTTTTTCTCAATTGAAAGTACTTAACAAAGCACTTGCCATCAGGGAGTGGATGCCTGCCCTTGGGGAAAGCGGATGGTGGGAAGATGTTAATCGTCTCCAAGTGGTTGCTTCTAAATGGACTTTAAAGAAAAGTCTCTTGCAGGCGTGGGGGCTGGTCCTCAGAGCTAATATTCTGGAAGATGTCAACCCAGGTAATCTGCTTTAGAGTTAATCCTGCTAACAGTTGCTCTAAAAGTATCTGCTGCTCTGCAGCCAATAAATTTTAAGTTTTTCACATAGATTTTCTTTTTTTCTGTTTCTTTTTTCTTTTCCTTTTTTTTTTTTTTTGTATACTATAACCGTCGTTAAATAAGCGTCAGGCATAGAACTGAACTTTACATATACTGTTTAATTCTGTCATTAGAATTGTGCAGGTAATAATAATATCATTTCACAGGTATAAAACTCAAGCTCAGGCTAAGCTCACAGTTACATAACTAGTTGTTGGGAATCTGAGCCTATACTAACGATTATTCTGTAATATCACTTGTGTCTTTTTGTCCAGATGAGCTGAAGGATCTTGTGAATGCTCACTGTTTAGAACTAAAAGCCAAAGGAATTTCACTTGGTTTTCTGGAGAAAAAGCACAATGAAGCTTCCTCCCTGTTCCAACCAGACTTTACCTCCTTAATCCAACTCACCAGGAGTGTTCAGTTGTGGCCTGCAATGGAGTACCTGGCTCTGCTTTGGCAGTACAAAGTGACAGCTGATTTTATGACACAAGCTTGCCTAAGAAGGTAAGCCATTTTCCTCAGGGGAGATTTTTTTGTTGTTGTTAGGTTATTCTACGTATGCTACGTGTGAAACAAAGCATAGACTTGTCTTAAAAGGGAATAGTCTTACTGAAACAGAGGGAAGTCAGTTGCCACTTTGGAAAGCTGTAACTTCTTGAAGATTCTTTGCCTGTTTTGACTCCACCTCTATAAGTTACTAGGTATTTTTCCAGCAGAATTGCTTCTTTGTGTTTCAGTAAATGCACTGTAAGTTTTGTGTGTTCCATCTTCCCATACATAACAGATTTTTAGCAGTTTATTGATAGCCAATAGTCCATCCTCTCTTTCTCTTTATTTTTGGAACAGGTCCAGCAAAAATCAGCAACCCCAGACAGATAAGGAGAGAAGTCCTCACATCCTATTTTGTCTTAAGCACACACCAATTGCTCCACAAGAGCTTCAAGCCTTTTGGTACTTACTGCACCATCAGAAGGTAAAAACCAAAACCAAAAAGGGAAATAAGCCTTCTTTATACTATAAGCCAATTAGACTTTCTGTGGCAGACTGGTTGCAGAATGGTTTATTTATTTAATTTTGCAATCCCGGGGTGCCTGAGTGGCTAAGTGTCTGACTTCGGCTCAGGTCAGGTGATGATCTCGCAGTTCGTGGGTTCAAGCCCTGCGTCGGGCTCTGTGCTGACAGCTTGGAGCCTGGAGGCTGCTTTGGATTCTGTGTCTCCTCTCTCTGTTCCTCCCCTGCTCACGCTGTGTCTCTCTCTCTCTCAAAAATAAGTAAAGGTTTTTTAAAAAAAAGTTTAAAAAATAAATAAAATAAAATAAAAATTTTGCAATCCCATGTTGTAAACTCTAGTCTTATCTGAATTAACTTTCGAAAGAGAAAATTTTGAATGTCATTTGCAGTAATTACCTGGGTATTTCTCACCTCTTATCACAGAATCATTCTATTTGGTTTCCATTAAATGAGGCTAAAATATTTATTTTTTATTGTTTATGTAAAAATATATCATGAGAGTGTTTTACTCTCTCCTCCAAGAATAGCTATTGAATATGAATGGTGACAAACTATAGTCAACTTCATTACTTAATGTTTATTTTGAGAGAGAGACAGAAAGAGCAGGATAGGGGCAGAGAGGGAGGTAGAGAATCCCAAGCAGGCTTCGCACTGTCAGTGCTTGAGGTGGGTTCATTGAAAGCTTGAACCCACGAACTGTGAGATCATTACCTGAGCCGAAGTCAAGAGTCAGATGCTCAACCGACTGAGCCACCCAAGTGCCGTTCATTACTTAATATTCTAATGATGTTTTATTCATTTATCTGTTTTGCTGGTACATTATAATTGTTTGATTCACTTGTATTTTCTCATTTACCTTCTAAAGGCAGATCTCCGTTTTATAAAATTATAAACAGGATAAATGACTTAACCAAGATGACCGGGTGGCAGAAAATCAGCAACATTAGAATTAATATCTTTAAACCCATGTTAATTTTAGATAAGTCTTCTAAAAGAGAGACCTCATAACTTGATTTATGGATTTTTCTCAAATGTGCTCTTATCTATTTATCTCTAGGTGTCTACTGAAGAAATTATTTCCTTGTGGTCTGACTTATTTAATTCCACATTTATGTCTTTCTGGAGCAGTACTGTTACTACAAATCCAGAGTACTGGCTAATGTGGAGCCCTCTGCCTGGTGTACAGCAGAGGGAGATGCCCAAGTCCCTTTTGGACTCCACATTGAAGGTTTGTTGGCATAAAGTCATAAAAATATTTGATAGTGGAAAAAATTTCTTGATCTAGCAACAAACATGTATTCCTAGGACAGAGCAGTGACTAAATAAGTGATGGCAATATTTTGTTTTCTGCAGGAAGTTAAGAAGTATACCTTTAAAAGAAAGATTCTGTCTTAAATCATTTGGGAAATTATGAATTAAAGTAAAAAAAAAAAAGTTTCCTTTAAAAGGTCTTCATTTTCTTCTCTAATTAAAATACCATTTTTCCTAGTTACAAAATATTTTAACAGTACAGAAATGTGTATGTATGTGTGTATACGTATGTATATATGCAGTTGACCCTTAACACCAGGTTTGAACTGCATGGGATTACTTACACGTGGACTTTTTTCTGATAAATATGTATTTTATATTGTGACTGAAAAGTAAGGTAGATGCCAAATGACTAGATGCAAAAGGAAGATGGAGGAAGGATGCAGGAAGGCTGTAACAACAGGGCTATCACCTGATTCTGGCACTCCTTATCCCACTACCTATGGTATTGAACTGAGAGAGGTGTGAAGGAGCCAGGCAGGGCAGAGGTGGGGGGGGTTGGCAGGGCCAGTCACTGGCCAGAGTTGGCCCAGGACCACAGAATGAGAACCTGCCTCCCTCCTGGGATAAGGAATTCAGGAAAACATCAGTGCAGGATAAGTACTAGGCAGGATTCTTGGTGGCAGAGGGGACAGCAGGGTGGGTGCTGTCTGTGGTTCTTTGCCTTTCTCTGGACTGTACTTGGAAGGAGATTCTGCACTCTTGGGTAGAGAAGCAAGTAGTGAACGTCACTCTAGGATCCAGCTTTGCTAACTTTGGGTGAGAATGAGAAGACCTGTGGTGTCTTGTTCTACTGTAATGTACATGGTTAAGTTTGGGGGAGTTAACTGTTAAATACATGGATTTTTTTATTGTATGGGAGGGGGTTAGTACCCCTAACCCCTGCGTTGTTCAAGGGTCAGTGCTCATGTGTGCTCTCACTTTCTCTGTCTCCCTCTTCTCCCTCCCTCACCCTCTCCCTCTCTTTCTCTCTCTCTCTGTATATATATCAGAATTCTGCAGAAATAACTCCTCTTTGCTTCTTGTTTACATGTATTTTGCATTAAATGTATACATAAACAAAAATAAGATCACTTTCTCTGTTCACATAATATGTCATGGAAACATATCATTCCAGCTTATTCTTTTTAAGGTATTCCATTGTTCTAGTTGCTGGAATTTATTTGATCACTTGCTTATTCATAAATGTTGAGGTTTCTTGCCTTTATTTCCTCCTTCCTATAACAAGCATAACTGCATCAACTACTCTTGCATAAATCTTTGTCTCTTTCTCTTAGTATTTCTGTGGATATGTTACAAGAACTGGAATTTAATCACTGGTTAGAATGTCTGCATAGTTAAAGAGATTCATGGCTATTCTGAGAATGTCTGGGCAGGTGGTTTTTGTTTTTACTTTTTTTTTTTTTTTCTTTCCGGGTTTTTATTTGGATTCCAGTTAGTTAACATTCAGTGTAATATTATATTAGTTTCAGGTGTCGAATTTAGTGATTCATCACTTGCATATCGCACCCAGTGCTCCTCACAGAAAATGCCCCTCTTCTCCCCACCCCCCTAACCCCTCCAGCAACCTTCAGTTTGTTCTCTAGAATCTGTTTCTTGATTTAACTCTCTTTTTCATACACACCCCATCCATGTTCATTTGTTTTGTTCCTTGAATTTCACATATGAGTGAAATCATATGGTATTTGTCTCTCTCTGACTTATTTTGCTTCGCATAATATTGTCTGGCTCCATCAATGTCATTGCAAATGACAAGATTTCATTCTTTTTTATGGCCGAGTAATATTCCATTGTGTGCATGGGTATGTGTATGTAGGTGTACACACACACACACACACACACACACACACACCCCCCACATCTTTATCCATTCATCAGTCAGTGGACGTTTGGGCTCTTTCCAATATTTGGCTATTGTTGATAATGCTGCCATAAACATTAGGGTGTGTTTTTTACTTTTTTAAACATGCTAGGAGCTCGTAAAGAGGGAGGTCACGAAGTTCTGGATGACCACAGGAGAACTTAGGACTAGAGCACAGTTTTACTTATTTGTATGTTTATAAGAACCTGTTTCTTATGTCTTTGGCACACTAGGTGTTAGCAACATTTTTAATTATTACCAATTATTCAATTTAAAAAATATCATTTGAATTTGTACTCCTGTGATTATTTTTGAGATCAGACATCTTTACACACGTATATTTTCTTTGAAGTTTTCAGTCATGTTTATTACTTATTTTGTTAAAAAAATTGAGTTTATCGCCATTTTCTTATTGAAGATCTTTTTACATGGTATGTATATTAAACCTTTATCTACCATAAGGTTGGAAATATATTTCTAGTGTTCTCTTGTCTCTCAAGTTTTATAATGTTTTCTCTTCAAATATTGTAGTCCCTTTCTTTTTTCTGGCTTTGATGTCATGCTTTAAAAAAAAGTCTTCATTATCCCTAGAATTAAAAACCATTTGCCCATTATTTTCTTGTGTATTTGTTTTATATTTAAGTCCTCAGTTACATCTCGATATCTTGTTTTGTGAGGCAGGTATACAATTTTTTTTTATTCTATACAAATAGCGTTTCCAAAAGCAGCATAACAACACCACGTTTGACTAATTCATCCTTTCCACTCTGATTTGAAATGCCACCTTTATCATACTTTATTCCTATAGATGTTCATGGATTTGTTTCAGACTCTTCTATTCCCTTGCTCTGTCAAAATTGATTTTTAAAAAATTATTATTATTTTTAGTAATCTCTATGCCCGACATGGAGCTTGAACTCACGACCCTGAGATTAAGAGTCGCATGCTCTTCCAACTTAGCCCAGTCGGGCGCCCCTCAAAATTGATTTCTTTATTGTAAAACATTTCTCAAAGCCTTTAGTGATATATCTTATGGATTCTCAAGGGTTGTAGAGTATACAGTGTTTCCCATTTTCTGTTTAACCACCTTATCATTTGCTGTGGACAGCAATTACAATGTCCCAGGTAAATAGTCCAAGGAGCACAGGTTTGACAGACTTTGTCCCTGGCTCTTGCAGTTGTCTTCTAACTCTTTTCCTTGCCTCCAAGTCTCCCTGCAGTATGCCTGTAGCTCTGTTGTAAAAATAGTCTTCCTCATGCCCAGGTTGGAAAGATTTTCTTGCATTACTAAAGCACCCATTGTTCCTCATTTGTTGAGAATGGAGTCTATATTTCTTTAAAGCCTACTAACACCTGACCCCATTCTATCCTTTGTTTGAGGCTTACCTGGTCCTAGCAACCTGAACCTCCTTTTCTTACTCTCTTTCTTCTCTTGGAAGTGCTCAGTGCTGCTTGTTGAAATCCATTTGCTTATCTTCTAAAAGATACATGACTCGTCTCCATTAGGGCCCTGGCAGTCTCAGTAGAGCCATCTTCTCCAAGTGCTGCTTTGAAGTATTGACCAGCAGCTGCAGAGCAAGTCCCTGGGATGTGAGCGGCCTCCCCATCCTGTCCTCCTCACACGTCACCCTGGGAGAGTGGGTTGAGAGAGCCCAGCAGCTCCGGGATATCAGCTTGGTGCTTTGGACCAATATGGCTGTGCCTTCAGTCGCAGAGTTCAGGTATTCTCGCCCCCTGGGTAGACTATAAAGCTCCATCTTTTCTATAGAGTGTGTAGAGAGAACCTCAGTCTGTCTGAACTTCATCTGTAGTGGCTAGTTTTGGTGGGTGAAAGCAAGTGTATTTTTTGGCTGGATCAGCAGCAGATTTTTAGCCCATTACAGGCTATCATAAGCTGGGCAGTGCCTCTGTCACTTTTAATCTTCTTGTGATCAAGAGAGTGGTACTTAGAAAAGCATATAAGATTACTTGAGAAGAGAAATTCACCTCTAAGTATTGGCAGTGCAGTCTGCTGTGTCATTTTCTAAAAGAATGATAGTGTGAGAAAGGAATGCCGTTTGATGTAGTGCAAGCCCTTAAGTGGCTCCTTGTTCCTACAGATACACGGATTCCCAGCTCCAGAGACTTGTGCTGTGCCGGCACTTGGCGGGTTTGGCAGAGCTGCTCCCTGAATCCCGGCGGCAGGAATACATGCAAAACTGTGAGCAGCTGCTGCTCGGGGACAAGCAGACCTTCCAGCATGTGGGCCAGACTCTTGGGGACATGGCTGGGCAGGAGGCCCTGCCCAAAGAGCTGCTATGCCTCTTGCTTACCTCCCTGCGCCACTTGTTTGGGGAAGGGGATGGTAAGCGGGACCTGCCCGAGCCAGCACGGCGTGGGAGCCTGTGGGTGAGCCTTGGCTTGCTCCAGATTCAGACATGGCTTCCGCAGGCCCGCTTTGACCCCGCAGTGAAGAGGGAATACAAGCTCAAGTACGCTAAGGAAGAGGTATGGAGGGATGAGAGTTTGGAGCATGGGCTCCATCCCTGACTGGGTGGACTTGCTTAGTATATTACTCCTTTTATTCCCTTTTGGATGCTCAGAACATCAACAGGGTGATTTTGCATAAGCTGCCCTATGACTTCCCGGGAGTGTGTTCTAAAGACTACATTTTCCTCTTTGAGAATTCCTCTAAGTAAGCTTAGGCATTTGGAGTGGCCCTTCCTAAGCCTCTGATGTATCTCTCCTGTCCAGACTCCCTCTACCTGAACTAAGTTTTGAATATTTGGACTTGGATAATTTCTTTAGATGTGGTATAGTATTCCTCAGGTTTTGAACTTTTGGTGTTCCTTATCTAAAGTTCAAGGATCAAGTAGATTTAGATTATGTGGTATCCCTTGATATTTGAACTTGTAAGCAAATTCAGGAACTGAATACATAAAGATAGTGATAAGATTTTTCTTCTTCAAAATATGGAAGTAGTATATGAGTTGGTAAAACTGTAAGAGCAGAATCTCATGAATTCAGTGGTATAAACAAGATAGTTTCCTTCACCTAACAGCTCTGAGATGAAGTGGTCCAAGTTAATGGAACAGAATCCCTTGCTCTTGGATCATTCAGGAGCCCAGGTTCCTTCTATCCAGTTGCTCTACCCTTCCCCAGGGCACTGTCCTCTTGGATGTGGGCACAGCTGAGCACAGCAGACCAGCTTCTTCCCTTTCTGTTAGTTACACCAGCTGCAGTGTGAGTGGAAGACCCGAAACCTCTCATCCCAGCTACACACTGGAAGAGACCTGGAAGATGAAGTCATTCTCAGTTACTGTCATCCTCACATCAGGTAACAGCAGAGTTATTGTGTTGATGGTTTATTGACTCTTAAAAAAAAATTTTTTTTTTTTTTGAGGTTGACCTTCACAGTGTAATTGCAGTGTTTGAGGTGATGATACAGATCTCTGAACTACATTGGCGATTAGATGCTAAAGCCATTGTTACTGTCAGGAAAAGTTAATACTCTGAAAGGAAGGGCAGATTCTCATGAGGCCAGGAGGGTTGAAACCAGAATTTATTCTCAACATGACAGAAGTTAGATGTGATAATGTGCACTGTGTGCGTTTGTTGTCTTAGTAAATATTGTATAATGTAGCAGGTCTGAGCTCCAGTCCTGTCCCTGTCCTTTGGCTTTAGACTTTGAAGAGATCACTTAATGTCTTTAAGCCTAAGAGGTCTGGGGTGCCTGAATGGCTCAGTCAGTTAAGCATCTTACTTCAGCTCAGGTGATGATCTCTCTGTTGGTGGGTTCAAGCCCCGCGTCGGGCTCTGTGCTGACAGCTCAGAGCCTGAAGCCTGCTTTGGATTCTGTATCTCCCTCTCTCTCTGCCCCTCCCCCACTCACACTCTGTCTCTCTGTATCTCTTGAAAATAAATAAATGTTAAAAAAAAAAAAAAGCCTAAGAGGTCTGTAAGAGTAGGGTAATACAACTACTTCAGTGAGTAGTAACACCATGTGAGGCATGTGATAAATGCTTTTTCTGTATTCTCCATTTACATTATAATTGTCAGTATTTTCTTCATGTTATTCCTTAGAAGCTGATATGTCTTCATTCTGTTTTCCTAGCTAAGGGCTGAGTCTCTGACAGAATTTGCATATTGTGATAATTTGCCTTTAGATTACTTCGCCAAAGAATAGATCATCTGGAGAACTTAATCTGCAGCCTGTCGAAGAAGCAGGCCTTCAGACCCCAGGTGCCTGCCTATGAGTCATTGGTGCAGGAAATCCACCACTATGTCACCAGCATTGCCAAGGCCCCTGCTGTTCAGGATCTGCTCACACAGCTCCTGCAGGCTCTCCACATGGATGGGCCTCGGTCTGCCCAGGTGGCCCAAAACCTTCTGAAGGAGGAGGCTTCCTGGCAGCAGTCACACCACCAGTTCAGGAAGCGGTTAGCCGAGGAGTATGCCCTCTATCCAGATTCTGTGGCCCCACTGCAGGCATCCATCTTGCAGTTGCAGCATGGCATGAGGCTGGTGGCATCTGAGGTCTACGCTTCATTCCATGGCAGTGTGGTCTGTGCAGACAGGCTGGGTGCCCTGGCCACATCCCTGTTGGCTTTTCCATCGGTGGGCCCCACCTTCCCCACTTACTATGCTCATGCAGACGCCTTATGCTCAGTGAAGTCAGAGGAGGTTCTTCGAGGCCTTGGGAAGTTGATCCTCAAGCGCTCAGGAGGAAAGGAGCTGGAAGGCAAGGGCCAGAGACCTTGTCCTACCCGAGAGCAGCTGCTGATGAATGCCCTCCTTTACCTGCGTTCCCATGTGCTGTGCAAAGGAGAGCTGGACCAGAGGGCCCTGCAGCTCTTCAGACACGTGTGCCAGGTAAGCCTATTTCTAGGGGGCAGCACTGACCTTCTCCTAAAGGGAGCTGGAGGACACTGGCAGTACCCTGTGTAGATAGAGACCATGTGGTTGGGCAGTGGGATCTGGTGTCTGTTCCTTTCTTTCTCCTATTCAGCCATTAGTTTTGGGGGTATTTGTCCCTCAATTTTTAAGACATTAGAAAAAACTAGTGATATTAGCTCTTTATCTGTGATACACACTGGAAATATTTTCTCCTATTTTGTTGTCTTTTGATTTTATTTATGGTGAGTTTTGCCATGTAATAGTATCAACCTTTATTAAGAAAATAACTTTTTTTCCCCAGCGAAAGCAATTTGTTTTTAACTTATACAATTAAAAGAATAAATATAAACAAAACCCACTAAATTTTACCATTTAAAGCTGTATAAACTGTTAACATATTGGTGCATCCCATTCTAGGCTTGTTTTTTTTTAAGTTTATTTTGAGAGAGAGAGCGTATGTGTTTGCTTGTGTGTGAGTGGGGTCTGTGGGGGGAGGGGCAGCAGGGGGGAGCAGAGAAAAAGGGAGAGAGAGAATCCCAAGCAGGCTCCATGCTGTCAGTGCAGAGCCCATCTTGGGGCTTGATCTCATGAACCATGAGATCATGACCTGAGCCAAAATCAAAAGTTGAATGCCACCCGGGTGCCCCTTTAGCAGTAGAACTCTTTTAAAAATAAAAATCTTAGAATAGTTTCCCAATATGTAGTAGATAAAAGAGCTGCTTTAGTTGAGAACAATTCTGTTCCCTCCCTGGTCTCTGAGACTGGTCCTTAAATCACTAGAGTTCTGTAAACCACTACTAAAGTTCATTCTGTTTTATACTTTGCTTTAAAAAACCTAACAGCATTTAGTGATTATTTTCTTCCATAATTATGCTATTCTTCAGCTGCATCATGTTGAACGGCTGCCCAGTTTTCTATTGTATGGATATGCTCGAAGATACTTAAATAATTTCTTATCATTGAACATTTGTTTTGTATGTAGTCTTTTTATTGTCTTGGAAAACACCAGCATTACCATAAATAGTCTTATACCTAGGTCTTTGGGTACAAATTCTGGAAAGCAGAATTGCTTAGGTTTTTAACACAAATTATCTTCCTGATTGATGGGTGCTCATTTCCTCAGTTCTCATCAATACTGCATGGTTTCTTTAACTTACAGTTTTTGCCAACTTAAGGATCTAAAATCTTAGAGGTACTAGGGAATTTAAGAAGTGTCTGATAAGGCATAGCCCAGTTTTCCTGATGGTTCCCCTCAACCACCTTGCCCCCAGCCCAGGTTTCCCTTTCCCAAACCCTTGGGCCAGCTGCTTGAGTTGTTAGCCAAGTATAGTCTGAATTACAACCCCCACATTGTCTATGCAGAGCCTGTCCTTAGTACAAAACACTACTAGCTCCTGACAGGAACTTCCAATGGCATTAGCTGTACTGTAGCAAGTTTTTACACCTGTGAAATTGTAGCACTACACTAAGGGGGTGCTTTGGAAAATGGGTTGCTGCAGATACACAGTTTGAAAACAAAGTTCATTTCCTCTCTATACCTAAAATGTAGTTTCTTGGATGTGGGCATTTACTTCTTTTTGAACCATAGTACTTTTATTTTCATGAGAAATTAAAAGATAGCCAATCTTGGGGCATCTGCGTGGCTCAGTTGGTTGAGTGTCTGACTCTTGATTTCAGCTCAGGTCATGATCCCAGAGTCATGCATCAGGCTCCAAGCTGAGTGTGGAGCCTGCTTGGGATACCCTCTCCTCACCCCCTCACCCCCCACCCCTGTCTCTCTTAAACAAAACAAAACAAACCAACAACAGATAGCAAGTCTTACTTTGTTTAAGTACTTCAGCAAAAGCAAATAAATTACTTTCTAATATTGTGACTTTTCAGGAAATTATCAATGAGTGGGATGAACAGGAACGCATAGCCCAAGAGAAGGCTGAGCAGGAAAACAGCTTGTACAGATACAGGAGCAGGAACTCCAGGACTGCCCTGAGTGAGGAGGAGGAGGAAGAGCGGGAGTTCAGAAAGCAGTTCCCACTGCATGAAAAGGTCGGGTGGTGGTAACAGGGTTTGTTTGGGAATGAATTCCCTTGATGCCACCCGTGTTACCTTTGAATGGTTTTATAATCAGTCTTTTTACTACATCTATATGTAAGTCACTACTTCGTTTTCTTGAGTGTTCACACAACATCTTTCCTCCTTCCTTTTTGAGTAGAACTGGATTCTGATTTTTAGAAGTTCAATTGCTCTAATGTTATTGGCAGGATTTTGCAGATATTTTGTTAGAACCAACACTGGAAGAGAAGAAGGGAACTTCAGATGGGCAAGAAGAGGGAGCAGCTTCAGATCCTGGCCTCCTCTCCCAGAGCTCAATGCAAGCTGTGATGCTCATTCATCAGCAGCTGTGCCTCAGCTTTGCTCGGTCACTCTGGTACCAGCAGACTTTGCCACCACATGAGACAAAGCATTACCTTGGCCTGTTTCTATCCTGCTATCAAACTGGGGCATCTCTTGTGACACAGTTCTACCCTCTGATGGGTATGACAATTTATTTTTGTTATACTCTTAGGAAACGAGGACAAATAAATGTAATTACTACTTAGGGAACAATTAAAGTCATCACCTCCCTATTTTTTTGCTAAATTCCTTATCGAGGGAGTTTCCTTAGCTTAAGAGACTCCAGCTACTTCAAAAAACTTGATTTAAAATTCTGCATAAGGGATTTTTATCATTTGAATACTTTGGGAGGAAGGGATTTAAAAAACAAGGATATGGACTTAGTTTAAATAGTTTTGTTCCTCAGTATTATTTCTAATTTGCCTGTAATAGCTTTAGTGCTTTTCCCATCATTTATTATTGGGAGAAACCTGGGAACTCAGAAATTAAGCTTACAGAATATTGTTTGGTTCAGTTTCCTGTATGACCTCATTAGTTACTCCTTGATATTAGGCAGGAAGCTTTAATTTTCATTTCTGTCTACCAAGACAGCTATAAAAGCCAGGAATTTGAATCCATCAAACCAGACTCTGTACTCTTTTAATAACAACCAGGCAGTGTCTGAGTTCCTCTGTATGTCTGAGAAACTTGGCAGATTTTGGTGATACTACTATGATACTAGGGTCCTACTCCTCTAGGCTTATGTTGCTTTGGGCATGATTGGCACTGTGACGTAATCTGCTTCATTAGTTCTAGTAGTTATTGTTTCTGAGCATGTGTTTGACATCTTTGTAACCTGATGGCTCAACCTACTAAGTGCACTGACTGTACTGATGTTAACTTCACAGGAGCTGAACTGAATGACCAACTCCTGGGCAGCCAACTTTTGGCCTGTACCCTCTCCCATAACACTCTCTTTGGTGAGGCAGCCTCAGATCTGATAGTGAAGCCTGATGGGCCCTATGACTTCTACCAGCACCCCAATGTCCCAGAAGCAAGGCATTGTCAACCTGTGCTTCAGGGTTTCTCAGAGGCTGTCAGTCAGCTGCTGCAGGATTGGCCGGAACACCCAGCCCTTGAGCAGGTAGGGCAGCCCGTGAGGAGGGAACACTGAGGGTGTGGTCTCTGCCATCTCCCAGGGCAGTCATGTGCACATTTCAGTATATAAACAAAGGTTTACAGAATCCCACTTGAGTGAGACACTACTCACTTCAGGATGGACATACCAGTTTGTACTGCTGTTACATAAATGATGTTTGGGATTCTGCTAATTTGTTGGTCAGAGTTTGCTGTCGACATGTTAAAATGCTGCTGTATTATTGCCCTCTTTATTCAGACACATACGCACATTAGCAAAGGCCTGGCTTTTTCAAGATTGGCAGTTTTAACGCAGACCTCACTCTGTGGTCTTCAACCAGTTTTTTAGTAACTCTTAACAGCGGAGAGTGGTTAAGAGTTATTATTTTGGGGGCATCTGGCTGGTTCAGTTGAGAGAGAATGTGACTCTTGATTTCAGGGTCATGAGTTCAAGCCCCACATTGGCTGTAGAGATTACTAAAAAAATAAGTAAATAAACTTTAAAAAAAGAAAAAAAAAAGAGTATCATATCAAAGTCCATCTTCTTTCCAGAGTAATGCAGCAGATAAAGTGTTTATCTTTGATCCACAGCCCTAGAAAGCCTCTGTGGCTTTCACAGGGGCTTGTGAAGTAGAGACTTTGCATAAAACTTTCATCAGGCCTCTTTTCAGTGGCCTGTGACTTTGAGTGATTGTATTCCCACAGAGATGCCTAGATCTTTTCTTCGTTTTCTTTTTCTTTCCTGCAGCTGCTGGTTGTAATAGACAGAATTCGTAGTTTCCCACTTTCCAGTCCTATCTCAAAGTTGCTGAATGGCTTAGAGATCCTTCTAGCAAAGGCACAGGTAAGATAATTCTCTCTCTCGCTTCCTCATTTTAGTTTGTAATCAATTGAAAAAAATGATCTTGGGGCAACATTATTGCCAGAGGGACAGAAAGTTATAGTTTGGGTTGGAGAAGAATAAGCCTCTTTGTTTTTCTGGCATGGGGTCAGATCATTACAGGTGAAGCCATTATCTTATGGGGCACGTGAGGGGCCTGTGTCACCTGTTTTCAAGGGTAGGACACAGCATCCACTGGTACTGCAGTCTCTCTCTTCCAGGGCTCCCAGGTGGGCCTCCAGACCAGCTACGTGCCTGCATGTCCCATCCCCTCAGTCCTTTCACAGCCTCTGAACTATCTGGTGCTTCCCTGACGATCACGTTAGGGCTCTGCACTTCGGAGGGGGTCACGTGTCTAGCAATAGGCATTCACACTCAGGTTCCCAAATCCTTTACTTTTTGCCTGCCTCTAAACTCAGCTCTGCTTGATTCTGTCAGGTGACTAGAAACAACTTGAAGCTAGATACACTGGGTGTACACTCATTGCTATTGATAAATCAGCACAAGAGTTATTTAAGAGCCCAGCAGTAAATTTTATCTTTGTTTTTTAGGATTGGGAGGAGAATGCAAGTCGAGCTCTGTCTCTGCGGAAACATCTCGATTTAGTCAGTCAGACGATCATTCGTTGGCGTAAACTGGAACTGAAGTAAGTGATAATCTGTCACTTCCCTTCCCCTCCTGAACTTGTGCTGTAGGGACATTCATCTTTTGATAGTTTGCTTCTGCAGGGTTTCTGTAGTAAGATAGAGAATGTACTTTTCAGTTATTAATCACAGAGTTAAACAGCAGGGCATTAGGGGTGCCTGGCTGGCCCAGTCAGTAGAGCATCTGACTCTTGATCTCAGGGCCGTGAGTTCAAGCCCCACATTGGGCATGGAGCCTACTTAAAAAACAAATAGGGCATTTAAAATGACCTCAGTAGAGGGACACCTGGGTGTCTCAGTCAGTTAGGTGTCCAACCTCAGCTCAGGTCATGATCTCACAGCTCGTGGGTTCGAGCCCCCACATCAGGCTCTGTGCTGACAGCTCATATCCTGGAGCCGGCTTCAGATTCTGTCTCTGTCTCCCACTCGCTCTCTGTCTCTCTCTCTCAAAAATAGACATTAAAAAAATAAAATTAAAAAAATAAAATAACTTCAGTAGAGACAATGGCATACATTCCTGAGGCGACAAACTAGGTAGCTTCTCCATCTCCACTTGGAAGGAGAGAATAGCAAATGTTTAGCTTTTGCTTCTGTGGTTTCAGATCTTTCAAATGGGTTTCCTTAAATGCCTGCTTGGCTTCTTCTCTCATGTTTCAGCTGCTGGTCTATGAGTTTGGATAATACCATGAAGCGCCATACTGAGAAATCCACCAAGCACTGGTTCTCCATCTACCAGATGCTTGAGAAGCACATGCAGGAACAAACAGAGGAGCAGGAAGGTAACAACTGTCCATAAATTCCCTGCATATTTAGAAGTTGCAGGCTAATTGTAGAGTGCTGCAGATGTGGGATTTACCTGTTCCCTTGTCTCCTCGCACCACTCCTTTTACATGGGATGCATCATTGGACTTCATGGTATTTCTGAGAGGTTTACATGATTTGTTCAGAGTCTAGAGAGCTGGTCATAAGGTTTCCTTATGCTCTATATCCAAGAGACAGGCAAAAATGAAGATGTTTTTTCTTGGGTACTAGTTGACCTGCTTGAGTTAAAAGTGTTTCATTTCCTACTTAAAACAAGCACCTTATAATTCAGTTTCATAATCTGTTTTGAGTGCGTTTAACACATACCCCGAGTGAGCTGTTTTTATATCAGCTGGGAATTTACCTATGCTTCAGAGTTTCACTTTAATTATGGTCTCTCTTTTCCTGCTGTGCCCCAGTGTGTCCCATAGTAGATTGCATGCATGTTACAAATATGAAGTGGTGGTTGCAGGTGCATATGTTTTCTTCTTTGAATCTTTAAAGATGATAAGCAGATGACCCTGATGTTGCTGGTCAGCACATTACAAGCATTTATAGAGGGATCCTCACTGGGAGAATTCCACGTACGGCTTCAGATGTTACTGGTTTTCCATTGTCATGTCTTGTTGATGCCTCAAGTTGAAGGAAAGGGTAAGGAGGGGTGTGTGTGTGTGTTTCTTTACTCTTACACTGTACTGTTTAAATGGGTTAGGCTTTGAATTCTTCACAAGATAGGCATCTTATTGCATACCAGGTTTTAAATGTGATGCTTTCAGTCATCTCTTACTTTGAAGTGATTCACATTAGATACAGAGAACAACATTAAAGTACAAACTGGTTATAAATGAAGCCCAAACTAATGAACTCTGCCATAGGTAAATTGCCAAATGCAGATCTTGGGAACTGGCATGTTGAGGCTGCACATCTTTCTGTATCGACAGTGTAGATGTCCTGCTAAGATTCTGCTTGATCCAGGCCATAATTAGATTCTTTGATCTAGCAAGTGCTCTACTACATATCAAGTAACTGCATAGGAAACACTGTCAATTACTGTCCCTGACCACAGCTATTTGGATGAAAATGTAACTAGGACTATAGATTGTATGTGAATGAGCAGTCAGGGTGAACCTCTTAATAGGCCATCTTTTAAAACAGGTTTAGTTTCTGCTAACTTTACAATAAGATTCTAAGAAAGGGTTTGAAATTGTGTTTAGTGGAACATCTGAGTACATCACCTTTAAGAGCAACAAAATTCAGTATAAGCTGTAATGAAAAAATGGGGTAGAGGTGACAGGCTGCCTGCATCTCCAGGAATTGCTAGACTCAGACTCCCTGATAAGCTGTTAAATAACATGCCTGTGAAATGTTGTGCTGTCATCTCATGGCCTGAAGAGTAAAGAGCAAGGAGCATCACTAAAATGTGAAGCCCACAGGTGGAGCCAGTAGCACATGCAGCAAGTGTGGTGTTTTTGTTTCCTTTTCATTTCTTCCAGATTCACTTTGCAGTGTTCTGTGGAATTTGTACCATTATTACAAGCAATTCTTTGACCGGGTCCAAGCCAAAATTGTGGAACTTCGTTCCCCCCTAGAAAAAGAACTTAAAGTAAGATGAACAGCTTTGTAATGATTACTCTTGGGAGAACAAAATCAGCAAATTCTGTTTAGTTCTTTTCTTTTATCCATTTAACTATGAAGCAGGGGGCTCTGGGGAATGGAGGAGAGCATTGCAACTGCCAAGTAGAATGGCAAGAATTATTCTGTGGCATTGGCTCCATTGCTGACCTGTCCCAAGTGTGTGACGGGTTAGTGGAGTGGCCCGTCAAAGGCTTCTCAAGAAGATTGCCACAAACGTCTGTTAGTGTTCACTCCCCCGCTCTTGCCTTGGCTGATTTTCCACCTCAGAGGAACGCCATCTAGTGTTGTGTGTCACCAAGGTGCCCTGGGGGAAAGGAGGGTCCTATCTTTTGATAATTCAGTGGTTGTGGAGGCAGCCCTGGTACAAGCTGAACACATATCAGGTGACATGTTGATCATAGGAGCACTCTCTTTTCATTGCTTTCTGACAAACACCTGGGTTCCCATTTTAGACTTGTTTTACTTGTTCACTGGTATACAGTCCTGTATGTGGGATGAAGTGGGCTCTGGTCTTCGGTAAACAGGTGATTTAGAAAGAAACAAAATGCTACCATTCCTCGTTCTTCATTTATCTCACAGGAATTTGTAAAGATATCCAAGTGGAATGATGTCAGCTTCTGGTCCATTAAACAATCTGTGGAAAAGACACACAGGTAATTTATCTTTTAAAAATTCAGAGTGACTAAAGGTGAGAATTTTTGTATGCTAGGTAGCAAGACTAAATTAAATTGTTCAAATGGCCTTAGTGCTGCTTTGAACTCATTATGAAGCACTAGATTGTTTGGGTGTGGCTTTTCGACAGCACCCCCTACCACCTGAAGCAAAGTCTGCCTACAAAAAGAATTGGTGTGCCTCGAGACAAAGCAGCCTAAGCACTTCTGCTACATACTAGCTGTCTTCCCTTGAGTGAAGTGATGCCCCCATTCTTGGCTTCAGTTTTTACTTCTAGAAAAAGGAGATGACAATACCTGCCTTACTTTTCCTTAAAAAATAAACAGGATGATTATGAGTATCTCAGGGGTTCATGCGTACAGACGATAAGGTTATTAAGTTATATGTGTGTGCATTATGCCATTTTACATTTCCTCACTTTCCATCCATCTTTTCCTCTTCATCTGTCATTACATGGGGCCAGGACCCTCTTTAAATTCATGAAGAAATTTGAAGCCGTCCTGAGTGAACCCTGCCGGTCATCCTTGGTGGAGAGTGACAAGGAGGAACAGCCTGACTTTTTGTCACAGCCAGCAGCCACCAGCGAGGCATCCCCCATTCAGAGTCTGAACATGGCACTGAGGGAGACCCTGTTGGCCCGGCCAGTAGCTGCACAGGTATACCTTATGAGATGGTGTTTGCTTATTCTTGGGCCAGTCTAGTGAGGTCTGTGCTTTATGTGGAAGAATGTCCCTAGAACTGAGCAAGGCAATTCCTTTGAAATCTTGCTCTTTGGACAAATATAGCACTTGTCTGTGTGTCTGACACTGCTACCTAATAAGGCAAAAGGCATCAGTCCTAGTGCTGAAAGTTTAATGTTCGCCTATGGGAAATACGCACTTTCTGTGCTTACCTGTGAAGATTTCATCTTCCTGTGATGGAAGACTTAAAGCGTCAGTTGAGGAATATGCCATTGAAGCTGCCTTTGGGCTACCACATGATGAAGCTGCTGTATAGGTGAATGTTTGCAATGATAGGTTGATTTTAGTGGTTGCTGATGACCATGGTATAAATTCTCTCATCATGACCAACTTCAAGCACCAACAGTTAAGAGCTGGCTTGCAAAATTCCAGAAAATGTAAGTTATGGAGACTTTGGGTGAGCAGGTCTGTTACAGAATGGGTGGTCCCGCATTATATCCTTAGATGTAAAGAGCTTTGGGATCAGAGAGCACACCTCAGGACAGTAATAGCCTTTGCCTTCCTACTGTACTTACCGTTGTGGGTCCATAGAGTAAGCAGTGGAAGTCCTCAAGCTATTTTTAGTATTTCCCAAGTACAGAAAGTGTAATAGAAATTGAGCATATAGCCATGCTGTGGTTCTACAAATATGGTGTGGGCTCCAAGTTCATTTTCTTTTGATTATATTCATCAGCTCACTGATTTCTGTCATGCTGACCAAAATTTTTGATTTGCTGTTGATGACAGCATAGGAATTTCAGAGATTCTTTGGGGGGGGGGGGGGGATGAAAATATGTCCCGGTGGACGAAAGTTTTTCCCATTATCCAGTATCTGGGTTCCTCCTAATCAAATTGAAGAAAGTGGAGGGTGGAAGAGGTGGTGGTAGAAGTACGACTTGTGTGTCCAAGACAGGCAGTGCAGCACAGCACCATAAAGGCACCAGTTCTAGTACATTCCAAAGTCTAGAATGGTCGCTAGCACAGGTAGTATTGCCGCAGGTGGGACGGGGTGCTTCCAAGTGATCTCACGTGGAGCAGCAGTAGGGTTCTCTAAATATCCAGGACACATCTTAATTTTGGTGATGCTGCTTTTGTTCTTGTGAGACCTCAGAGTTGGGGAGGAGAGGATTTAATACTTACTGAGCTGAGTGTGTGTAGAGGGGTATGGCATTTAAATTTAGCACCAGTGCAGGTGAGTGCTGTTACTATTCTTGGCAGTGAGACTAACCTGTGCTCTGTCTCACAGGCTGTGATTCCAGAACAGTGTCAGGGTGCTTCTTTCCCCTTGGAGGGAGAGCTGCTGTGTCGCTTGCCAAAGCTCATGAAACGAATGAGGAAGGTGTGCCTGACGCTCATGAAGGAAAGCCGTCTGCCTTACCTAGTGGAGGGCCTTGATCACTTCACTGGTGAGTGCCAGCAGCCAGGGGCAAAGGGTGGGGTTTGCTCTGTTTTCTCTAGTGCCCCCAAGAGCGTGGGAATTTGCTACCTATGTCCTTTTTTTGACCTCATCAGTAGTGTTGAGCGGTTAATTGAATAAACAAGTAGGCTAAAAAACAGAGCCCAGTCGCAGAAACCAGCAGAGACCACACAAGCTGTTATAATTTTCACCTTGTCCATCTTGTCCATAGCTAATGCTATGTTATGCCATTTTCTGCAGTAGCCTTGTCTATATCAGCTCTCTTTGGTTGGGGGGCATGAATAAAGAGGTACAGAGACAAGTTTCTCAGAGTCTGTAAGCTGTTCCTACCTCTCCAAATATTGTCTCCCTTGAGTTAAAGGAGAAGGAAGATTCACTCACTGTCCTTTTCTTGCTTTCTTCACTGTGGAGAGATGTAGCAGTTTCATCTGCTGGTCGTCCTTGCACAGGGAAGTTGAGAGCCGAGATTTGCTCTGTAGTATAACAGCCGTGGCTGGGGAAGGGATTCCAGAACTTAATAGATTGAGGTCTTGTCATCCTCTAGCACTGTCTGCACCCCTAATCACCCCCCATGAGTATGGTGTCAGAGTGAAACTGGTCCTTCTTCAATGAGGCTACAATGTGATCTCAGGGAGCTCTTTATTTTTAAAACTTGTTAGGGGGTGCCTGGGTGGTTCAGTTGGTTAAGCATCTGACTCTTGATTTCAGCTCAGGTTATGATTTCACAGTGTGTGGGATCGAGCCCCAAGCTAGGCTCTGAGCTGACAGTGTGGAGCCTGCTTGGGATTCTCTCTCACCCCCTCTTTTTGCCCCTCCCCTGCTTGTGCACATATGCATGTGTGCACTCCATATCTCTTTCTCTCTCTCCCTCTCTGTCTCAAAAAAATAAACATTAAAAAAAAAAACTTGTTAGAACAATAGCCTATTATATATATCCATTGCTAAAGATGATCTGCCTACCTGATCCTGATGATCAAAATGAATGGGATACAGGTCCCATGTGCATCTTCTGGAAAGGGTACCCAGTCTGTGATGCAAAGAATTCTCTGACTTTCCTACAATGTCCGTATAATGGTGTCCACCACACTTGCTTTCTTCTGGAAGACTAGAATGTCCGTGTTAGTTTGTTAGAGCTCCCTTAAAGTATCACATATAGGGTGGCTTAAACAAGAAAAGTTAGTTTTCTAAACATTTCTGGAAGTTAAACATATGAAATCAAAGTATTTGCAGGTTTGGTTTCTTCTGAGGTCTGTCCCCTTGGCTGCTCTGTTTCCCCTCTGTGTTTTCACATGTTCTCCCATGTCCTACTCTTCTGTTAAGAACATCAGTCAGGTTGGATTAGGGCCCACCCATGTTGCTCACCTTACCTTAATTACCTCTTTAAAGGTCTTATCTCCAAATACACTCATAATCTGAGGCACTGGGGGTTAGGACTCTAACATGAATTTTGGGGGGCATAGTCCATAACACTCCCTGTGGCAGGCAGGCAGCAGCCTCATGTTACAGCCACCCATGGGTATTCAGCAAGGCAGTGTGGTGCTGGAGAAAGAATTTGGGTTTCAGAGTCAGTTTGGCCAGGGTTTGTGTCCTGTCTTCTAGTCACTCTTTAGCTGAATGAACTTTAGTAAGTGACTAGACCTTTCTGAGCCTCTCCAAACAGCTGTAAATCAGTGCTCCTGGAGTTGTACAGAGTAAGGGAACATCAACCACGAACCAGGTACAGGATAGGACCTCAGGATGTATCCTATTTATGGGAAATATATGATTTAAATTCTTACTATAAATTGCTGCACATAGTGTTCAACAAGTGCTTTTTTGCCTATTTTTAAACCCCATACATTAAAAAAAGAAAAACTACTTTTATTTGGTTTGTTTGTTGTCAAGAGGGATGAATTCCATGAGTATTTTCTATTTCCGTGCACCTTTAATTTAGAATTTACCAAATGCTAAGGACTGTGCTAGTTATCAGAGCTGTAAAGATGAGTGTCACCTGGTTCTCGTGTCCCACGATGTCCTGGGTCTGAGTAGTTAAACATGTTAATTAGACTGTGGGATTTCGGTATTTCCTCCTTGTTATTTCCTTAGGTGAAGTGATTTCCTCTGTGAGTGAGCTGCAGAGCTTGAAGGTGGAGCCCTCTGCAGAGAAGGAGAAGCAGCGGTCAGAAGCCAAGCATATTCTCCTGCGGAAGCAGCGAGCTTTAGCAGACCTCTTTCAACACCTTGCCAAAACTGGTATGGTTCTCATTTGAAACCTGATGAAGAATGATCACCAGCTCTTAGGGAGGAAAACAACGTGGGTGATGTGGGGGGAATTTCTAGAGACGATTGGGGTGGTGGAAAGCAGGAGGCAGTAGGCAAGGTTTTGAAATGCCATTCTGAGAGTTCAGTCACACATATGAAATCCATGTGATGAACCAACCATTTGTGAGTCCCAGATATTTTCACAGTTTTGTAACGAAGGTTCTCAGAAACCATGCTTTGTTTTCATCACCATATGTTGTATGGCACCCACCCTTCCAATGTAGCTTAGAGAGCAAATTCTCAAACTTTAATGTATGTTCCAGTGACTCAGGGAATCTTGTTAAATGCAGGGGTTCTGTTGTAGTAGGGGTAGGGCAGGGCCTGTCAGCCTGAGTTCTAACAAGCTCCTGGGTGGTGCTATTCCAAGGACTTTAGAGTCACAGTGGCAGTGGGATGGGGTGGGGCATAGCACAGTCATTCTCTTCTGAGTTCCTTTACTTAAATGCATGCTATTTACTTCCTAGGTTTGTCATATCGCAAAGGTCTTGCCTGGGCCCGTTCAAAAAACCCTCAAGAGATGCTTCATCTTCACCCGTTAGATCTCCGGAGTGCATTGTCTGTAGTCAGCAGCACTCAGGCTGATTCTAGGTTTGTTTTTTAAATTATAAATGGAGCAAGTCATTTAAGCTTCATGTCTTCATTTGCCAAAATGGGGATAGAATACCTCTCTCCTAGCATTGCTGTAAAGATAACATTTTAAAAAGTGCCTGGCTCTGGCTCTGCATCTGGCACGTGGTGAGCATTCAGTAAGAGACTTTTTTTTTCTTTTTTCTTTTTCTTTCTCCTTGTATTCACCTCTCCCGTTATTTTTTTGGTCCTCTGATTTTCCTGAGGTCTCCTCACTTGGTTTGAATTCACAGGTGAAAATCTGTGAGAGAATGGCCACATTTTTAGCTATTTCATATATAAATTCTTTATAATTTCTAATGTATTCTTCAATTTGAGAACCTATAAATTTTGAGACAGAGTTACCTCTGTGTTCATAACTGTGGCAGAAGTGGTTGTAAATAGATGATTTGCATGAGCTGGGTACACATACATTTGTATTTTGTTTGCTCAGTGGCTCTCTGAGTGCTTTAAAGTTTAATTCAACACAGCATTATAAAAAGTAGAAATTTTGTTTTTAAGATTTATTTAAGTAATCTCTACACCCATCGTGGGACTCAAACTCACAACTCTGAGATCAAGAGTCACATGCTCTTCTGACTGAGCCAGCCAGGCATCCCCAAAGTAGAAATTTTACATAAATAAATAAATATTCTGAATTTCAGTTTTTCAGGAAGATTGGGCCAATTGGATTTGCTTTCCTGTGAGAAAGTTAAACTGTAGCTCCCTCCTTTGGACAGGACACATGCTCTCCAGATCACTACAGTCTGCAAACAGTCCTGTTGCTTTTCCCACATTGAGGTCGGCTGTCATTGCCATGTATCATTTTGTGCTTGTCTGTCCTTAATCATTTATGTTAACTGCTTGGCCCCCGTGGGCATCAGAATTTATGACCTTTAGCTTCCACTCCTAAGATAGTTATAAAGTTTTGATTAAGGAAACTATATTGTCATCATAATTTATTTTCCCTCTATACTTCCATTGTTAAGTATGTAATACATTCTTTGCATAAAGGACTAATGAGCACCTGACTGAATGAGATGAGACCTCACAGAAATGAATCTATTCGCACCCTTAGCTTTTGGTTGTGACTAAATAATACCAATCTCTGAGTCTTTAGGATCTTTGATGGGAAATAGTGGTTTTAATTAAGTATATCATGTTGATTTCTAGGCTGCTGACAGAAATCTCCTCTTCATGGGATGGATGCCAGAAGTACTTCTTTCGCTCTCTTGCACGGCACGCCAGGCTTAGTGCAGCCTTAGCAGCTCCTGCCAAGGTAGGTGAAAGAACCTCAGAATTGCCGGGGCCCAGGGAAAGCTCCTATTTTGTTCCTCCAGGGCAGCACTCTCAGGTCTTACCAAGTGATCAGAGCCCATTACAGAATGTGACTGAGCTTTTTGCAGAACATTAAACTTAACAGTATAAATCAGTGTAATTTTGTGCTTAATCAGAAAGCATTTTATCATAAATTCTATTACTTACGTTTGCCAACAAGACCAAATGCATAAGAAAAGTTATGTAAGAGGTGCCTGGGTAGCTCAGTCGATTGAGCATCTGACTTCGGCTGGAGTCATGATTTCAGGGTTTGTTAGTTTGAGCCCCTCGTGGGCTCACTGCTGTCAGCATAGAGCCTGCTTCAGATCCTCTGTCTTCCTCTCTCTCTCTCTCTCTCTCTCTCTCTCTCTCTCTCTCTCTCTCTCTCTCTCTCTCTCTGTCTCTCTGCCCCTTCCCCACATGCGCTCATGCACACACACACTCTCTCTCAAAAATAAATAAAACATTTAGAAAAGAGGTTATATAAGAAAAGCTTCATGTGGAGAATGCCATCTTCAGATAGTTTTCCTCTTGTGAATTGAGAAAAGGCCTCTAATTTTGATGTTAAACTAGTTCTTTTTTTGTTTTGTTTTGTTTTAGTTTATTTATTTACTTAGAGCGAGCTGGGGAGCAGTGGAGAGAAGGGGAGAGAGAGAGACACAGAGAGAGAATATCCCAACTAGGCTCCACACTGCCAGCGTGGAGCCCGATGTGGGGCTCGAACTCACAAACTGTGAGACTAATGACCTGAGCCAAAATCTAGAGTCAGATGTTTAACCAGCTGAACCACTCAGGTGTCTCAGTGTTAAATCTAGTTCCTATTCATGGAACATCAGTGATTTGTGGAAGCACAATTTGAGAAGCACTGCTTAGAAAGATGAATGTGTTGCCTCTAGACTGCAGCATATCCAAAGCTTATCCAATTAAAAGGCACTTTCCCCAGCGAGTTTTGGATGAAACTGCTTTCTGGTGACACCTGCGTGTGTGGTGATGTTTGCCAGTAATTCCTTTGGCATGTTTCCATTTCCCCTTTGCAGGAGTTGGGCATGAGCAACGTCGAGCGATGCAAAGGGTTCTCGGCACATCTGATGAAGGTGCTTATCCAACAGCGGCGCTCCCTGACCATGCTGACTGAGCAGTGGATCCTCCTCAGGTATTCACGAACTAGTTAGTTGGGTTTGTGGCATGAATTAGGAACAATTGTGTGAGTCTGCTCTCAATTTGGAAATGAACTTTTGAGACCCAGAGAAGCAGATGGGGTTTCTCTTAGCTCTTCCCCTTGCTTTTGGTGATGTGCTTCTGCCTGTGGTTGTGGCAGCACCTCTTGGGAGAATGGGCCCTGGGAGATGAGTTCGGGGGCTGAATTAGATAAAATTGCCATGGCTGAAGTACACCTTGGTCTGGAGAGAGGGGGTTTGTGGTTGACAGTCCATCAGATTGCGTGACAGGATTGTGTGTATGGTATTGTAGCATCTGTCTCTGGGCATAGATTAGATTTGAGACTGCTTCAGTTCATGGGGGGTTTTGGACCACAGAGTTGCAATTTGCTGAGCCATGCATGGAGGTTCCTCAGTGGAATTAAATATTTAAAAGACAAGGACAGTTAGGAAGCCTGTCATCATTTTTTGAATGGATTCTTGTTTGAGAGGTAGTATTTCCAGATTGTAATCACTTTGGCCGCAACATTTTCTGTTGTACGAATAAGGGTTTATCTAACAAAGTATACCACGTTTACTAGATTTTTTTTTTTTTTTAAGTAATGGTTGAAATCACTGCAGTGATTTGACTGTTAGATGGGAAAAAGCTGTAAGGGGGTAGGTGATAAGCAGTGAGTTTTGACACTTGTGTAAGACTGAAGACACTTGCTTTCGGTCTTCAGAAGGTTGTGTTTAAGTATTTCAAAGGGCGTTATAACAGTCTAACTATGGGGGTTCTCTCCTTGATTATGTGAAAAAGCCCATACTTTGTTCAGAAACAAATGAAGTTATTGTTAAAAACAACATGGCAATGCAGTTTAAGGTGACACATGATTTCTCCATGGGTTTCTCTGCACAGGAACCTCCTTGGCTGTGTTCAGGAGATTCATGGCAGGCTGACTGAGCCGCTGGTCTACCCAGTGGCCTTCCCCCCTCAGGATGGTGTGCAGCAGTGGACAGAAAGGCTGCAGCATCTGGCCATGCAGAGCCAGATCCTGCTTGAGCAGCTCTCCTTGCTCCTCCAGTGCTGCCCCAGTGCAGGGCCAACTCCAGGCCACAGTGGTGCCCAGGTACAGGGTCAGCCTTCTGCCCCCTACCCAGAAGGACCAGAGCTCACCAACGGCCAGCTTTCTGGAGCCATACAGGACCTCATCCCATCAGAATTGAGTTGCCCATCCCCACTACCTCAAAATCAGCTGCCCTCTGGTTGCTGGATGCGGAAACAGGACGAGCTTTGGCAACAGTCAACTGCAAGATTAACAGAGATGCTGAAAACCATTAAAACAGTGAAAGCTGATGTTGACAAAATCAGGCAGCAGTCTTGTGAGACTCTCTTTCATTCTTGGTGAGTATGGCTATGTCTGTACTGTCCCTCTTTGTGCTTGGGTGCTTGCTCAGAGTTTAGTAAGGGGATAAAATGATGAAAGGTTATTTTATTTCAATTGTGTTTTTCTGTGGACCTTCATAGTGCTTTGTAGCGTATGTCTAGCTGTTACTCTTGAGGTACAGTGAATTCTCCCCTGCTCACATTTTAGTGGATGGAAGGAGCGGGGTGTGTGTGTGTGTGTGTTTATGGTAGCCCCTTCTTCTCAACATTGTTGAATTTCTGTTGTTGCAGGAAAGATTTTGAAGTTTGTTCTTCTGGGCTGAGTTGCCTGTCCCAGGTGTCAGTTCATTTGCAAGGACTAGAGTCCTTGTTCATTATTCCCAGGGTACAAGTTGAGCAAACAGACCAACAAATGGCATTAGTTGAGAGCCTGGACTATTTAAGAGGAGAAATCAATAAAGCCACAGATGACTTTACTTCCTGGAAGACACATCTACTTGCTTCAGGAAGCCAAAGTGGTAAGACTGTCTGTCACTCAGTAAGGGAGTCAAAGCCTGGTGTAGGAGTGATGTCTTACAGATTTAAATCTAGACTATCCTAAAGACACATTATGTTTTGTTCCAGACATATCTGTCCAGGGTTCTAAGGCAGATAGGTGTGGTTGGAACCCCTAGCTCTTAACTCTTTCTGCCTCATTTCTCTTTTTTCTTAAAGTTTATTTATTTATTTTGAGAGAGAGAAAGGAAGAGAGAGACAATCCCAAACAGGCTCCACACTGTCAGTGCAGAGCCCCATGTAGGGCTCGAACTCATGAACCATGAGATCATGACCTGAGCCAAAATCCAGAGTCGGAGTCGACCATCTGAGCCACCCAGGCACTTCTCTGCCTCATTTCTTTGAGTACCTTGCCTTTGAGTTGATCATGTCACTTTGTAGCACACATGTAGGGAGGCAGCACGGGCTCACTCACTGTTAGCAGATAGTTCTTTCTGAGACTGGAAAGCTGAGGGCTGATATTTGGACTAAATTGGTGGTTATATACAGCATATTAACTGTTTTCGTATTTTTAGCATTCTTCTAGCAGAACTTTCAATAAAAGATGATAAACTTGTAATTCATCTCAGCAAGGAATGTGTCTCATTCATCTTTGTATTCAGCACAGTTTGACACTGTGGCTCACTCGTAGTAGGTGGTTAACAGGTGGCTGTTTTGTAAAAATAACAAGTGAGGATTGTTAATGATTTCTAGAGGCACTGGAGCAAATGATTAGGTTTTTTGTTTGTTTTACACCTTCTTACTTACTAGGAAACCAAATGTTAGATGAAGGGTTTGTGGAAGATTTTTCAGAACAGGTGGAAACTGCCATCCGGGCCATCCTTTGTGCCATCCAGAACTTAGCAGAAAGAAACAGTAAAAAGACAGAGGAGAACACTGACCAAAGCAGACCACAAGAAGAGGATGGTATGTCTGAAATCAAGCAAAAGCTATTTTTCTACTTGATTTAATTTTTAAATTTATTTTTCTGGCTAAATATTTAAAAAAATTTTTTTTGTGTTTATTGTTTATTTTTGAGAGAAAGAGACAGAGCACGAGTCGGGAGGGGCAGAGAGAGGGAGACACAGAGTCTGAAGCAGGCTCCAGGCTCTGAGCTGTCAGCACAGACCCCGATGCAGGGCTCGAATCCACAAACCACAAGATCAAGACCAAGCCAAAGTCGGGCTCTCAACCAGCTGAGCCACCCAGACGCCCCTTTGTGGCTAAATATTTAAGGACAGATATTGGGAATGATGAGTGCGTGAATGGAGATGAAAAGGGTTTATTTTGTGTTACTCATCATGTCTTCCTTTTCTGTGAATGAAAGGGGCAGCAGGCTTGGAGGGACTGCAATCAGGACATCTAACAAAACTGTTAGAGGATGATTTGTGGGCCGACGTGAGCACTCTGCATGTGCAGAAAATCATTTCTGCTGTCTCTGAGCTGTTGGAGAGGCTGAAATCATACGGTGAAGATGGCACAGCAGCAAAACACACGGTAACCAGCAGTGCTTCAGAAGCTTCTTACCATCCAGAGTGGGTTTCACTTTGCTCCATGTAGGTGCTCCCAGAGCAGGCCTTTGGGGGCAAAAATCACTCAAAATTTGTTTTCTTTATGCAGGTAAACATGACTGACAAACTGTGAAAAGCTTAGGGCTTGCTAGCTAAGGGTTATAGTTTTAAGATGCATAGATGCAAAAACAATGCTAGCAACCCACAGTATCTGTCATCTTGGGGATTCTTTCATACCCTAACCACATATTTTCTTGGGTGTTTGATGTTAATGGTGGATGTTGCTGCCATCAGCTAATGAATTGCCACACTCTGCAAGTACCTTTCCCTTCACAACAAGCTAGCAAAGGGGGAGGTTGCCACCTCCATAATATTCCAGAGAAGCAACTTATTTTGTAGGACATTGTAAGTCTGTAGCACTGACTCCAGTGCCAACTTTGATTCTGAATAGAATTCGTTTATAAACATCTTATTCAAAAAAAAAAAAAACAAACCAGTACACTTTATTAAGTAAATGGATTGTGACAGAATTTAAAGTGTACTTTTGTGAAGGTTTGTGTGAAGACGGAAGAAATAGTAGAGGCGTGCGTGCGTGTGTGTGTGTAAGAGAGAAAACATACATAAAACTTACCATCAGTGGCATTTAGTGCATTCACAACATTGTGCAATGACTGTTGCTGTTTAGTTCCAGAACATTTTTATTACAGGGAAAACCCAGCACCCATTACATAGTGTGACCAGGCCTTGTGATCTTTTGCCCGCAGTTCTTCAGCCAATCCTGCTGCTTGTTGGTGCGTCTGGTGCCCATGCTCTCCAGGTACTCAGACCTCGTCCTCTTCTTCCTGACCATGTCTTTGGCAACTCACCGTAGCACTGCAAAGCTGCTCTCTGTTCTTGCCCAGGTCTTTACAGAGCTCGCCCAGGAGGTAAGGACTGTTTATGTGAAGCACCCTGGTGCAGCCAGTACCAAATACTTGGTAGCCATTAAGTGCTTGCTTTCACAGGCTTTTATTTAGGACATTCACAAACAGCTGGAGGTCATTTGTTCTCCCTGTGGATTTTTTAGGGCTTTGTCCAGCACCCTTTCGCTATGCCTGTTTCCACTAAGGTCTTGGAACCTGCAGGTCCCCCACTGATGAAATCCCTAAACTCCAGAGGCTATCCTTAACCTTAGTCTCCTTGTTTGTAAAATGAGATCTGCCCACACTCCTTAGCATTTTTGTGAGAACTACCTTCAACTGAATATACTTTTTGTTTTATTTTGATTTCCTTAGTATTCTAAGATTTTCTCCAAATCTAAGTACAATACTCGTAAGAGTCACTTGAAGATAGGAATTTACAAATTAAAGATGGGCTTTAGGCTTCTTATAAATAGTCAAGAGTTCTTAATTCTGGGTAACTGGAATATTAGAAAGGGTTTAAAAATGGAAGACAAGCCCATGCAGTGTATGTAGAGGACGAATGTGTGTATTTGTTGAGTAATAAATAAATGAATGTCTTATTTGCTCCTTCTGTCTGATGGGCACTGAGCCGGTCTCACATCTCATCACTCCTTGGAAAATATACCATATGCAAAAGAGCGGTAGGACAGTGTATGGTGAGCATACCCTGAGATTTGGGTCAGTTCTGTTTGTCCACTTGTGCTGTTGCTCTTGTCTGACAGGTTTTAGAATGACTTTGGCCTGTGTTTTGGAGTGGGGTGTGGGGGTTTTAATATAAGCAAAGTGTTGGGAGCCCTTCCGCTATTCCAGATGTAGCTACTGTGAGTGATGTGCCCTGCAGAAGGACCTCTGAATCTCCGCCTCGTACAGTCATGTTCTGCCTATACCTGAACCTATTTTAAATGTTTATTTATTTTTGAGAGAGAGAGAGAGAGAGAGAGAGAGAGAGACAGAGCATGAGCAGGGGAGGGACAGAGAGAGAGGGAGACACAGAATATGAAGCAGGCTCCAGGCTCTGAGCTGTCAACACAGAGCCCGATGTGGGGCTTGAACTCACCACAAGATCATGATCTAAGCTGAAGTCGGGCCCTTAACTAAGTCACCCAGGTCCCCCTCAGTCAGCTTTCTAAGAATACATGTCCTGATAGTGAGTTTGCCTTTCCTTTACGTTTTTAAGTATCCAGATTGTATTCATATCCTTTCTGAGTAGTCCTGAGGGAAATTGAAAGTAGGTTAGACTCAGTGCTAAGATAATAGATCTATGTCATAATTATAACACTTAATCCATGGAAAGCTGTTTGTTTGTAACTGAGTCACAATCGGTATTTGCAGGTTTGGGATCTTAATTCCTTGTTAGTTGGCAGCTTATTTTTTAATACATTTCCATCCTCAGATTGACAACTTGATAGCTTGTTGATAAAATTCCTGATTGAGAGCCACTATTTTTGTCTATGGCCGTACCACCCTGAACTCTCCCGATCTCATCTGATCTCGGAAGCTAAACAGGGTTGGGCCTGGTTAGTACTTGGATGGGAGAGAGCCACTATTTTCTTCTACTTGTTTTTCTATTTATTTTTGTCCCACATGCTAGCAGTTGATTTTTCTTTCCAAACTATTTTCCAACACGAAACAGTTTTGTTAACACTTGATGAGTGTTTCTGTGTCTGACCTGTTCTTGACTCTAGCCCCTATACTGTGCCAGCCAGGTGCCTTGGCAGAAAACAGCTGAGGCTAGATGTAGCACCTACCCCAGGAATGATAGATTTAGCTCAAGAGTTGAAGGAGGGGCATATTCTTTTTATATTAAAACTAACATTTTACTTGAGAAGCACCATACCAAATTTTCTTCAATTTTTGAAGTAAAAATGAAACCTGTTGCATCTGTTTCAAGTTGCTGAACCTCCAGGGTTACATGTCTTGTCTCCCTCCTCTTTCTCCTCTTAGTCTTACTAATTTGAGAAGTAAATAAAGAATGACAAAATCCCTTTGGGATTTAGACACTGAGAGGCTCTACCCTTGCTCAATGACTTACTCCTAGGTGCTGTCCAAGTATAATTCATTAAGAGTTTTGTCTTGCCAAATGAAAAATTACCACACACTAAAAGGCCTCTACAGAGTCAAAACCTGATATGTTAAATCTGATGTCAAGCTTTGAAACTGCATAATAACTGTTATCGAGGAGGAAAACAATGTCAAAAGTTTACTGTATATATTCCCATCAGATTTAAAATACTGAGCTAAAAAAAGCTAACATTTTTTTTTTTTGGTATCAGGACTAGAAATCCTTTTTTTTGTTTGTTTTTGTTTTTGTTTTGTTGTTTTAATTGCTTTTGTACTTAACTGTTCACTCTTTTATTTTTAAGGGATTTTGCCTGCCCAAAGAATTCATGGAAGATTCAGCAGGAGAGGGAGCAACTGAGTTCCATGACTATGAGGGAGGTGGAATTGGGGAAGGCGAGGGCATGAAGGATGTGAGTGACCAGATTGAAAATGAAGAACAGGTATGTTTTCATATGTGTGAAATACACATACAGTTTACAGAAGCTCACCCCCATTTCCCTTTGTTTTCAATATTAAATTTCACACATCAGTGTTTTTACTAAGTAATGGTTTCAATCTGTGATCCATGGAACCCTAAGAATACTAAAGCTTTAGGGAGTCAGGTATAAATAAGCCTAGAGAACAAGGAACTTTGCAGCTCAGTCATTAGTTATGGCTATAATTTGAAAGGGAAATGATTGAGGCGCCTGGGTGGCTCAGTTGGTTAAGCGTCCGACTTCAGCTCAGGTCACGATCTCGCGGTCTGTGAGTTTGAGCCCCGCGTCGGGCTCTGGGCTGATGGCTCAGAGCCTGGAGCCTGCTTCCGATTCTGTGTCTCCCTCTCTCTCTGTCCCTCCCCCATTCATGCTCTGTCTCTGTCTGTCTCAAAAATAAATAAACGTTAAAAAAAAAAATTTTGGGGGCGCCTGGGTGGCACAGTCGGTTAAGCGTCCAACTTCAGCCAGGTCACGATCTCACGGTCCGTGAGTTCGAGCCCTGCGTCAGGCTCTGGGCTGATGGCTCAGAGCCTGGAGCCTGTTTCCGATTCTGTGTCTCCCTCTCTCTCCGCCCCTCCCCCGTTCATGCTCTGTCTCTCTCTGTCCCAAAAATAAATAAACGTTGAAAAAAAAATTTTTTTTTTAAAAAGAAAGGGAAATGATTTAAACTTTTGGTGTTTATTTAATTTTTTTTATGTTTATTCATTTTTGAGAGAAAAAAGAGCATGAATGGAGGGCAGAGAGAGAGAGGGAGACACAGAATCTGAAGCAGGCTCTGAGCTGTTAGCATAGAGCCCAATGCAGGGCTTGAACCCATGAACTGCGAGATCATGACCTGAGCCAAAGTCAGATGCTTAACCAACTGAGTTACTCAGGCACCCCATTAAATTCTCTTATTTTAAATGGGGAGGTCTTTGTTGATGATTTTCTGACATCTTTTTGGTAGTGGTTCATTTAAAGATAAAAACCGTGGCTATTTTAAGTGACCACTGCATTAAGTAATAATGCCATTGTTTACTCTTAATAGGTTTTATTGTATGTCTTTAAGACCCATTGAAAAATTTTAATCTATATCCTCTTTTGGTTGGAATGAAGAATGTTTTTGAAATAGATGGCTTGGGCTAAGATTTATCCAAAGGACAAACGAGTGCCGATTCATAGGGGCACTTGTATCCCAATGTTTATAGCAGCATTTTCAACAATAGCCGAATTATGGAAAGAGCCTAAATGTCCATCAACTGATGAATGGATAAAGAAGATGAGGTTTATATATACAATGGAATACTGCTTGGCAATGAGAAAGAATGAAATCCTGCCATTTGCAACAACATGGATGGGAATGGAGGGTATTATGCTAAGTGAAATAAGTCCGAGAAAGACAGATACCATATGTTTTCACTCATATGTGGAACTCAAGAAACTTAACAGAAGACCATGGGGGAACGGAAGGGGGAGAATAATTTCAAACAGAGAGTGAGGTAAACTGTAAGAGACTCTTAAATACAGAGAACAAACTGAGGGTGGAAGAGGGAGTGGTACAGGGAAGAGGGAGTGGTACAGGGAAGAGGGAAAAATGGGTGATGGACATTGAGAAGGGCACTTGTGGGGATGAGCTCTGGGTGTTGTATGTAAGCAGTGCATCATGAGAATCTATCCCCAAAACCAAGAGCACACTGTATATGCTGTATGTTAGCTAACTTGACAATAAATTATATTAAAAAATTAAAAATTAAAAAATAAAAATGTTTTACTAGAAAAAAAATTAAAAATAAAGCCAAGGGGCACTTGGGTAACAAAAAAACGGGGTGTGTGTGTGTGTGTGTGTGTGTGTGTGTGTGTGTGTTGAGAGAGTGTGAGCAGGGGAAGGACAGAGAGAGGGAGAGAACTCCAAGCAGGCTCTGCATTTTCAGTGCAAAGCCTGATGTGGAGCTCGATCCCATGAACTGTGAGATCTGAAATCAAGAGTCAGATGCCCAATGGCCTGAGCCACCCAGACACCCCTGTTGGCTTTTTTAAATGCGTGTCTCATTTGGTAGTGATTTTTTTTTTTTTTTTTACGTATTATTATTATTAGTCATTTAGATTTATCAACTGTGACTTGAAGAATAAGAGATAATGGAATTTCTTTTTAGCGCCTATATTCTAAGTCTAAAGCAGACCATAAATTTTTATTTAAGGTGTGGTTATAACTATTAGAAATAAAGGACCAAACCAATTCAAACTTACTCTCATCCTTAGAAGGGAAAGGTGGAAAAAAAAGCCAAAAGTGTGGTAGAGCTCTTTTTTAAAATTTTTTTTATTTTTTTATTTTTTTTAACGTTTTATTTATTTTCGAGACAGACAGAGACAGAGCATGAACAGGGGAGGGGCAGAGAGAGAGGGAGACACAGAATCGGAAGCAGGCTCCAGGCTCTGAGCCATCAGCCCAGAGCCCGACGCGGGGCTCGAACTCACGGACCGCGAGATCGTGACCCGAGCTGAAGTCGGACGCTTAACCGACTGAGCCACCCAGGCGCCCCAAGCTCTTTTAATGCATAATATATTTCTTTTTTATTTGCCTTTTCTCTATTTCTCAAATTTAACTTTGTCAAAAGTACTTTTCTCATAGGAAAATATTAAAGCCAAAAAAAAAAAGAAAATAGAAAAGTGCAATCCAATGTGAAAAATATTGAGATAAAAGCTATCAGAACAATTTGGTAGTATCTCATAGATTTTGAATTGTGTATATTCTTTGACCTAGGAATTCCATGTTTCCTGATAGAAATGTTAATGTTTTTTACTCAAGTATGTTCACTATACTATTATTTATAATGGTGAAAATTATAAAAGAATCCAAATATTTATCAGAGGGAATTATTTAAATTATGTTACCATCCATGCAGAATAGCATTATAAGTTAGAATGAGGTAGATTTATATGTATCAGCATAGAAATATATCTAAGAGACATTTTTTGAGTTAAAAAAGAAAAGTAGAATGCCAGCTTGTGAAGCAATGATCCATTTTTGTTTAAAAAGATATTGGGAGGCAGATATTGCTACAGATTGCCTTTATTACTAAATGCTTATTGGTGTATTCATGGTTAAAAAGATGCACCAGAATGTCACTGATGCTGATTTCTTTGGGAGGAGGATGGTGGTGCCATGGGAAACTAACTTTTTCTGTTTTAATTCTTTTAATGGGATTTTATTATTTTTGTATTTTAAAAAAGCATTTTTAAAAATCCCACCATAATGAAAGAACAGTCATGAATCTTTGGCCCAAATATCACCTAGAGTATATAGAAATATATAGTTTAAGGGAAAGTGGACAAAATTACATTGAGTTACTGTCTATGAGAGACTAAAATGATAAAAATATTAGAGATATGGGGAATACAATAAGAATGAATTTTTATCCTTAAGAATTCATATTTTTTGAGACTGCATATTCTTGTTAAATCTGGATTTTTTTAACAATTCACATGAAAAAGAACAACAAAATTCTGTATTCTCTAATCACAGCGCAGTAAAACTGGAAATTATAGACATATTAAAGCAAACTAGAAATTGTTTGTGGTTGTCTCTGTTGGTTCTCTTTTTTTCTCTCCCCAGAGATAACTCTATACCATTAATGTTGGCATTTAGGTATTTCTATTTTATGTAGAGCTAAATAAACATTAGCAAAGTTATAATGTTTATGTTTTCTATAATACTTTTTGATATAGGCAGAAGATACACTTCAGAAAGGCCAAGAAAAGGATAAAGAGGATCCCGACTCAAAACCAGACATTAAGGGCGAGGATAATGCCATTGAGATGTCAGAAGACTTTGATGGGAAAATGCATGATGGGGAACTTGAAAAAGGTTTGAGATTGTCACTTCATTCTTGTTTTTAAAAAATACTTTATCTAGGAAATTACATTTTCCCAATAAGGAGCCTATTATCTTTTTTAGCAAGTTTATTACTCTGCATAACTGCAGATGAAAACATCAGCTATATGCATGTTTCATCACTGTCTCCATGGAGGCAGAAGTCTATAGTTCATTCTGGAGATTCTTCTGAGCAAACTGAGACATTGACTGGTATTTTGGCTGCCTCATGCACTATGTGCAGTGACTTCCCCTTCAGGGAACCTTGAAGGAACAAGGAGAGATGTCCCTAACAGAGCTTGGCTTAAAAGTAAATTGTTCAGGGGAGCCTGGGTGGCTCAGTTGGTTGAGCCAACTTTGGCTCAGGTCATGATCTCGCAGTTTTTGAGTTCGAGCCCCACATCAGGCTCTGTGCTGACAGCTCAGAGCCTGGAGCCTGCTTCAGATTCTGTGTCTCCTTCTCTCTGCCCCTCCGATGCTCACGCTCTGTCTCTCAAAAATAAATAAACATTAAAAATTAAAAAAAAAAAAAAAATGCCTCCTTAAAAAAAAACTTATATTAAAAAAAAGTAAATTGTTCAGGGTAGTTTCTTAAAAAATCTTTTTAAAAATCATAAAAATAGACATTTGTGACAGATGATTTGGAACAAAAGTTCAGGAGTAAAATATCTATATCTACATTTGTAAAATAGATATCTATACACACATCATAAATAGTTCTATAGTCAGCTTTTTTCATTTAACATATAAACATTCCCCTGTCATTACAATTTGCTTGAGAATATGATTTCTTATAGCACATTGTCATCTGTTGTGTTTATACCATAATTCAGTTCTTACCCCTAAATTTCTCTCCAGAGCTTAATTTGAGATAATTGTGTCTTCTTCTAAGTGAAGATCTTGCAGAAATGAAAATTGACCTTAGAGTAGAAAAGCATATGCTTGCCTAAGCAGCATAAGAATATAACCTTTGTCACAGTAGACTGAGCAAAAACAATTGCGAAAAATTACGATTGAGTTAGATGTATGATTTTAAAAGATGGTCAAAATAGAAGTGTAGAGTATGTTGGAGATGGGGAGGAACCTTGGACATCATTTCACAGACAAGAAACCAAAGCCCAGTAAAGTTGCTGAGTCTCATAATGATGAATATCCTCCCCACCCCCCAGCACCAGAAGTAGACATCCTGACAGCTGTTCCATCACCCTTCTGTTTATTAATATCACACATTACAGACTTCTTTTTTCCTTCAAATAGTTTGCAGAACACAGTAGGACTGCTTCAGGAGATCTAAAGGCATCTGTGTGTACAGTGTTCTGTAAATGCAAGCAGTAAATCTCAGGTGGGGCACTTGCCAGGTGGTGGGTCCATGCCTCTTCTGCACATGGCCCAGTCAGTTCGGGGATTTGCCTAACCTCAGTGCATTCCCTTACAGAAGAGGATGATGGGAAATCAGACAGTGAGGGCGGAGACCTGGATAAACAGATGGGCGATCTGAATGGTGAGGAAGCTGACAAACTTGATGAGAGGCTTTGGGGTGATGACGATGATGAGGAAGATGAGGGAGAAGAAACTGAAGAAACAGGACCAGGAATGGATGAGGTAATTAAAAGATTCTCCCCACCCTGTAGTCCCCAGCTTGAGAGGAGACTTTCTTCCAACCAGCTACCACTCCCTGTCATTTACTGCTCTTCCTTTTCTGCCTTTTTTTCTTTCTTCCATCCTTCTTTTTTTTCTTCTTTTTTTTTTCTGTCTTACTTAATTGAACTCAGAGCTAAAAGAATGGTCTGACCTGGGCCATTCCATGTGTAATGGAGGAGGAAAATTAAGGAGACTGTGCAAATGCTCTGATTCTGCTGTTGGCCACTGAACCTCCCCAGCTCTCTGCTTAGGAGAAATCAGGGCTGGGTGTGACACTGCAGCAGCATAGTGTGACCCACCCCACTGTTCACACACCTGCTAATACTGCTACCATCTGGATGAAGCCAGAATGTTCTTTCCAGGTCATGGAGGACACCCTGTCAGCTGGATATTTCCAGAGGATAGGCTCAACAGACAGAGATTGTACATGTCTAAGAGCTAGTTTAGATAGAATCAACTTACATGAAAGCGGTTTCTTAGATTGAGAGTAATGATTTTGTTTTTTCTGCCTCTGATATTTAGGAAGATTGTGGACTTGTTGCCAAAGACGACAACTTGGATGCTGGGAAGTCAAACAGAGATAAAAACCGAGATAAGGAAGAAAAGGAAGAAGCAGAAGTTGTTGATGATAGACAAGGCCAAGACAAAATTAATGAACAAATAGATGAGGTAATGAGGATTTGAAACCAGTCTGCTCCAGATTCAAGGTCAGGGCTCACAGCTCCTGGGAGTCTCAAGACATTTTTTTTTTTTCCTATTCATCATTTTCCCATTGCCTCATAAAAGAGCATGTTACAAAGTCTCTCAATAGGACATAAAATATCTAACTATTGGTTACTAATGAGATTGTCTTGATTCTGTTTGGGCTCATGCTGGAGTTTGGAAGCTAAGTTCTGTGATTCTTTTCTATATATCTTCTCATAAATTTCCGTTTCCTCTTAAAATTAAGTAACACAGTACCTCTTATCAGTGGAGAACCTGCACAGTAAGTGAGGTTTGAAAATCCAACATGAAAATTCTAGAAACATCAGTAAAATTCTAACATGTGGGAGAAATTTTAGAGAAGAGATCTTGTATTCTCTTAGCGTAAGTGCTTAGAGCTAATTATTTGCAAATGCTACTTTTTTAAAAAAAGTTAATTTTTTCCTGTTCTCTCCATTGTCAAAGAGGGAATATGATGAGAATGAGGTGGATCCTTACCATGGCAATCAGGAAGAGCTGCCGGAACCTGAGGCCTTGGACCTTCCAGATGACTTGAACCTGGATAGTGAAGACAAGAATGGTAGTGAGGACACAGACCAGGAAGAAGGAGGTGTGTCTTTCAAAACCTAAAGAGTCCAGTTCAACTCACTGAAAATGAGCAATAACCTATTTCTTCAGGCCATATTATGGCCAAGTCATAAATCGTGTCTGGTCAGCCCAATTCCAATTTGAGAAAATTGTTTGCTTTTTCTCTATAATCTTTCTCACCTGACTAGACTTAAAGCTTAATCTGAGAAGAATTAAAGTAAACTACCTGGTGTTTGTTATTAATTTACCCTCCTGTCCTGTGTTCTAGTACTGTAGAATCCGGGTGGTGCTTCATTTCCCCACAGCTGTCTCCTGATGGCCCGCCTTATGGGGTGATGTGAACACTGCAGTCTGGGTATATCCAGGCCTCTTACGGAGCCTTGTTAACAGCTTTCTTAGGGAAATGATTGTTTCAGTTAATGATAGCTGTGCTTATGTTGTGTGTTTAGTTTGGAATATGAAGTCATTTTAGTGGGGTATGAAATTGAATAATCAAATCATATGGCACTTGACAATAATCTGCCTGTCACCCATTGTTCAGTTTGAGTGACTTCCCTAGGGAGAGCTGTCTCATATTGGAAGCATTGTATAGTGCCCCGTAACAGAAGGTCCCCAATCATGGTGGGTATCCAGACAAAAATATGAGCTAGCCTTACTATGCTTCATAATGAATCAGTTACCTATTTAGGAAACCCATTAAAAATTTTTTTAAACACCATATTGTTGGGGGGGCGGGGCGGGCACCTGGGTGGCTCAGTTGGTTGAGCATCTGACTTCATTTCAGCTCAGGTCATGATCCCAGGGTTGTGGGATCAAGCCCCGCTTGTGTTCCATGCTGAGTGTGGAGCCTGCTTAAGATTCTCTCTCTCCCTCTGCCCCTGTCCGTGTTCATCCATGCTCTCTCTCTCAAAAAAACAAAACACAAAACAAAACAAAAAAACCCCACACCTTATTGGAACCAAATTAGCAAGTTACAAAAGAATAAGAGGTATCATTTATGTAAAAACTTAATACAATACTATATATTATTAATGGGTACATCAAATGTAGGAAAACATCAGAATAAAACACAACTTCAGGTTATGGTGACTTCAGGTTAGGAAGGGCAAACGCCTCCAGAATCCAGATAGTTGTACCCAGAATCATTTGTTTCTTAAAAACAAGTGGCAGAAGGGGCGCATGGGTGGCTCAGTTGGTTGGGTGTCTGACTTCGGCTCAGGTCATGATCTCTCAGTTTGTGAGTTTGAGTACCACATCAGGCTCTGTGCTGTCAGCTTGGAGCCTGGAGCCCACTTCAGATTCTGTCTCTTTCTCTCTCTCTGCCCCTTCCCTGTTTATTCTGTCTCTCTCTCTCTCTCAAAACTAAGTAAACATTAAAAAAAAAATTTTTTTTTAAAGTGACAGAAGTTTGGTACATATATGGCAAAATGTTCACATCTATTAAATCTAGTAGGTGAGTATATGGGTCTTTTTATTTTATTTGGTTTTGCTTATTTTATAATATTTATTTTTGAGAGAGAGACACAGAGATAGCATGAGTTGGGGGTGCGGCAGAGAGAGAGAGGGAGACACAGAGTCCAAAACAGGCTCCAGGCTCTGAGCTGTCAGCAAAGAACCTGATGCGGGGCTGAAACCCACGAAACGTGAGATCATGACCTGAGCCAGAGTCAGACACCCAACCAACTGAGCCACCCAGGTGCCCTGGCTCTTAAGATTTTAAAATGCATTTTCCGTGTTTAAAGTATTTAGTAATTAAAAAACAATAAATTAGTGAACTATTTAACCAGAATCATTTGGTTAAAGATTTGATAGAGGCTTTCCTCATGCTAAGAACAAGTCTTCACTCTTTGAATCTCTAGCTTACTTTTTTTTTTCTTCATTTTCATATAACTTTATTATAGAAGGAAAAGAAAATCTCCCAAAATCTATAAAGGCCAAACTTCTTACATTAAATTCTAGCTGACTTTTTAAGCACTAAATTGTTGCTTCAGAGGTCATTTCATTACCATATAATTTTGGAATCTGACTTCAACCTTAAATTCAACAAGTAAGCCAGCATGAAATTAAGAAAATTAAAGAATTATTTGCTAACAAATTGACTGTGATTCTGAAGTGTCCAAAGTATAGGAATGTTCTCTTAATAAATAAAACCTTTCCAAATAAGATTGTTTCCATTGAATGTATGTTGTACTTTCTATTTATGATAAAGAAGGATGTCTACCAGTTATTCCCAAGGATAATGTCATTTCCTGTTTTTGGTCTAAAATGTCCCTATTGTGGCAGCTCTCAGGATTTTTTAGTGGATTAATTACTTAGAGTTTGTTAATGGAATGCACCATCCAAACAACTGTATGTATGTAAAATATTAAGTATGGTTTAGAGCAGGTGTGGACTAAACTTTTTCTGTAGAGTCAGGTAATAAATATATCAGATTTTACAGGCCGTAAACTGAGACAGGGGTTGCAAAAACTCTACTCTGCTGTTGTAGTAGTGTGAAAGCAGCCATAGACAATACTGAATGGGTGGAGTAAACACATAAGGAAATAGATATGGCTGTATTCCAGTAAAACTTTATTTACAGAAATATGTCGGCCAGATTTGGCTCTTAGGACATAGTTTGCCAGTTCCTGGCTTGAGACTAATAAACACTTGTGTTAACTCCATCCCATGTTAAATCATGTTAAATTTGGTGTTCTTTCTTTTTGTTGTTATGTATCCAGAAGATAATCCTTTGGAAATTAAAGAAAAGCCAATGGATACTGAAGAAGCAGGTCATGAAGCTGAGGAAATAAAGGAACAGACCGAGGCTGACCACAGTGAAGGTCAGGGTCAACCTGAACCTGAAGAAGGCCCCAGTGAAGATGATAAGGGTGAGGGAGAAGAAGAGATGGACACAGGAGCTGATGACCAAGATAAAGACACTGCTGAACATCCTGAAGAAAACTCAGACGATGAGCGTCAGTCTCTGGAGGACAAGGACAAGGAAGCCAATGAGGAAAGTGCAAACCATGACGTTCCTGTTGACCAAGGTCTCCAGCCCCAGGTATTGTAAGGTCTTTGGCTTGTCTCATGTTAAAAGTAATAGTGAGGAAGGGGCGCCCGGTTGGCTCAGTTGGTTAAGAGTCCAACTTCAGCTCAGGTCATGATCTCGCAGTTCATGAGTTCAAGCCCCACACTGAGCTCTGTGCTGGTGGTGCAGAACCTGCTTGGGATTCTCTGTGTCTCTCTGTCCCTTCCCCACTTGCCCTCTTTCTCAAAATAAATAAATAAACTTAAAATAAAAAAATAATAGTGTGGGGGAGAGTTTACCTTATTCTGATCAGAATCTTTTAGGATACTTCTCTGTCACCAGGTGGCGCTGCTGAGCAGCTTTAAGTTTCTGTTTAAGACACTTTCTGGCTATTACCCTTCCTGCAGTCTCCCCATGGTGAGCAGTGGGGCACCTGCCAGTTGTAGTGGTCCCCTACCTCATATTCTTCCCCCAGCGCATCTTAATGTGGTGTTTGCTTACCCTGCAGAAGCAGGAAGAAGAAGAAGAAGGGAGCGGGGAGAACTCTGACACAGAGGAGCAGGTGCCAGAGGCCACGGAAAGGGAAGAACACGATTCCTGTGGGCAGACCGGGGTGGAGAGTGTGCAGAGTGCACAGGCTGTGGAGCTGGCTGGGGCCGCGCCCGAAAAGGAGCAGGGAAAGGAGGTGATAGGCCCTTACTGCTTCTGCCAGTTGCCTCTATTGGGGGGGTGGGGTCTCTGTTCCCTGTGTGAAATTACGACCCATTTAGCTGTAGTTGGTTTATGTGTGATTTTGTTTTGTTGTTGACATCTAAAAGATCATCTCTCATTCTTTGGGAAATGATCAGATACCTGATTTTATATGCCTCTCAGAACAAACCCTAGAATATTTGCTACACTGTATTTAAGTATTGTGCTTAATGAGAAAAAGCTATTAAACTCATAGTTCTTTGTGGGAGAACAGGTTCATGTTAATTTTTAGAAAGCTCCCAAGGAAAGAAAGGTTGCATTTAGACTTCATATAGTAATATGCCTCAAATAGTGTTTCCTTTTCCCTTGCTGTTCACCAGGCTCTAAAAGTTGTAACTTAAAAAGCAAAAGCACTTCTTTATTTCTTGAACCAGAGTGATATGCTGTGTATGGCCACAGTCCAGGTGACTGGCATGCTGTGGAAAGAGCACTGACAGAGGACCTGCTCTGGTGACTCTCAACAGCTCCTTAAGCCTCATTGAGCCCAGTTCTCTCACCAGTAATAACACCTGTTTATACTTCTTGTGTCCCCCTCCACCATGTTTATTGAGCACCCACTAGGTGATGCTAAGCATTTTCATTACTTCAGGTCCTCACAGTAGTCCTGTAAGAGAGCTGGTTAGTGTTCTTAAGACGTTCTCCATTTTATATTTGAGTTAAGCTGCAGTAAAGTGAAATGACAATCTCAAGGGTATACAGCTGGTTGATGGCAGAGTCTGGTTTCTAGTTGAGGTCTGTCCTGCCTTCAGAGTAAGCCATTACAATCCTGGAAACAAGGAACTAATCAGCCTTACAGAGCGAAGTCACTCAAGAGGGTAACATATCTGGATATAGATGCTCCTGTTTTTGCCCACAGGCCAGGCCTTAGTCATGGCTCAGCTCCGGACCAGGGAGGCAGGTATATCATGTGACTCTGAGAGGACAATAACAGAGAAGCTATGGGAACTACAGCCCAGTAAGCAGGTGTTTGTATAGCATCTTCCACCCTCACTCTCTCATGGCTTGGATTTCACAGGAGCACGGGAGTGGAGCTGCAGATGCAAACCAGGCAGAAGGCCACCAGTCCAACTTCATTGCTCGATTGGCTTCCCAGAAACAGACCAGGAAGGACACACAGGTCTCTATCACTCTTCAGCGAAACTTAGGTGAAGGCTGCATCTGGAAAGGATGTGCTAAGTGTAGTGGTTTTTTTAAAAAAAAAAAAAAAGCCACGTTCCCAGGCTTTGCCGTCTCACCAAACCTGATGATAGCCTCAGCAAGCAGATCAGGACCGTGGGGCTTTCCCATTGGAACCGGGGGCTTCTTCCCCATGTGGGTGCATGTACACACAGACACACACACACACACACACAGACACACACACACACACACACACACACACACACACACTCCTCCTTATTCCTGTTATGCAGCCTAAGAGCCAGTCGTTAGGTGCTGTTGCCTAGGACTAGCCAGTCTTTTTTCCACCATCATTACTCTTCTGTGTTTTAAAAATTAGGTTTTTTAAAATATGGTATAATTCATGTACATGATTTATGAAATTCATATATAAAAACAGTCCCCTAAAAAGCTTCCATCTTATTCCCGTTTTCAAGTCACCCAAGAGTAAATTGGTGCTACCAGTTTTATTTTAAAGATATTTTTGCATATGTAACATATTTCAGATACAAAGTATATCATAGACATTATCCTGAATTTGTGTATACATACATGAACATTCTTCTTAACTGGCTCATTGAATTCCATTTTTGTATGGCTGTACGTAATTTAGTTAACCAGCCCCCTGTGGCTAGACATTAGTTTTTTTGCCATTACAGACAAACCTCTAATGAATTTCCTCATATTTCCCACAGAGTTTCAAGAGGAAACCTGGACAGGCTGACAATGAACGCTCCATGGGTGATCACAATGAGCGAGTGCATAAGCGGCTGAGGACTGTGGATATGGAGAGCCACACTGAGCAGGGGCCAGCCCAGCCCCATGCCCAGGTGGAGGACGCAGATGCATTTGAGCACATTAAACAAGGCAGTGACCCTTATGATGCACAGACGTATGGTATGGTTCAGGGAAGGCTTCTCCTTTGGTCACTGAGCTGAGAGTTTATGCTGTATTACTGTGTGCCCAGCAGATGAACAAATCCATCTTAGGGGTGGGAAACGGCTTTTTAAAATGTTTTCTCTCTAGTTCGAATTATGTGGGAATACAGTTTGTTTTTTGGTATAAAGGTATCTGTAGACAAGTGCAGGTTTCGGGGTCTGGTGTAAGTCTTTTATATATCCTTGATAACAGCTGCCCGCATGCAAACCTAGTGCTTATCTCTGGGTTTCTGAGACGTGGACATTTCTTCATAGTCACAGTGAGGTCATTTCCTGCAATGGCAGGAGCTGTGAACTAGAAATGTGTTTTTCTTATAAGTGAAAAGGAAAAAAAACTCCACATAAGAAGGGAGTGGTCAGTCATTACTCAGTCTCCTTTTTTAGTTCTCTTGGTGACTTCTTAATATTTCATTCCTAGTATATAAACTCATGTAGATAATATTTATCTTTGAGCACAGTTTCAGAAACGATTGCTCTATCATGAATTACCTTTTTTCTCTGTCTTCACTTTTTAGAAAAATAAAGCAGTAATAATAATTTGCTACCATGAATTGAGCTCTTACTTTGTACCAAACACTGTACTGAGCCTTTGCTGCATGATCATGGAATTTTTACAATAATCTTAAGATCTACGATATTTCCATTTTATAGATGAGCACACTGAGGCCAGACAAATTTAAGAACTTGTCCAAGATCACAGTGCTTGTCTTCAGTGTTGGTCTTTCTGTGTCCTGTGTTATACTCTTACTCATTACAATATCTCCACTCATAACTTGGTAAAGGAGGATAATTCCATTAGCTGCTCTGAGTCATGTGTCCTCCCTGTTTATTCTGGTTCGGTCTCTTGTAATAGCAGTAAAAACCTAGCTAAGCATCCTACTTTTGTGGTAGAGAATAGGCAGTTACATCAATAGGTCAGTAGGGCATCACAGACAAGCCAAGCACTGTGTTCATGCCATATAGTTGGTCAGCAGGAGAACAGCATTAGTAAGATCTCAGAAGTGGAAAGTGAGAAACCACACCCACACATGTTCTATGTGTTTGTATGCTTTATTGGCAGATGTGGCCAGCAAGGAGCAGCAACAGTCTGCAAAAGATTCCAGCAGGGGTCAGGAGGAGGAGATGGAGGACACTTTCATGGACACAGAGGAGGAAGAGCTCCAAGCAGCAGACGCAGAGCAGCTGAAGCCAGAGGAGATCAAGTCAGGGACCACAGTGAGCCCCGGTGGGTCCTATGGTGAACAAATCCCTCCTACGTTCGCTTACAGTAGTCGCTTTCGTGTGGTACCATCTGATCTGGTGGTTCTATCTATATCCTGACCCATAGTGTAGGTGTTCATTTGCCTATGAAAATTCCACTCTATCTCACCTAGGAGTCAGAAGGTGGAGGAGTGATGTTGGAGACACTGTCCTGCAAGGAGACCTCAAAAGCCTGAGTTCTAGGCAAATGCCATCACTCTTCTTTAAATATGTAGAAGAAAAAAAATAGGACACTTACTGCAGTTATGACGGGAAGACACTTTTGATTATTAGACAGATGTTTTCAATTATATGAAAATACTCAATTTTAGCATAAAATGCAGTAAAATATTTAGAGAAATAGAGTGGGGAAAATGCATGTGTAAAAGTAACCAAACTTCTTACATATAGTTCCATTTCATAGTTGACCAAGTGTTATTACTGGATAATTTATTTAAAAAATAAAAAAGACATGCATTTAACACATTAAAAAATAACTTTATCAGCAGTGGAATAAATACACATTCAAAACAACTTGCAAATTGGAACGCCTTTTTTCCCCTGCTTCCTGTCCTCTCTGAAGTTTTAGAAGCATTGACTGTGCCATTATATGACAGTGGGAATGGCATAGCTCTGATGAAAACTCAAAATCCAGACTTTGCCTCTTACTCACATTATAGGCTGTGGCATATTATCCATATTTTCTTTACCTCAGTTTCCTCATCTGTAAAATGGAACTAGGATTTATTTATTTAATTTTATTTTATTTATCTTTTTAACATTTATTTATCTTTGAGAGAGAAAGACAGAGTGTGAGTGGGGGAGGAGCGGAGAGAGAGGGAGACACAGAATCTGAAGGAGGCTCCAGGCTCTGAGCTGGATGGGGGGCTCGAACTCACTGACTGCGAGATCACGACAGAGACAGAGACAGAGAAACACAGAGCGTGAGTGGGGGAGGAGCAGAGCGAGAGGGAGACACAGAATCTGAAGCAGGCTCCAGGCTTTGAGCCCCGATGTGGGGCTCGAACTCACTGACTCTGAGATCATGACCTGAGCTGAAGTGGGATGCTCAACTGACTGAGCCACCCAGGCACCCCTATTTATTTTTTTTAATTTGAGAGAGCACGTGCATGCAGGTTGGGGAGAGGGGCAGAGAGGGAGAGAGAGAATCCCAAGCAGGCTCAACGCTCGATGCAGAGCCCAGCGGGAGGCTGGATCGCATAAGCCGAAATCAAGAGTTGGATGCCTAATGGACTCAGCCACCCAGGCATCCCTAGTTTTTATTTTCATCAAAGTTCTACGTGCATGTATTTTAAAGAGTCACACACTGCACAGTGCAGTCTCCCCTATTCCCCTCCCTCCCAGAAGAGCCGCCTTCGACCTCATGGTGGGGAGGAGAGAAGGTCAGGGGAGTAAGAATTGGCAGTGAATATCCCAAAGAGAAAGAACATGTGAAACTTGTATGGGGAAACGTGCTGGAGAGTGAAGGAGTGAAGTGTGAGTAATCATTAAGATCGGCAGGCAATCTTGGAGGCTCAGTCTGTGTGTAATATCAGAGTAAGTAAAACAATGTCCTTGTATGCAAATAGGCTATGATGAGGTGGACATGGAGACCCACAATGTTAGAACAGAAGAAGACCAAGATCCCAGGACCGACATATCCCATGGGGAGACAGAGGATATGAAACCAGAGGGAAGCCAAGATTCGACCATTCACACAGCCCATCAGTTCCTTGTGGACACAGTTTTCCAGGTGCTAAAATTTTCACAAATTATTGCTATGATAAGTTAACAAAATGTAATTATAAACTGGTTTAAAATTTTTATCTTTAGAACTTCATGGAATATCTGGTTGTTTGGGGGCATCTCATCCTTACCAAAGTGTTTAGGAAACCAATTGGTATGACCACTTCTCTAAACAGATGACACCGTTCCAGCAGTTGGTCCCAGGGTCAGAGTGGGTGGTCTGCCCCAACCTGGCTGTGATGGTGTGTCTGGTTCTCCAGCCTCAGGCTCGCAGATCTAGATCTGCTCTTCCCATGTTCAGCATCCTTATGTGAGGAGCTGTAGGTAACAATTCAGTTCATGCTGACGAAGTAGCAAGAATATTTGGCTTAATGCCTGCATTTAGGAAAAGCAGATTTAACGGAGTTGTTTTCCCGAATCGTTTGACTTAATAGCAGTCTAGATTATTCAGAGAACGTTTTGATATTGATAATTTTGTGGAGTTTTTGTTTTTATTTTGCTGGATAGATTTCTTCTAAATGGTAAAACTTCCTTTATCTTGTCTCTACACAAAGGGAAATAGAAGAATAGTTGTCTGGCATCTTATTGTGCCATCAAATTTGCTTACGCTCTGTGTCTCAGGGGCATGTATTTGTAGTTCATACTACTGGGAAGAAGGCAGCCAGTGATATAATGAGTTGGTGATTTCAATCTAGGCTGCCTCTTATCTGTGGCTTTTTCTTCTTAGCCCTTTTTAAAAGATGTCAGTGAGCTAAGACAGGAGCTGGAGAGGCAGCTGGAAACATGGCATCCACACGAATCTGGAAACCCAGAAGAAGTAAGTCACCAGTCTTTTCATAAGATATCTTGATTTTCTTTTTTTTTTAAGTTACAGCAAGCTTAACAGGTTCTTAGCACCAATTACTTTCGTAAAAGGGACTGAGTATATGAAGACTGTAATTACAGTCTGAAGCCTAAGTCTTTCCAGTGCTTTCTGCCTACTTTGCCACTAGACATGTAGTTTAATTAAACCACAGAAAAGCTGATGTGTTTATTTCCTTTAATTTCTCTTGCTAGCTCTATGAGTTATAACTGATATGACATTGGTTGTGAAATGAGGCAAAATGTGTCATCCTCACAGTAGGCCACCTGGAATATTGCTGGCTGACTTAATGTGGCAGCATAGCTTAAACAGAAGCTTCATTTTTAATGAGCTTGCATCCTGAATTTACTGTATTATCCATGTTTGTATTTTGTGCCTATAATCATCATTCCTACTACACACCTGTATGAAGGGTCTGTCATACTTGGAGCTTTGTGTCTGGGAAAGAAGCACACTGTTGAGATTGGCACTCATCGTTTTTGGTTTTGAAACTTGACCCTGAGAGCCTACGATTAAGTGGCTGGATCTGCTGGCACCAAAAGTACCCACTCACAGCTCCCCACCCATACAGAATGTGCAGTTTATCCTCTTTGTAGGTGATGAGAATTAGTTGTTGATTTGGTCATGCAATCCAATATTTTCTGCCTTGTTGTTTCACCCTTTCTCATTCGGAACTGTGAGTTGTGGTTTTGGTAGAAGATGAGACATTTTTAGGATGTGGACTAGATGGCAGCCTGCTGAGTTGGCTTCTGTTGACAGAGTTCACGCGGGTCATTTTCTGCTACTCTGTTTCAAGTGTCTTCTTGCTGTAAATGACATGGCTGGCTCTGACGTTGTAAGAGTCACTTCTATGTCGTTGTCACAGGAGAAGGCTGCAGTGGAGATGTGGCAGAGTTACCTGGCCGTAACTGCGCCTCTTTCACAACAGTTGTGTGAACAGCTTCGTCTCATATTAGAGCCTACCCAGGCCGCCAAGCTGAAGTAAGTCTTCTCCACTAAGCACGCCCCCTGTGCCCTGAAAAGATGGCCGTGTCACCTTTTCTATTGAGCTCAGCCCCTAACCACTTAAAAGTGCTGGCTTCTAGGTTGCCATTTATGCTGCGTGGATATGTTATTCCATACCTTTCTTCATGTTCTCTCTAAAAACTGAAGTGTCTGCGAAGTTTGGTACGAGTGCAGTTCCTTTGATTCATTAGCCTCTGATGAGAAAACTGGTTGGTGGAGCCTTTGGGTGGGTGTATGGGCTTGCTGCATGTGTTACTCACCTAGATCTTCGCAAAGGTTTATCCAAACTCATAGTTTCAGATTAGAAAAGAGTCAAAGACTTAATCAGTGCAAACATTCTTTTTCTAATTTTTTAAAACTTGTTGTAGCTTTCATGGAAGGGCCTGATTATTGACACATATATAACCAGTTTTTCTGGCTGCCCTCCTTTCTCAGTTGATGATGACATTTGAGTGTGTCAGGTTACTGGTTAAAAGGTATTATAATGTGATCTTATTCTTTAAAAAAATTTTTGGAGGATGAACAATTGTTAACTAATCTTTGCCCCATTTGGGTAAATTTAATAGAGGAGACTATCGAACTGGGAAGCGGCTGAACATGCGGAAGGTCATTCCATACATTGCTAGTCAATTTCGGAAAGACAAGATTTGGCTTCGAAGGACCAAGCCCAGTAAACGCCAGTATCAGATTTGTTTGGCCATTGATGACTCTTCTAGCATGGTAGACAACCATACCAAACAGGTAAGGAAACACAGGTGCTAATTTAATGAGAAATTAATGCCAAGCCATGCTCTATGGCCACCTAAAAGTTTTAAATATAATCTGGCAAAAAGCACTTTGAAATACCAATTACTGTTCTGAGAATGTGCAACTATGTTTGAGAGGACCTAAAATTTTAAAATGAGTTCAAAAGGGCAGTTTTAGGATGTCTCAAATAATTGGTCCCTTACTGTTAGAGACCTTAAAAAAATTTTTTTTTAACATTTATTTATTTTGAGAGAAAGAGCTCGAGCGGGGCAGGGGCAGAGAGAAAGAGAGAGAGAATCCCAGGCAGGCTGCCCACTGTCAGCAGAGCCCAACGTGGGGGTTGATTTCACCAACAGTGAGATCATGACCTGAGCCAAAATCAAGAGTCAGATGCTTAACCAACTGAACCACCCAGGCATCCTGAAATTGTTTTTTAGCCTTGCTGTGCTCCTGTCTAGCTGTAGAAGAGTAACTCTGACAGTATTTGTTTTCCACAAAACACACTGTACTGGTAAACTGTTTTTTAAGGCCTTGTACAACATATTTGAATATCATTGATTTTTTAAAAGGTGTTTCGTGTACATCTCTTTAAGTCTGAAATTAGTTAGTGCTCTAATAGTATTCACAAAGCTTAAGAGCCTGAATAGAATTAATTACTTATGATACCATCATTATGGACACAGAAGAGTGATGTGTTTTTGTTTTAAAGTTTATATATTTATTTTGACAGAGAGAGAGAGAGCGCAAGCCCAGGAGGTGCAGATAAAGAGGGAGAGAGAGAATCCCAATCAGGCTCCATGCTGACAGTGGACTCAGTCCACTGTCCGATATCAAGAGTCAGTCACTTAACCAACTGAGCCATCCAGGCACCTGGAAGAGTGATGTTTTTTGCAGTGATGCTATTACCCAGTATGAACCAACGAGCAACCTAAATCCATACTTGTGCTCTGCTCTAAAAAAAAATGTGACCTCTGAACCTAGGTTCAGGTCCAAGCTCCTCACTTACTGCCATATGATATTGGGCAATTTATTTACTTCTTAACATGTCAGTTTCATCTTCTGAACAATGAGGATTGTAACAGTATCTACCTCCTCCAGAGTTGTGAAAACTAAATGAAGTATGTACTGTGTTTAATGCCTAGCACTTGGTATGTATTCAGTAGATATTAGTTGCTCTAAGTAGCATCATCTTTTTAATGAAATTTAAATTCTAAGACCAGGCTGTCATTTATTTATGGGTTAATAAAATAAACTGGTTTTTAAAATTTTTTGCCTATGTGAGATTACTTTTTATGTAGTTCCCTCACCCCCCTAAAAGGGAAAAATTCTGAAAATTTTATGGACCAAATCTCTTAAGATCACTTTTATTAGATGCCTAGAGCAGACCTTTGCTACTGATATAATGGACTCTGGGTTTCAGGATTTGTGGGATTAGCCAGGGTCTGAGGCCACCATGGCCTCTGGGTTGATTATGAATAGCCATGTTGACATTCCCTGTATGCCATGCAAAAATAACATTTTCTGTGAGACTCTTGGTATAAAAAAGGTTGAGAGGCACTGATCTAGAGGATATTCTGATTCCTTCAACCCTTAACCTTCTTATTTCATAGCTGGCATTTGAATCTTTGGCTGTGATTGGAAATGCTCTAACCCTCCTGGAAGTGGGTCAGATTGCTGTGTGCAGGTAAGGGTGCTTTTTAATCCCAGTGGGAAAATCAACTTCCTTTTGTTACATTGATCACACAAAAAACACTGCATTTGTTTTTTCTATCCGTAGTTTTGGAGAGTCCGTAAAGCTATTACACCCATTCCACGAGCAGTTCAGTGATTCCTCGGGTTCCCAGATTCTGCGGCTCTGCAAATTCCAGCAAAAGAAAACCAAGATTGCTCAGGTATGCTTGTATCACATGTCCTCTGAACAGCCATTCTTCAGCAGGTGTGGGAGAGACATAATTTTTAGCACTCCCTCCTCCCCAGTATGGTGTTAGGACAGGTAAAAATTTCGAGGAAACAATTTCGGGATGCCAGGGTGGTTCAGTTCTAAACCTCAGGCCATGCACCACTGGAATAGAAACTTCCCTGGCATCCATTAACAAACAGGGTGTGAACTCTTTTTCTGAGTTCCTCAAGGGTTTCTGACTTTACATCACTAATTTTCAGGCTCCCTACTCTTTGAGAGATTTGGAACTTTTGTAGGAATAAACTGTCTCCCCGTACCCTTAATCGGGCCAATTTCTCTCCCCCATTTGACCTAGAGAAGAAATGATGTAAAATAGAGCCAATGACTTGCTCAGGATGACATAAGTTCAAAACACAGCCCAGGATAATGATTCTGTCCTCTTCATTTTTGCCCTCATCTAGCCTACTTTCTTTATGTTGCACTAGACATTTTATGTTTTCTTGCCCTTTTCTGCTCAGCTATTTTCTTCTGAAAGACGACAGCTGTTCTGTTCATTTGGGGGAGTTACTGATGTCTTGTCTTCACCCCCCCAGGGGAAGTATTTCTTTTCCTCTAGGGTGTGTTACAGAACACTAGTGGTGTGTGTGCCAAAGACGCATGTCCGTGCTGGAGAATGCCAGTGCCCAGGGGTACATGCTAGCACTGCAAGGATCATCATCCCCTTTGGACGGGGGGCGGGGAGGAACGGTTTGATTGCCTAGAGATCTGAGATGGTTATTTTGATAATCTCCTGAGTGTCAACAGTAATTTCAATCTCTGTGACAGTGGGAAGGGTTTTTGTGGTTTTCTAACGGCCTGTCTCTGGTTCTGGTCTAGTTTCTCGAGTCTGTAGCCAGCATGTTTGCAGCTGCTCAGCAGCCCTCCCAGCACGCCAGTCCAGGTGAGCTGCAGTTCTCATCTTTATCCACACAACGCTTTTCTACTGTGTGCATTCACAAGCCACTTGCTTCATGCCACAGAACCCATCTTTTAAAGTGGACGCTGCATAGGAAAAGTTATAAGCAGGAGCTGGAGAGATATTAGGCATTCATGTAATTTGTTACTCAGCCATTTATCCATTCAGAAATTTGTGTTGAACCCATACTCATGAGGCTTATAACCACTGGAGGAATTAGATACTAATTAACTACACCTGGCCCTTGAACAATGCGGTAGCGGGGTGGGGGTGGGGGGTAGGAGCACCAAGCCCCTGCACAGTTGAAAATCCGTGTAACTTTTGACTCCTCAAAAACTTAGTTACTCATAGCCTACTGTTGACCAGAAGCCTTTACCGATAACATAATTAGCAATTTTGCATATTGTATGTATTTTATACTGTATCCTTACAGCAAAGTAAGCTAAAGAGAAGGTTAAGGAAATCATAAGGAAGAGAAAGTATATATGCAGTGCCATACAGTAAGATACCCACATGTAAGTGGACCTGCTCACACACTTCAGACCTGTGTTGTTCAAGGGTCAGCTGTAGTTTGTTATAACAGAGTTAAGCGTTGTGAAGGAGGAGCAAGGTGTAGGATTTTAGTATAAAGAATATTTTGTAATATTTTAATAACGGAGGGAAGCAAGGGAGGACATAATTCAGAAACCAGCTAATCCAACCACGATTGACTTAGGGCTTGAAACACACCAGTTCTGTATCTAGCTCTTCCTAAAATCTCTCAATCTTGATCGTTTCATGGAGAACCTTCCTATTTGAAGCATGTCCTTCACACCTCTCAACACTCACTAAACTTCCTTGAGAGAAAGACTGCCCTCGTGCACTGTATGTAGTCTTCCATTGGAAACATTATAGGTAAACCATGAATACAAACGTTAAAAAATTATTTTAATGGCCCCTTCTACTTAAGTTTTCTTTTAAATGAGTCAATTTTAAGAGGAGAAAAATACCCAGATTAGGTACAAGAAATTTGGAAGACCCAGTTCCAGGTTTCTGATTTAGGCAGTTTCTTCTAATGGCCTACTCAGTATTGCCATTTTTGTACTTTATAGCCATGAGTATATGTTTAATTCTTGTATGTTGTTATACAATGAAATTGATCTAATGTGATAGGGAAATTGTTTTATTGACCGAAGCTTCATATGTCTGTGTAGCCTTGTGTCCGACTGTGGCATCTAATGTCCCATCTTAGAGGTCCCTTTTGCTTATGTCCAGAATTCATCAGTTTCAGATGTCTGTTTAGTGTCGGCTTTCTCTGTGCTATTAACCTATTTGTCTTTAGGTAGCTTGGAGTTGTTAACAGTGGGATCTTCATTTTGTTCCCTTCCTCTCCTGCTGTATGTTCTACCACAGAAAACGCACAGCTCCTCCTGGTGGTCTCTGATGGGCGCGGCCTTTTCCTCGAGGGCAAAGACAGAGTCCTGGCAGCAGTCCAGGCTGCCCGGAATGCTAACATCTTCGTCATTTTTGTTGTATTGGACAATCCCAGTTCACGGGTGAGTGATTACTAAAAGCTGCTTTTGGGGATAAAGTGGGGATACCCTTCATCATGTTCTATCTGAAATATGGCCTAGGTCACACCTTAACTCCTTATGTTCTGCCGGACACTATCCGAGGCACTGTATTTTTTGTTAATACTCCCACTTTACAGTAAAGGACAGAAACACAGGTCATAGGTCAAGAAAGCCAGAATTCGGACATTCCAGAGACCACCCTCTTAACCACTTGCTGTGTCAATTCCTGCTCTAGTGGGTCATCCTTTCCCTCTGTACTGTGTCATTTCCGGTACTGCAGCCTTGATGATGGGCCTTGTCTACTTCGAACTATACACCAGCCCTTTCCAGTTACTGGTATCCTAGCAGTGCCCTTCTCAGAGCAGGAAGCATCAGTTGCTAAATGAAAGACCCCCACAGGACAGCTCTGTTCCAGGCGAAGCATGGTCTCTGCAGGTCACATTAAGGCCTGGATAACAAGTAGGAAAATTTAATGTGAATTACTCGAAGTAGAATATGGGAAATTGGGTTTTCTGGTCTCTCCCTCTTTTTCAGTGTCCATTCTCCTGGAAGGGGTGCTCAGAGATCTGCCTCCTTAATGAAAGTTCTGCAAATTGTTTCTTAATAATAAAAGCTAATTTTATATTAGGAGTTAGATACAGGAGACCTAAAAACTATTAGCAAAAGAGATCAGGGAAGAGCTAGCCAAGGATACTGGTTTGGTTTTTATTTCAAAATGTCTCCTCTTTACAGGATTCTATCTTGGACATCAAAGTGCCCATATTTAAAGGACCTGGAGAGATGCCTGAAATCCGATCCTACATGGAAGAGTTCCCGTTCCCATTCTACATCATCCTTCGCGATGTGAACGCGCTCCCCGAGACGCTCAGTGATGCTCTTAGGCAGTGGTTTGAGTTGGTGGCAGCCTCTGACCACCTGTAGGGAAGGAACACAGTCTAAAGTGAGACTTTACACCATTGTCAGACTTTGGCGCCTCCAGCCTGTTGCTCCCTCTTTTGGACAACTGCTTCCGAACTCACAGCTCTAAAATGTTATTTTATCTTAGATCTGATTTATAAAGATTCACTAATAGCTGCAGACAGTTTTTATTACAATGTACACTTTATCTTATAATGTGCTTTCAGAGCCTGGCCAGCCTCGGCCTCTGTTGTTGCCCCGGCTACAGCCGTAACAAACCCAGGGCAGCGGCCGGTGTCTGGACCTGGAAGCCCCGGCCCAAGAGGAGGCTAGGGCCCAGCTGCTGCCCCCCTGGAGGAGTAGCTGCTGGGAGAAGGGGACCGTCCCAGTCCTTTGGACAAAGGACCACAGGCAGCTGCCCTTGTGACCCTGCTCTGAGGCTCCGCCTTTGCCGATCCCACAGTGTGTATCTAAATGCCGTCAAGAGGCGGAGACAGCTGCAGCTTTCTAGAGGCTCGAGTGCGTGTGTTTTGTCATTGTGCTTCATGTGCAGGGAACTACCTTCTCTTTCAGGGTTAGGGAGGTCAGGGTGTGTGTGCTCTTACAAAGCAACCAGATAGCATAGGAGCCCAGGTAAGCCGAAAAATGACCCCCGGGCTGTGTAAAAATGAAGTGGCTCTTCTGTGCCGTCCTTTGCATTTGCTGCTGCAGGAGACTATGCAATGATGGAAAAGTGATTTTCCCTTTGGTTATTTCATTCTCTCAGCGCCACAGTCCCTGGTGTCGTAGTAATTTATTTCTTTAGTTCATTTTTTTCTTAACCGTTAAGGGGAAGAATATTCCTCACACTGCTTTCAAGCTGGACTGAGCCAGTCTCGTTCTGGAAAAGAAATGCCGTGTTTAAGAAAACTAAGTACTTTTTTTTCCCCCCAGTTAAACTACATCAGTGATTTTTAGACAGTTTTTACTTGGCCAGAAAGCACTGATTGAATACTTGAAATTGTTGCTGTGTTCTATTTAAGTTGTCAGAATGTCGTTTTGTAGACAACATGCCATCACGTAATCGTCTATCTCCTGTTTGTTTTCAAGTTACACTGTGAAGTTTGCCACATTTTTGAGGTGGTCATCGAAGACACAGATTGCTTGTTGTTTAACCAAGTGTCCTAAAGCATGTACCTGAAGTTACATCATTTTTTATTCTAAAAAGCTATGCAGCTTATATTCTGAAAATTATTAAATATATACCACTGTTGTAATTTGTGACCAGTTTAAGTGTTTGAGAGGTGGAAACTGCAGAGAGTGAGTGGGAGAGAATCTGAAGCAGGCTTAGTGTGGAGCCCGATCTCACAACCCTGAGATCAAATCCAAGAATCAGATGGACTCACCAAGCATCCCTGCAACCATTCTTAATGGGACACAACAGGTGTGTAAAAGGTGTGCTAAGGGAATGATCTTGTCTGCTGGATCAGCGGTCACTAGCTTACGCTGGACCCACCATGGACCCACCACCTTAGTGGCTTCCTGAAATAAGGGTTTATTTCTTGCTTGTGTTTCATGTCCATGGTGGGTGAGCTGCCCACCATGCTCTGGCCTTGTGGCACAGGAAAGGGTAAGTTGGTGGAAAACAATGGCTTGTACAGATTTTGCTCCAAAATGACAGGTTTCATTGGCCATAGCCGTCTATAACGGGTCTGAAAGGGAAAGACACCAACATTCTGATGTGGTCTGTCATATGTACCTTTGAAATCGGACCATCGAAACTGAAGCCTCCCTGCTGATACCCAAGGGTCTCGTTTGCAGCTTGTGCTGTGATGGGAAACGTGGGAGCAGTCCCAGGAGACCTATCAGGAACTGTGACAGGGTGAGGGTAAGCAGCATGATGCACTTGAGTCACTGAGCGGGAGTTAGAGGGTATGCTTGCTCTCACTTGGAGCTTAACCATTATAGCTGCCTTACGTAGTCTTCATCCAAACCCCAATCTTGTCTGGTCTTTTATCCCGTCTTCCCTTCTGCTCTCCTGACTACACTGCACCTGGACACTCTTATTTTAGAGAACCCCAAGCAGGCTCCGTGTGGAGCCCCCCACATGGGTGCCCACAACCCTGGAATCATGACCTGAGCCGAAAATCAAGAGTCCGATGCTCAACTGACTGAGCCACCCAGGCACCCTTGGAGTGCTTTTAATCTGTAGTCTGGACTACTTTGGTGGTAGCCCAGACAAGTCGCATTGCCTGCTTCATCTCATAACATCCAAGAAAGAGATCATGCTTCTAGGGTGACCTCTCCTGTCCCTTCTCTCCCAGAATCCCTACCACAGAAGGTTCTGGTTACAGCAAATGAGAAGTCCTGGAATCTGCTAGCATCCTAGGTGTCCTTTGGAACTTTCTTACCTAATGTGCCTTTCTGGAAACACCTACCTAGCTCAGAATAAGCCCTCAGGTATGAACCCTGACACCATCTGTAATATTGCATTGGACTTGCACTCCCACTTTAGGCAGGAAGACCTAAGACAGGGGAGCATCTATGACTCATGACAGTATTTCAGGGTCTAGCATGAATTCATGTATAAAAATGTCTTCTAATTTATAGATTCAACACTATCAATTTTAATAAAGATTTTACAATGATCTGTAGGGAAAGGATATAAAAGATTCTTACAAGAAACTACAGGGGAGTAGTTCTGCCATTTAATAAAACATACTAGTCCTAGGTGAAATAATCCTGAACAATTTGTTTAGACCCTAAAAAAAATTTACCATATGGGCATCATTTATTTATTTACAGCACATGAGCCAGGGGAGGGACAGAGAGGAAGAGAGAATCCCAAGCAGGCTCCATGCTGTCAACTGTCAGCACAGATCCTGATGTGGGGCTTGATACCCTGGGATCACGACCCAAGCCATTATCTAGAGTTGGATGCTCGATTGAGCCACCCAGGTACCTCTGAAGAATGATCTAATAAATAGTGTCCAAATTATAGTTTAGGAGCTGGCAAAAATACTGACATCTACATCATGCCATAAATCAAAATTAAAATGTTTACACCACCTAGTGTAAAGTTAACCAGGAAGACATAAATACAGAATTACAAAGCTCTGAAGGGGAAAAGATGAAATTGAGAAGGCTTGAAAGAATAATACATGACTATATAGAAACTTCTAAAAGCTATATAAACAGAAGGACTAAAATTGCTTTTAGTTTTGAGAGAGCACAGGGGAAGGGCAGAAAGAGAGGGAGGGAGAGAATCCCAAGTAGGTTCCTCACTGTCAGTATGGAGCCTGATGTGGGGCTTGATCTACCGAATTATGATCATGGCCAGAGCTGAAATCAAGAGTCAGACACTTGACTGAGCCCCCCAGGTGCCCCCAAAAGGACTAAAATTTTTTTAAACAGGCAAACAACCCATATAAAATTAGAATAAAAACCTTGATCACCATAAATGGACCAGTCATGACAATTCATAAAAGTGGCAAGGGATATTTAACTTCACTTTTGTAAGAAAAAAAGGAGTTGCTATTGCAATTACACAAAACTTCAAAAGTAGTCACAGCATCACCCATACAATGCCTGGTAATGTTCAAGAAAGCTAATCATCAAGAGTATAGGTGGGAGGTCCTGTTTCTAGTAGGACTCAGGTAGGTCTTGCTTCACTTTACAGATGAGGAAAGAGGCTGGGAGAAATCAAGTTGCCAGAAAAACACAATTAGAAAAGGGGACCACACCAAACAATTCCAGCAAGTGACACAATCAAGTAAATGCTCACTAAACAGGTAACCAAATGAACATTTCTGGCTATATTCTAATTTAGAACAATTCTATTTGACAAAAAATACAGCAAAGATTCACTAATCCTACTTACATAAGGGCAGTTATGTGTTGTGGGGAGAATAAAATTACAAGGAAATAAAAGCTTAAAAGTGTGCGCATTTTCAGTGTCTTATTAGTGATACAAAATTGTTAAAACGCCAATGGGGCAGCCATTTAAAACCTCTTAAGAACTAATGTGAAAATTAATAAAGGGAGACTTCACAGGAGTCAGGAGGCTAGAAAGGAAAGCTGTACCACTCAATGTCCCTCCCAGGAAGAATTGTCCATTACAGACTCAAAACAGGTCAATAGAAAAGAATCCTAAATTACAGGCGCCAACAGGGAAAAGCTGGAAGAGGTGCAATGTACAAGACTTCAACCTCCCCTGAAACTCAGTGAGAAATCATCACCCTCAACTGGTATTTTCCAATGGACTTTTCAAAACAACCCCCCTCAACTTTCTTATTCATAAAATAAGATCCCCCCCCATGTTCATTGGGCTTGTCTATGGTTTTGCCAGAGCTTGTAGGTACCCAATTGCGAATTCTCTATTCCCAAATAACCCCATTTTTACTGATAAAATAACCTTTATGTTTAAGATTAACATAACTAATGGCAACCATGAAGATTACCACCATGAGGAAATTGCTTGCAAACAGAAAACACCAGGATGGAACAGCAAAAAAAAAAAAAAAAAAAGTAGATTTTAAACATACCTTCATTATTTCTAACTATGCACGTTTAAAAAGCTCAAAAGGAATACACTAAATTTTACCCCTCACTCTCACACTTCCATTTAATAAAAACCACAGTGCCAGGAACTGGGCCAGTTGCCTTGCCACTCCTTTTATCACAACTATTTGTGGCACAAGAACTGTAATCCCCTCTCACCCAAAAGAAAATTTAGTCGAAGACAAAACTGTCCAAGGTTATACATAGCTCATTACTGGTTCCAACTGCTGGGGCTTCAGTTTAGACACACTGCAGGGGATTTGGGGGCCAAGTGTAATCCACAGGCCGTATCCCAGGAAACCGAGCTCCCTCCCCCCACCGCCTGCTGACCACGCCCCCACTTCCGCTCCTGCGCGTTGGAGCTGTAGGGGAACCACGCTGCCTGGAGGACATGGCTGCTTCCAGGTTACCCCCGGCGACTCTAACACTAAAGCAGGTAACACCTGTTCTCGAGAGCCTTCTAGGGCAGCTTCCCACGGTCTGATTTCAATTATCCGTCTCTCCCTCCACACCCCCCTGCAGAGTGGGGCTCGGGGGCGGCTTAGCCCTCCAGGGAATTCTGACCCGGTGCTCACTCCCCCTGAGATTGGCCCGGTTGGGGCGGGGCTTCCTGCTGCGGAAGCTGGGGTGGGGGCTGACCTCTGGCCACGGATTCGGCGGGCCACCCGCCAACCCGCTGCCTATCTCTTGACGCTTTGGCCACGGGAAAGATTGCCCTGGCTGTTGTACTGAGCTATTGTAAAGAATGAGATTACCAAAGGATTTTAACAACTGCATTGGTTTAGAAAAAGTGCTGTTACAGTAATCACAGGTTTTAGTAACTGGTAGCCCTTTTTCTGCCCAGTGGTCATCTTTTGATGTTAAAGATTCTTAGGTTTGACAAAGGAGTAAGCAAACAGCCCAAACTTTTTGCCTTCTTCTGAAAAGGAAAAAGTTTTTCTTTGGTCCTCAGTTTTGAAAAAGGCAAAGAAAAGTCATCTGTTTAGTTTGGTTTCCCAAAGTAAAGCCCTCTGGGCTGTAGGTTTTGCAGTTGTATTGACATTTCTCCTCCATTCTACAGTTCATGAGAAGGCAACAAGTTCTACTTCTCTACAGAAGGATTTTGCAAGCAATTCGGCAAGTTCCAAATGATTCTGATCGCAAATACCTTAAGGACTGGGCAAGGGAAGAATTCAAAAGAAACAAAGGTGCCACCGAAGAGGTGAGAAAGAGATCACAGGCAGGACAGGCCCTGACCATTTTGTATTAATTGGCATTTTTTTTTTTAAAAGATGAGTAGACATCTTGTAGTATGTCACAGAGATGATATATCTTCGTCATTGCTTTTAATGTTACTATTTTTCTACCCCAGTAATATTTTAAATTTCCTAATCTTTGCTCTACAGTAGCATCACCTATCTGTTAACTGGACATACATACACACCTGAAAAGATTATAAATAGGACAGCATGATGGTTTGGGAAGTGTGATGACTAGGGTATCTGAAAGCATGCCAGACACTGTGCACCCATAGTTGTAGCTTGGAGCTTTCCTGATACCCAGAAGTTCCAATTCTCAGTATTGGTTCCTGACTAACAAATAAAATGATAAAGTACAGCTCTATTTAATCAGGTAGAACAATGACCAGATTTCACTTTCTTCTACAGGATACAATCCGGATGATGATTACTCAAGGCAATATGCAGCTCAAGGAGTTAGAAAAAACACTTGCTTTGGCAAAATCTTAACTGTAGCATTATCCTGAAAGATTTTCAAAGTCTCCATGTATATTGTTGAGCTGATTCGACTCCATGATGGACAGCCTAACACCAAGTCAAACTGTACAGTACTTGGGAAAATACAGAACATGGAGCATGGCATGTCAAAGAAAAACACATCAGAACAATTGCCTTAACACTGAAAAATATACTTTGTATTCTGAAAATGTTTTTGGATATGTCAGCAGTTTAAGCAGCAAAAACCAGTACAGGTGGTCAATGCAGAAGGTGATCCCTACCATTAACTATCTGGGAAATGCAAGTCTAAACCACACTGAGACACTACCATATCAGCTGAAATAAGTAATTAAAAAGATAATAACAAATGGTGGTAGAGATACAGGAAAACTGAACCTCTCACACATTGCTGTGGGAATAGAAAATGGCACAGCCACTTTGGAAAACAGACTGTCAGCTGCTTAAGAGAGTAAATTCGACAGTTCTGTTCCTAGGTCTGTAACCAAGAGAACTGAAAACCTTTCTACAAAAAAACTTGTACAGGAATATTCACAGCAGCATCATTCATACCAGCCAAAAAATAGAAGCAATCCCAATGCCCATCAACCGATAATAAATATGATGCCTATAGATTTAGTAATAAAAAGGAATTAAGTACTGATACATGCTACACATGGATGAACCCTGAGACCAATCGCAGAAAACCACTTATTGTAGGATTCCATTTACATGAAATGTCTGAAAGAGGCAGAAAGAGGTGGTTGCTCAGGGCTGTGGATAGCCTGGAGAGGAATTTAATGGATATGGGGTTCCTGTTCTGGGTAATGAAAGCACTCTAAAGTTAATTGTGGTGTTAGATGCACAACTCAATATACTCAAGTCCAACGAATCGTACATTTTGCATGTATGGTATGTGAATTCTGCTTCAACAAAGCTAGGTTTTTCTGATTTTTTTTTTTTACTGATATACAGCAGTACTATGTGCCAATTAAATAAGTCAATAAAGCTGTTTTAAGAAGCAGTAGGAGATTTATGATTGGAAGCATACTGACCTCAGGAGATACCCTGGACCTTTCTTGAAAAAAGTCCTTCTGTGTTACCCCTCAGGGTTGTTGAGGTAGGTTCTTCAGATGTGTTATGATCTCATAGCAGAGGACTCTCCAAAAAGTCACCACTGGGAATCTAGATCTTTGTTGGAAAGAGGAGAGAGAGAAGCCTCATGAACACATTGAAGCACTTAACCAAAAAGAAGAGACAACTTCTGGATGAAACTAATGCAATTACCTTAGCATCCACAAAGAAAGAAGTAAAAGGATCAGGGAATATCCTTGGTGCATTAGGTTCTCCTCCAGTGACAGGAAGAGAAAGAGTTTTAAGAATACATTGAAGACAAGAAATTGACCTGAGCACATTTTGAGACCAAAATGTGTAACACAGTTTAGTGAAAGCTTATGGAAGAGGCTGGATTGACAGTCCTGCAGACTGACCTCTGTTCATTTACAGAACAGATCTAAAAAATTAATCCAAGAACCTGACCAACACCTGGAAAATGTACGACAAATTTTGCAGAATGGTTACCTAGTACTGGATTGTGTGCCAAAGGCAAGAGAAGCAGATAGTGGCATTTGTCAATGACTTACATTATTGCCAGGGTCCACCTGACCCTTCCATAACCTCAAAGCCTGCAAGACAAAATCATTCTTCAACAGGGTAATCGAATTCAAAATGCATGAGCTAATTATCAGGTTTGTATATAGGTGTACACATTAGTCAACCTATCACAAGGCCATGTGATGAACCAGAAGCACTTGTGAAGTTTCTAAACACAGAATACTTTTCTTTGTACAGCATGATATACACACTCAAGTTAGGCTGTCTCTAATAAATCTAAGATCTTGACACTAAAAATCATCCTTTTATGAGGTGTAGAAGTCAGTGACCTGGGTGACGTTTTTACTAGCACTGGTGTATGTCAAAGATGTAAGTGCATTTGTGGTTTAAATTTGCAAGATGCAAAAATGCCAAGAAAATCTAACTTGGGTTTGTTTTGATTGTTTAAATTGGGCAAAACACTGCAAATTTTCATCTTCCAGAGGCTAGGATTTTTATAATCTTATATAATGACAAGACTTTAGCGCTAAATAAATCTTAGCCTAAACAACAACTTCTCCTCTCACATATGGAACCATGCTCGTTAAGATGTTGGCCAGATTAGAACTGCTGGTGAAACACATTTAGCATCCTTATCAGTGTTCTAGATTAGACAACAAATTACCTTTTTGGATATTCCCTATAAACCATATTCTTAAAAAAACAACAAAAAAAAGTTTATTCGAGAGAGAGTGAGTGCATGCAGGGGAGGGGCTGAGGGGGAGAGAGAATCCCAAGCAGGCCCCACACTGCACACTGTCGGTGCAGAGCCTAAAGTGGGCTCAATCTCACAAACCATGAGATCATGACCTGAGCCAAAAATCAAGAGTGAGACGCTTAACTGACTGAACCGACCAGGCAGCCCAACCAGACTCTGGCGAGTATTCAAGTTTTGTTCCTAAGGTTTAATTTTCAGATGTTTGGATGTTTAGTTTATGTATTTGAACTACAGTAAGTCAAATCTTTATATTAAAAAAATACTTTTTTTTAATACAAAAGCATTCTAGCATGAGGAGAAGTGGCTAGGGCTATTTGCATACTGACTGTCCCTACGTCATTTCCTCCTTTTAAGTGTGCCATTACGTAGGAAATTCAAAACCAAGGCACAAGCATTGCTGCGGATGTGCCTGCAGAGCAAAGGGCTTGACCATTTGAGGAAAGCGGAACATTCTCCCTGGTATTTGCATTATTGTAGACACACCAGCAGCCATGCAGGAGAGGGGGGAGACCCACACTTACCTAACTTGTCTCTTTTATGGAAGAAAAATGTGGCCAAACAGAGGGACGCAGCTCACGTCTACTGTGGGAAAAAATTGGGCTTACGTGGAGTTAAGGTCCAAGCAGGCTCAAAAGCAAATGTCACTTTGCCAAACTAGAAATCGCCCAGCCGGTTTCCTTCCTTCAGTCAGGCATTTAAGAAATTCTGTCAGAATTAAATTTACTATTTGTGTTTACTATGTCGCTTTTTTACCCATTCTGTTTTGCATTAGAAAAAGTGTTGTGCTGTTTCTTAGGTGTCTCATGGATTTAATGTTAACATTTATTGTCATGGTACTTTGACAGTATTACAGAAGAATATTTCCCTTTAAAATAAAAATTTTTCTTACGCATAAGTATTCTAAAAGGTCAGTTTTGTTTGTCTTTAAATCTTATTTAATTGATTTGGCTTTTATATCACAAGAAGAAATGTATTTAGCTTTTATGAACAGTTTTGTCAAAAATGTTATTTTGCCTGCACACAATTAAGAGGTTTTGTTCTGTTCAAACTGTTGACCTTTTAGAAAATACTAAGCAAAACATTTAAGCTTGCACTAAGAAGTATTTCCATATTATGGGCTTCTGAAAAATTTATTTTTCATGCAGTGCATCTGACCTCTACTTTGAAGCAAATGTATTTACCAGAAATCACACTTCTATAGAAACAAGGTAAAATGTAGCTGGGTGAAGGCACTCTTTCTGGGAACATAAATTTGGTCAACCACAGAAACGAAAATGTACAGTAAACAAAGCAGTCATACTTGCATTTTTTAAATAAGGATTTCAATATCCATAGTGTTGAGAACCATATTTAATGCTTGGAAGAGACAAATTCAAATTAATAAAAATATTAAATAGAAGACAACGTATTTCTGCAGTATCAACGCTTGACTGAAAAAAAAAAGATTTAAATGTGAAAACATCACTTCCTTTATTTTGGGCCCCCAAAGTCAAATGATTAGAACTATATTCAACCTAATCACAGATATTTACTATATTCAATGCAATAATTCACCAACAAAAAACCCCACTGCAATATTATACAACTTTTCTGTGTCTTACATCATTTCCCCATAGCTATTGAAAGCTCCAATCTCTGTTTCAAACACAACCCACATGACAGCCAATAACTTAATAGTTTTGCTTCTTTGGAAAAGTACTATTGTGGCATTTGCTCCTTTTAGCAGATAGCACAAGGGAAAAAAGGAAAAATACACATCAGACCCATAGTTGAGTTTTTGACAATACTAAGGAACAAAAACCCAGTTGTTTAAAATAAGCTATTGCAGTGGCCTTGAGATGCTGCCATCTCTCTGGGTTAGGAGGCAGACTGATCCTGTTTCCTCACCTCTACTGGTTTTCCGTTCTAGTAGAGAAAGATCCGTGTAACCTGTCAGACTAGGTGCCTTGGACCCTTCTCAGTCCTCCCTAGTCTCTTCCCTGTGACTTTGGCAAAAATATCCAGTTCACAATGGTAAGCTGCCCGCTTCTGATGAGTAGGGGTTGCATAATCAAAATACTTCCTACCACAGCACTCCGTAGTCTAGATAAAATTTGTCTTCATTTCTCAACAAGGATACTCCTTGAGATAACAGCTATTTTGGTAAGTGAAAAGAACTCCTGCTTAGACCACAACTTCCTGAACATCTCAGGATTTCCTCTCTCAGTATTTGGCAGTTCTTAAGAAACTGATGTATATTGAGGAAAGCTGGAGATTTCAGTGATGCTGGATAAGGGAAAGATTTAAAAAACTGAAGGTACCATCTAGCTCTGCAATTCTGTGGTTCTGCATTAGGAACGGAGATGAGAAAAGTACCTCTACATTTATCAGTGCAACAAGATCCTCTGGGGGAGAATCAGACGTTCTTAACAGTAGCTGAGGAACAAGACTAACACGCACATGAACATAAACTTGGGAGAATATTAAATTGATTCCCTATCCAGGTTGTGTAATGGTGACCTACATCTAGATCTATAGATTGTCACTGTTAACAAAAACTGAGCTTGTTAGGCAAGAACAAAGGGACTAAAAACATACTTTGTTTTTCTGGGTGTTCCCATGTCAGGAAATCATTTTTTCTTTGGCTCTGTGAGCAACATTTTATTCAAACTTAGAGACAACAGTTTCTCAGTTCTGGGGTTAATGGAAATAGAATTGACATTTCTTTGCATACATGGAATTTTGAGGAGATGAATATGATCAAGGGGCAAGAAGCTTAAAAGATAACTAAATCCAAAGTTTCAACATACCCAAGCTACTTTTACAACTTATATACTCCACAGAGGAGAGGAAAATCCTTGGGGCTCCACAAGATGGGGAATTGTGGGGTCTAGACTGAGTTGACAATTTTTACCTTGACATAAAGACTGCAAAGCAGTGGGTAACTTCTGAGGTTCATCAATGACCGTACACAATTAGAAGTGAAATACTTTTAAGAAATAGCCTTATTTCTTTATAAAATGTAGACTGAGAAGCTCAAATTTAGAAAGGTACTCTTGGTTAACTGGGTTTGATTACGGATAGTTTATAGAAGTTTCAGGTGATTGTTAGGTGAATGCTTTTCCATTAATCTGCTTTAAAATTGGTAGGATTAATCAACTGTAGTGTTTCTGTATTTTGACTGAAAATACAGAAATCATGACCAAATGATTTGAACCTTTCTCATCTGAGTTTATTAACAAATATTCCCAGTGCTAGTAGCCAATTACTCATCATTTAAATACCCTCTGACTGCAAAATACTTTAACATATATTGGATCTAGTGACATCATGAAAATCTTTTTCTCCTCAAAATCAGTTTGGTAAGTTTCCATCTGGTTAAAAGGTCAGCACTTTAAGAATTAGGAATTCAAGAGAGGATTCAGCGCATCTCAGCCATAGCTCGTACAGAAAGATGCTCTCATCTGGGCACCACAGGAGTGCTCACATGAATGACTAAAGTTCACAAGGGATTAATTTTTCTTCCTTTTGATTTATGTTATTTCACACATCCTGAATTTTAGGCTTTAGGCTTTACACATCTTTCCGTTTCTTAGCGTGGCTCACTTAATCTGAGCTTTTGAACCTCAGATGAACCCAGACCGAGGTTTTAAGTTTGTAATGAAACCTAACACAAAGCAAGCTTCCCCTGGCTTTGGTGGTCACTGTTGAAGTTTCATAACTTCAGGGCGCAGGAAAGCGTGTGCCTGGCACATTTCAGCAATTTGACTTTTTGTTTTTAAAGGCAAGTCTGCTACGTGCACAAGAATGGACATCTTGGGCACAGCTGTTCTATAGATGCAAAAGCAGAAATCATCAAGAAGCCCTTCTCAGGCCACTTCCCAGATTCTAATTTTCCTTCTGCACTTTAGTCCTTAGTTTAGCAAGTTCTTCTTCTAAACTTTTAATATGTTCCTTCAGGGTGGCCTTGTCTTGCTGGGCTTTCTGACTGGCTTGGCTTCGTGCCTCTTCAATCTTCCTCTCATACCACTTTTCCATCTGGGTAGAAACAGCCTCAAAAAAATACTGGGTAATCTCCAGAGCCTGGGAGGTGTCTCGAACGTGAGAGGCAGTCTGCTCGCTGCCCGCTGCCGGGGGCGGCTGCCCACCGGCGGTGCCGGGTGCCGGGTGCTGGGGCCGATGCCTCGTCTGCCCACTTTTCCCAGACTTCTTGGTTTGGGTGCCTCTGTCAACACAGGGCCCAGCCTGCTGATCACACTTGGCCGCCTCTTTCAAGGGTAGCAAGGCTGTCTGGACCTTGACATTCCTCAGTCGGGACGCGGTACAGTCTGAGGAAGACAGCTCCTGCTGTAGTCTGTGGGTAGCAGTGGAGTTGAAGGCCTTTTCCTTGGGCCTAACCACCTGAGGAGAACTGTCAGAAGCCGCTACCGGACCTGCAGTGGCCACGGACTGATCCACGCCTAGTTGCAGAAGGAAAACACAACTCAGAGTAAATCCACGTTCACACAGTCATGTGGCTATGGGCTGGCGTTTGAGAGTCCTGATAATCCCGTAAACCATCAGGCCTTCTCAATCGCCAACCACCATGTGCAGCTTCTGCTCTGCCCTTCCCTTCCACTTGCCCCTGGTTATCATTTTGGCTTGTCAGGGCTTTCATGGGTAATGATGTTAACCACACTGGTGGCATCTAAGCCAAAAGCAGCTGCTGGCCTTTCCTTTAGCCAGTTTCATTAAAAGGCTCTGGGTACCATTTTGTGATTGCTAAGGATGACAGCTCACCAAGTGTCTCCCAAACAGAACTGGGCATGTACTGAGGAAAATAAATATACCCATTCCCTGGGGCGCCTGGGTGGCTCAGTCGGTTGAGCGACCGACTTCAGCTCAGGTCATGATTTCACAGTCTGTGAGTTTGAGCCCTGTGTCGGGCTCTGTACTGACAGCTCGGAGCCTGGAGCTGCTTCAGATTCTGTGTCTCCCTCTCTCTCTGCCCCTCCCCTGCTCATGCTCTGTCTCTGTCTCAAAAATAAACAAAAACATTAAAATTATACACACACACACACACACACACACACACACACACACACACACACCCATTCCCTAATTTCTGGGCCTTTTCCACACCATAGGCCCAGTTAGTAGTTGCTTGACCTAAGCTCCAATTTGGAGAGGTGGTCATATTCTCCATACCCAGAGCTCCAGCCAAGCTCCATAACTAGACCGATCATGAAAAATTTGCCCAGGATTTCTCCAATGTTACCACAGTTCCAGAAATGGTCTATGGTAACAGAACACACTTGACATGAAAATCCCCCATGGAGGCCTAATTACAAAGTCTCTGATTATCCTCAAAATTATCATCATGGAGTATAATCACTGTGGCTAATGAAAAGATGCTTTGTCTGAAACGTCATGTTATCTAGCACCTGGGGCAGCTTTAATACACGAACTGCTGTTTAAGGAAGTTTTCCACAGTTGGACAAAGGCAAAAAGCTGATCAAAGAGAAGAAAGGAGAAGGAAGAACAAGGGCCAGAGCAAGAGACCTGCTGAGAAGACCAGTGTCCATTCATCAATCTTCATCTTTGGGGCCCACTCTGACACCATCAACATCGTACCTCAAACACTGCTGTCACCAGTCAACAATCCTTTTACTCTATGTTCTTTTACTCAAATATTCTTGAGCACTTAACTAGGAGTGCTTTATCACCATATAGAAACTGAATACACAGGAGTAAGCAAAATATGTCCTTGCCCCTACAGAATTTACAATCCAGTGTTTTCCACAGACCTATCCTAGGTCCACAGGATACAGCAAAGAAAAATATCTGGGGGTTTTACCACCTTTGAATGGAATGGCTCTCTCTGCACATGCGTTACCTGTAGACGACTCGCAAGTAGATGGTGCGGATTTGGTCCTAGAGGCCCTAGAATCTCCAGAGAGTTTCAGCTCCAGATTCTGAATCTTTAACATGCACCAGGTTTTTAATTCATCAACCAATGACATCTAAAAAGAAAAACAAACGAATGACAGCAAAAAAAAAACACCAAAAAACAAAAAAACAAACAAACAAAAAAAACAACACACACCAGATGAATTGGATCCATGGTTATGAAGTAAACCACCAAGAGTGGGTTTTTCAATTATGATAGTTCGAGATACCATCTTGACCAGCCTAAACATTGTGAACTACCTCCCCCTCCCTTCCCACAGGCCACACAGCCTTCTCTGCTTGCCCTCTGTAGACCAGGATGCACATAGCACCACTGGTGATAGTTTCTATAATCTTCATTGAGGGACTCAGAGCTACCTTGAACACCCAAAGCTTCCCAAATCTTACAAATCAAGAATGTCTGGCCGCTTAGGAGCATAAATTCTCACACACTCAAAAAATACTCATTTTATGACTGTTGTCTTGGGTAGACCACAAACTCCAAGGGCAGGAACCAAATCTTGTTCAACTACAGAGCAATACCCAGCAAATGTACAATACATAGAAATGATTCAAGGCAGAGACCACATTTTCCCGGTGTGTTCCATTAACTGTTCTGTCTCCACCTATTACCAGAATATTCAGCAACAAATGAACTGAATTACATGCTCTTTCCTATTAACTTCATTTCAGAGTTAGAAAAGAAGGACACACTACGTAATAAGAATGCTATTAGGGGTTCTTGGCCTCTGGGTTTTCAATGATGGGTCTGAGTCTTAACTCAGTGGAGATGTGTGGTAAATCCCCAGTTAAGGGCAGATCCTGGCTCTCACCTGTCGTCTCTCCCCCTCATGCTTCTCTGCATCTGAATGCTGTTGCAGGCGGTTCAGGCACTCTGTTCTCTCTGCTGACAGCCGCTCAACCATCAGCTTGTCCAGAACACGCATCTAGGATTCAATGAGCAAAAAGCAGAGGATGGAGATGATCTAAGGATGGGCCCTGGTCTCTTGACCTCTGGGGCTCTGGGGGACCAGCAGGGACCAGTGAAAACAGAGGCAAACCTCAACTTCTTTTATTCTAGTTTCATCCAGTATGCATCCAACTCCTGGCTTTTCACAATCCCTGAGCATGTTTTTGTATAAAGCCAAGGCCTCTTTCTTACTGTTTACCTCCTAAGGGGTTGAAAAGACTGAACATGGTAAATATACAACTTGAGCCAATGCAGACCTTGTGCATAGAAGGATTTCCAACATTATTTCCAACAACATTATTTCCAAGACTATTATTGAAAGGAAAACTATTTCTAGAAGTATGGAGCTGTTCATTATTTTCATTACCCTTTTCAATTAATTTTTAACACCCCTCCAAGCCCTTAAAATGTTAGTAGCTGCCCATGAGATAGCAAAAGCAGAATGCTCAGGGCTTTTACCCAGTGTTCCTAGTGAATACATCCCCTCAGTGCTTCACTGAAAGTAATCAAAGCAAGTGTGAAGAAGGGTGAGGAAGGAGTACAAGGGGAGTGCTCCAGAGAACCAATGATGGTCACTTTTCAGTCACGCCCTCCTGGATTCCCCCCCCCCCCCCTTTATCTTGATATTTCCCGTTAGGACCCTACACCCAGGAAAGCCAAACTTTCACTGCTTTGACAAGGTCCATACCAGGGAGAGAGACTTTGTCAGCAGGGGCCAGCTCACAAGGGTTGTTCCACAATCAGATGTTCAAAACACAAACACAAAGAAGGGCCAGTTCTGGAGATGTGAGGAGGGCTCACAGGTGAGCTCTTCTCCTGTCAGGGACACACATGATGTTCAAAAATCAAAAGAGCAGCAGCAGTTCTGGAGATGTGGTGAGCACCTTCTGTTTTGTTTCTTCAGCCCTCGTGTTTTTTCTGTGAGCTGCTCTCCCGTTTTCTAGGATTGGCCTACTCCACCCACGTCCCTATCCTCTGTCAAGAGCAACTATGTTGACATACAGCTTTGTTCTGGGGCACGGCTGATTGCTTCAGGCATGGACACCAGACTCATGCCAGAGTCCTTCACCTAGAACTGGGAATTAGGACTAAGGTTTTACACACCCATCTGTCACCCTCCTTGAACTGAAGCAAGGTCCTTGAGATGGTTGGTCCAGCACTCATCTAATACACTCCTCCCTGGGCTTAGGCCAGCTGAAGTGGGTTTTATTTACAAAACAGTCTTAACTAATATACGATGGCACTAGGAAAAGAGTTCTTAAATGTGCTTTCCATGAAGGGCAAATAGCAAATAAACCTAAAACATTCTACCTCACCAACAAACAAGGAAATAAAAATTAAACAATATACTTAATCGATTTGGCATAAACTTTAAAAATAATATTAGTGATGGCAAAGGTTTGAGACAGAGACTCGATTTATATCCTATCCTACCCGTAGGATATAAATTCATACAACCTTTCTATTTAGTAGATTACTAATATTTATGAAGAGATTTAAACATCTTAACTATGGACCCAATTATCCTAAAAAGGAGCAAATAACTTGAGAAGCAAATGTTTACACACATAAGTGTTCATCATAGCATTATTTATAAGAGTAAGAACTATAAGCAACTTTAAAGTCTAACAAAAAGGAAGACATAGAAAAATGCTTGGGATATCAAATTAAGTGAAAAAATCTAGAAGTAAAAATACGTGTAATTTAGGGAGGTGGGTGTGGCGATGGGTGAAATAGGTGAGGGGGGTTAAAGAATGAACTTGTGATGAGCACTGGGTGATGTATGGAACTGTTGAATCACTATATCGTACACCTGAAATATAACACTGTATGTTAACTATACTGGAGGTAAAAATAAATATAAGTAAATAAACCACATACTAGACAAAAAACAAATTATATGTGTAACTCCATACCCAGAACAGTACATCGCCATTAAACAGCATATTGAAATAACACACCTAAGACATATTACTTAATTTCAATGTAAGCTACAAAGATGACCAAGGCTCTTTGCGTCCAAGATAGCTAGGTAGGAAGACTCGCTAATCCTCTCCTCCACAGACACACCAAATCTATACCAATTTAAAGGAGAGTTAATACCTAGTCTTTCCAAACTGTTCCAAAAAACGGAAGATGATGGAAACCTTTCAAATACATTCTATATGGCCAGCATTATCTTGATACCAAAACCAGATAAAGATGCCCCCAAAAAAGAAAATTACTGATCAATATCTCTTATGAACATAGATACAAAAAAACCTCAACAAAATATTGGCAAAATTCAACAATACTTCAAAATGATCAATCACCACAATCAAGTGGGATTTATTCTGGGGATGAAAGGATGGTTCAATATCCACAAGTCAATATGATACACCACATTAACAAAATGAATAAAAATTCTATAATCATCTCATTAGATGCAGAAAAAGCATTTGACAAAGTGCAACATCTGTTCATGATAAAAACTCTCAAAAGAGTGGGTTTAAAGGGAACACACCTCAAAATAATAAAAGCCATATATGACAAACTGACAGCTTACATCATACTCAGTGGTAAAAACAAACAAACAAAACAAAACACAAAAAACACCTGAGCTTTTTTCCTAAGATCAGGAACAAGAAAAGGATGTCTACTCTCACCACTTTTATCCAACATAGTACTAGAAGTTTTAGCCACAGCAATCAGACAAATAAAAGGTATCCAAATTGGTAAGGAAGAAGTAAAACTGTCACTGTTTGCAGTTGACAGGCTACTATACATAGGAAGCCCTAAAGCCTCTACCACAAACCTATTAGAATACATGAATTCAGTAAAGTTGTAGGATACAAAATTAATATACAGAAATCTGTTGCATTTCTATATACCAATAATGAAGTAGCAGAAAGAGAAATTAAGAAAACCATTCCATTTACACTTGCACCAAAAAGAATAAAATACCTAGGAATAAACTTAACCCAGAAGGTAAAAGACCTATACTCTGAAAATATAAAGCACTGATGAAAGAATTAAAGATAACACAAGTGGAAAGATACTCCATGCTCATGGATTAGAAACTCAATATTTTAAAATGTCCACACTATCCAAAGCAATCTACAGATTCAATGCAATCCCTATCAAAATACCAACAGCATTTTTCACAGAACTAGAATAATCCTAAAATTTGTATGGAACTACAGAAGACCCCACATAGCTAAAGCAATCTTGAGAAAGAAGACAAGGCTGGCAGTTTCACAATCCAAGATTTAAAAATATACTACAGAGCTATAATAAAATATGGCACTAGCACAAAAACAGACACATAGATCAATAAACAGAGAGCCAAGAAATAAACCCACACTTATATGGTCAATCTACAACACAAGAGGCAGAAATATATGGGAGGAAAAAGATAGTTTCTTTAAAAAAATTTTTTTTTAGGGGTGCCTGGGTGGCTCAGTGGATTGAGCATCCGACTTCAGCTCAGGTCATGATCTCGCAGTTTGTGAGTTCGAGCCCCGCATCGGGCTCTGTGCTGACAGCTTGGAGCCTGGAGCCTGCTTAGGATTCTGTGTCTCCCTCTCTCTCTGCCCCTTGCTGCTCACACTCTCTCTCTCTCTCAAAAACAAACATTAAAAAAATTTTTTTAATTAAAATTTAAAAAATTTTTAATATTTGTTCATTTTTAATATTTATTTTTGAGACAGAGTGAGAGCACGTGTGCGTGCAAGCAGAGGAGAGACAGAGAGAGGGAGACACAGAATCCGAAGTAGGCCCCAGGCTCTGAGCTGTCAGCAAAGAACCTGATGTGGGTCTCAAACCCACAAACCTCAAGATCATGACCTGAGCCCAAATCAGACCCCAACCAACTAAGCCACCCAGGTGCCCCCAACACAGTCTCTTTAATTAACGGTGGAGGGAAAACTACACAGTTACATGCAAAAGAAAAACCGCACCACTTTCTTATACCATACGCAAAAATGAGTTTAAATGGATTAAAGACCTAAATGTGAGACCTGAACTCAAAAAACATCTAGGCGAAAATATAGGCAGTAATCTCTTTGACATCAGCCTTAGCAACATTTTTCTAGATAGGTCTCCTCAGGCAAAGGAACAAAAGCAAAAATAACTTTACTGGGATTACACCAAAATATAAAGCTTTTGCACATGAAGGAAATCATCAACGAAATGAAAAGGCAACCTACTGAATGGGAGAAGATATTTGCAAGTGATATATACAATAAGGGGTTTATAACCAAAATATATAAAGAACTTATACAACTCTACCCTCGACAATTTGATTTAAAAATAGGCAGGGGACCCGAATAGACATTTTTCCAAAGACAACATACAGATGGCAGACAGCATATGAAAGATGCTCAACAACACTAATAAGGGAAATGCAAATCAAAACCATGAGATATCACCTCACACCAGTCAGAACAGCCAGTATCAAAAAGAAGTAAGTGTTGGCAAGGATGTGGAGAAAAAGGAACCCTCGTGCACTGTTGGTGGGAATGTAAATTGATAAAAAATCACTGTGGAAAACAATATGGAGGTTCCTCAAAAATTAAAAATAGAACTACCATTTTTGATCCAATAATTCCACTACTGGGTATTTACCTGAAGAAAACAAAAACACTAACTCGGAAAAACAGATGCATTCCTATTCTTATTATAGAATATATAGAATATTATATTATATTATATTATATTATATTATATTATTATATATATTATATTATAGAATTATATATTCTATATTATTCTATATTCTATATTCTAATTATATATTCTATATTATTCTATAATATTAAATATTATAGAATTATAATATTATATTATATATATTATATTATAGAATTATTATAGTAGCCAAGATATAGGAGCAACCCAAGTGTCCATTGATAAGATGAGCGGACAAGATATAGTGTGTGTGTCCACACACACACACACACACACACACAATGAAGTATTACTCAGCCATAAAAAAGAATACCTTGCAGGGCACCTTGGGTGGTTCAGTTGGTTAAACGTCAGACTCCTGGTTTCAGCTCAGGTCATCATCTCATGGTTCATGAGTTCAAGGCCCACCCTGGGCTCCACACTGACAGTGCAGAGTTTGCTTGGGATTCTCTCTCCCACTCTCTCTCTGCCCCTACCCTACTCATGCTCTCTCTCAAAATAAATAAACTTTAAAATAAAATAAAATGGTAAATCTTAAAAAAAAAAAATATTGCCATTTGTGACAGCATGGACGGACCCAGAGGGCATTTTCCTAAGTGAAATAAGGCAGGCAGAGAGACAAATACCATAGAATTTCACTTATATGGAATCTAAAAAACAAATGAACAAAAAAAGCAGAAACAAGGTATGAACTCCTCTGGTAGTTGCCAGAGAAGGGGTGGGGGGATGAGCAAAGTGGGTGAAGGGAAGTGGGAGGTACAGGTCTCCAGTTACGGAATGAAGAAGTCACGGGGTGAAAGGTAACAGACGGTAACCACACTTGGTGGTGAGCACGGCAAAACATGTGGACTTGTGCAATCATTATGTTGTACACCTGAAACTAATGTAGTGTAACCTGTGTCAACTTTACTTCAATTAAAAAGCTGAGGAAGATTGGCGCCTAGGTGGCTCAGTGGGTTAAGTGTCCAACTTCAGCAGAGGTCATGATCTCACGGTCTGTGAGTTCGAGCCCCGCGTCGGGCTCTGTGCTGACAGCTCAGAGCCTGGAGCCTGCTTCAGATTCTGTGTCTCCTTCCCTCTCTGCCCTTCCCCCATTCGTGCTCTGTGTCTCTCTCAAAAATAAACATTAAAAAAAAAAGCTGAAGAAGAAGAAAAAACACAGCATAGTTCCATTTTTGTTTTAAAGTGGTAACTATATAAGTACTATCTATAAAAGAGAAAATCTATGGGAAAATACACAAAACCAGGAATGGAAGGTATCTCTGGAATGTATCGCTATATTTCATATTTCTGTAATGTGGATTTTTTCCTATTAATAGGCTAGCTTATACATTTTTAAAAGTGTCTTTTGTACTTAAAAATCTATATCCACCATACATTTCTGATTACAAAGAGAAAATATATTCTTTGATGGAGAGAGATGGTGGTTACTCACTTAGCCAAGTAATCAAACTTATCATTAATAAGGAGACATCCTGGCATTATGTGCCTCCTGATGTGACATAATTTGAAGTTTACGCCATTAACTATGACATTTTCTTGCCAAAAATACTTAATCTGAACCGAAATAAGCATCTAGACACTAGTGGTTCTCAAACTTGGAGGTCTTGTTCAAACACAGGTGGCTAGACCCCATCCCTAGAGGTTTATTCACAATTAAGTTCAGTAGATCTGGAATGAGGCCCAAGAATTGTCATTTTTGCCCCCACAGCTCCCAGATAATGCTGATGCTACTGGTCCAGGGATGACACCTTTGAGACCCACTGCTCTAGACCTAACTTTCAGTTCACAGAGATACAGAGACAGAACAAGTTAAATAATACCATGAAGAGCCTATCAGACATGTCTAGAATGTTGAACATCCTATATAACAACTGGCCTAGACTTTTTAAAAAGATAATATCCTAGGAATAAAGAAAAAGATGGAAGAAGAAATCAGCCTGTTGTAGATGAAAAGAAACCAGAGAGACATAACCCAGATGCACAAAAAAATCACTGGATTCTGAGCTGGAATTTAAAACAAAAACAAGCTATAAGAAAACATTTTGGAAGAACGGAATAAATCGCAATACAGACTGGATATGATGCAATCATTGTTAATTTTCTCATACATGATAACGGATTGTGCTACAAAGGAGAAAGTCCTTATTCTTCGTCAAGATGCGCTCTGAAGTATTTAGAGGTGAGAAGTCAGGACAGGCTCCAACTAAATCTCAAAGGATTCAAGAGAAAGACAGGTGCATGTGAGAGACACAAAACAAATGTGGCAACATATTAACAAATGGTTGAGTCTAGGTGGAGAGTAGACATGCTTTCATTGCACTGTTTCACTGTTTCTCGTCTTTGAAAAATTTCAAAATAAAGACACCTATAGACAGGATTGTTCTGATTGTGTGTGCGCGTGCAGTGGGAAAGGGGCCAGGATACAAACATAAAGAGACTGGAAGAGAATAAACCCAAATGTTAGTAGTGATTTCTCACTGTGGTGGGCTTGTAGGGGATTTCTTTTCCTTTCTAAATTTCATATTTAAAGAAAATGCTCTGTAATAGGTATATATCATTTTTATAATCAGAAGCAATTTAAGCAGGTTCTTAAAAACTTTGAATAAATGCGCTTGGAAGAAATCACATAAGCCTCTTCCCTGAGAGTCCACCCGAGGTACTCAGCTCAGTCTGCAAAATACAAAGGGTGCTCAGTGTGGGCAGCTTCTGATTTCATTTCCTGCCAGAACATCTGGCCATGGGGGGTTGTGGGGGCGGGGGGGCAGCTCACTGACCTGGTGCTGGGTTTTGTTCTCCATATGCCCCAGCTTTGTGTTCATTTTATCCTGAACCGAACCCAGCTCTGCTCGGATCTCCTCCACAGCTGCCTCCAACTGGTTCTCCAGCTTGTTGATTAGGGGTTCACATCTACAACCATTTATTGGTGCCTAACAGGGGAACAATAAAGGAATCAATCCACTCATTCCCTCCTTCAACAAACTGGTTTTGAGTGCCCATCCAGTGCCAGTCAGTATGCCAGGGGGATATAGATGATGGAGGAGGCATAACTTTGGGATGTCCAATGGGCCGAGCTGTGGGTCCAACAGGCACTGAGAAGCTTCAGAGAGGGTAAGACACGGTCCCAATCCTTGTGGCTTTTATCTACTCTGGAGCCTCAAGATTACCTAGTCACTTAAGGATGGTGCACAAAGGTTTGTAACTACCCGTTTGCCTGGGCCTCAGCAGCAGTGGTGTATCTGCAGTGTAGGGAGGGACATCTGGTTTATCTTCAAAGCTCATTGCCTTCCCAAGTCAACACTGCAAGCGGATATTAGCCCCCAGGAATAGTGTTAAACAGACAGCCTTGCTTAAGGCCTACGGTCCTATGACCAGACAGGGCTCATGAAGTACCTGCATCACCTTCCCGTCCTTGCCCCGGTACAGCGTGTAGAGCTGGTACGCTCTGAACTCATGGGGAGGGGGTGGCGGTGAACATCGGTGCCTGGGCCTCTTTTTAGGGTGACTGTGAGCATGCAAGTTCTTCTGGTGTCCAGGCTGTTGGTCTGCTGGTGGAGTGGGGTCAGAAAATGCTGACGCCTGTGGGAGAGGAATCAACAATACCCCTGAGCACTGTGACATCTGCAAGACTGGCCCCCATCCAACGGCTCCCATCTCACCCTCGTCTTCCTTTGTCTCACGGCACTCCACTGTAAGCACCGCATGTCCAAAGAAAGAGATCAACACATTAACCTTGTGTTTGAAGTTACCCAGATTTAATTTTCGTGCTCTGGCTCCAAACCAGCAAGCCACGTCCAGTGGCATTTTAGCTACTGGGCATGATGCGATCCCAGGGCCCTTGGCCAACCTGCCTCCCAGCCCTCCCTTGGCTGCCTTCATGTGCCTCCTGACCTTGGGCCTTGACTTTCTCTGCCTGTTGTCCTTCGCCTTGGGCTCTGGGGAGGCGGACAGGACATCTTCTCTGGCCTCTTCTTTTCTGGGTGCAGCCTGTTCACTGCTGGGGGTGTCTCCTGCGGAGACACTTCCCTACAGAGGGGGGGAGAAAGAAGTGCCCAGAAACCGGTTCTAATTGCCCCCTCTGCCTTCTTCTGTAATGGTCTAAAATTCTGTTTGCAAGATTGCATCCACTAAAGGACCCACAGGAACCTTAACTGATGACAAAGAGGGAACACTGCTTGGTGGTCTAAACTGAACATGTAGGACTTTCCCAGTTGGTTGAATATTTTGCTTTTACTTCATTAGGTGCCAAGGTAAACAGAGTCTTGGGTCTAATTCTATATCTTAGAGCTTCCGGAAGCTACCACAAACAGCTCAGCATTAGAAATTTTTAAATTTTTTTGCATTTCAACCACAGCAACAACAACCAAAAAAAACCATTTATTCTTTGAACTTGGACTTCACAATTCATAATGGAGTAGGAGAACCCCCTGAAATGAAAACATCACATTTCTAGTCCTTATAAGAACTTTTACAAATCAATATGTACAATTCACCCACAGGAACTTAATCAGAGTTACAATGCCTTAACCCTGAAAACTGATAAGAGGATTTTGAAATAGAACAATAAGCACTCGGTATAAAATTTTGTGTGCCAAAAGTTGTCTTTATATCCTAGTCTTTTTCTTCCTGCGAGAGCTGAAAGGCATGGTTCGTTCCAGTTGTGCAAGCTGTTCACTGCACAAGGGCACCTAGCAGAGGGAGCTGAAATCCGGCTCTGGCTCTCTTCGCCTTATGCACCCTGAGCAGGGCTGGGCTGCCCAAGGGGCATCTTTTTCTAAATTTGCAACAGAGGAATCACATGGGCTAGTGCAGCCTCAATCCATTCCCCAAGCCGAAAGAGAAGAAGCGACCCAGGCCACTGGCTGTCAAACTTTAGCCCACACCAGAATCACCTGAAGGGCTTGTTCGAACAGATTGCTGGGCACCCTCCCAGAGTTTCTGATCCAGTGGGTCTGAGGTGAGGCCCCCAACTCTGTGTTTCTAACAAGGTCCCAGATGGCACAGTGGACACTACATTTTGAAAATCACTGCCCTATACCATTAAGGGCCCAGCATTAGAGGCAGTGCTGTCCACACAGTAGTGATGAGGCCACAGACACATGGGGCTAGAAACTATGCCCAGACAAGGATGCCAAGAAAGACTGGCAACACGGGCACACGATCTGAAATCCTGGAGGAGTGGAGGACAAGAAACCAAAGGGAAAACACGGACAACAGTTTGAAGAACCAGCGGAAAGGAGAGACAGAGGAGGGCACGGCCGCTGCCAGATGAACCCAGAAGGAACAGCCAGATTGTTTCCCACCCTCTGTAAGGGGGTGACGTTTGGGAGGGGCGGGAGAGCTACCCCCCACCTTGCTTTGTGCCACCTCATCTCTTGGCACAGACTGAGCTCTCCTCTCTTCCTTGAGCCTCTCTCTCTTTTTCCTCAGGCTTCGCCCGCGACTGAAGCGCAAGACCTGAAGGAGGCAAGAGGCATGGTTACAAACCACGGTGTGTGCAGCGTCGTGACAGCATTGTCCTTGGACCTGGTGCTCTGATCTAGTGGAACTTCCAGCCTAGGGAGAGACCAAGCAATCACATCAAACACGCATCTCTGCCTGCCTGCTGGGCACCGAGGTCTTGTGCTGGGCTCTGTAGGAGCCCAGAAGGAAGTAGGACATGGTCCCCGATCTCAAGGAGCTTATGGTCGAGGACAATAGGCATCTGTGTGCCAGGCCACGGTCGCCATAGGGGGGTGTGCAGGCTGTGCACTGCTTAACTCCAGGGAACACCACTCACAGACGAGGATAGGAACGGCATCCCCTGGACTCGCACAACACAGCGGCCCCACGCCAGGCAGTGTCTCGCTATCTTGGTACGCTGGACCTGAACTAGCCCATCATATTTTCTCTTGACCAAACTGTATTCAAGTCAGTTTTTAGTTTGCTTCAAACACTGAGGTTCATCTGTGAACCATGGTACCAACCATGGGGCAGGAATCTGGTCCCCAAAAGGAAGCATTTGGTCTGCCCGAGAGGGCAGGAAGGTGGAACAGACACAGGCAAGTAGACATGGGGTCCGATAGCCCGATTTTGGAATTCAGCAGCAGCTAGCTGTAGGATCTTCCGGCAAGTTATTTGCCCTTTCTGTATTCTGTAAATACGGGGAGTTAATGGAATTAACCAAGACAAAGCAAGTGGCTGGCATACCCTGGACTTTCAGGCACTGTTAGGTGCCTCCCTCCTGCCTTGGCCCCTCGAGTTGCTTAATTGGCCAGAGGAAGTTTAACCAGAGTACAGAGCTTTGAGCTGGCAGAAGCTTTCAACCCATGGCCTTTTACTTCCAGCCCCAGAGTCACTCCCTTTCACCAAGGAGGTCCAGAAAGGGAAAACACTTCTTCAAGCTCTAATTTTTTTGCAATAAAACATTTTATGGTCTTCATCTGTAGATGGAGAAGGGTTCTCTGAAGTTCAGCATAGTGCTTTCATCTAAATGTTCAACTTTCTTGCGTTCATTAAATTCAAGTGACATCATATGACAAGAAGAACCTCTATGGACAGCGGTACAATCTAAATGGAGAATTCCTGACGACATCTGCCTGTGGCTAAACCAGATTTTTAAATTGTATTCTCATCCTCTAAGCCAACAGCTCTGAAAGTGTCCAGGGAACCCCGGGTGCACGAAACTGAAATTATTTTCATGACAGCGTAACAATGTCGGCTTTTTCCCTCTCACTGATTGTACAGCAGTATTTACCAGAAGCTGCACACAACACCCCAGTGGGTCACGTGCAGAAGTAGAGGGCAGCCCTCCGTCTTTCCACTAAGACCGTAAGGAGATTTGCAACAATGTAACATAATGCTACCTACTCTTCTCCCGTAACTTTGGTTTTGAAAAATAGTTATTGCTCATAAAGACAATGCTATTTGTTACAAAATGAACTTACCATCTTTAACATTTCTCAAATTTCAAACATGGACACTATTAATAGATATAATTCACACACAGCTCTTAATGGGCCTCTAGAACATTAGATGTCCCCAGATCAAAAGGTCTGAGAACCATTTCTGAAACTAAATTCAGACTCACTAGGAAGTCAAGTCTGATGAGAAGAAGTGACTAATGCCCATTGCTCATTCGGTTTATGGGCTCTTAGAACAGGATACAGCCCCAGCATCAATCCAAAATTCACTTTCAAAAGCATTTGTGAACATATCAATCTAAAATGAGAAGGGATACTCAGAGGTCACCCAAATCATCAGAGTAATTCCCTCCACAGACCAAGTTATTAGCCAGTGCAAATAACTTTGCATGGCGTACAGCCTTTCTCAGCGAACCATATCATCTACCAATGGAACGTCATCAATCTTTTCTAGTTCACCGAAATCGGGGAATATGGATCTTTAGAAAGATCTTAGTACTGCTGTGAGCCATTGAAATCCACGGTCCACTAAGGTGCCAAGGCAAAGGAATTTCCTGTTTCACACAAAGAGGAAAGCTAGTTCTGTAACTTGAGAACAAAAGAACAACATGTATACAATTTTATGCATATTCCAAAGTTCCTCATTCATATTGAGAACAGGGTTTAGCATATACAATTGTGTAAAATACTTCCATAAGAGGTCATCCTATTTGCTATTCAAATGGGCATGGAAAAACTGAAGTCATTTTTTAAAATGGAAACAGTAAAGGAGAACCACATAGGAAAATGGTCCATGGGAAAGCCTCTCCCCTAAGAACACAGATCCTTGAGTTCTGGAGACAAAGGACAGGAGGATCAAAGGCCTATAAGTCTGTACCTTGGGGGATACTACACCCCACAAAATTTGATGATCTTCACATGGCTGAGGATACAGCTGGCTGTCCAAACTGCCAATACTGAAATGCCAGATAACAGAGATAAATTCTGACATTTATTATAGCATCCTGTACTTTTTGATCTGTAAGAGACCAGCCTTTTGCTATCAGGATTCATGGATGTGACTCCAGTAATGATTTGTTTGCAAATAGTTGGAAAGAGGTGGAAACTTTTTCCAAAGGACCACCTGACTCATGCCTGTCAGAGGCTCCAAGGATGTCCAGACGCTACTGAGAAGCACTAACTCCACAGGGAACAGGGTGACCAGTTTTCCAAAGACAAAAATCTTAACTACTTCCACAAACTGCTCGTTATATCAGGTAGGTTTTTAAAATTTAAATGACCCGAAGGCCATTCAGACCCTTCGGTTGACTGGGATCAGGCTCTGATGCAGCAGGCTGGTATCTGGAATCTTCCTCCAGCTCTCCAAGACTTTATCTTCTCACAACATTAGTCAGAATAAGGTAGAAAACAAATCAGTTTTCACTGTAATGTAATACAGAGCAGCTCCGATGGGGAAACAAACCATTTCCTTAATGTTGGACATTTAGGTTAACAAAATATTGGACAGCAACAACAACAAAAAAAGCATACTGGCTTCCATTATGATGAGTAATTTTGAGAACTACAGAACGTTTTTCTATTATAGTTAAGATAAAGGGCAGCATACAAAAGGGTAGGCACAATTGTAAAAATCATGCGTCTGAAAGGGAATATGAACAAAAACAGTTATTTCAGGGCACTAAAATGATGAATAGCTTATAAATTACTAAATCTGTTAGAGGATTTCAATCTCAGCTCAAATGATATCAATTTTTTAACTTAAATGCCTAAAATACCATTGTTCAATAAAAAAAGGAAAGAAAGCTATTTTATACTTAACTGCCTCTAATGGATGTGTGAAACATTGTGAAAATATTAAAAGAATCTTGTAACTTTATTCTTTTTTCTCCTGCTGAAAAAAAAAATTAAACCAATCGTATGAAAAAAAAATTTTTTTTTTTTTTTGTTCACCCAGACCGGGATCCCTTCCTCCCACCTTTCTCTAGAAGAGGCTCCTCCCCTCTAACCATACAGTCAGATGGACGCAGCTATCTTCCTAAAGTGCCTGTCCTGCTCGTTCAGGCCGTTTGCCCCAAGCTCGCCAATCATGATCCTCTTCTGCGACCAGAACTTCTTCCCTGAGAACCTGGGGAGTTATGGTCCACAAAGCTGGTAATGCCAATGATCCAGCCACGGGGAAGAAATGATGCCCGTGTATGAAGACAAGCCTACTGAACTTGAAGTTTCTTGTTCTGGTTATCTTAGAAGCCCCAAATGGATTCCTGCCTTTTCCACTGCCTGGTTGTGAGCCCATCAGTTTCCTATTTAAGTTAGTTTGATTTGGCTTTAGTAGATGGCCAGAGAATCACAACAACTTTGCAGCCCCACATAATCAATAGAATGGAAAATGTAATCAATCCTACCTGGGGAGCTTTCGTGAGGAGAAGAGCAACTTCCGGATTATTGTGGTAGCGGGCAGTCTCCAGTGGAGTCTGGCCTGCCTAAGGAAAGGCAAAGTGGGGGACAAGTGAGTAAGAGAGACCAACCCTGCACCCTAGCCCAACTGGGACAGCAATTCTGTGCTCAGTCACACCAGCACCTACACGTGCCCAAGAAAATACAATCGCATAGAAGACCTGGCCTCACTCTTGAGCCTCCTCCATTCGACGAGGGGGCCAAATCACACCTGAGGGCCCAACGATTAATAACAACAGAGGGTAAGTGCTCTAGGAAGCAAAGCTCTGGAATACCTGCCCACCAAGGAATGCTTCCTGGAAGAGAGAGGAGAGAATGTAAACATCAGACAGGGCCAAAGGGGAAGATTTAGTTGAAGAAACACAAAGGATCATAAAGTCCAGCCAAGCAATGAATTTTCCCTGGAGAAGTGGAGAAGGCACTTGGAAGGGCAGACTGGGGCACAGCCACACAGTTTCAGGACCTGGACTGTGAGAGACAATTAGGTAGCTATGGCCATAATGGAGGCTCTAGGGAGATGAAGCCAAAAAGTAGGGAGCTGATAACAGTGGGATTCAAAAGAAGGGAAAGGCATCAGGGGACAGGCACAATGGTGCACCACCCAATACAGGTCGAAGAGGAGGAGGAAGGCGGGGACTCTCCATACAACTGTTCCACCCCCAGCCTTTCTCAGTCTGTGCTACTTCAGACCACAGGTCAGCCTTAAGGAAGAAAGGGTGCCTGAGCTGGTGCCTGCCATAGGACCTAGGAGAGAGAGGGAATAATGGTGGGGTGGGATATTAAGAAAAAGAAGGAAGGAATAAGGTGATTTTGGAGAAGGGAGTTCGAGTTTTGAGGATGATTAATCTGATGGTCATGTGGCCACTTTTCTGAGGACCCTGTCTGTTTACAGGGCAGGAATTCACTTTCAGTAACATCCACTTGTCAGTTTACTTAGACACCCCTGACCTTCCTTTTCCTGCCAGGATATGCTCACTTGAGCTAGGAGTCTAGAGATGAACCCTTAGGGCTCATCAACTCATGGAGCTGCTATGAGCAAGGGTTCCCTCAAGGCGGCCTCTGGGGTCCTCCTGTTAGCAGACCTCTAATCTCTTATAAAGTAAGGCTAAGGGAGGCTGTGTGCCCTGCAGGAGGTGAGGTAAGTAACAACACACTCCATTCTGGAAAGGGGTGGGAATGATTTCTAGAAACACTGTTGCAGCTTAACTTACATTATTAACAATGGTTCCATCTGCTCCAGCTTCCAGTAAGATTTTAACCACCTTCTTGTGATTTAGGGCAGCAGCAACATGAAGTGCTGTGTCTCCAGCCTGAAATTAAATCAGAAGAAAAGCAGCTAAACTCCATCTGATCATGGCTCACAGCCTTCCGGCTTTTCATCCCATGGCCTGGTAAGTAGCTTTTCAATTTAGGATTGGCCTTAGACTGATAGGGGACCCTTTGCTCAAGGGTTATGTGGTTCTCCTTAAAGAGATCGCTTTAAAATGACCTATGTACAAAGATCGCATTCCTTTCTGACTGAGGATACTAGAAATCACAGGGAAGGACAGGGGGGCAATCTGGGGTTGTTGAGAATGGGGACCTGAAGCTTTACACCAAGGTAGGATGACGGACAGATAGCCAGGGGCCAGCAGGCTAGCCATCACAGAGCTCTGTACCATATCCCTCTGCCCAGAGGGCCCCTTGATTTCTGAGCGCTAGAATGAGCAAAAGCTGTGGAAGTAGTTACTTCTACAAACACGGGGGGAGGATCCCAGGTGGGATCACATTCCCACCTGCTGGAATGTGAAGGGCCCACTAGGAATCACTTTGCAGGCTCAGGGTATTCTTCGTTTGGGTGGAGTCACTGAAAAAAATCAGTGTTCACTTAAGACCAGCTGTTTTCAACCTCTTACCAAATAGCCTATAATAAAGTTCATATTTTCTTTATATATCAAAAAAAGTTCAGACAATCAACCATGAAAGGAGGCTATAGACAAATGGAGCTTGATGGGCCAATTCCATATGTAAACGCTGGTGTTTCCCCAAGCAGAAGGCTATGAATAAACCAGGCCAATACAAATGTTAAATAATCCATCCTCTCCCATTGGGTGATCAAGTAAAGCTCCAGATAACTTGTTTTCCCGGGCAGCATGAAAACGCCACTATCCCATGGCCCTCCCCCACTGAAAGTAGCCAGGGAAACGTTCAGTTCGTTGCCAAGTCACTTAGTTGTGTGTACTGGGCAGTGGTTTCTAATCCTGGCTGCATGCTGGAATCAGTGGAGGAGCTTTACTAACTACTGATGCTGGGGTCCCGCCCCTGGCACGCATTTAATTGTTCTGAATTGTAGGTTGGGCGTGGTGATTTTTAAAGCTCCCAGGTGTCTGAAACATCCTGCCAAGGTGCAGAACCACTGGTTAGTGGGGGCTGGGTACAGGTAATCTGATGGACCAGAATCTGTTGGGGGCTGCAGAATGACAGGATGTATTTAGCTGTGTCAGTGGTTCTCAATCCTGACTGCACACTCAGGTCAGGAACTTTCTAACAATCCCATTACCTGGATTCTGGTCATTTAAACTCGGGTAGAATTCAGGAATGGTATTTATAACTGCCCTGTTGATTCTTATATGCAGCCAGGATCAGAAACCACTGTTATGGGGCATGGTTAACCTGAATAATGATTTTTAAAACTTCAAATATATGTACCCAAATGCAGAAATGTCAAACAATTTATCATTTAGGTATCAATAAATGCCAAGACATTTAAAAAATCTAAATACTGAAAATCATGCACATTTCCATGGAACACTGTAGTAATCACAGCTTTATTGCACACCCCCCACTATACAGACAGATACAGACCACATACCCAATTTTACAGAGACCAGAGACTTCATCCGATCAAAGTTGCAGGGCATGGAACAGAACTCTAATTCCCTTGCTTATTTACTAAGCCACAGTCTTCTTTGTGGGTTTCCTTTGTAAAAAGCATTAAAAGCAAAACCTGTCCCAAGATCTTCAGAAAATGTTTAATATGCAAATGTGGAGATACGCACTGGAGTAAGAGCAGGCTCTCTTCCCTCTAGGAGGCCAGATAAATCAGGACCACAGGGACTCAGTGGAACACACATGCAAAGGGCAGCAGGGGACCGGTCCCAGACCTCTGCCCCCATTTGTGCTAACACACCTGTCAGCCTTGTGAGAATGGGGCCTGGCGGCCATGGGGAGGACACATGCACTGACCTGGTTCTTTTCATGGACAGAACAGAAAGCACTGAGGAGGAGCTTAATGATGGACAAGTGATTATAGCGTGCAGCAACGTGCAAACAGGTATCGCCTGCCTGCGGACAGAAATCAAACTCTGAGCACAATCTGAGCAATTACAAAAAGTTAAAAAAAAAAATCATTAAAAAAAACTGGCAGACTAGCATATGTTCTTTAGAGGGTATCAGCCTGAATTGAAATGATTCCCTTTACCGTAGACACTACTCCAAGACTCGCAGCTCCGTGCTGTCTGCAGCCCCACCTGCATTCTGCCATGCAGACTCTTTCAGGTCTCATACACTGGTGCCTGCCCCCCACAAGGCCGTCACAAGAGCGAAGGCAGGCTCTGCTTACCCAGCACTTGATAAGAATCCACTGACCACAGCCTCTCCTGCAGCCCAAAGGCTCCAGAGTATACCGAATTAAGACCAACAGCACCACTTTGGAAATGAGCCCTTTTCCATCATGGGTTCCTCATGGCTCAAAGGACAGGGCAGCAGGGAGAGCGGTCAGATTTTAAGATCACATGTGTTCTAAAAAAATTAGAGCTGCATCCCATTTTAGCAGGACTCCAATATCTCATATGGGGCAGAGTAGTCTGGGGAGCTGATGAGGAAGCAATCACTGGGCATAAAACAGAACATTCAGAAAAACTCAGGATCAAGATCTTCCTTGGTGGTCACAGGCTAAGCTGCTCCCAGAGAGACAAAACGGGAGACAAAGTCATGACATTCTGCAGTGTTTTCTTGAGGTTTTCATCCTAACTTTGTCTAGAGATGGCAACCACTCAGCATAACCTTCTCCCCTGGATTAAGAAGGAGCACACGTGGGAAGCCTGGGTGGTTCAGTCAGTTGAACATCCGACTTTGGCTCAGGTCATGATCTCGCATTCATGGGTTCAAGCCCCACATCAGGTTCTGTGCTGACCGCTCAGAGCCTGGAACCCGCTTTGGATTCTGTGTCTCCCTCTCTCTGCCCCTCTCCTATTCACACTTTGTCTCAGTCTCTCAAAAAATAAAACGTTAAAAAAATTTTTTTAATAAAAATTAAAGAGAAAAGAAAAGGAGCCAAGCCCAAAGCCAAGGTTCAGGGCATTCTGAGACCCACTGTAGAAGAGTCTGCCTTCAGGGAGACCTCAACTAAGGCTTTTGGTGTGGGGGGGGGGGGGGGGAAGCCTCAATCTCTAGTTGAGAGCCTGAGGCATGGGAATTACAAAGGAAAAACGGCTGCTTTAGAGGGAGGAGGCACACCCATGTGACCTTGAAAGTCAAGCATTCTCTAAGAACTACTGACCCATCGGCTCATCTCAAGGGCACCTGGATAATCGATTTGTAGATGCTGGCCAAGGAGCATCAGACCTCCCCTGGATGGCATCAACTGTACAACAATATGTGGGCAGGTTTCCTAGGCTCATCTGCCAGCACACGCTGTGAGAAATGTTAAAACAAACCCAGGCTGAGGAGCGAAGGGAAAAGAAGGGGGGAGAAAAACAGTGTTTGAGTCTTGATGACTCTTCCGACCCTAAAGAACCCCTTAGGACATAGCAAAAAAAAAAAAAAAAAGAATACATTATAGATAGTCCCCAAATGCTTTTCACATTTTCATTTTCCAGATGTTAACACTCAAGTATGCTTTCGGAGTTATTTTCCTAGGTGACACAAGAGAGCACAAGAGAAGCCGGTGTTGTTCACCCACGTTATTTTTGAGGTCGGCTCGGGACCCGCCCAGCAGGAGGACTCGTGTGCTCTGGGAGTGGCTGTTCTGGCAGGCCAGGTGCAGAGCCGTGTTCCCCGCCTTGGAGAGAGGCAAGAGAAGGGAGGACACGTTAGCAACAAGCTTCTCGGCAGACCTGTGCCTGGCAGGCTTTGCAGAGGGGTGACGCTTACAGGGAGATAGTCAATGCTCACATTCTCTGCTTCCTGATTGGTGATCCCAGCAGAGGTGTTTCAGTGGCAAGAACATTTAATGTGGAATCCAAATGGGCACAAGAGGCACATTTGTCATAAAACCTTGGTTCCAAGTCCCAGCTCTACAACTTACGAGTTGAAAGTCACCGGTCAAGGCTCTTAACTATTCTCAGTCTTGAATTCCTTACCTGTTAAATGGAGTGTGACCCCTACGTCCTGAGGCTGTGAGGATGAATTCAGAGTGCCTAGGAGAGTATTTACTTAATGGTAAAATGCTGTGCACACAGCACCACGTTCCATTCCTTTTGAAGAGGACTGCATCCTTCCTGGCCAACACAGATAATAGCTGTGGCTACAAAACACCCATGGAGTAAAGGCAAAACAGGCCACTTCCTATAAGTGTAGGTAACTGAGATTCAACTTGTAAGCCTCTCGAAAATCATCCATTCTTGTATTCTCCTTGAAACATCAAAATTTGAACTACGGATGAGGTACCCACATAGCAGGAAATACAATTATATCCATCACTTACCATACAAATAGAAACCCTCTAGCTTTTTGGACTCTATCCTCAATATGCCAAGTAAAAGTGACAGACAAGGGTCAGAATAATGTCCACAGTAATCTTACAGAAAGAATTCATGACATGAACAGAACTTTTTAAAACCATGCAAACAGTGCCCACAAAAGCTGCTGATAAAGAAAAGTAACAAGAAAAGCAGGCAGCACAAGAGGAGATTCAGTGTTCGAGAGGGCCTAGGAGCATACCGGAGGTTAAATCTATAAGCTCGGTGATTGTTCGGCTGAGCTAAAAAGCTGGGTCAGGACTGCAACTGTGTGGGCTCAAAGCTATTTCATTGCCTGTTTACAGCTTTGCCTCACCCAGGATCTGGATCACACAGCACTGTCTGGACACACTCACAGATGTTCTGTTCCTCACCTCTTGAAAAGAGGAATGAGTTTTATTAAAACACACACACAACAAAACTGTACATCACTGGTTCACTTACCTCCCCTCTCATACCCTTAGCTCTAAGTAGCCTGGTAGAATCTTTCTTCCTCACTGCTCCCTCCAGGAAGTTGGGGGTTGTAAACCTGAGGGTTTAGTGAACTCAGTGGTTATCAACCTTCTGCTGCACCTTAGAGTCACCTGCGGGAGCTTTTAAAACTATCAGTGCTCAGCTGCAATGTTTCCAGGGGCTCTGATTTACTTGGCCTTCGGGGGGGGGGGGTCTGAGAAGCTCAGGTTTTAGCACTAATGAAGTCCCAAATTCCAGGAAACCCCTCAGTTCAGGGGAAACTGGGACAGCCCGTTACCTTTGGCCTGGTCACCAGGTGAGTTTGTTTCTTCTCCCCTCTCTTTTTTGTTGAAAGTTTTCCAGGAGATTTTAAAGCACAGCCAGGTAGAGAGCCACTGCTAGCTTCCCTCTCAAAAACAAAGGATCTGCCCCCATTTTAAACCCTCCATTCCCTGTGGAAGGGCTCAGTGCCTGGCTTGCTGTGTGATTCTTACTGCACAAGGAGTAGTTTGTCTCAAAGGTGTTGGCTTCGTGGGATTATTAACTGTATTGAATAAACGAATGAAATAAAAGAAATTTGATGGTTCTAGAACTATGTACCAAACTGCTTTGCTAATAAGAAAATATTAATTATGCCGAAAAACATTTGGATCAAGAAAATTAAAAACTGTGGGTTAGCATAAACAAATTATGGTATGTTCACACACTGGAATATTACTTAGCAATAAAAAGGAATGAATTAGGGGCACCTGGGTGGCTCAGTTAAGTGTCTGACTTCAGTCAGGTCATGATCTCACAGTTCGTGAGTTCGAGCCCCATGTCGGGCTCTGAGCTGACAGCTCAGAGCCTGGAGCCTGCTTCAGATTCTGTGTCTCCCTGTCTCTCTGCCCCTCCCCTGCTTGCACTCTGTCTCTCTCTCAAAAATAAATAAACGTTAAAAAAAAAAATAAAGCTGGGGTGGCAGAGGACTTTTCTAGAAGCTTCCTCAGAGGCTGTGGCTGGTACAGAACATGGAAGTCCTTCTTCTGGGATAACACCTACCTTTGCTTCCGCTGTTTTATCCATAGAGAACTTGTGGCTTTCCATAATACTTTTGGGGCCCTACACAGGATAGGAGGCAGTGTGGTGGAGTAGACAGACTCAGGATAGTTTATGGCCCTGACTGTGTCACAAACAAGTCAGGTGTCTTAGATAAGACTACCAGCTCCCAGCTTAGGCTTCCCTACCCATTAACTAGGAACCACCTACTTCTCAGAGTTCGAGGATCTAACGTACACCATGGATTCACCTACAACTCACATTCCACACAATGTACCACGGTGAAGAAATGAAGAAGCCACCAGTCTGCCAGGCATTATTGGAAATATTATGATGCATGGCTTGCTTCTTTTATTCAAGCTTCTGTCCCATGAGGGAACCATGAGAAACATTTAACGAGTAGATGACATCACAGAGCGGTGTGTGGTGCCAAGGGAGCCCTGTAGGAAATACCCTGATGCGCCTTTGGGGAGGGTGCGGCCGCGGCCCTGGAAGCCTGAGTTGGAAGTCTACAGGCAGGAATGAGGAGCGAGATACCCACAGGGAGCAGGGATGAGCCCACTCTGATAGCACAGGAGGCACATACTAGGAAAAGCACAGGGAAGAGGCTGCAGACATAGACTGAGGCCACTCCAGGGAGGCCTGAGGCAGTGCCAGGCTGAGGAGCTTTACTGGAAGGTTTCTGGGCAGGGGAGGAACAGGATGCAGAAGGAGGGAGGCAAGCTGGCCAATCTGCTGTGAGGCTTCTGAAATAATGCTGGGATGCATTCAGTAATAATGAGCACACAAAGAGGGGGATAAGACCTGAGCAGTGCTGGGAGGGCAGACAGGAAAATGAGGGACAACAGGTGCTACTGGCCTGCTTGCCTAACCGCACTCCAATAAACCAATGGGAAAGCAGGGAGTCCCAGGAGAGCCCAAAGGAAGTCAAAGCCACTCCAGTTTGTCTTGCTCACCACGGAGATTATGTTCACTATGGAGTTCCAAGCTTTCGTTTCCCCTGCCAGGTTCCACATGCTCTCCTAAGCTCTTGCTCTGCTCAGAGAGGAGGTTCCCACAGGGACAAAAGCCCATAGCCATCCTCACCTGTGAATGGGGAGTTCTAGCACCTGCTGGGCCTCACCTTGTTCTTGGCAAGCACGTTGGCTCCTGCTTTAACGAGCAATTTGGCTGACTGGCTAAAACCGTGCCAGGACGCTTCATGTAGGGCCGTATTCCCATCCTGAGGAACACATACAGAGACAGAGAACACATTACCCAAGACCGAAGTCATCTCATTATAATCAGTACATTGTAGCGTATTCCTAGGCCACACCACAGGTCCTTTTGATTTCAAAAGAGGCTTGTTGACGCACCTGGGTGGCTCAGCTAAGCGTCCGGCTTCGGCTCAGGTCATGATCTCACAGCTCAGGAGTTCAAGTCCTGCGCTGGGCTCTGTGCTGACAGCTCAGGGCCTGGAACCTGCTTCAGATTCTGTGTCTCCCTCTCTCTTTCTGCCCCTCCCCCCGCTCATGCTCGCTCTCACACTCACACTCTCTTTCTCCCTCTCAGAAATAAACACTAAAAAGAAAAAAACCTTCTCATCTGAACCAGAGCCCAGAAAATGATTTCAGTGGCTAGTTTCTCCATTCTCCCAGAAATAGTACGTAACAAGTACCATTTTAGATTTATGAGGTACAATGGATGCCTTCAGGCATTAGGGCTTAAATCTCCCTGGGAACCCTGGCTGAAAAAGGCTCATCCACAGGTCACATTTAACAGAAAGCAACATCAAGATGGCAGGCATGATGTTCATTCCTTCCCACCTCCATCACTCCTTGGGGTCTGCTCCGCTCTGCTCCTAACCCCAGAGAGAACCCTGCAAAGTCCAGGCAAACGAAGAGTCCAGCTCCGTAAGTTGCCGGGCCCAAGGACCAGGGAGGCAGATTCCTCCTCTCTTTTTCTTTCCCCAAATTTAATCTGACCCAGCTTAATCCAACGTCTCAGGGACCGAAATAAATAAGCAGGCACCAAGAAAGCAGTGAGTTGTAAATAATATAAACAAGTGTCCTCAATATGTGGCTTTAAAAAAAAAACCAACCAATTAACAAACACAGCTGTATTCGGTTAACTTCCTACAGAAAAAGAAATATTAAATGCAGTGAAGTGTGTGGGGTGGGGCTGAGAGGGTTGGGGTTACAGGGAGAGAGAAGCACAGAGAGGAGAGGTAGAGAGACCACCTGTGCTGTTCCAGGTCAGAGAGCAGGGCACTGTCCAGTCATGTCCAGGCACTGGCTCTGACTTTATTCATCCATACCATGAGACAGGCTGAATGGTGTGGACAACCCACAAGTGGAAGTCTAGGCTCTCAAAGGCCATAGTCGGGGAGTGACCCTACAGAGTGAAATGGTGCTGGGAAGGTCAGTGGCGATGTGCGGCCTGGCCAGTGGGACTGACTGCACAACACAGGAAGCAAAAGTAAAAGTGACTGGACAGGGGCACTGTTGAGGGGGCCTCCAGTGTGCTGATGTGATCTGCTTCTTGATCTGGGGGCTCATATAGATGTGCTCTGTTAGTGAACACTCATGGAACTTTACACGTATAACGTGCACATTTTTCTGTATATATATTACATGTAATAAAAAGTTGTCTAAAAAAGTAAGCAGAGGCTGAACTGCACCTAATTGTGAAGTTCCATGTTTTAAGACTGTTTAACAATTTATTTATTTTTTTATTACATTTATTTATTTTTGAGAGACAGAAAAGACAGAGCACAAGTGAGAGAGGAGCAGAGAGAAGAGGAGACACAGAATCCAAAGCAGGCTCCAGGCTCTGAGAGGTCAGCACAGAGCCCGCTGTGGGGCTTGAACTCACGAACCATGAGATATGACCTGAGCCGAAGTCGGTTGCTTAACCGACTGAGCCACCCAGGCACCCCGAGGCTGTTTAACAATTTAAAAGCAACAAATCAGGAGCACCTGGGTGGCTCAGTAGGTAAAGCGTCAGACTTTGGCTGAGGTCATACCTCACGGTTCATGAGTTCGAGCCCCGCAGCGGGCTCTGTGCTGACAGCTCAGAGCCTGGAGCCTGCTTCGGATTTTGTGTCTCCTCCTCTCTCTTCTTCTCCCTCACATGTGCTCTGTCTTTCTCTGTCTCTCAAAAATAAATAAATAAAAGCAACAAATCAATATGTCATTGGGATTTGTTAAAGAATTGATTTTGCTTATTGTTTTTCTTCCAATATTGTTTAAATAAATTAACTTGCTCACTTTCCTTCAAAAAAAAAAAATTGGAAATAAGAGTCCGGGGCACATCCCTTTCCCCACCCAAGCCTCCACAGATCATTATTTCTAGACTTTTTTCTTTACCATTTATACATATGTGGTTGCCCACTGCTGCCACAGAACAGGGTAAAGGATCAAAAAAATTAATATTTATTGGGATATTAGATACTCTTGCAAAAGAAAGGCTGAATTTACCATGTTAACTCACGATAAATAGGACTCAGCAATGATAACATATTGAGTCGTCACAAGTTCCCCAAGCAGGGTCCTCAGGCTGATATGCCCCATGTCACCTTGTCTTGGCGGTCCAGAGCACAGCCCTCCTGGATGAGCGCCGCGATGACTTCCGTGTTCCCCACCACTGTGGCCCGGTGCAAGGCGGTCTGATCCCCCTGCAGAGTGACACGTAGGCAGGAACAGCAGTCAGCTCTCCCAACCCCCCACTGCACCACTCACTACTCTGACACAAGGACATCTCCATCCTCGATTGCAACAGACTGGTCACCCTGCCAGGTGGTGCATTTTTGTTCACAAACTTAGTGGGAATCTCAAACCAACCACAAAACAGCTCCAGAGCTGACTTTGGAATGAGGGTCAGGCACTCACCCGCCACCCCAAGGAAAGGCAGTGTTCAGAGGGAATATGACTGTCACATCTGTGAAAAGCTAGACTGTGTGTGTGATACAATTAAACCAGCAATCTTTACTCCCCATTGAGTTCTCTACACCCCACTTTCTCTCAGAGGAATGACTATCCAGCCATGCCAGTTAGCAACACTCATGATTTGATGACGGGTACGTATTTTTTTTTTTTTTTTATTGACTTTATGGGCCGAGAGCAATGGAGGGATTTATGCTGTGTCATCTGAGGACTCCAGGACTACAAGCTGTGTAAGTCATTGTGTAAGTCTATGAAGCCTCTTCTGATATTTCATGACAGCATCCTCACTGACTTATGATGTATTTGACCCCTTTTTCTATAATCAGATGCCTGGGACTGCCGACCTTCTCTTTCTCCATCAGGGCACCAAAGGGAACTTGACTCTTGCCCCAACTGCATTAGAGAGGAGGTAAGATGGTCAAGATAAGAGAGAGTTCTAAAGTCTCTAAGAGCAATCTCATCTCTGACATGTACGCAGGAAGTCCAGTTGAGACAAATCAAGTCTAGCCTGGGGTCCAAACTGAAATGGGGAGAAAGGTGAACAGTGTGGAAAACTTCTTGTAGGAAGGAAGGGGTATGGGGCAAGGGGTTCAGGAGATGTGAGTCTCACACAGCCTTGGGAAACACCGGCCACCTTGCTGCGCCTTGGGTTGAGGGGTGGATGACTTCCAAGTTCTCTCCCTTCCCTTCTTGGGTTCTAGGATTTGGTTGGTAAGAGTTTTGCATACATAAAATGTTCTGGTGGAGCACCAGAGGGGCAAAGGCACCTCCTGTGGCATCCCTTGTCCTGAGCCCAAGAGAGGAAAGAGAGACTATTATAAGACAGAAAACATGGGGATTTTGAAAAGAGGGACGCACTGCTACCTATAAATAGCCTTAATGAAATGCTGAGTCTACTTACCGAACACCCTGGAATCTATAACCAACAACAGTGCACATTAAAAGCACTTAATCCAAGAATAAATTCTGGAGATGGATGGTGGTAATGGTTGTACAACAACGTGAATGCACTCAATGCCACTGAGTGTACAGTAAAAAATGGTTAAAATGGTAAATTTTATGTTACATGCATTTTATCACAATAAAAAAGCACTTAATGCTATTTAAAACTCAAATTCACTTTCTTAAAATTAAAAAAAAAAAAACCTCCGTTTAAAAATCCATGAGGGGAAATGATTTTTATTTTCTTCCTCATAATTTTTAATACTTTCCAACTTTTTATATTTAACACATATAATTTTAGCAACAGCAAACACTGCTATTTATTAAAAGCCTAAGCTGTAACAATATATATTAATAATGGGATTGTCCACATCTTATAATCTTTTCTTACTGTTCAGTTGTAGAATTTAAGGGATTTACACAGTGATGGGTCAGGACATCCAGCTCCATTATTATGATTTATCCACTGTCCACAGCATTTCTATCATGAACCCTCCCCTTGGCATCCTAAATCCTTATTCCCAGTATAAATTAGGTTTGGACATGGCTTTCTTCTCATGCATCTTCCCAGACCCCTCACTCAAGAAGAACCCTTTCTGCATGCCTTGTAGTCACAAGAGAATGTGGCCACTGGATCAGTGGCTGCAGGAGGTGTGTAATGTCCGTCTCAAACATCTTCAGGAGTGTTTCCAGATGATGTACACTTAATGTCCAAACAAGTAATACTATGAGAAACTGCCCAAGTCTTAACTTTATAAGAATTTCCAAGACTGGCATTTCCCCATCAGAATGGTGACAAGTTTTCCCAAAATGGACCTCAAGTGCAGTTTATGACCTGATGAGAAAGATGGTGCTCTGTTCTTGGCAAGAAAGAGGAGACCACAGCTCACTCCTCCAGAGTAAACACCGACAAGCCCTTTTCATATTCCCACAGACTGCTGGCACTCTACTGAGCACTCCACCAACCTTTTTGCATAATAGGTTCTGTCCCTGTCATGCACAAAGCCTCAAACTCATGGGTCGTGTTGGCCACTCTTCCATGCGAGTCATGGCACAAAGGGCCTCTGCTGGTTAAGGCACATTCTAAGCTAAGCCTTGCTACAGGTCATTGGTTTATTGTGTTTCACAAGCTGCCACTAAATCACGAATGGAGGCAGCTTTGGAGCCAGAACATCACCATTATTTATTACTTGCTCTCAGCATGAATCTACTGTTTTTGCTTCCCTGTGGAGAGGACTTTCCTTTGCGAAACTCTCAGTGAAAGAAGCTAAATCTAACTTTCAGTTTAGCCTTTGGAAATTCCCAGGTGGATTATCGAGACTCAAGGAGATGTAACGACTTCTGTGAGGTTGCAGTGAGAACACAAATTGTCCTAAGCCACTGGCACCGGTGTCTCTTGTAGTGACCTTTTAGAGGCACTGCCTGTCTCCAGGCCATAGCTTCCCCTCCATCTTTACTCCCCTCTGAGACCTCACTCAGCCTGGGTCCTGGCCTCATGAGTTGGATAAACACTGCTGGGAAGGCACCAACATCAGCCTTTCCACCATAAGTGGCTGCCCTTTAGCTCTATCATTAGCTTTGGGAACACTACACGGGACAATTCTGGAGGACTGAGTAAGACACTTTCTCTGGCCTAAAAACCCAGCTACCCTAAAGTTACCAAGATGAGAGTTAAACTCAGAGAGACATGAAATACATAAGCAAAGGGCCACCTTGGGCTATCTATCTTAGGCTACTCTTCCCAGAACACAATACAATAAAGCACCTGAGACCCTCAATTGAAATAGGCCCAATTTCCTGGAAATCACCTTCCTCCTCTAAAATTTACTGTGGGAACATTTCCTCTGTGAAATAGGACCCAGAAGACAATAAAATGTGTCCTCAATACATACTTATTAACAGACCCAAGCAGCATCTTTGACATAATCCTTATTTCTATGATATAAATAAACCCTGAAATTCTGAAACTTTGAAAAAAGATGCTAGAAAAAATATGACACTCTTGTCAGCAGTTACTTGTTCAATGCATATTTATTGACTCTCTACTGTACTCCAAGTGGCATCATTTTATTGATTAAAACAAAAAACAAAAAACTAAGGCTCAGGGCAGTTCAGTGCCTAGCCTAGGATAACCAGCTAATTCGGGGTAGCATGGTCAAGCCAGAATTCAATCTGTCAAGGCTCTTTGCACCTACTCCAAGCTCGTTCCACCCTATGAAGTCAATTAGCCCCAGTTCAGGCCTTAAAAAAGATCAGGTCCCTCTGTGGGGTTGGAGCTGCCTCTTTATGGCATCATCTAGCTAAGTGCTTTAGCAGTGCCCTGGCCACTACAGGTGCCCAAGAAGTATTTGCCAAATGATTAACTACAAAGAAGCAGAAGGAAAAACACTGCAGTGGGAAACTCGGAGAGCCAGCAACCTTGCAGTTTGGCATTTTGATTTGGAACATGCTGACCTGTTTGAAAAGTGCATGAACTGCCAGCTCTCAATTTTTCTGATTTCAGAAAAATTGACTTTGGGAACTTAAGGCGTTTGGAACCTCTGAGGTCTCAATATTTGTTTCACAATGCTTTTAGTTCTCTCTGCTACATGATGAAAAAGAATGAGCACAGTACAGGCAGATTTCAAAGCTAAGCTCATGGAAGAAACCCGAGTCATGCAAAGGTGGAACATGTCCCTCTTCAGGAGGAATCCCTCCCAGGAGGCACAGACAGACATGTTGCAAGGAAGCCCGAGACAGCGTAGGTGTGCAAAGCAAATTGCTGACCTCTTGTTCTCTCTCTGATCTTCTAGGGTTCTTCCTAGCCTTTCTTCTCTGTTTTTTCTTATTTTTTTCTTCCTTCATGGCTTTTATCATGGCCACAGGGTCCTGGACTATTTCTGAGGTAGGGGCCGTGTGGTTGCTCATTGACCAATCAGAGATGGCATTAGAGCTCCAATGTGTGTTGACAGGATTGGCAGGAAGCCAAGGGGAATTTTCTCCTGGAGTTGCATATTCTAAAGAACTGGTTTCCACAGGTTGAAATTCATAATAATCCCACTCCAGGCCACTGGAGGTCATTCTTCAACTAATTCTCAGTCCTTACCGTGACATAAGGAACGTATCTGTAGAATATGAAGTTAGAAGTAAATTCTTCATAATATTAACATTCTCTATTTCTACCCATCATCCAAGACAGGTAACTTCTGAACTGATTATTTCCAATAATTAATATCCCAGCTTCTTTAAAAAAACACATATAGTTTTCTTCAGATTCTTGCATTAAGTTTCAAAGCCGATCAACAGGCATGGTAAATACGTAGAAGAGAGATGTGAACAATATTCTGGTGAACACATTACTTCAGAATTCTACCTTCTCCATTCCCAGCAGCTTTTACACTGTTTTGTTCTGGTGTTTCTGTTTTGTTTGTCTGTCTTGATTTAAGTTACCAGGGACAAGCAATGTATAGATTGATTAGGGCAAGGAGAAGATGCAAGAAAATACATTATTCCAATAAATGAAACACATTGTTCCCATCTAAAAGTAGAGGTGAATTTCCTTTTGCTGACATGTCTCCCCTTAGCTACCTTGTGAAAACTCCTATTTTACTTCCTACCTTGCCTGATATAAACGCCCACAGTTCTAAGAAGTTAGCATGGCTCTTGCTGCATGAGAACACAGTGATTCTTGGAGCTCAAGAGCTGAGGCAGGAGTTGGCGGACCTGGCATGGTAGCCTTGCCACCATGGCCAGTGAGGACTTCAATTATGCAAAGAGAAGACCAGAGGCATCCCAACATGTTTGCACCAGCATCCCAATGCCCTGCCTTTTCTGTGGTCAGAATCTCTTCTCTCCCCTTGTATTTTCACTCCTGTCATCTAAGGATATGATAGAATCAGGAATGTTATCATGGTTACAGTGTAGGGAAAATGTATTATGACCCAAAGTAGAAATCAACAGCTGAAAGTTAAATCAGCATCTTTTGAAAGTAACATTTTTGATGACCCAATGATTCCAAATATAACCAGAGATTTATGAATGATACTGGACAGCCTTCTGCCTGTACATAAAACAATGACATTTAGTTATTTCTTTGTGAATGCTGTCCTTCTCACCATATGTTTGCCAAGTTTTAGGACATTACAAAGATACCTACAGAAAACTAGATGCACTTTGGTAACCTATACCCTACTAGCACACCTGAGGGGCTAAAATTTGATTAACACTCCCATACCCTCAGTTATCAAAGGTCAATCAGGAAGAGATTATGATATGTGCAAGTTCTGTAAGATTCTCTGTTCCTCACAAAACTTCTTGTTTCTTAAAGTCCTACCACACAAATTAGAGTTGAAATTAGGAACAGTTTCTGAAAATAATTTCCAGTTACATTATCATAAGGCTGTTTCCTAATAGCTCACTGGAGGACAATTCATTTCATCTTATTTATATCCTCTTCTTAGAGAATCTACTTCCTCAAAGATCCAATAGGCAACCCTGTGCACCACATGACCTCATCCCCACCACTGGTGATTGAGTCAGGAATGAATACTTGACTGTAGAGGAGCCAATTGGAGTCTTTGTCTACATAATCTGAATGAAGAAACTCAAAGTCTTTTTTTTTTTAAGTCAGCTTCATGCCCAGTGCAGAACCCAACGGGGGCTTGAATTAATGACCCTGAGATCAAGACCTGAGCTGAGATCAAGAGTTGAACACTCTCAGCTGACTGAGCCGCCCAGGTGCCCCAGAGACTGAGTCTTAATAAAGGCATAACATGAGAGGAAACTCTTTCAGGATGCTTCCTTTTTCTTGGATTCCATGATATGTTAATTTTTTATTTGAACAGGTCCTTTTAAACTAAACGTATCCTAAGAGAAATCAAAGTGAGAAGAGGAAAAAGTCAAGTTTTTAAGCCCCACTTTTTCTCTAACGGTAAGCTTGGTCAATGACACATTTCCCACAGGCCTTGCCCACACTCACTCGTGTGTGTGTGTGCGTGTGTGTGGTGTGCTCCTTCACACCAAGACAGGACATAGACAATATGCCTTTGAGGCTCTAGACGTAGATGATACTAGATAGCACATGAACCATGATGGGAAAACCACCCCAAACTTGCAAACTATAGCTTGCTACGGAGAATGGGTCCCAGGATAGGTCTTCAAGAAGAAGGTCCCCGTGGGGACCCCATGGAGACCAAGATGGAGCTAAAAAGTGCTAGGAGAGCATCTTCTACCCTCCCACTGCCTAGCTGCTTACATACTGTACTGTGTATTTCCAGATAGACAAGCTCCCAAACAACCCATCCCAATAGAATGTGGTTTCTACTCACATCATCCTGAACATCAAGGTCACAGCCAGCCTTCAGCAAGATCTGGACCACAGAAAGATGGCCCTTATTGGCAGCAAGATGAAGGGGGGTCCGGCCATGCTGTTAATGCAAAGGAAACACTGATTTCAGAACAGGATATGGATATCAAAACCACTTCCCTAGAGGCAGGTGTGGCCCTAGAGCAAGCTTTACACAGTCGGAGCCCCCTTCCCCTTCAGTTCGGCAGGAGATCCTTATATATTTACTCAGAATTCAAGTTTGTCTCTGTTAACCTTTGTAATTGGCATTGTAATAAATGAATAAAATATGCTAAAAACGCGAAGATTTCCTTTGGTGCATAATTTCTACTCCACACTCATCAAACAAATAGGAAAATGAAGAGTTTCATGTTTTCTCTTATTTTCTCCTTGGTGCTAACACTCAGGGATGATGAAGTGGTCACAATGAACCAGATGGGGCAAAAGATGAAAGAACAGCAAAAGGTCAAGCTAATCAGCCCCAGAAAAATCTGGTTAGTAATTATTAAAATTTGAAACTACTGGCCAGACTGTTCTGAATAGGTTCTGCCTTTTTTGAAACAAAATTTAAAATTACAAAATAGGGGCGCCTGGGTGGCTCAGTCCGTTAAGCCGTTGACTTCGGCTCAGGTCATGATCTCACATTTCATGAGTTTGAGCCCTGCATTGGGTTCTGTGCTGACAGCTTGGAGCCTGGAACCTGCTGTGTATTCCGTGTCTCCCTCTCTCTCTGCCCCTCCCCGGCTCCCACTCTATCTCTCTCAAAAATAAGTAAACATTAAAAAAAATACTTAAATAAAATAAAATTACAAAATATTTCAGCCATTCAAAAATATGAATATTTTTAAATGTACATACCTACAAGTCACTTTAAGAAAACCTTAGAGAAATTATAGATGTTCCTTTTGAACCCCTTCCAGATTTCATTTCCCTTCAGCTCCAGAGGTAATCACTCTTTTTTTTTTTTAAGATTTTATTTTTAAATAATCTCTACACCCAAGATGGGGCTTAAACTCACAACCCCAAGATCAAGAGTTGTATGCTCTACCGACTGAGCCAGCCAGGCACCACAAGGTATTGGTATTCTTAAATTAAATTAAATTTGGTATTTTTCATTCCTTTGCCTTTAATTACATATTTTGCTACGTGGGTATAGCCATAGATAATAAATATTGTTTTGCTTATTTTAGAACCTTACATAAATAGCATTAAACTCTTAAAGTATCACTTGGCAATTTTTGTCCAATGTCATATTTTTGAGATTTCTTCTCATATTGTCGCATGTAGTTCCAGATCATTTATTCATTATTCACCCATTCCCTACTGATGGGCATCCAGGTTCTTTTCAGTGGTTTGCAGAACGCACTTGTGTGCACGTCTCCCTACGCACCTGAATAGGCTTCTTAGCCTTGTGATCGGGTCACAGAAAGGGCTGTTTCTTCAATAGCCCTCTAGTATAACACGGAGGGTAACACCCAGAATAACTCTTCAGTGTAAATCAACTTCTATCCAGAGAACTGACCTTGCGAAACTCCAAATTCTAAAGGGGACATCGTATTTCCTTTGCTTTTCCCTTCAAGTTCACTGTGAAGAAATCTACCTCCTGCTTCAAAAATCATTTAGCCACTGGCTCCCATCCATACTGAAACACACCCTGACGGGCTCATATGGGTCTCTTAATAAGGGAGAAATAGTCTCTTACATCTCTCTACACCTCAATAAAATTCTCCAAAGACCTTTATTGATATTCTAGCGGAATAAACTCATTTATGATCTCCATAAAGTGTCAGTTTGCCATGGGTAACTAGCCGTGGAGGAAAACACAGATAGCAGACAATAAAGGATCTTAATTTCTACGCATGAAATGCAATCAAAGCACTAGAATGATTCTGTAAAGAAAGAGGTCAGAGCTCACTTTAAAATTAGAATTCTTAATTAAGAAAAAAGTTACTCCCAACAAAGTGGGCTATAAAAAGCCTTCATAAAAAGGCAATGTCTGAGAAGAGATGGAGTGACCTTCCTTGGCTAGCAACTGTCTCAGTGCACACTGCTTAACCTTGATTCTTTCCATGAAAGTCCACAGCTGATCAGATGGAGCAAAATAAGCAGGTTCCACTCACTGGGCCTGGTCCCAGGCTCCATCTGTCATCACGTGTCCTTGTTAAGGACATCAGAAAATGACCTTCACCAAGTTTCTAGGCATTATGACACACAGAAAGTTTGTTACTCTCGGGAGGAGACGGATGTGTGTGCTGTGAGGAAGGCTGACAGGACGGTAGGACACAAGTGCTTCTGAGCAACTGAAAACATAAACCATGATGAGGAGAGTTTGCTGGAGAGAGCCTGGAAGAGAGGACAAAGGACAAGGAATCTCAGGGTGTCAGATGAGGGAAGACTGAGGAACATCCTCGTCAGGAACCAGATGTGGCTGGTTGGAAGCTGAGGCACAAGGAGGCAAAAGGGTTTGCCCAAGTGAACACAAATAAGCAGAAGACAGAAGGAAATGGTGCTGTGGTTCAAACCAGGTCATACCTGGGAAGGTGCTTTAGAAACTATAAATTACTAACAAGATGCCTTGGACTGGCATCCAAAGTCAACAGAGAATCCTCTCTCTGCAGAAAGGACAGGCTGGAGGCAACGGAGCCTGACGTGCCCAGTTCAAATCCCAGCTCTGACTAATCACCCCTATGGGACTTTGTCCACAACACTCTCCTGAGCCCATTTTCTCACCTATAATATAGGAAGAGGCTGGGGTGCCTGGTTGGCTCAGTTGGTTAAGTGTCTGACTCTTGATTTTGGTTCAGGTCATGATCTCACAGTTCATGCGATCAGGCCCCCATTTGGGGGGTGCAGAGCCTGCTTGAAATTCTCTCTCTCCTTCTCTCTCTACCCCTCCCCTGCTTTCGCTCTCTCAAAATAAATAAACACACATTTAAAAAATTATAAAACAGGAATAGCCTGCACTATCCACCCCATTATGCTTGAAATAAGAGTAACATCCACCATCGAAGACAGGGTTTTTTTCCCTTCCAGCTGTCCTGAGCCCTCACCCCTGAAGACACCCCAATTGTTCCCTCTCCTCCTTGACACCTTTGCACCTCTGCCTTAACAAAGACCAGTGAGATATTTTCAATGGCAAACAGACTCAGGTGAAGGGTTGGAAATCAGATCACTTGGATGGCCAAATGGGCCCCTAGCTGAAGGGTCATTTCCTACTGGCCAGTCCTGATCCACATGTCCACTTCCATCTTTGAAATACAGCCCACAGTTTCCGGTCTCTGTGTTTCTGCTGGATGGGCCTTCTTTCCTGGCAATGCCCTTCTCCAAACTTTGCCTTCTTTGACTCAGCAAGAAACATTCCTGGTCTTGTCTTCTCTGCTCCCACAGTGCCTCAGCTTCCTCCTAGGAAACCAGCACATTCTGTTTTGAATGTCACCCTGGACACTGGCATTTTCTTCCAACCAGGCTATAATCTCCCTGAGGTCAGGACTGTGCCTTCCATGACGAGGAAGCAAGTTGCTTCTGGGATCGTACAGGGCCATGTCAAAGAGAAGCCAGTGTTCCTCAAGCACAGGCAGGCTGAGGCTACCAGGGACATGGGAGAGCAAATTCCAATTCCAGGCTTGGCTTCAAAGAAATGGAGAGCCTAGGGGTGCTCTAGGTTCTTGGATGTCTCAGCCCCTCAGTGGAAGTGTAAACAACTGGGGGTTTCATTAGTACTTAAGCAGGTGCAACAGTGACATGAGGACTTCTCTGAGAAGGGTGAATGTCCTCCTCACATGTCTGGCTCCCTTTCTAGCACCAGGTAAAAGTACAGCAGCATCAAAGGCAATAGGAATCAGTTTCCCACCGAACCTGAAGCTGTCCACTCCCGTTCCCTGGGTTTCCTAACACAAGACCAACTCCCTTAAACACACACATACACACACACACACCACACCACCACCACCACCACCCAAAGGTGGAGAGAAAGAAGCAGATATGTAATTGTTTTCTAGAACATTCTATTGTGAAAAGCAACAAAAGTAGAGCCAATCCGGGAAGTGGCTGCTCCCAGCAGGGATACCCCAAGGTCAAGCCTGACAAATGGGGAAGGCTGCAATCCCCTTAAGTGTGAGGGGGCAAATAATAACTGACCCTTAGAGGGGTATTTGAATGATTTAGACTCAAGGATGCAACTGCCATCATTTTCATGTCCCTAGGAATGGCCAATGAAAGAAATGGGAAAAGGAGAAAAGCCTGTGAACTATGAATAAGACAAAGAAATTTCTGAAGCCTCCATTTGTCCTGGGACCTACCCCAGTTCAATAACCTGTTCAACTCAACTCAACCCAGGCCCTAGAGGGATTAGGAAGACCACTAATAATAAGGACATGAGCAAGAGACAGAAGCAGCTAACATTTAGCAGCAGCTAACATTCATGATACTTACATGACAGGCACTATCTTAAGACTTTTACCTGTAATAGCTCATTTAACCCCCCCCCCCCACCCATGACTCTATGAGGTAGGCACTATTAAGATGAGGAATTTCCATTTTACAGGTGATGAAACTGAGGCATGGAGGGACCCTGTCACCTTTTCTATGTCATACAGCAAGTAATTAGAGTCTGGTTTCACCCCTAAGCCGTCTGACTCTGGCCCCCAAGCTCTGACCCACCATTCTACCTGCCGCCTGCTTGCGGGGGGGTGAGGTGGGTGATGCTCTCTTCTAGCAGAAGGGTTCCATGTCTCAGTGTTAGGAAGCTCCCAAGACTCCCAGATGATGACCTCTGGATATAACCTGGTTTCTTTAAATCTCAAGGATGAGGAGAGAGGTTTTCTACTCTCACTGTATATCCAAATCACTTGGGCAGGTTGGTCTGTTCTTCTGTCCATTTATATTGATGCCTGAGCCCTGTCTCCAGCATTTCTGGCTCAACTTGTGGTGGAGCCCAGGCATCTATTAACAATAGACCCTCCCCAGGTGATTCTTTCTTTCTTTCTTTTCTTTTTTAATGTTTATTCATTTTTGAGAGACAGAGAGAGACAGAGTGCAAGCAGTGGAGGAGCAGAGACAGAGGGAGATACAGAATCCAAAGCAGGCTCCAGGCTTTGAGCTGTCAGCACGGAGCCCGACGTGGGGCTCGAACCCACAAACTGTGAGATCATGAGCTGAGCTGAAGTTGGATGCTCAACTGACTGAGTCACCTGGGCACCCCTCCCCAGGTGATTCTAATGAGTGACCCAGGCTGAGACCCATAGGATGAGATGAAGAGGACCTAGGATAATTCTCTCCAGGGAAGCTATAGGCCCTCAGGTGAAATCTGCCATGTCGGGCCTGTCCAAACAAGCATCATTCCTCTTGCCACATTCTTCGTGATGCTCTCAACCCCACCTGTCAGTACAAAACACTAAAATACTGCACTGTCACAACCCAGTTCCTGTTTCTTAAAAGAATATGTGAGCAATATAATGACATTACTAAAAATTTTGAAAATAAAAGCAAATAATTTGTAATTCTACCATCCAATACACCTATTATCATTTTTTACAGCTATTGTCATTTTCATCCAATCTTTTTCAGTGCATCTTTTCTACTGATGCTTTTGCATTGTTATATCAATAGGTCACATATAACTATCCTGCTTTCTATATTAATATTATACCTTGAACCAGTTGTTCTCAAACTTTGCTGGGCAGCAGTACTGGGCCTCCTTCCAGACTTTCTGATTCAGTAGGTCTGGAGTGGAGAATTTGCATTAAAAGTATGCATTTCTAACAAGTTCCCAGGAGAGGTAGATACTGCTCCTTGAGGATGACATTTTGAGAGCCACTGATGTAAACCACTGGTTTTCAAGCTTGGTTGCACATAAGAATCACTTGAAATCTTAAAAAGATACCCAAAATTTACCCCCAAAGGATTGGGTAGGGTGGGGATGATATGAATATGAGGGTTTTTTTTTAAAAAAAAAATTCCAGGTGATTCTAATATGCATCTAGAGGTTATGAACCCCTGCCTTGGGCCCTTTAAAGGTCCCACTTCCTCCACCCTGCCCTGCTATCAGGATAGGCCATCTGAGACCAGGAGTAAGAGGGCACAGGACCCTGCAGGGAATGCACATTTCCATTGCTCTACCTAGGATAAGACAGAGACTCAGCCACTTCCAGGGAAGTAAACAGCCAAGGGCCTTGTGATGTTACCAGGCCATAACCACAAAAAAGTGGCCTTACTGTCAGCGATTCTGGGGCTCCGGTCTGGAGTGCTGCTTTGTTCTGTCAGGTCAGCCTGGTGGGTCGCAACTTCCAGCAGAACTGCTGCATGGAAATGGTAGAGAGAGTCCTGTTCTGGCAGGCGACCCATAAATTACACTCACAGGTGATCATGAAGGGTGTGCAGAATGAAGCAGTCCCTGCTACTCATTCTGAAGAGGCCAACTCCCAGCTGGAGAGGCAGGGCTCTGTCAGAGAGCATTCCAGGAGGAAGATTCCTGTTCAGATAAAGATCTCCTACTAGTGGGGATGACAAGGGAGCCCAGTTAAAGGTTGCCGGCTTAAATACACCTTGATTTTGTTCTCAGAAGGTGTTCAGACATGCTGCTTAACCTTTCTCACCCAACAACCCCAGGCAGAGGGAAGCATTTATTGGAGAGACATCCTATGGAAGGGCTGAGCCCCAGGGAGGGGGATCGGGGACCATTTGAGAACCACAACTGACAGAAACCTGGAAAAGACTCCTTTTCTGCAGACTCCATGGGACCACAACCCTCACTCATTACTCATTACTCATTACTGTAGCCAGAATCCAGACATTGGGTCCCAGCTCTTCTCTCGTGCTTTAGGTATCTTGGATCTTCCTTAGTAGAGAGCAGGCCTTTCAGACTGACAATACCTGCCCCACGAATGACAAGCCCTGGCCCTTGTCAGGGCAGCTGCCTGGTCTAACAGAGCAGGCTTGAAAAGTGAGAAGGCAATACATACAAATCTCGAATCATTATGTTGTATACCTGTCAGTAATATAATGTTATATATCAATTGTATCTCAGTAAAAAAAAAAAAAAAAAAAAAAAAGTGAGAAGTGTGCTGTGCTTACCCATTCCTGGAACACCATCTTTGTCCAATGACATGCTTAAAACTAGAGTCACACAGAAACCTGGGGCAGAACCCAAAGGAATAAACAGGCTAGAAATTCTGAAGAGGTTGGGGGGGGGGGGGGGACGGGTAAGGCAAGGATGAAGGAACCAGGGATCAGTAGCTCAAAGAAATAAAACAAACCATCTTAATTGGAGATTGTTACAAGGTGGGCAGTTGCACAGATGTTAGCCACACAAAGGGAAACCATTTAGGGGAGAAGAATTTAGGTTAGATCAATGTAATAACTTCAAAATGACAACGCTTCCTTTCTTCAGGAGATCATAAATTCGCTCAGGGTCATGCAATCTTTACTGAGGCAAGTAATGTCTGTCTCTATTATCTGTAACATTAAACAAAGAAGCAAGGAAAAGAGGTATGAGGCAAGAAAGATGCAATGCTGGTAAAATAAGAGTAACATATTTTAGAAACAATATAACGTTCAGGTCTTTGAGGGTCTTTGAAAGTTTAATTTGGATGAGGATAGTAAGGCTAACAGAGGTTCTTTGATTTTACAAGATCACAAATCTCATTTCTGGTAGAACTACATGTAGCTAGAGTCCTGGCCACTTGGCCCCTCATTTAGATTTAAATTGTAGAAAACTCCCACCAACTTTCTTAGATGCTCCCAGGGTCCTCATGTTATAGACAGTATTCCCCAAATCTCAACTGCCTGGAATGGTGTAGATTTGGATTAAAAAATAAAGCATTTCTCAGGCTTATGATTCAATACAAACAAAGTCATGAAGACATTAAGAAGAAAATGGACAAAGAAAAATTGCCATGGATCAAAGGAGACTGAGACAATAAAACTTTTTATTTTAAAAAAGTTGATAGTTTAAAAAGCCTTCAAGGCTTTCTTTCCTTGTTGGAAAAATATTTTGTCCACCTGTCTACTCGGATGAGTGACTTATCACATCTTAAAGAGATGATAGATGACAAAAAGCAGTGAGAGACTAACTTCCTTGGATGACAAAAATCAGGATCCAAGACAATCTCAGATCAGAAGAACAGGCTAATTTTAATAAGACAAAATGTAATAGAAGCAGAAGTAAAACTCCTATGCTGAGGATCAACAGTCCAATCACACAAGGGCAGTAGGGTACAGGAATTGTCCCATTAAATGATCCTTCCTGGGGTGCTTGGGTGGCTCAGTCACTTAAGCATCTGACTTCTGCTCAGGTCATGATCTCCGGTTTGTGGGTTTGAGCCCCGCATCAGGTTCTGTGCTGACAGCTCAGAGCCTGGAGTCTGCTTTGTATCCTCTGCCCGCCTCTCTCTCTGCCCCTCCCCTTCTTGTGCACGCATGCTCTCTCTCTCTCTCTCTCTCTCTCTCGCTCTCTCAAAAATAAACAAATAAACTTTTTTTTTTTTTAAAGTCCGCTAGCAAGAAGAACCAAAATACTTCAAGCAACTTAACTAGCTGTTAAGGATTCCATCCGTTCCTGTAATACATCTGTTCGTAAGTGATAAAGCGTCACTTAATGGCCCCCATACTCCTCACAGGTAGCTGCTTAGACAACATTTTCAATGGGCTGATGCACTGACAGAGCAAAGCATGGTGATCCAATGCATGATGAACTATCATCAAGAGATAAGAACTGCCCTCTCATATTTTCTGGGATTTTTTATTTTTTAATTAAAAATCACTGCCTTTTCAGCAACTGGTAACCATGTGGTTGGTTGGGTTTGTTTGTTTGTTTGTTTATTTATTTATTTGTTTATAAGAGAGTGTAAGCAGGGGAGAGGGGCAGTGGGAAAGAGAGACAGAATCTCGATCCCACAACCTTGGGATCAGGCACCCCGTTTTCTCCTTTAATGTGTTAGTATAACAAATTATGGAACCATCTTCCATTCCTGGATCAAACTCCACATAATCACACTGTATTATTCTTTTGATAAGTGCTATATCTTTCTAAGTAATGTTATTAAGAATTTTTGAATCTATATTTATAAGTGAGATTGATCTATGTACTGTATCTTTCTCTCCCTCTCTCATTTATATTTATATGGTTTTGGTATTCAGGTTGTGTTTGTTTCATAAAACAAATCTAGCTTTCCATTTTGTTCTATGCTTTACACTAGTTTAAATAACAATGGAACTATGTTTTTTTCATTGTTAAAATATGGGACAGAGTTAATGATTTGGCCCAAGTACTTTTTTAAAGCTGCATTTTTAATCACGTTTCTACTCTTATCTATGGTAATCAGACTAAGTTTTCTGCTGCTTTTTGGGTCAATTTGTTCCTGATTTTTTTACTGTGGTAAAGTACACATAATATAAAATTTACCATTTTAACCATTTTTAAGTGTACAATTCAGTGGCATTGCATATATTCACAATGTTGTACAGCCATCACCACTATCAAATTCCAAATTTTTTCGTTATCCTAACAAACTCTGTATCCATTAAACAATAACTCCATCCCCTCACCTCCTAACAGCCCCTGCTAACCTCTATTCTATTTTCTGTCTCTATGAATTTGTCTATTCTAGGTACTTCACATAGTTAAATCATACAAAGTTTGTCCTTTTGTATCTGACTTATTTCACATAGCACAACATCTTCAAAGTTCATCCTTGTTGTAGCATATATCAGAATTTCATTCTTTTTTAAGGTTGAATAATATTCCATTTCATGAACACACTACATCTTGTTTAAGCATTCATCTGTAGATGGACATATGGGTTGGTTCCACTTTTGCTATTGTGAATAATGCTGTATGAACATGGGTATACAAACATCTGTTCGAGTTCCTGCTTTCATTTCTTTTGGGTATATACCTAAAAGTGAAATTGCCAAATTATATGGTAACCCTATGTTTATTTTTTTTAATTTTTTTTTAATGTTTATTTATTTTTGAGACAGAGAGAGACAGAGCATGAACAGGGGAGGGGCAGAGAAAGAAGGAGACACAAAATCTGAAACAGGCTCCAGGCTCTGAGCTGTCAGCACAGAGCCCGACGTGGGGCTCGAACTCACGGACCGCGAGATCATGACCTGAGCCGAAGTTGGACGCTTAACCAACTGAGCCACCCAGGCGCCCCCCTATGTTTAATTTTTTGAGGAACCACCATACCATTTTCCAGAGTAGTTGCACCATTCTACATTCCCACCAGCAACACATATATGTTCTAATTTCTGCGTGATCTTAAAACACTTATTTTCTGTTTTTCTTTATTTGATAACAGCCATCATGATGAATGTGAAGTATCACATTACGATTTTGATGTGCATTTCCCTACTGACTAGTGCTATTAACCATCTTGTCATCTTGTGCTTATTGACCATTTATATATCTTCTTTGGAGAAACATCTATTCAAGTCCTTTGTTTATTTTAAAAATTGACCTGGGGAGCCTGGGTGGCTCAGTTGGTTGAACATCCAACCAGCTCAGGTCATGATCTCACGGTCATTGAGTTCAAGGTCTGCATTGGGCTCTGTGCTGACAGCTCAGAGCCTGGAGCTGCTTCGGATTCTGTGTCTCCCTCTCTGCCCCTCCTCCACTCATGTCTCTCTCTCTCTCTCTCTCTCTCAAAAAAAAAAAAAAACATTAAAAAAGAAGATATAAAAAAATTGAGCTGTATTCACAAATTAATCAGTGAGATACATGATATCAATAAGAATAAAAACCATATGATCATTTCAATAGATGCAGAAAAACCATTTGATAAAGTACAACATCCATTCATCATAAAAACCCTTAACAAAGTAGACTTAGAACATACCTCAACATAATAAAGGCCATATATGACAAACCCACAGCTAACATCATACTCAATGATGACAACCTGAGAGCTTTTCCCTTTAGATCAGGAACAAGACAAGGATGTCCACTCTCACCACTTTTATTCAGCACAGTACTAGAACTCCTAGCCACAGTAATCAGATAAGAAAAAGGAATAAAAGGTATCCAAATTGGTAAGGAAGAAGAAAAACTTTCACTATTTGCATATTATATGATACTAATATATAGGGGCACCTGGGTGGCTCAGTCGTTTGGGCATCTGACTTTGGCTCAGGTCATGAAACTCACGGTTCATGGGTTTGAACCCCACATTAAGCTCTGCTGACAGCTCAGAGACTGGAGTCTGCTTCGGATTCTCTGTCTCCCTCTCTCTCTTCCCTTCCCCCACTCACACTCTGTCCCTGTCTCTCTCTCTCTGTCTCTCAAAAATAAACACTAAAAAAAAGTATATGGGACTACATATAGAAAACCCTAAAAATTCCACCAAAAACTACTAAAATTGATACATGAATTCAGTAAAGTCACAGGATACAGAATCAATGTACAGAAATCTGTTGCATTCTATACTCTATATAACGAAGTAGCAGGAGAGATTAAGAAAACGATCTCATTTATAATTGCATGAAAAATGATAAAATATCTAGGAATAAACTTAAGCAAGGAGGTGAAAGACCTGTACTCTGAAAACTATAAAACACTGATGAAAGAAATTGAAGACACGGGCACCTGAGTGGCTTAGTCAGTTGGACGTCCAACTCTTGATCTTGGCTCAGGTCATGATCTCACGGTTCATGGGTTCTAGCCCCGCACTGGGCTCTACACTAACAGTGTGGAGCCTACTTGGAATTCTCTCTCTCCCCCCTCTCAAAGTAAATAAACTTAAAAAAAGAAAGAAAGAAAGAAAGAGAGAGAGAGAGAGAAAGAAAGAAAGAAAGAAAGAAAGAAAGAAAGAAAGAAAGAAAGAAAGAAATTGAAGACAATACAAACAAATGGAAAGATATTCCATGCTCACAGATTGGGAGAAAAAATACTGTTATAATGGCCATACTACTCAAAAAGCAACCTACAGATTTAATACAATGCCTATCGAAATACCAACAGCATTTTTCACAGAACTAGAACAAAAATCCTAAAATTTTTACGAAACTTCAAAAGACCCCAAATAACCAAAGCAATCTTAAGAAAAGAGAACAAAACTGGAGGTATCACAATACCAGATTTCAAGATATACTACAAAGCTGTAATAATCAAAACAATATGGTACTGGTACAAAAAGAGACACACAGACTAATGGAACAGAACAGAGAGTCCAGAAATAAAGCCCCTCGATTATATGGCCAATCAATCACAAAGGAGGCAAGAATATACAATGGGAAAAAGTATCTTCAACAAATGGTGTTGGGAAAACTGGACACCTACATGCAAAAGAATGAAACTGGACCACTTTATTACACCATATATCAAAATAAATTCAAAATGGATTAAAGACCTAAATGTGAGGCCTGAAACTATAAAAATTCTAGAAGAGAGCATAGGCAGTAATTTCTCTGACATTGGCCATAGCAACATTTTTTAGGTATGTCTCCTAAGGCAAAAGAAACAAAAGCAAAAATAAACTATTGGAACTGCATCAAAATAAAAAGCTTCTGCATACCAAAGAAAACAATCAACAAAACAAAAAGATAACCTATTGGATGGGAGAAGATATTTGCAAATGATATATCCAACAAGAGGTTAGTATGCAAAATATATAAAGAACTTCTAAAACTCAATCGCAAAAAAAAAAAATCCAATTAAAAAATGGGCAGAAGTTATAAACAGACATTAGTCCAAAGAAGATGGCCAGCAGACACATGAAAAGATGCTAAACAACACCAATCATTAGGGTAATGCAAATCAAAACTACAATAAGATATCACCTCACACCTGTTAGAATGGCTAAAATCACCACACAAGAAATAACAAAGGTTGGTGAGGATGTGGAGAAAAAAGGAACACTTGTGTACTGTTGGTGGGAATGCAAACTGGTGCAGCTACTATGAATGACAGTATTAAGTTTCCTTAAAAATTTAAAAATAGAATTACTATATGATCCAGTAATCCCACAATTGAGTATTTACCCAAAGAATATGAAAACACTAATTCAAAAAGGATATATGCACCCCTATGTTTACTGCAGCATTATTTACAATAGCCAAATTATACAAGCAGCTCAAGGGTCCATGGATAGAGGAGTGGATAAAGAAGATGTGGTGTGCGCGCGCGCACACACACACACACACACACACACACACCCCACAGGAATGTTACTCTGCCATAAGAAAGAAATTAAATCTTGCCATCTGCATCAATATGGATAATACTAAGTAAAATAAGTCACAGAAAGACAAATATTATATGATTCCACTCATATGTAGATTTAAGACACAAAACAAATGAACAAAATAAAAAAGGGACAAACCAAAAAAAACCAGACTCTTAACTATAGAGAACTAGTGGTTACCAGAGGGGAGGCAGGCATAGGAATGAGTGAAATAGGTGAAGAGAATTAAGAGTACACTTACTGTGATGGGCACTGAATAGTGTATAGAATTGTTGAATCACTATATTGTACACCTGAAACGGATATAACACTGAATGTTAATTATACTAGAATTAAAATAATAATAATAAAAATAAAAATTGAGTTGTTTTGTTGTTGTTGTTGAGTTGTTGGATATGAATCCCTTGTCAGATGCACGATTTGCAAACATTTCCTCCCATTCTGTGTGTTGCCTTTTCACTCTGTTAATAGTCACAGTTTCACTTCCCAATCTCTCCGAAGTTAGGTGTGGCCACAGGACTTGCTCTGGCCAACAAAATGGATGTGTGATGTAAGGAAGCATTTTGGAGCTAATGGGCATATCTCCACCTTCCCTTCCTCTGCTGCAGCACTGGAACTGACAGACACTATTCTCAATGGCAGAGCCTCCATCAGTTTGGTCCTGAGCAAAAGCCTTGCGGAGCAGAGCCCGCTCTTCTACCCACCCCTGTAGACCCTCAATGAACATACAGCATGAACAAAAAATAAACCTTAATAAAGCTTTTTTTTAAGCTTCTGAGATGTTAGGTTTCTACAGCATTATGTAGGCTCTTCTGGCAAATTTAAGGTAGCTATTATTATTGCCCCATTCTACAGATGTAGAAACCAAGGCACAGGGGGGTCAATAACTTGTCAACAACACAGCTGCTAAGCAGTACAATGATATTTGAACCCAGACTGTCTCAATTCAAAGCCCTTGCTCTCGATCACCAGTTTTTACATGATGGATCATCACAAGACCCCTCCGTGTGGAATTAGTCCTGGTGCTGGGAAGTGAGGAGCCCAGTTGTCTCCCAGAACTTGTGGGTGCTGGGAATAAGCTAGCTATTAGAGAAGAAGAAACTTGAATCAACACAGCTTTGCTTTTTTAATGCTTACATTGTCTTTGTCTTCTTTCGTGTTTGCTCTCCCTTAGTATTTGGGAGAGTTTCAGCCCATCCGAGTTATGCTAAGAGAACCAAGAACTGGCACTGTTTTTATGAAGGACCCTGAACCAGGTATGAATCCATACCAATCCATTTTATGAAATGCCAATTTCAAGAGGCCCGAAACATACAATGTTGGAGTCTTTCCTTAAGAAAAAGATTAATTACAAAATTACAAATGCAAAATTAGGTAGAGGGCATTGAAAAGGGTCAGCGCAAGGAAGGGCCCTAGAACCTAAACCCCATCAACTTTCAGCCACTTCTGTCTTAAAAATGAAGCTATTAACCCCGAGGTCAGGCTGTGCCAGCAAAGTGACAGAACTGCACAGGGAAAACCCAGGGCCCAGGGACAGAAAGAATGGAGGCTAGTCTTACCTCTCCTTTACTCAGTCTTCTTCCAGGTCTACAGCTCTGAACATGCTGGGACTTTCTCTAACTGAAGCACCTCCCTTTCTTCTCTGGCAGAGGTCTGAATTTTGAAGGTACTACTGCATGGGTGTCTAAGAATTGTCTTCTGTAGTCAAGGTAGTAGGTGTAATTTACTTGGTGAACATTTTACTGAGTGTCAGGCTAAGTACTGAGAATTCAAGGATGACAGAAACAAGGTCATTGCCCCTGCCAGTTGAGTGCTCACCCACATTTCCTATCAGCCTTTCCAACAACCAATCACAGCTCCTTCTCCACAAGCAGAGCAGCCCAGACAAGGCCCCTAAGAGCCGTGGTCCAATGTGTGAAGGTGTAAGGGTGGGGGTACAACGTACATATAGGGCATAAAATGCCAGAGATACACCACCAGAACTCAGAACCAAGCAATGCAAAAACCAGACGGATGCAGGCCTAGCTGACTGGGCAGGGAGAGTCAGAGATGTTCCAGATCTGCACAAACCCAACTCAGATCCTGAGACTTCCAGGTCCGCCTTAGGCTTAAGGTTGTAAACTGTGGCCCTTAAGACAGGAATAGCTTTTAATTGTAGCCTTTTATTGTTCTCTGCCATCCCCTTTCCACTGTAATTTTTAAAAATTAAAGCTTTTATTTTGAGAGGAGTATGGATTTACATGCAGTTTTAAGAAATAATACAGAGTGCTCCCATGTACCCTCCAAGTGTAACAGCTACACAATTACTGTGTAATATCACAATCAGAATATACACTGACATTGATACAGTCAAGACACACGACTCTATTACCAAGGACCCCTCCTATTACGCCTTTACAAGTACACCCACTTCTCTCCCCTCCCCTGCCCCCCAATCCCTAACTCCTGTGAAACCATTAATCTGTTTTCAATTGCTTTCATTTTTTCAATGTCATGTAAATGGAATAGTAGAGTGTGTAGACTTGCATATATTGATAATCTGTCTTTTTTACTACTGAGCCCATGTTCTGTGGTATGAATGTATCATAATGTTTTTTAATTTTTTAAAGTTTATATATTTTTGAGAGAGAAAGACAGAGTACGAGCAGGAAAGGGGCAAAGAGAGAGAGGGAGACACAGAATCCAAAGCAGGCTCCAGGCTTTGAGCTATCAGCACAGAGCCTGACGCGGAGCTCGAACTCACGAACTGCGAGATCATGACCCTAGCCGAAGTCAGAGGCCTAACCAACTGACCCACCCAGATGCCCTGAATGTACCATAATTTTTAACCATTCACCCACTGCAGGACATTTGGACTATTTCCAGTTTGGAGTTATCATGAATAAGAGTGCTATAAACATCTGTGTGTGTATCTTTGTGTAAATATAAGCCTTCATTTCTCTTGGATAAATATCCAAGAGTGCAACTGCTGCATTATATAGTAGTTGCATATTTACTTGTTTTTTTTTAAGTTTATTTATTTATTTTGAGAGAAAAAGAGAGAGAGAAAGAGAATGTGCGTGCGTGAGTGTGGGAGGAGAAGAGAGAGAATCCCAAGCAGGCTCCATACTGTTAGTGCCGTCAACACGGTGCACGAACCCACGAATTGTGAGATCATGACCTGAGCCAAAATCAACAGTCAGACACTTAACTGACTAAGCCACCCAGGTGCCCCACTAGTTGCATATTTAGTTTCATAAGAAATGGCCAGGGGCACCTGGGTGGCTCGGTTGGTTAAGCATCCGACTTTAGCTCAGGTCATGATCTCATGGTTCATGAGTTCAAGCTCCACATCAGGCTTTGTGTTGACAGCTCAGATCCTGGAACCTGATTTGGATTCTGTGTCTCCCTCTCTCGCTGTCTGCCCCTCCCCCACTCATATTCTGTGTCTCTCTCAACAATAAACATTAAAAAAATTTTTTAAAAAGAAAAAAAGAAATGGCCAAACTGTTTTCTAGAGTGGTTGTATCATTTTATATTCTCACCAGCAACATATGAGAGATCCAGTTTCTCCACATCCTCATCAGCATTTGGTGTTGTCACTATTTTTTATTTTAGCCTTTCTGATAGATACAGTAATATGTTGCTGTGGTTTTAATTTGCATTAGCTCCTACTTGCTAATATTTAACATCTTTTCATGTGCTTATTTTCCAGCTGTATATTCTCTTCAGTGAAATGTCTCTTTATGTCTTTTGCCCATTTTCTGATGAGAGTGTTCATTATTTTACTGTTGAATTGAGATCAATTGTTGAATTGAATTTCACTATTGATACAAGTGAATTTCACTATTGATACAAGTGAATTTCACTATTGATACTTTCTAAATACAAGTCCTTTGTCAAATGTATGGTTTACAAATATTTTCTCCCAGACTGTTGGTTGCCTTTTCATCTTCTTCACACAGCTGCCCATAGAACAAAAGTTTTAAATTTTAATGAGATCCACTTTATCAAGTTTTCTTTTCATGTATCATGTTTTATGTGTGAAGTCTAACAACTCTTTGCCTGGCCCTAGATCCTGAAGATTTTCTTTTCTGATTTTTTTCTAAGAGTTTTATAATTTTATATTTAAGGACATGACCCATTTGGGGTTAATTTCTGTATACAGTATTAGGTTCATTTTTTAAAACTATAGACGTCTAACTGCTCCAACATCATTTGTGTAGAGTTCCTCTACTGAATTACTTTTGCACTTTTGTGAAAAATCAGTTGAACATATTTGTGTCGGTCTATTTCTGGGTTCTCAGTTGTGTTCTATTGATCTCTGTGTCCATCCTTCTACCAATACCTCACTCACTCTCCCAATTACTGTAGCTACATCGTGGGCCTTAATATCAAGGAGAGTAATTCCTTCCAATTTACTTGTTTTTAGCTATTTTAGGGCCTGTGCCTCTCCACACACATTAAAAAAATTTTTTTAATGTTGTTATTTATTTTTGAGAGAGAGCGAGAGAAACAGAGTGTGAATGGGGGAGGGGCAGAGAGCGAGAGGGAAACACAGAATCGAAAGCAGGCTCCGGGCTCTGAGCTGTCAGCACAGAGCCCAACATGGTGCTCGAACCCACGAACTGTGAGACCATGACCTGAGCCGAAGTCAGACACTTAACTGACTGAGTCACCCAGGTGCCCTCTCCTCATACATTTTAGAAAATGCCTGTCTATGCAAAAAATTTTGATAGGCTTTTAATAGAAACCACGTTCAACATATAGATCAATTTGGAGAGAATTGTTTACTATATTGAGTCTTCTGTGAACGTGATGTGCATCTCTATTTTAGGCCTCCTTTGATTCTTTTCTTCAGTATTTTCTAACTTTTCATATCCTGTACATGTTTTATTAAATATAACCTAAGTATTGGGGCACCTGGGTGGCTCAGGGACTCATACTCTGTGTCTCTCTCTGTCTCAAAAATAAACATTAAAAAAATTTAAAAAATATATTTTTAAAAAAATATTTTAAAAATACATAGTCACTTTAAAGCGACTATAATGGGTATTGTGTTTTTAATTTCCACTTCTACACGTTCGTCATTAGTATATAGCAATGCAATTGATTTTTGTGTGTTGATCTTCTATCCTGCACATTTGCTGAACTCTCTTACTAGTTTTAGGAGTATTTTGTATTTTCGTTAGTATTTTCTTTTTCTGAGAGAGAGAGAGAGAGAGAGAGAGAGAGAGCGCACTCGTGAGTGGAGGAGAGGGGCAGACAGAGAGGGACAGGAGAGGAGAGGAGGAGTGGAGAATCTCAAGCAGGCTCCATGCTCAGCACAGAGCCCATCTCGGGGCTCAATCCCAGGACCCTGGGATCATGACCTGAGCTGAAATCATCGAGTCAGATGCTCAGTTGACTGAGCCCCCTCAGGCGCCCCTCCTTAGTATTTTCTATATAGACAGTCATGTCATCTTCCAACAAGGACAGTATTATTTCTTCTTTTCCAACGCGCATGCCTTTTTTTTTCTTCTTGCATTGTTGCAGCGGCTAGAATTTGCATACTATATTGACTGAGTGGCATCCTTGCCTTGCTCCGTATTTTACAGGGGTGTTTGTTCAGTCTTCCACTATTAAGTATGAGGTCAGCTGTAGGTTTTATGTAGGTGATCTGAATCATGTTGAGAAAGTTCTCCTTGATGCCTATTTTGCTGAGTGTTTTGTTTTGTTTTGATGATGTATGGGTGTTGGATTTTGTCAAATGCCTTTGCTGCATCTGTTAATATGATTATATAGTTTTTCTTGTTTAGCTTATTGTTATGGCCTAAATGTTTGTCCCCTCCCCCCAAATTTATATGTTGAAGTTCTAACTCCAAATGTGGTAGTATTTAGAGAAAGGCCTCTGGGAGGTAAACAGGATGAGATGAGAAGGTGAGTATGGGGACCCCATGATAGGAATTTTCTTTGTAAGAAGAGGGAGACCAGAGCTCTCGTTCTCTCTCTGTGTCATGTGGGAACTCAGCAAAAAGGTGACTGTCTGTAAGCCAGAAAGAGGAATTCTGACCAGGAACTGAATCTGCCAGCACCTTGATCTTAGACTTGCCAGCTTCAAGAATTGTGAGAAATTAAGTATCTGTTGTTCAAGCCTCCCAGTCTATGGTATTATATTATAGCAGCCTGAGCAGACTGAGATAGGGGAATTATGTTAATTGAACCAGCTTTGCACACTTGGAATAAATTTCATCTGCTCATGGCATATAATTCTTTATACATTGGTGGGGGGGTCGACGAAAACATGGGCTAAAACAAGACCAGGCACAGCTGCCACCCACTCACCCATCTACCCTAGATCCTTGGTTCGCAACAACCTAAACATACAACAGCCAGTTCTCACTGAAAACACAGAGAGGACCGATAAGAAAAAAATGTCACTTTCTGAACGAGTTTCTAGACTAATTTATTTTCTGAAACCCAAGTCATTATAGCTTAAAAGAACCAAGAAAACTAATAGGAGGGACTTCGGGAGTTCACCAATAGACCACCTGCACTAGCATCTGGGCTGCTTCTAATGCTCCCTCCCTCTATGGCCTCTTTATGACATTCCTCAATGCGGATTAGGTGATGACACCTCGGAAGCCTTGCAACAGGCTGATTACTGCCCTGGAAAACACTAATCCTCCAACGCACTGTGTTCAGAAAAGATGTAGCCATTTAGGGAGGATTTTTAAAATACTGACACCCAGGTATGCCAGGACATTTAAAATGTCTCCTCTAGAGTGGTTAGGAACTATTAACTACAGGACTTCAGGGTTTGTTTTCTTTTTTTAAACTTGGGGGGGAGGTTATGGCACATTAATCTGGATAATAAAATACTCAGCTGTTAGAGGCTTCGATTTTAAGTGCAGACTAATGAGGCAAAGTGCAAACCACACGGGCAGACCACAAGCACAAGGAAGGGTGGATGGCGAGCTGCCTGAACACCCAGGGCCACTGGGGCGAAGCACCAGCCTGGCCCCGCCTCCACCCCCACTGAACACCACTGTCAACAGGCATGAGGGAGACTGAAGAGGAGCCACTCCGGAGACTTCCCCGAAGGCAGTGGAGGGGGAGGAGAGCAGCTGAGAGACTCAGGGCCAGCTCCGGTGCTCCTTTTCCCCAATGGCAGCTTCAACAGTCCCTCCTCAGATGCCGAGTCAGGTTTGAGTGTCCACCCAGAAGTTCTAAGACTTGCTCTCCTCGGTTGCAGGCTGTCTCTCCACAGGCTCCTGCAGGGACTCGTGTCTGACCTGCTACACCAGTACGCTGTCTGAGAGGGCCACTTTTCCTTCCTCCAAGAGCATCTCCTCAGGTTATCTCCTACCTTTCTCAGCTAGAAACATGAGTCACTGTGCTGTCTGCCTAATCCACCCCCTCATCATAAGGTAACACTTGCTGAGACTTTTCTAGTATCGACCCCATAAGTTTCCATGCACTGTCTCATAGGCAAGCCACACAATTCACAGCATGCATTTGCCTACCCACGTCTGAGACATTTATTTCCTGCTAGTAAACATGTCTTTAGTTTGGATTATGGCATTTCAATTATCAACATTTCATGGTGCTCTGCAAAGAGCACCAGGACTTCCAGGTGTCTAACCACAGAGTTGGCCGGATGCTCAACAGAACATGCTGCTCTACCCCACATGCAAGGCTCTGGGACCTCAGGGAGAAACATCCAGAGCAGCGAGTGGTTCCCCACTCGGCTGCTCATTAGAGCTTTGAAAACGCTCCAAGCCCAAGCCACACCCAGACCAGTTAAATCGGAACCTCTGAGTTGGGACCTGGGTATCAGTATTTTCAAAGACTCTCCAGGTGATCACATGTGCAGTAGACACCGAGAACCACTGACCCAAAGGAACGTCTGTGTCTGAGGACCATAGACTCAAGTGAGAGAACAGTAATTATGATAATAGCTACCATCCGTTGATCTCTCTACATCCTTATTACACTATACAGTAAAACCTTGGTTTGTGAGCATAATTCATTCCGGAAACATGCTTGTAATCCAAAGCACTTGTATATAAAAGCATATTTCCCCGTAAGAAATAATGGAAACTCAGATGATTCATTCCACAACCCAAAATATTCATATAAAAATGATTACAATAATATAATACAAAATAATAAAGAAAATGCAAACTATAAAGACAAATAAATTAACCTGCACTTACCTTTGAAAACCTTTGTGGCTGGTGTGAGGGAGACCAGAGAGAGAAGGGTTCTTGTGTAGGACAACTTTCACTATCACTAACGGAATCACTGCTATCTTTTGGATCAATGGACTCTTTTTCTGCATTGGTATCATTGTATACGCTTGCATGGATGTTGGCGACAGTACAGTATTAATAAACTCTTGTCACATACTGTATTTAATGTAACTGGCAATAAGGCAGCAGAAGGGTCTATATCTGCAGGCAGCCTGACCTAGAATGGAGCAAAGCATTCCTAAGCTTACGGAAAAGCAAAGGACTGCCCATAGGTGCTTTGAAGTGACAAAAAATACACTAGTGCCAGTTGTGGGCACCTTCCAACATGCTAAAAAAATCACTGATGTCTGCCAAACACCACAGCCTGAGACCAAGCATCTGAGCATGGAAGATGATCACCCACAATCCCGCAGATAGAGACAGAGACAGAGAGAGAGAAAGAGAGAGAGAAGGACCATTGGCTCAGCTGTGGTCATGTGACGTTCAGTGTCACGTCCTACTCATATTGGAGGACATCGCTTGTTTATCAAGTTAAAATTTGTTAGAAATGTTTGCTCGTCGTACAGAACGCTCACAGAACAAATTGCTCACAATCCAAGGTTTTGCTGTACTAAGCACCCTGCACAGACTATCTTATTTAATCCTCACAACAATTCCCTGAGGTAGGTATTGTTAGGGTGATTCTACAGAAAGGAAACCAAGGCTCAAACTTGCTAATAACTTGGCCAAGCTCAAGAGATGGTCACAGAGATACCTCCACTCCTGGTAAGAAAATAATGGGAAAGATTTTTAAATGGGTGACAAATTCAGAGAGACAGAAAGTGGAACAGTGGTTGCCAGAGACCAGGGGTAGGGGGAAAGGGGAGTTACCATTGAACAGGCACAGAGGATCAGTTTGAGAAGGTGAAAAAAGTTCTGGAGATGTATGGTGCTGACAGTTGCCCAAAATGCGAATGTACTTAATGCCATTGAATCATACACTTAAATATGGTTCGGGGCACTTGGGTGGCTCAATCAGTTAACTGCCTGACTCTCAATCTCCGTTCATGTCTTGATCTCAGGATAGAGAGTTTAGGCCCCGCGTTGGGCTCTGTGCTGGGCGTGAAGCCTACATACATACATACATACATACATACATACATACATACATACATAAAGGTAGGGGTGCCTGGATGGCTCAGTTGGTTGGTCAGCTCAGGTCATGATCTCACTGTTCATGGGTTCAAACCCCGCATCGGGCTCTATGCTGACAGCTTGGAGCCTGGAACCTGCTTTGGATTCTGTGTCTCCCTCTCTCTCGCTGTCTCTCTCCTGCTCATGCTCTCTCTCTCTCTCAAAAATAAACATTAAAAAAAAGGTAAAAAAAAATACATATAGTTCAGATGGTAAATATGTTATGTTTATTTTGCCATAATTTTAAAACAACAAAAGAAGAGAAATTTAAAAATAAAATAAAAATGGGTGAAAGAGCTAGAGAAAGAGAGGGGACTAGGTGCCCTGGTTCACGCACAATGCAATTCCAGGTTATCTCCCATTGTCTTCATTGTCTTTTAGTTATTTTATAGCTCTAAGTTGTAGAATGCTGAGGGTAATGCCAATAAATTGTGTCTAGAGGAGACCCAGTAGATACTGGCCTGCTTCATATCCAGTAAGCAAATATATTTGCACTTTCCTGATGGCCTACACAATTGTAATTGAATTCTTCTCTGAACCAGTTGCAATATCTCAGTGGTTCCCTCATGAATTAATATAATAAAATCTTAACATGTGTTTGTTTTATAACTGTTGCTCAGAATTACCACCATATGTCAGGTTTCCCTGATGATTTCTGATGATAAACTACAAAGGCCTAAGTTCTCCTGGTTGAGATTTTCTTCCCACGAGGCAAGGCTTGTAGTTACTGCAGAACAAAAAGCAGACTTTCTGTCAGACCTGACTTGTAACTGTACACCCTAGTTGCCCCCCCCCGTGGAGTGTGCAGATCTAAGAGCCCCGAGCAGGACCAGGGGCTGTTATCAGCCCTGCGTAGTAGGCTCCTGCTTTCTTTCATTCGGGAGGTGAGAACACACTGGGCCACTGGGTGTGAGGTGAAAAGTCCCAGGCAGCCTTGGGAGGGAATCCTGTTTTCCAGCTGAGTGGATGGTGAGGAAGGGGAGGGGTGTGGAGACCGTCCCATTGTTCCCTCCCATCAGCCACTCCCATGCTTTTCTCCCTGACTCCCAGCAGCAGGCCCTAGACACAACCCAGAGCACGTGAAAAAGAAAATCCTACAAAACCCAAGCTGAAGTAGAGAGGAACAGAGGCCAAATTAGTCACAGCAGAGAGCTCCTCAAGAGAATGCTAGAAAGGCAGGATAAATTCAGAAGATGAAGAGCCAGGAAAAGAGAGAGGACGGAGCAGTCAGGAAGAAGAGGCCAGGAAACCACAGGTCACGGTGCATCCAAGCATGGGAGATGATCACCTACAATACCATGGCTGGGGGGGGCAGGGAGCGGGGGAGAGAGAAGAACCATTGGCTAGGTAGACCTCCAAGCCTCTCTCGCTGTGCTGGTGGAGGGTCCACTGGCACAACCTCAGTGCAGAGCAATTCCACTCTGGCTGTCACAATTTCAAGGGCACATGTGCCCTGACCCAGCAGTGCCAATTAGAGAAATCTGTTCCACAGATATAACCACATTGTATAATAAGACCTTAGGACAAGGTTGGTCACTGCAAGAGAAGATTAGCATAATCTAAATGCCCATCGATAGGGAATAGGGTAAGCCAATTACAGTACACGGAATAAAGCAAAGTGAAGAATCATATGTACAGTAGCCTACAATTTGTATAAAAGGAGGGAAACAATAGAGATACTTCTATTTTTTTTTATATATGCATGAAATATGTCAGGAAAAAATGCAAGAAACAGGTAACACAAGTTGTCTTCAGGGAGGGAAACACTGAGTGGGAGACAGCACAGGAGAAAGACTTGTCAACTTTGGTATCTTCTGTATCAGAACCATGTGAATGAGCTACTTATTCAAAAACTGAACAATTTTTGTATCTTTTTAAGCAAATATATGGAGACTTCTGGAAGAATCATGCTACACACAACATGTTCTCTCTCACGTGAACCTCTTCACCTCAGCAACATTCTTGTAAGCATGTATTTCCCCCACCGCCTACCTCTCGGGGACTGACAGCTTTCAGGAAAGGACTTACAAACCCAAAGGCTGGCAGACACAAGTTCAGACTCACACCATTTCAATAAGTCCTAATATTAAATACACACCCACAGAACCAAAAACAAAGCAAATGAATAACAACAAAATAGGTCCTTGGTTTCCACTGCTTCCCTGTGCCCTGGAAAGCTGGCTTCACAGACCCCTCCTGGAGGTTTTGACCAATGGGAAACAGGTTCAAGAGTAAGAAGTCCAGGCAGTAGCAGCAGGAGGGATGACATACGCAGAGCCTGCTCTTATTCTCTTTCCTAAACCATGAATGTACATCATTTACCTCCAGCCTTTCTTTGGAGTGACTGCCAGAAAATATCTATCAGCCCCACATGCTCTTCATTTCTGCAAGAACTATCAAGTGTCATGCTTGGGTTTACTACAATCAAACCCTTTGCAAAGGGTTTACCTTCAGGAATTAACTCCTGCCAATTGTGGAGGCTTGGCAAGTCCAAACTCTGCAGGGTAAGGGAGCAGAGTGTGGACCTCAGCAAGAGTGGCTGTTTCACCTCAAGCCCGAAGGTAATCTGGATGCGGTATTCTCTTTCCCTCACAGGAATCTTTTTCACTTAAGGTCTTCAACTGATTGGACAAGACCCATCCACACCATGGAGGATAATCTGCCTAACTCAGAGTCTACTGATTTAAGTGTTAATCTCATTTATGAAACACCTTTACAAAAACATCTAGTTTTGACATCTACTTTTTTACAAAAACATCTAAATGTGTGACCAAATATCTGGGTGTCATGGCTTAGCCAAATTGAAACATAAAATTTACCATCACACAAGACCACAAAGATTTTATCCTGTTTTCTTCTACAATTTTTATAGTTTGTAATTCCTGCATTTAAGCCTATGATCCATTTTGAGTTAATATTTACATGTGGTACATAACATTCACTTTTTTTGCATCCAATTGTTCAAAAGACAGTTTTTGGGGTACCTGGGTGGCTCAGTCGGTTAAGCACCTGACTTTAGCTCAGGTCATGATCTCACGGTTCATGGGTTTAAGCCCCACATTGGGCTCTGTGCTGACAGCTCAGAGCCTGAAGCCTGCTTCAGATTCTGTGTGTCCCTCTCTCTCTCTGCCCCTCCCCTGCTCATGCTCTCTCTCTGTCTCTCAAAAATAAGTAAATGTTAAAAACAAAATAAAAAAAAAATACTGTTCTTTTCCTGAAAAAACAGGAAAAGGGTATGTTTGGGTATGTTTGTCAAAAATCAATAGACCACATGTGTGTAGATCTATTTGTAGGCTCTTTATTCTGGTCTCTTGACCTTTTCTGTCTTGATTACGATACTTGTATAGTGGACCTAGAAATCAAGCAGTGACAGCCCTCCAACTTTGTTCATCAAAATTGCTTTGGTTAGTCTAGATCCTTCAAGTTTTCATATAAATTTCAGAATCAGCTTCTCAACCTCCACCAAGAAAGCCTATAATGGTCATTTCTTTAATGCTAGAAATTGTGCTCAACAGTTGTCCTCCCATTTAACCTTCACAGCAACCACATAAGGTTGGGATTATCCTTATCTTTCAGATGAGGACCTTGAATGGCTTTGCATCCTCTGCTCAGGACTCCTGCCTGGTACTCAGACCAAAACTCTCAGACCAAGAGGTGGACACTGTGCATTGTCAGGATCTCCTTCCGATGGCTACTGCACTTGGCACTAAGCACGGTTTTAAGTTCTTTGCATACATTGATTTAGTTGCTTAAACAACCAAATGGGTAGCTACTATTATTTAATACTCATTCTAGAGATGACAATATGAAACAAATATGAAGTAATCTCCCCAAGATAGCAGAGGTGGTAAATATGCTGGCATCTGAACCCAAGGCAGTCTGGTTCCCATATCCATGCTCACACCCTCTACACTACACAGCCTTGGTACGGAATTTCGAAGTTGCTACAAAACTCCAGGAATGGTATGCACGTGGCATGGGAAGGGGTTGGGGGAGAGAGTCGGTGGTAGAAAAGTCCCTTTGGCCTAACCCCCTCCCACAGGAAAGCCTCATTCTTTGTGTGTGTTGAGGGGGAGGGGCAGCAGGAAGGGATGGCTAGGGCTAATGCTGGAAAGAGCAGGGATAGTGCAGGCACTGGAAAAAGGGGCAGGCAGTGCCCTGAGCGTAGGACTCAGAGCCACACAGGGCTAATTCCCTCCCAGGTCAGCTTCTATGCTTAATTGGCCTTGACCCAGTTACTTCAAGTTCAGCAAGTCCCTTTCCTTACTAGTATGCCAGAGACAAGAACACACAGCTGTTGGGAGCAATTCACTGAGACAGTATTTGCGGAGCAGCAGTCCAGTGCTGCTACAAACACTCAAACACAACTTCAATCGACTTGATTTTATGTTTGGCAAATTACTAAAGTTAACATATGCTTATTTTAATAAGTGGAATGATACAATGGGAGAACCTATAAAACAAAGCTAATCATCTTCAGCACCAGGTAACCAACAGGAGCAGTCTCCTGTGTTCCCTGCTCAAGCAAGTACAAGCATGTTCACATAGAGAAGTGGATTTGTTTTTCAACCAAAATACATCATACTGTACCCATCACTTGCTACCTGCCTTCTTCACTTATCAATGGATATAAGTGGTCAATATAAGTTCTAACTCCCCAATTTCTTTGTGCATGAATATATGTGTGTGTGTGTGTGTACATACATATATATATATATATGTAGATGTATATATATATGCAAATTGACACAAACGAGATCTATATGACACTGTATACATTTGCATATTATCTTTGGTTCTCATTTTTGTCTTGCTTCCGGGCCCTCCTTCCCTCCCTCCACAATCACCCCCATGTGGCCACCCCCAGAGTTTTCTGTCTGCTCACTCTGCAGTGAACTCTGGGGGCACTCTCTCTGAACAAGCTCCTTGAGGCCATGATCTGTACTTCTTAATCATCTAAATCCCTATGTTATTACTCAGGGGTAGTGGTAGATATCAAATGGAGTTCTGGTAAGCATTAATTTTATGAATAAAACCATTTTTCTTCTTCACTAAAGTTGCATCAAATAACCTTTGTCTGGTTGCTTTGGGAGGGAACAAAAGCTGCAGTGAAACATCCCAAGGACCTGAAAGCTCGATAAAAAGACACTCTGCCTGTGGATTCCTAGAGGCTCACGACTCTTACTACATGGCCGGCGCTTGGCATTAAGGAGAAGTACAGAGGGTTTATTCAGACAAAAAAAAACCCTACTGGCATTGAGGTAACAAAACTAAGTTGTGTGTAAAGATTTTTAGCTAAAATGTGAGGTGACTATGGAGAGAAAAACAAAGCTTTCTTGCAAAGAAAAAAAATCCCACTTTCTGTTTTAATGCCAAATATGTCAGGCAGTATTTATGTGTGGGGCAACTAGAAAGGCACAGAGGAGAGAGAAAATTAGGAGGCAGACGGGGCCACAATAGGTCACTGGGAGCACGTGTAGGCAGAGGCATGTGAAGGAGTCAAAAGAAGGGAGGGTGGCTTGGGCTTCTGTTTGAGACTGGGCAAATGTGTGTATCCATTGGCAAAGAGATGGTGGAAAGAGGATTGGGTTTCAGGAGGGGCATAGGGACGGTGCTGGGTGTTCAGATGTGATGTAGCTGTGAAGTACCCATGGATCACTCAGATAAAGATGCCCATCAGGGTAGCTTGGCAAGTCAATCAGGAGATACAGCTGAACTGGTGCCTGGCCAGAGCTGGTAAGTCAAGGCAGGTGTGCAGAGTAAGAGCAGATGAGGGCTGAGAGCCCCAAGGAAAGCCAGCTCCAGAGGCAGAGATGGCGAAAGGAAGTGGATGAGGCCGCATCAGAGAAGAAAACCAGGAGGCAGAGCATCGGGGGGCCAAGGAAGCTTCATGGAGGGGAGGGTGGGCAACATGCCAATTCTAGCCCATCTCCCCAAAATAAACAGACTTTTTTTTCCCTGTCTTGTTCATTGGTGTAAAGCAGGTGCTCAATTAATATTTGCTGGATAGGTGAGATGACAGGTGAGCAGTGGCACAGAGGTGAGGGGGGTGAGGAGCCAAATTACTGGGAGGTCCTGAGCCTCCAATTCTAACAGCCAATATACTCCAGGGACACATCTGATTTCACAGGATACCCACTGTTCATGTCAGGTTACCTGATCTAACTGAAAATGTGTTGGTCAATACAACATGAAAAATAATTGGTCTAAATATGAGAATTAGGCAAATGGCTAATCAGAGTTCTTAGTAAGCTTCTTAAAACATGAATTTTAAATGTTTGTATGTAGTTTCCACACCAATTCCCTGCTCCCAATCCCATTAAATCTGAGGACTTGTCCTGTGCACAATTCCACCCCTACATGATGGATAAGGCATCACAGCAACACACTATTAGCTACTAAGTAAAGTCCCTATGAAAACAGAAGAGACTGCACTTGTCTGAGCCCTGGTGTAACAAAGAGGACAGCTGCATGAGAGCCAGGAGATCCAGGCTCTGGTCCCAGCTCTGGCACTTTCTAGCTTGTCCAGTCACTCCCCTTTTATGGCCTTCCATTTCCTCACAACTCTAAAAGAAAAATCTGTGGTGTGTGTGTGTGTGTGTGTGTGTGTGTGTGTGTGTGTATGTACGTATGTGTATGTATATATACACAGGGTTCTGGGGCTGAGCAACACGTATGTGAAAATAATTTAGAAAGTGTAAAGTGTGACACCATATGCAATACAATTATTGGGATACTGGCTTATTAAAGTGCCTGTGCATGGGGCGCCTGGGTGGCTCAATCGTTTAATGATCTGACTCTTGATTTCAGCTCAGGTCAAGATCTCACAGTTCGTGGAACTGAACACTGTGTCGGGCTCTGCACTGACAGCATGGAGCCTGCCTAGGATTCCCTCTCTCCTCACTCTCTACCTCTCCCTCCCCACCATTACTCCCTCTCTCTCTCTCTCTCCCAAAATAAATAAATAAACATTTAAAAAAATAATCAAGTACCTATGCATATGAGGTCCCAGGCAGGAAAACATTTGCAGATTATATCTACCGTGTGCAAGATGCCAAGGAAGATAATCTAACAAGAAGTAGTTCACAGCAAGTTCACAATCCAAAATTATAAACCCACAGTTGCAACATGCTGGGTCAGAGCAAGGATTCTGGAGCCAGATGGCCAGGATTTGAATCCCAACCCTGACACTTTCTAACCGAAACTTTGGATGGGTTAGTTACCTAACCTCTTCTTACCTGTTTCTTCATCTGTATAATGAATTGAGGTTTAGAATATTTAATCACTGAATAGCTCTTGCAAGAGTACCAGGCACCTCATAAGCACTATCTAAGTGCAAGCAGTCTACACTCAACATTATTCCCCTCATTCAATGTACATGGGGCTAATTGTGTGAATACTGTGCTGGGCACTGCAGATTTTGTGCCCACTGAGATTTTATAACTGTGGCAACTCATGTTCTCACACTTAGTCTTTATGGAAGCCCTTTAAGTTTGGGGAGAAATTTGGGGTGCCTGATTGGCTCAGTGGGTAGAGTATGTGACTCTTGATCTTAGGGTTGTAAGTTCAAGCCCCGCATTAGGTTTAGAGATTACCTAAAAATAAAATCTGAAAAAAAAAGTTTGGGGCGGAATTTGAAATTCATGAAGTAAAGAGATTTGCCTACATCAGTGGCTCTTAGTCAGGAGACTAGTCAGGGGACGTTTAGCAATTTCTGGAAACATTTTTGGTTGTCACAACTAGGGAGAAGCATCTAATGAGTAGAAGCCAGAGCTGCTGCCCCTCTCGCTCCTCTCTTCCCTCCCACTCCTGGGAAAGAGAGAAACCACCACTGCGGGGGTGTAGAGAAGCACTCGGCGCCTCTGGGAGGGGACCGTGCCCACCCCTTCTGAACCTCTGAGTATGGCTGGACCAGGTGATGGGGCCGGCAGGCAGCTGAAGGTGCGCAACAGGGCCGGCAGGTGGCCGTCCTTGACCTTTGGTCTGGTGGCCCAGCAGAACCCCTGGAAGCCCTGTGGTGAGGCCCAGGATTGTACAGGAACAGCTTAAGACCACTCAGTGGTCATTACTACCCATTCGGTGGCCTGAGCAGTGGGAGCTGCACCCCAGTCTTCAGCTGGGTGCTGAGCACTCCAGTATGCGGTGGGGAATTGCTGAAAAGGCAAAGAGGGACATGCCTGCCTCCAGAGCAGGTCTGGGACCACAGGTGGAGTAGCCATGAACTCGGGAGCCGGAGTAGTCCGTTCACCCTAAAATTCTTCCTTGATTTAGACGGCAGAGAAGTGGGGGGATCCATGGGGCGCCTGGGTGGCGCAGTCGGTTAAGCGTCCGACTTCAGCCAGGTCACGATCTCGTGGTCCGTGAATTCGAGCCCTGCGTCGGGCTCTGGGCTGATGGCTCAGAGCCTGGAGCCTGTTTCCGATTCTGTGTCTCCCTCTCTCTCTGCCCCTCCCCCGTTCATGCTCTGTCTCTCTCTGTCCCAAAAATAAATAAAAATGTTGAAAAAAAAATTAAAAAAAAAAAAAAAAGAAGTGGGGGGATCCATACATCCTGTGTCTCTCAAACAAAGAAGTGTAGAAGCCAAAGGACTTTGAACACCAGAGCCTGGGAAGAAAAGAGACTGAATCTACTAGGAAGAAAATGGGAAAGCTAGAAAAAAGATAGGGCTACTCCAAGGAACAAATCAAAGTATACCTGGTAGAGGGTACAAATATTACTATGAGTAGGGTAATAAAATAACCAAAGTCACAACAACAGAGAGCAAGTAACAAGCCCCGAAAAAATACCTCCTGAAAGGCCAGACCCTGGACAATGTATGACCCTCCTTTAATATAGCAGTGCTTGCAGATGCAGAGCACACAAGCTTTTAAAACACATAAGGGATAGGAAACTAGCCAAAATGATGAAACAGAAGAGTTCTCCTCAAAAGAAACTCCAGGAAGTAGCAACAGCTAACGAACTGATCAAAACCAATTTAAGCAATATAACAGAACAAGAATTTAGAATAATAGTCATAAAATCAATCGCTTGGCTTGAAAAAAGCATAGAGAACAGCAGAGAATCTATTGCTAGACATCAATGGACTAAAAAATAGTCATGATGAATTAAAAAATGCTATAAATGAGGTGCAAAATAAAATGGAGGCAGCCATAGCATGGATTGAAGAGGCAGAAGCGAGAATAGGTGAATTATAAGATAAAATTATGGAAAAAGAGGAAGCTGAGAAAAAGAGAGATAAAAAAGTCCAGGAGTACAAGGGGAGAATAGAGAACTAAGTTGATGCAATCAAATGGAACAATATCCATATCATAGGAATTCTAGAAGAACAAGAAGAGAGAGAAAAAGGGGCTGAAGGTGTACTTGAACAAATCATAGCTGAGAGCTTCCCTGATCTGGGGAAGGAAACAGGCATTGAAATCCAAGAGGCACAGAGAACTCCCTTCAGATGTAACGTGAATTGATCTTCTGCATGAAGTGAAATGGCAAATTTCAGAGAGAATTCTGAAAGCAGCTAGGGATAAACGGGCCCTAACATACAAAGGTAGACACATAAGGGTAGTAGCAGACCTATTTACTGAACCTTGGCAGGCCAGAAGGGAGTGGCAGGTAATCTTCAATGTGATGAACAGAAAAAATATGCAGCCAAGAATCCTTTATCCAGCAACTCTGTCATTCAGAATAGAAGGACAGATAAAAGTTTTCTGAAACAAGCAAAAACTGAAGGAATTCATCACCACTAAACCAGCTCCAGAGATCCTAAGGGGGACTCTGTGAGGGAAATGTTGTAAGGACCACAAAGTACCAGAGACATCACTACAAGCATGAAACCTACAGACATCACAATGACTCTAAACCCATATCTTTCAACATTAACACTGAATGTAAATGGACTAAATGCTCCAACCAGAAGACATAGGGTATCAGCATGGATAAAAAAAAAACAAGACCCATCTATTTGCTGTCTACAAGAGACCCATTTTAGACCTGAGGACACCTTCAGATTGAAAGTGAGGGGATGGAGAACTATCATGCTATTGGAAGTCAAAAGAAAGCTGGAGTAGCCATACTTATATCAGACAAACTAGACTTTAAATTAAAGGCTGTAACAAGAGATGAAGAAGGGCATTATATAATAATTACAGGGTCTATCCATCAGGAAGAGCTAACAATTATACATGTCTATGAGCTGAATATGGAAGCCCCCAAATATATAAAACAATCACAAACATAAGCAACCTTATTGATAAGAATGTGGTAATTGCAGGAGACTTTAATACTCCACTTACAACAATGGATAGATCATCTAGACACAGGATCAATAAGGAAACAAGGGCCCTGAATGATACATTGGATCAGATGGACTTGACAGATATATTTAGAACTCTGCATCCCAAAGCAACAGAATATACTTTCTTGTCAAGTGCACATGGAACATTCTCCAAGATAGACCACATACTGGGTCACAAAACAGCCCATCATAAGTATAAAAGAATTGAGATCATACCATGCATACTTTCAGACCACAATGCTATGAAACTTGAAATCAACCACAGGAAAAAGTCTGAAAAACCTCCAAAAGCATGGAGGTTAAAGAGCACCCTACTAAAGAATGAATGGGTCAACCAGGCAATTAGAGAAGAAATTAAAAAATATATGGAAACAAATGAAAATGAAAATACAACAATCCAAATGCTTTGGGATGCAGCGAAGGCAGTCCTGAGAGGAAAATACATTGCAATCCAGGCCTATCTCAAGAAACAGGAAAAATCCCAAATACAAAATCCAACGGCACACCTAAAAGAAATAGAAGCAGAACAGCAAAGACACCCCAAGCCCGGCAGAAGAAGAGAAATAATAAAGATCAGAGCAGAAATAAACAATATAGAATCTAAAAAAACTAGAGAGCAGATCAATGAAACCAAGAGTTGGTTTTTTGAAGAAATAAACAAAATTCACAAACCTCTAGCCAGGCTTCTCAAAAAGAAGAGGGAGATGACCCAAACAGATAAAATCATGAATGAAAATGGAATTATTACAACCAATCTCTCAGAAATACAAGCAATTATCAGGGAATACTATGAAAAATTATATGCCAACAAACTAGACAACCTGGAAGAAATGGACAAATTCCTAAGCACCCACACACTTCCAAAATTCAAACAGGAAGAGATAGAAAACTTGAACAGACCCATAACCAGCGAAGAAATTGAATCAGTTATCAAAAAACTCCCAACAAATAAGAGTCCAGGACCAGATAGCTTCCCTGGGGAATTCAACCAGACATTTAAAGCCAAGATAATACGTATCCTTCTCAAGCTGTTCCGAAAAATAGAAAGGTAAGAAAAACTCCCAGACTCATTCTATGAAGCCAGCATTACTTTGACTCCCAAACCAGACAGAGACCCAGAAAAAAGAGAGAGAACTACAGGCCAATATCCCTAATGAATATGGATGCAAAAATTCTCAACAAGATACTAGCAAATCAAATCCAACAGCATATAAAAAGAATTATTCATCATGATCAAGTGGAATTCATTGCTGGGCTGCAGGGCTGGTTCAATATTCTCAAATCAATCAATGTGATACATCACATTAATAAAAGAAAACATAAGAACCATATGATCCTGTCAATCAATGCAGAAAAAGCATTTGACAAAATTCAGCATCCTTTCTTAATAAAAACCCTCGAGAAAGTCGGGATAGAAGGAACATACTCAAACATCATAAAAACCATTTATGAAAAGCCCACAGCTAATATCATCCCCAATGGGGAAAAACTAAGAGCTTTCCCCCGGAGATCAGGAACACGACAGGGATATCCACTCTTACCGCTGTTGTTCAACATAGTGTTGGAAGTTCTAACATCAGCAATCAGACAACAAAAGGAAATCAAAGGCATCAAAATTGGCAAAGATGAAGTTAAGCTTTCACTTTTTGCAGATGACATGATACTCTACATGGAAAACCTGACACACTCCACCAAAAGTCTGCTAGAACTGATACATGAGTTCTGCAAAGTCGAGGGATACAAAATTAATGTACAGAAATCAGTTGCTTTCTTATATGCTAATAATGAAGCAACAGAAAGACAAATAAAGAAACTGATCCCATTCACAATTGCACCAAGAAGCATAAAATACCTAGGGATAAACCTAGATGTAAAAGATGTAAAAGGTCTGTATGCTGAAAACTATAGAAAGCTTATGAAGGAAACTGAAGAAGATACAAAGAAATGGAAAAACATTCCATGCTCATGGATTGGAAGAATAAATATTGTTAAAATGTCAATACTACCCAAAGCAATCTACACATTCAATGCAATCCCAATCAAAATTGCATCAGCATTCTTCTCGAAGCTAGAACAAGCAATCCTAAAATTTGTATGGAACCACAAAAAACCCTGAATAGCCAAAGTAATATTGAAGAAGAAGACCAAAGCAGGAGGCATCACAATCCCAGACTTTGGCCTCTACTACAAAGCTGTAATCATCAAGACAGCATGGCATTTGCACAAAAACAGACACATAGACCAATGGAATAGAATAGAGACTCCAGAATTGGACCCACAGATGTAGGGCCAACTAATCTTCGACAAAGCAGGAAAGAATATCCAATGGAAAAATGACAGTCTCTTTAACAAATGGTGCTGGGAGAACTGGACAGCAACATGCAGAAGAATGAAACTAGACCACTTTCTTACACCATTCACAAAAATAAATTCAAAATGGATGAAGGACCTAAATGGGAGACAGGAAACCATCAAAACCCTAGAGAAGAAAGCAGGAAAAAACCTCTCTGACCTCAGCTGCAGCAATTTCTTACTCAACACATCTCCAAAGGCAAGGGAATTAAAAGCAAAAATGAACTATTGGGACCTCATGAAGATAAAAAGCTTATGCACTGCAAAGGAAACAATCAACAAAACTAAAAGGTAACTGACGGAATGGGAGAAGATATTTGCAAATGACATATTGGACAAAGGGCAAGAGTCCAAAATCTATAAAGAACTCACCAAACTCCACACCCAAAAAACAAATAAGCCAGTGAAGAAATGGGCAGAAAACATGAATAGACACTTCTCTAAAGAAGACATCCGGATGGCCAACAGGCACATGAAAAGATGCTCAACGTTGCTCCTCATCAGGGAAATACAAATTAAAACCATACTGAGATATCACCTCATGCCAGTCAGAGTGGCTAAAATGAACAAATCAGGAGACTATAGATGTTGGCGAGGATGTGGAGAAACGGGAACCCTCTTGCACTGTTGGTGGGAATGCGAACTGGTGCAGCCGCTTTGGAAAACAGTGTGGAGGTTCCTCAAAAAATTAAACATAGATCTATCCTGTGACCCAATAAATAGCTAGGAATTTACCCAAGGGATACAGGAGTGCTGATGCATAGGGGCACTTGTACCCCAATGTTTATAGCAGCACTTTCAACAATAGCCAAATTATGGAAAGAGCCTAAATGTCCATCAACTGATGAATGGATAAAGAAGTTGTGGTTTATATGTACAATGGAATACTACTTGGCAATGAGAAAGAAAGAAAGAAGGAAATATAGCCTTTTGTAGCAACGTGGATGGCGCTGGAGAGTGTTATGCTAAGTGAAGTAAGTCATACAGAGAAAGACAGATACCATATGTTTTCACTCTTCTGTGGATCCTGAGAAACTTAACAGAAGACCATGGGGGAGGGGAAGGGAAAAAAAAGTTACAGAGAGGGAAGCAGGCAAACCATAAGAGACTTTTAAAAACTGAGAATAAATTGAGGGTTGAGCGGGGTGGGAGGGAGAGGAAAGTGGGTGGTGGGCATTGAGGAGGGCACCTATTGGGATGAGCACTGGGTGTTGTATGGAAACCAATTTGCCAATAAATTACATATTAAAGAAAAAATAAATAAAATTCATAGAAAAAATAATTAAAAAAAAAAAGAAGAAGCCAGAGATGCTGCCAAACATTCTACCATGCATAGGGCCAATTCCCTCAACAAAGAACCGTGTGACCCAAAATGTCAATAATACAGAAGTCAAGAAACCCTGGCCACATTAACAAGTAGTTAATAAGCAGTGGAGCCTGTACCAAAGTCTTTGGATTCCAAATCCATTGCTTTTCTTCTATGCAAAACACACAGAAATGTGGGAGATAAACTCAGACCCAGGTCAGAGTGATAGTCTGGTGAGGGGTTCGGAGTAGTCACAGATACAGAAGGATCCAATTATTAGAGACACAGAGTGAAGGGGTAGCATTTCATCAGTTGAAAAGAGACAGAGTTCCATGCAGGATACTTCTCTGAGTGCAATCCCTGAGCCGGATTCTGAATGAGTAGACCTTACAGGGGCAGAGTGGGTGCATAAGGCCTTGAAAGAGGTCTTGCAAGGAAGAATCTATAAACTGAGTTTCCCAGGCAACACTGTGAGCTCAAAGACAATAAAATATTGCCCTCAAGGTTCTGAGGCAAAACAATTCTCGGCCTAGGTTTTATACCAAACTGTCACTTAAGTGATTAGAATAAAGATATATTTTAAGACATGCAGACTCTCAAAACATTTATCTTCCTGTTCCCTTTCTTCAGAAGTTACCAGTGACCATGCACCACCAAAGGGAGGGTGATATGGGTTGTGGCAAATGGGATCTAACACAGGGGAGAGGTGAATGGAATTCTCAGGATGACTCTGTTCAAGTAGAACTAGAGAGAAACCCAGATCAAACTGGAATGGAGAGATGGATGACTCCAGAAGGGATATCTATCTCATGGGAAAGAATAAAACTGATAAGTACATGATGGGATTAATCATGGAAAATTGTACTAAGAACCGTTTTACAGAATTGCTGGAGGATAGAGGGAAGACTTAATTATAAGTCTGAATAAAACTAAACAAATAAAAAATCAAGGCAATTATCAAGTCCAGGAAAAACAGCAAGTTATATAAAAATGGAAATGTAATTAATTATAGTACAACTCTTGGCTCACCAATGAACAGCAATTACATAATCACAGTAATCACGAATCTGCTCAAAAACTGTGATATAACAAGATTGAGACAGTGTGGAAGAGCAAGGGGCAATAGATTATGTCTAACACTGATCAATCTTGGGGTGCCTGGGTGGCTCAGTCAATTGAGCATCTGACTCTTGATTTCAGCTCAGGTCATGTTCTCACAGCCATGAGATCAAGCCCTGTGTCAGGCTCTGTGCTGAGTGTGAAGTCTGCTTGGGATTCTCTCCCCCTCTCTCTCTGCTCCTTGCCTCCTCGTGCATGTGCACACACACATGCTCTCTCTCAAAATAAATAAATAAACATTAAAAAAAAATAAAGTTGATCGATCTCTCCCATGCATTCATTCTCAAGAAGACATTAAGTGCTGTGTTATTCAACACAGTAGCCAACAGTCACATGTGGCATTCAAATTTTAATTAAAATTAAATTTGAAATTAAGCCACACTAGCCACATTCTAGGTACTCAATAGCCATGTGTTGCTAACCTAAATATAGACAGATATAGAACAGCACAAATATAGAACATTTCACTACCATAGAAAATTCTGTTGGACAGTGCTGTACTAGGGGGTGTACCACATCAAACCAAGGGAGTAAACCAAGAAAGAAAAAGACACTGAGGTCCAAAACCAAATCAACATATATAAAAATGGTAAGCGGAATCCCTACGATAATAGTGAAGAGTGATATCTGTCAGAAGGCCTGAAGGGCCACCAGTCCAGACTAAAATAGGGGAGGGGTCTCCAGAGAACATCTCTGCAAAGAGACTCAGTGGAGAGATTTATCTAACACATCTGAACATCCAGAGAGAAGATCAGGAACTGGGGAAGAGTTTGGGGATGACTTGTTATATGTACACACAAAACCAAGGGAACAAACATGGGATAATTATTAACATCATAGTAAGGAAATTACTACCAAAAAAAAAAAAACAAACCAGGAAACATGATACCACATACTACATGGCTCAGCTATAAATAAACTTGTTAAATTAATGTAAAGACCAAATGCTGATGTCACCTAAGTAATGACACAACTATATTATGAAGGTAGAAACTGTATCTGAGAGCAGGGTAGAGGAAGAAAGCTATACCTTAAAGCATCGGTTTTTATATTAAGTCAGCGGATGACGCCTAAAATGGAAAAATCAAAAGCAAGCAATGTCAGGACATCATTTACAAATGTAAACACTAAAAGAAACTACCAAAAGACTTGCATGTAGTTGCCTATGGAGACTCAGAAATGGAAGACAAACATAGTAAAAATATTTGACACTTTATGTGTAGGTGTGACATAAAAATTAAAGTAATACCTAAACTGCTTTTTGTTTGTTTTTATTCTAATTCCAGTTAGTTAACATTCAGTGTGATATTAGTTTCAGGTGTATGAGATAGTGATTCGGCACTTCCATACAGCACCCAACAAGTAATGCCTATCACTTATTTAACCTATCTCCCAACCCCTTCCCTCTGGTAACCATCGGTTTGTACTCTATAATTAAGAGTCTGTTTCTTGGTTTCTCTCTCTCTCTCTGTCTCTCTCTCTCTCTCTTTCACTTTGCTTGTTTGAATTGTTTCATTAATTCCACATGAGTGAAATCATGTGGTATTTCTCCTTCTCTGACTGACTTGTTTCACTTAGCAGAATACTCTCTAGCTCCATCCATGTTGTCACAAATGGCAAGATTTAGTTCTTTTTTATGGCTGAAAGAACATATTCTTTATATATGTTCTTTATATATATATATTTACATATATTTACATATATATTTACATATATATACATATATATTTACATATATATATTTATATTTGTATATATTCAGGAACAGAATTCTGTTCCAGAATATATAAAACACCTTCTTTATCCATTCATCTATCAATGGATACTTGGGCTGCTTCCATATCTTGGTTATTGGAAATAATACTGCTATAAACATAGGGGTGAGTGTATCCCTTTTAATTAGTGTTTTTCTTTTTTTAATTTTAACTTTATTTAAAAACTTTTTAAAGTTTATTTATTTAGTTTGAGAGAGAGAGAGAGCGAGCACAAAAGCACAAGAGCAACAGAGCAGAGAGAGAGGGAGAGAGAATTACAAGCAGGCTCTTTTGATGTAGTCCCAATAGTTTATTTTTGCTTGTTTCCCTTGCCCCAGGAGACATATCTAGAAAGAAGTTGCTATGGCCAATGTCAGAGAAGTTACTGCTTGCAGTCTTATCTAGGATTTTTATACTTTCAGGTCTCACATGTAGGTCTTTAATCCATGTTGAATTTATTTTTGTGTATGGTAAGAAAATGGTTTCATTCTTTTGCATTAGCTGTCCAGTTTTCCCAGCACCATTTGTTGAAGAGACTTTTTCCCATTGCATCTTCCCTTCTTTGTTGAAGATTAATTGACAATATAATTTTGGATTTATTTCTGGATTTCTATTCTGTTCCATTGGTCTATGTGTCTATTTTTGTGCTGGTACCATACTGTTTTGATTACCGCAGCTTTGTAATATAATTTGAAGTCCAGAATTGTGATGCCTCTGGCTTTGCTTTTCTTTTTCAAGATTGCTATAGCAGCTATTTGGGATCTTTTGTGGTTCCATACACATTTTAGGATTGTTTATTCTAGTTCTGTGAAAAATGCTGTTGGTATTTTGATAAGGATTGCATTGAATGTGTACATTGCTTTTGGTAGTATGGGCATTTTAACAATATTTTTTCTTCCAATCCATGAGCATGAATGTGTTTCCATTTCTTTGTGTAGCCTTCAATTTCTTTCATCAGTGTTTAATAGTTTTCAGAGTACAGGTCTTTCACCTCTTTTGGTTAGGTTTATTCCTAGGTATTTTATTATTTTTGGTACAATTGTAAATCAGATTGTTTTCTTAATTTCTCTTTCTGCTGCTTCATTATTGGTGTACAGAAATGAAATAGGGGCACCTGAGTGGCTCAGTCAGTTAAGTAAGCAACTCTTGATTTCGGCTCAGGTTGTGACTGTTCATGAGATTGAGCCCTGTGTCAGGCTCCACACTGACAGCATGGAACCTGCCTAGGATTCTCTCTCACCCTCTCTCTCTGCCCCTCCCTCCCTCTCTCTCTCAAAATAAATAAATAAACTTAAAAAAAAGAAATGAAACATTTGTGTAGATTGATTTTGTATCCTGCGACCTTATTGAATTTATCAATTCTAGCAGTTTTTTGGGGGACTAAACACTAAAGGTTTTCTATAGAGAGTATCATGTCATCTGCAAAGAGTGAAAGTTTTACTTCTTCCTTACCAACTCCGAGGCCTATTTGCCCCCTTGTCTGACTGCTGTGGCTGGGACTTCCAGTACTATGTGGAATAAAAGTGTTGAGAGTGGGCATCCTAATCTTGTTCCTGACCTTAGGGGAAAACCTCTCACTTATTCCCCATTAAGGATGATTTTCACTGTAAGTTTTTCATAAATGGCCTTTATTACAATGAAGTTTGTTCCCTCTAAACCTACTTTATTGAGGGTTTTTATCATGAATGGATGTTGTACTTTGTCTAAACTTTTTTAAATGAAAAATTAAGCTGATTAATCAACTTAGCAGTATATGCATATTCATTATAGAAATATGGAGATCAATGCCAGCAGGAAAACAGCTAAGAGATCTGAGAGTTTGTTCTTTTGGGGAGCAGAGTTGAGGGGTGGGCAGGAGACAGCTCTTTCTGTTAAATGCCTTCCAACAGTATTTGAACTTACACTTTTAAACTTCCTATGTGCCTCCATTACTTTGAAAAAGATAACTATTAAAGAACAAATGATGTAAAAAAATAAAAAAGATAGGCAACAACAAGCATTGGCAAGGATACAGAGAAACTGGAACCCTTAAACACTGCGATGGGAATGTAAAATGGTACAACCACCCTGAAAAATAGTTTGGCAGTTCCTTAAAATGCTAAGCACAGATTTATCGTTTATTCCATCAATTCCACTCCTGGGTATTTACTAAAGAGAAATGAAAACACGTCCACACAAAAACCATACACTGGCATTCACAGCAGCATTATTCATAATAGTTCCAAGCTGGAAACAACCCAAAACATCCACCAACTGTTGACTAGGTAAACAAAATGTGGTGTATCCATACAATGAGATATTATTCTGCAATAAAAGAGAATGACATACTGATGTAGGCTATAACATAGATCGACTCTGAAAACATTAGGCTAAGTGAAAAAAGTCAGACACAAAAGGCTACCTACTATATGATTCCATTTATGGGAAATGTCCAGAAAACAGATATTTAAATTTTTTTTAGGTTTATTTATTTATTTTGAGAGAGACAAAGAAAGCATGAGTAGAGGAGGGGCAGAGAGAAAGAGGATGAGAGAGAATCTGAAGCAGGCTCTGCACCATCACTGCACAGCCCGATGCAGGGTTCAAACCCATGAAACCATACGATCATGACCCGAGCCAAAACCGAGAGTCAGACGCTTAACCCACTGAGCCACCCAGGCGCCTCTAGAAAACAGATACGTAGAGACAGAAAGTAGATTAATGGTTGCCAGGAGCTGGGGGTGGGAATGGGGAATGACAGCTAATGAGTAGAAAGTTTCTTACTGGGATGATGGAAATGTTCTAAAATTAAAACACGGTGATTATTGCACAACTCTGTAAATACATCAAAAATCACTGAATTTTATACTTTAAATGGGTGAATTTTATGACATGTAAGTTATACCTCAATAAACCTGTTTTTAAAAAAAGCAAATGATGAAGTCTGTTTTAAAAAGAAAACTTTCAGGGCACCTGGACAGGTCAGTTGGTTAAGTATCCGATTCTTGATTTCAGCTGAGGTCATGATCTCACAGTTGTGAGATCGAGCTCCATGTCAGGCTCCGTGCTGGGTGTGGAGCCTGCTTAAGATTCTCTCTCTCCCTCTCCCTCTGCCCCTCCCCTGCTTGCACATGCATTCTCTCCCTCAAGAAAGAAAGAAAGTTCACATTAGAAAGAAAAAGAAAACTTTCAGACTATGAGCTAAATGTTTATCAATAATTTGTTATTATAACAATCCTGAAAAGATGGTATCATTAAGTCTTTTACAGTAAGGAAACTGATGCCCTAAGAAGTCAAGCAAGTGGCACAATTAGCAAACATAGCCAAGTGAAAATATGTGAGCATGCACCCTAACTACAGAGTTCATGCACCTTCTTGCAGTTGTGATTGCCCAGACCCTGAAGAGCTGTGGGCGAATCACACCAAAGCCTGAACTATGGCTCCCTTCACCGTCAGTTCCATACAAGCTTATCACCATTTATGTGCAGGGCATTGTTAGGCCAATAGGTGACCTCTGCATAGCCCAATATTTTGTCAGAGACAAGCATCGTGATATTGTTTATAATGAATATATATTTGGTTTTAGTGTCTGTTCCTGGCTCACAGCTCCCCAAATCCTTGGAATTTCCTAAGTGATAAGAACAACAGGAGCATCTTTTTTACAGTAGCTGGTCTTTGTCCTCATTCCTGAAATAGCTCCGGAGACAAAAAAGTGAAAGTAATGTGTTCTTCATAATAAGCCCCTTTCAACCACACCTGAATTTATGTTAATGAGGGAACTTTTAGAAAGCCCTAAGGATGCTGCTGGTTGCCACGGCAACCAACCATAATTAGATGGTCACATTTTCAGTCCCATCCCCTGACCTCCAGGGAGAGGGGTGCGGCTGGAGGTGGAATGTCAATGAGCAATTAGAAATGAAGCCTCCATAAAAATCCAAGACAAGCCAGAAAACTTCTGGGCTGGGGAAGACATGGAAGTTCTGGTAGGGTGGTGCACTCAGAGCGCATGGAAGCTCTGTAGCCTTTTCCTCATACCTTGCCTTATGTATCTCTTCTATCTGGCTGGTCCTCAGTTACAACCTTTCACAATGAACTAGTAATTTGGTAAGCAAAATGTCTTCCTGAATTCTGTGAGCTGCTCTAGCAGATCAGTCAAACCCAGGGGATCGGGGGATTGTGGGAACCCTTGATTCTGTGTTGGTCAGGAGCACAGGTGACAACCTGGACTTGGCAGCTGGCATCTGAAGTGGAGTGGGGGGAAATGCAGTCTTGTGGGACTGATCCCTTAACCTGTGAGGCCTGATGCCACCTCCAGGTAGACAGTGTCGGAATTAACTGCTTGGTGGGGCCAAAAAAAGCACACGTCAGAATCATAAAATGCAGAGACCGCATGTGAGTAACTGAAAATGCGTGCTGGCCAATCTGTGCCACAAGTGGTCAGACATTAGCATTTGAAAATTAAGCTTCGCTTCTCTCCACAGCTATGTGGGGTGGCCTGGAGGGTGGGCTTTGGAGCCAGACTCTGTAGGTACAAGTAGCAATTCTGCCACCCAACAGCTGAAGAACAGACCTTGAGCAAGTAACTCTCTGTGCCTCAGGCTCTCTACATCTCTACAGTGGGGATGAAAAAAAGAACCTTTTCTAGAGGACTATAAAGTCCTTAGAGCAATACTAAGTGCTCAATAAGTGTCTTCCATCAGCATTATTTCATCTATATATTTCAACTTGTCGCCTATGCAGCCTGACTTTCCCCACTTTTGCTACAATATCACCCTTTAGCCAGTATGTTTTCTCATCTACCGTGGAATTATCTGTTTCCTGACCCATATGAAATGAAAGCCCAAAGAGATGGTGGCCGTCATCTGGCCCAAGTCTGTTACTGTACAGATGGGAACAGTGAGGTTCTGCACAGCCGATGGGCTGCCCTGTCCCTGTACAATAACGAGATTACTGTACATTTTTTCCAATAACTTTTTATGCCCCCCAACTTCTCCAGAGACACCTCTTGTCCATTTAGCTAAAGAAATAGGTGAGAAAAGGCCATACTGTGATTTTAAAGACTGTCAAATGCTAATTACAAGTCACTCCAGGGGCACCTGGATGGCTCAGTTGGTTAAGCATCTGACTTCGGCTCAGGTCATGATCTCATGGTCTGTGAGTGCGAGCCTCACATCAGACTCTGTGCTGACATCTCAGAGCTTGGAGCTGCTTCAGATTCTGTGTCTCCCTCTCTCTCTCTGCTCCTCCCCCACTCTCACTCTGCCTCTCTCTCTCTCTTTCTCCAGAATAAATAAACATTAAAAAAAAAAAAAATAAGTCACTCCACTTGAAAGATAGCATTGAAAGCATTTTAATCCTCCTTCCTGCTTCCCAAACTGCCACCACTGGAAAAAAGAAAAAGCTAGTTCCATGAAAGCTTCGAACCAACACAAAAGTTGTACAGACAATGGTTATTAAGAGGTAGGCTTTTTCCCAGGGAATGGTTAAAGTGTTAGTTTTTTTTTTTCTTGTTACCTTGGTAACTGCTACCTTGGCGCCCTTGTTGATGAGCTGAACCACATTCTCTGCTTGGCCTTTGTACGCAGCTATGAGAAGGCGTTCAGAAAGTGCAGCGACCGCATCCTGCTGGCTCATGAATTAGGAGAAAAAGAGGTTTTCAGGAAAGCAGTAGACAAGTTCCTTCAGCTCAACACGATGCCACTGGCCCGGGCAGGCACCCACGGGTAAAGACGCTCCCGATCATCAGAAGGTGCCTGTATTACTATGCCATCTTCGGGACCTAGGGATTACAAACAAAGTTGCCATCAGCACCGCTCAGCACACAGACAGGCCACACACCTCCTCTCTCTGATTTTAGGGCATCTGCTGATCGCTCACTGCAGGGGACAGAAGCTGAGTGAAGACAGGACGAGCAGGAAGCACATACTCTGCACACCAAGCCCCTGAACTTGCGAGTAGAAGGCAGCAGATGTGCCAACCTCCCTCCCTTCTTCCTCCTTCAGGGACATTCTCCAGAGGACTATGGCCAAAACTGTGAGGTCTGCTCTGTACTTCCATCCCGGGTAGCAGAGGCCTGATATAACCCCATCAACATCACCTGGGTTCCAGGCCTGCCTTTGGCAGGTAACTGTACTGCGCATGATGACGAAGGGCCTTCTGGCCGTGTTTTGTGGGTCCACCACAGCCAACATGCTGATTCCCCTGGCAGGTGAAGATGCCCACGGACCACCCCCCCACAGAGACCCTCAGGGGTGGGTTAAACCCTTGGGTGTTCCGCCAGCATTTACTGCAGGTTTTTTGCTTCATCCTTGTCTCACTGGGAACAGTGCAGCTTCCTGAGTTCTGGGACAGACCAAGAACTGGGCACAGGCCCGGGCCATCGCCCAGTTCCAGTTACTGCCGGAACAACCAACCTTGGGAACAACTCGGATGCTAGAAACCCTGACAGTGCATACTGCCAACCGCATCAGGAGGGCCTGGTTTTGTTGCTTCCATGCTTAACAAGAAATAAAAGGCCTACTGAAACCACCTACAGGACGCAAAACCCCAGTCAGAGCAGTGGTCTAGAGGTAGTAGTAACTGTAGTAAAATTAAACTCTTCTTTCCACCAAATGACAAATGAACACAATTTTAAAGACCGACTTCTCCCAGGAGCCCTGGGCCACCATTAGAGCAAACCAAAGCCATTGGTAATTTATCCAAAGTAAAGTGTTCTTTGGAAGGAATGCTTTCAAGAATTGAACCCACTCAGGGTGCCTGGGTGGTTCAGTCGATTAAGTATCCGACTCTTAGTTTGGACTCAGGTCATGATCTCATGATTTGTGAGTTCAAGCCTCACATCTGGCTTTGTGCTGTCAGATTCTCTCTCTCCCTCTCTCTCTCTGCCCCTCCCCCATGTGTGTGCATGCTCTGTCTCTCTCAAAATAAATAAACTTAAAAAAAAAAAAGAATTGAATCCACTCCTGCTAGGACAGCAAGTAAGTGAAAGCTTCTTTGTGTTTTGAAACATACTTATTAAAAATACCTATGGGGCACCTGGGTAGCTTAGTCAGTTGAGCCTCGACTCGATACAGGCTCAAATTGTGATCTTATGGTCCTGAGATCAAGCCCTGCATCAGGCTCCACTCTCAGTGTGGAGCCTGCTTGGGATTCTCTCTCTCTCTCTCTCTCTCTCTCTCTCTCTCTCTCTCTCTCTCTCCCTCCCTCCCTCCCTCCCTCCCTCCCTCCCTCTGTCCCTCTCTCCTGCTTGTGCACTCTCTCTCTCAAAATAAATACTTTAAAAATATTCCAATACATGCAAATACAAAGAAAATGCTGTGCCAAAAGGACTGCACTCTTCACCCCAGACCCTACCACACATTCTAATTTTGAAGGCCTGGAAGATACAGACATCTTTTACAGTTGCTTCCAGGCAATCCCAATGCTCCTTTCAACCTCTAAGATGAAGGAATTGGCCATGAGACGACTAGGAAAGATCTGGACTCTATGTGCCTTGCTCTAACTCTTGTTCACCATGACATTCCAGGCAATTCATTTTGCCAACAGCTCTGAGAGGCTGGGGTTAAATGATCACACATAAAACACACACACACACACACACACACACACACACACACACACACACACACACAAAGAGGACCATGGTGGGATTAAAGATGGCTGTTTACTATGTGAAAGTATTGGCCAAAATGTGAATAACTTCAAAAAGGTAATTATTATCCCTCCTGCCCCAACTTGTTAATCATCAACTTTTCTCACTTCATCTGTATGTTGCCCAAAATGTGGTTAAAGAATAGCAAGGAAAGAAAGAACCTCCACAAATCCACCTGCTCTGCTCACTGGAAATGCAACAAACCCGGAGAAGGTATGCTCCAAAGAGAGGACTCCTCTCTTAACCATGGTCAGAGACCCCTGGGATGCATGAGGAATCTCGGTTGAATGAATGAGCCAATGAAAGAATCAAGCTGAAACTCAAAACAGAGAAACAGAGCTGGAAAATCCACTGGAAATTCCCAGGGTCCCACTGAAAGACTAGTTTAGGCTTTATGTTTCCCAGACCTTTCTACAGTGTAGAAGTTGTTTTTGGAAATGCTGGATACATTCTCTCTTTATTCAGGTAATCTGTGGTATCTGTAAACCAATTATACTGAGCTTCCCAATACTGGGTTTGTCCCAATATTGCAAGAACACTCCAGGCACAAATGGCAGGAAGCTACAATATTAGCTGTGACTTCCAAACTGCTCTCCCTCCACAACCACATTGTTCATTTACTCATTTGTTGTCTTTGCACACTCAGCCTGAACTGCCACCTTCCCCTGTATCCAAACTTTCCTTGCAGTGAGCATCTGAACGTCTCAATACAATGGCCCAATTCATACAAATACTATTAAAATTTCACTCATTTTACTTCAGAGCTTAGCTCCTGGAGATAGAGACATCCTTGCTGCAAACTAGTGCAGCCCACCAGCTGAGGTCACGAGCTCCAGTCCAGCAGCACTGGCCAGTCTCCCCAGCAACAGATGCAGGGGTCAGCAGGCCTGTAGTACATGGACAGCCACTCCCCTCCGGTCCCAGACAATAAATTCAGCTCTCACCCACCCACTGCCATGGTTGCAAGCTACTGAGATAGCCTCATTTATATAACTACCTTTGGTAAACAGCCCTTTATAAGTCTAGCACACACTACTATTCACTTTGTTTTAAGACAGAAAAAAACACTACAGTTGAGAAATATTGTCCAGACTTTTTTTTTTTCTTCAGTTACAACTACTTAAGAATGAAATGCTCCCCACTCCCCACCCTATCCCACCCCCTCCACCATGGCCAATACACAGCCTGCCTGAGGCACAGGGATTTGTTGCTCACAGAATTTTGGATACCGCTCCCACCATCCCCCCACCCCCAACTAGAATTGCATAGAAAACTGCCTGCAAAGTCAGGAACAGAATCCCAGGTTTCCAGTTCCTAGTCTGTGGTTAGTATCATCCCTATGTGCTTGGGCATCTCAAGTTCATTCTCAATTGAAATCCAGTAATAGCGTCACTGGTAGGATGCCCAGTATTCACCTACAGTTGCATATACACACAGGGTGGGTGGGAAAGAATCAAAGTGGCTGAGTCTTCTTTTCTGTTTCCTCTCTGTACCTCCATCCTTTTGGAGGAAGGGGTTTCTCATCTGACACCTCTGAACTGACAAATCAGGAAGGCAGAGGCGGGTTGAGGGAGAGGAATAAGGAGGATAGAGGACCTTCACCAATGAGTGGGGAGGGTTGAGGAATAGAGACCTAGCAACTAGTCTGCAATCAACGAGTTAAACTTCACTGCCAACCTGTTGGGTACCTCGGCTGTAGCAGCCCCATTCCCTCATTCAATCTGAGCCTCCTCTTCCAAGTAGATCAGCTATCATTCAAGACACTTCCCACTGTTGGTGGTGAGGAATTTCTTCTGCCCTATATCTATCAATCACATCCTTCTTTGTCACAATGCTCACTTTCACAGCATTCTGGAGAAAAACATTAAATGCAAACATACTGCCAGCTCTTTAAGCAGAAATGAAATAAATCCATGATCATAAATATGCAATGAGCATCCTGAATCCAGAAAGGTATTTAGCTTCTAAGAAAGATTTCCCTGCTTTGTCCTAGCCCACCGCCCCATTTTCACTGCATTCCAATTTGCAAATGCTTTTTTTCTCTCATCACAAATGCTAGAGGGCCACACAGCTGCTTGGTCTGTGATGCGATCTGTTTTATTTTTATAGCAAAAGGTCTATGAGGTTTGCTTTTGCTGCTTTCTTGAGGATTTACAAGGAAGTCTCCCGGTACCAATATCCCCAAACTACTACATTCAGTTTCCTGACAGGCAACATATTTTAGAAGAGACCTGCAAACAGAAGTCCCAGCCAGGCATATGCATACCCCACCCAGAGACAGTCCACAAGCACCCAGAATCAGTGGTTAAGGGAGCACCATCAGTTACAATAATTCGCTTTGCTCCCACTGCTTAAAACTCTGTAGTGAAGAGAGATCGTACTCACATCCGGGGGTCTGTCCTCCCCATTCTACATGGTGTTCTGTTGCTGGGTAATTGCTGTCAATTATTTCCTGGAGACATGATTAGCTTCCTAGGGTTGTCACGCCCAGTGGGTCTGCAATCATTTACTTGCCTTTTTCCCTCGAGCTCTCTCTGCCAACTCTGGCCAAATCACATCTGAAAGCTTATTAAGACATCCATTCAGCTCACAATGTCGTGGCTTCCTCCTAGTCTGCTCGTCACAGCTTCTGAAAGTCTTAGGGCTTCAGGTTTTGTCAGACTGCTCCCTTCTGCCGGCAGAGGACCTGTAACACTGCCTTATCGAAGAGTCAGGGAATAATTCACAAATGGGAGGAATGCTTTTGAATGAGAGAAATGAAGTCTGAACTCTGCCAGCAGTAATGCCAGGAGAAGAGAGGGATGTGCAGGTTGTAAGGGAGGGAGAACGAAGGAGGGGTCAAGATCTATAATGAACCACCTTTCTGGTGACAACAGTCCACCCTCCTTGGCAGAGAGTTCCAGCACAGCGACTGCAGCCGCACGGGAGACAAGAGGCTGGGAGAGCAGCTGTTTCAGTGTTTGTAAGTCCAGAGTCTGTCTCACAAATGCTCCTCTGAGTCTCTGTGGGGTGGGGGAAGGGAGAAGACAGGGAGCAAAACTGTTCAAGTGCTGTCAGTGGTCCTAAACATCACAGGGGTGAACTCCAGACCACTTGTAGAAGCAACAGAAAACTAACTCCCAACTGAAGCAGTCCTAGAAAGAGTAGAAAGTCAAATTTCATTTTGACTTGAGCCGCATCACCACTTTTTCCTTATTTCTAAAGCAAGAATTATTGGTCCTGAAGATGGGAGAATTAATGTCAACGTAAACCCTCCCTGATCAAGACCTTGCCCCCATCTCCTTGAGGATAGCAGCTCTTATGGGCAACAGGCTGGGATTCTGCTGTGGCCATTATCTGGTTTATACCAAAGGCAGAACAGCCAGACTCACGGCAGTGCGTTACAGGCAGACTGAATTCCGCTGGGGAGACAAAGCGCCAATAGAATGACAAGCTTATTTTTAGCATACAACAATCGTACTAGTTTAGCCAGAGGTGGTGACTGCTGGATACTGCCATCACCCCTAGGGGACCAATCAGGTTAGAACAGAGACTAATGTGACTGACTCCCTACGTTAAAGAAACCGGCCCTGATGAGTCTCAGCGAGGGCCCAAAGGCCAGATGAGAAATGTAAACTGAATGTGACAGAAGTATAAAGAAGGGAGTGGTTACTTTTCTCAAAGCTTCTGGGACATTTCCTTCTTCTGAGAATATGTATTCCACAGGTAGGGACCCTCAACATAATACTATCAATGAGAACAGTACAGCACTGGCCATTCACAGAGCCTGGTGTCCACAAATGCTATCTCCAAAACACCAGGACAACAGGCACAGAGCAAGCCCATGACTCATTTTCTATACCTCACTATTGCAAAGGAATGCGTATGCTACCTGAAGTACAGTACTTCTGACACTTACTGAATCTTTGAAATAATCACCTTTGCAGGAGGCATATGGAAGCTGTTGCAGTAAAAAGCTGAGTGACATCAGGAAACCTGTGACATACTCTACCATAAAGAAAAGCTGCTACAAAATGTAAAAATAGTACCAGAGGCATAAAAATATCATTGAATGAAGTTATGACTGTCAGAAAGCTTGTGGTGTAGAGACCTCTTCTTTTCACATGGGACATAATTACTTGTTGACTGCCCAGCACTGCTACATCACCAGAGCCACCAAGCTGGGGCTACTGAAATCACATATGCTGATATCTGCATGCTCAAAATCCAGAACAGGAGTCATTGCTGAGCTTTCTGCGGTCCCTTCTTTCCCCAGATAAGGCAATCATGACTGTGTCTGTGCTCTTACAGTTTTCTATAAGCTTCCATTATGGGCTGATTTGTCTCCCCCCCAAATTCATATGTTGAGGCCTAACCCACACTGTGACTGTATTTGGAAATAGGGCCTTTAGGAGGTAATTAAGATAAAATGAGGTCTTAAGGGTGGGGCTCTGATCTGATAGGATTAGCGTCCTTCTAAGAGAGACATCAATGGAAGTCTTTCTCTCCCTCTCTTTCCCTCATTCTCCCCCTCATCATACTCCTACCCACCTCACCCCCCACCCCCATTCTCAGAAGAAAGGCCATGTGAATACAGAGCAAGAAAATGGCCACCTGCAAGCCAGGAAGAAAGTCCTCACCAAAACCCAAACCCTCCCGGACCTTGATCTTGAACTTCCAGCCTCGAGAACTGTGAGAAAATAAATTTCTATTATTTAAGCCACTCAATCTATTATATCTTGTTATGGCAGCCTGAGCTAAGACAGCTCCCCTCATGGTGGAATTGCTGGCATGGACTCAAGATCAATATTCCTACTTAGACTAAACTCCTTGAGGACAGGAATTCTGTTTTGGTTATCTTGTATTCCAGTACCTGGCATGGTTCCTAGAACATAGCTCGTCTTTAATGTGTGTTATGTGGATGTCAGAAAAAACTAATAACTAATTGCTTTCCCTAGTCATTAACTGGTCTTCAGGAGCCTGTAGATCCCATGAGAAATAGAGAAGTGTCACCAAGTCAGCAAACCTTTTTCTCCTTCCCCCACAGATGAGGCAGGCTATGGCTCCTGAACCTCCAAGAGAACTAAACAGATGTAGTCCTTCTCCTGTCTCCCTCCCTCCCCAAAATAGAGGACCACAGCTGCTGGGAGAAGAATTACCAGCCTCAAGACAGACCCGACCCAGTGACACAGGTCTGTCAGCACCCCAAGGACTGGACAGCGCCACAGCCCCTCCAGGAATTTTCTTCTCCCTACCCTCAACCCCTGTTGGGTAAAACCACAAACACTAAAGACAAACCAAAACAAGCAATATCAAATTATAATAAAACCAATCCCCACACATTAGTCTACCTTCCATGCATACATTTCTCCCTCCCACTTCTTAAATCGCTTTGATCAGGCTTCTTTCTGCCCCCAATTCTCACTAAACTGTTGATGTTGAAGACTGTGGGCACAAAGAACTATAGAATCAAGGAGAGGATTCTTTCTTGCTTAGTGTGCTATGGGTGAAAGGGAACAGCAAAGTTCTCACAGAAAAGGGTAGGTCTGGGATGTGTGATGGAAGATATGTAGGATTTTGTTAGGTAGAGAAGGGTAGAGGAGATAGGCCAAAAAAACCAGCAAGAGCAAAACAGGCAGCGTGGTCTGCAAGTGCACATCATGAATGGGAAAGACACGCAAAGAGACTGTTGCAGCTGAAGCTTATAATACATGGGCAATGATCCAGAGATCACGTTGCAAAGTTGGGCTGTGAAAAAAATTTCATATCATGCCAAAGACATTGGTTTGTATGTTGCATTTGTGATGGGAGCCCTAGAAGTTGGTAAGCAGAATAGAAACTAGTTATTTTTTACTCAACTTGGAATTCAAGAATTCCAAGAATTGGATTAAGTATAATTATGGGTTGATGCTACACTTTCAAGATTGTAGGCACATGGCTTTCTTTCTCTTTCTTCATTTATTTCTTCTTTAATTCCTTCCTTTCCTCTCTCCTCCTTTCTTTTTATGTTAATAGGTTTAGGTTTACAGAAAACTTAGCAGAAAGTACAGTTTCCATGTGCCCTCCACCCATTACTGCCCCTACCCTCTGCCAGTTTCCACACATTTTGCATTGGTGTGGAAAATGTTACAATTGATGAGTCAATATTGATACACTACTATTAAATAAATCTATGGTTTACATTAGGGTTCTTTGTGTTGTATAGTTGCATGGGTTTGGACAAATGTAAAATGAGGTATATACACCATTACAGTAACAAACAGAATAGTTTCACTGGCCTAATGCTCCCCCTATTTATCCCTCCCTTCCCCCAACTCCTGGCAACCACCAAACTTATTACTATCTCTATAGTTTTTGCCTTTTCCCAGAATGTCATATAGTTGGAATCCCACAGTTTATATAACCTTTTCAGTTGGCTTCTTTCACTTGGTAATATGCATTGAAGTTTCCTCCATGTCTTTTCATGGCTTGATAGCTCAATTTTTAATCACTAAATAATATTCCATTCTACAGATATGTCAGTTTGTTCATCGATGCACCTATTAAAGGACATCTTGGTTGCGTCCAAGTTTTAGCAATTATTAATAAAGCTGCTATAAACATTCATGTGCAGGTTTCTGCATTATACTTTTAAAAAAATCTCATTTGGGTAAATACTAAGGAGTACCACTGCTAAATCATATGCTAGGAAATGTTTAGCTTTATAAGAAACTGCTATACTATCTTCCGAAACAGCTATAACATTTTGCATTCCCATCAGCTGATTTTACATTGACCTAATTGCCAAATGCAATGGTGACTTTCAGTTCTTACCTTATATGATTTCTCTGTTGTATTAGGCACTGCTATCGTTCCTTCATCACACTTCCTTCTCCTTTGGTTTCTGTGACCCAGTCTCTCTTCATTCTCCCACCATCCCTTAAATTATTTATTTTTCTCATTCAGGGGCTCTTCTTTCACTGGTCCCTTAAGTGCTGCAAGTCCCTGAGATTCTATCCCTGATTGCCTTATCTTCTCATTTTCTTCTCTGGAAAAATCTCAGTTACCCACCTCCCCACCCCCCGCTGCTGCTGCCCACATGCTCCTCTGCTGCCTAGATACAGACTTCTTTAGCCTCAATCACTTACTCTGAAGCTCCATATTTTAAGCACCCAACCATTTAACAGACATTTTACTTGGATGTCCCCCATCAACATGTTCACAACCAAATCATCATCCTTCTTTCAAACCCATTCCCCTTCCTGTGTCCCCATCTTGGTGAAGGACTCCACCTTTCATCTACCTGCCTACTTCTCTAAACTGGAACATGCCTCCCATGCCTGATTCTCCTTCCCCCACTTCCCCATTCCATAAATTACCAAATCCTTCTGATTTGAGACAGTAATGCACAGAGATTAAAAATGAGAGTTTTGAGATCAAGATTGCCAGGGCTCAAATCTCAGCTCTGCCACTTACTTTGGGCAAGTTTCTAATGACTCTAAGCCTGTTCTCTCATGCATAAAATAGAACAGTTCTTACCTCACTGGGTTGTTGCAAAGATTGAATGAGCTATTACACACACTATACAATGCCTGGCACATAGAAAGCACTCAGTAAATATAAGCATGGCTATATGATTGCTGCTTACAGGTGCTTTGATCTGTTCTCTCTTCTCTAGTTGCATTGCCACTGCTTTCAGTATGTCATCATTTATTTTTTTTTAATTTTTATTTATTTTTTTAATTTACATCCAAGTTAGCATATAGTACAACAATTATTTCAGGAGTAGATTCCTTGGTGTCCCTTACCCACTTTGCCCCTCCCCCCTCCCCCAACCCCTCTAGTAACCCTCTCTTTGGTCTCCATATTTATGAGTCTCTTCTGTTTTGTCCCCCTCCCTGTTTTCATATTATTTTTGCTTTCCTTCCCTTATGTTCATCTGTTTTGTATCTTAAAGTCCTCATATGAGTGAAGTCATATGATACTTGTCTTTCTCTGAGTATGAAATCATTTCTTACCTGAACTATCACAGTGGTCTCTGACTGGATGCTAAAGATGTTTCTTGAAATTCTGCTTGTGATCATCTAAACTTGGAAACTGGGATAAGAAAAGTGAAGTAGTTTTCAGCTTGTGAAATGGAAGCTGCTGATGCAGATGAGATTTTAACAAGGGAAAAGTAGGCCAGACTAATGTCCAGGATGCTGACAGTGAGTGTACTTTGGCTCACAGTACATCTTCAATAAAAGATAACTTTGCAGACATCAATATAACCTGCCTGGATAGTTGTTGGGATTTATTAAACTAGACCCTCAGGAAAGATAGAGCCATTGAGCCCATAGTGTTAAATTCTCTCTCTTTGGACTGGGCCTTAGAAGATCACTGAGCCATTAAGATGTAAGTTCCCCTTTCTGATATGTCAATGATAGAAGAAAGGGAGTAATGAGAAACTTCTCTTCTAGTTTGTTTCAAGATGGCAAAGATGGCAAACAGACAGATGAGCTGCACTGCAGGAGGAGTCATTAACACTGTGCCCATCTGCCAAGCAATAGTCTGCTAAGTGGCAGCACCTAGGTCTTTGGTACAGTTATTTTGCCTTTGTTTATGGACCTCTCATCCTCTGTGCCTCTGGACAAAGAGCATCTTATGACCAGACCATTCAGGGGTTATGGAGACTGTTAATCACAGGACAGAAGTTTGCATGCACTCCTTGTCTCAAGTCCTGCCCACTCCCTCCCCGACCTTAATATATGTGATCGCTGTCAGAATGCTCTTTGCGCAACAACTGTGATAGTGCTTCCTCTTTGCTTATAACCCTCATGACTCACGTTACCCCAGAACAAAGTCCAGTGAGACATGACCTGGTCTTACCTCTCTCTCCAACCACCTCCTCTGCTGACACCCCACCCACCCACTCTGCACTCTGGCTTGGCCACAAGTGTACTCAGAACACCTTAAAAGAACCATCCTGCCATTTTTGCTTATAATACTCTTTAGATCTTTTCCAAACTCTTTCTTATCCTTCAAACCTGATTCAAGGTGTCCTTCTCTCAGAAGATTCCTCCAATGTTACTCTATCATCCAGGCTCCCAAGGCCCAAATCCAAGGTACTCTGAGCTCAAATCCTGGCTTGGCCACTTATTTTGGACAATGTATTTAATAAATCTAAGCTCCTTTCCTCAGGGTACCTGGGATGTGGGAAAGATCTAAAAAGCATTGTAAGCAAAAATGGCAGGACGGTGCTTTCAAGGTGTTCTGAGTACTCTTGTGGCCAAATAGGAAGAATAACAGTTTTTACCCATTGGGCTGTTACAAACATTGAATGAGACCACTACAAAATAATGTAACGTTTAAACCTCACTGTAAATATTTACCAAACCGGACTGCAAGTGTGTGATGTCAGTACTCTTGGCCTCTCTTCCTACCTTCTGATTAAAAAGCCTTTCTGTTCACTTCCTCTTCTCTAAGGAGAATGTCCTAGCCTAGCCAGAAAGGCTCCTGGACTTTAGGATGCAGAATTAGAGACAGCAGAGAAGAGAAAGGAGAAGGTTGACTTGTCAAAGGAGGCCAAACTAATCTGTACAACAAAGAGCTGGGAGAGAAAGAAAGAAATGCCATGCAGGACAGAGAATGGAACAAGAGTTTCTGCAGGGTGGTGGTAAACAATAATAGACTTCTGAACATTGTGGAATGTGAGAGAATTTGGGGGAGTGGGGGAGGTGGGGAAGGGGATGTGAAAATTGTTACTGGGAGTTTAGGAACTGGGTTTCCTTTAATTTTGTAAGAGCAACAAGTAAATGATGACTATTTTTTTAAATTACTTTTGGTCTTTGGATTATGATTCTTTGACTGTGTCCCTACAAACACTAGCCCACATGAAACTGAAATTCTTTAGGGTTACACTTGTTTACAAGGTCTTTGCTCTCAGACTCAGCTTCTCCAGACACAGGGACTGTGTCTCACTCCTTTCTGTAAACCCAATGCAAGCACACAGCCTGGCGCATGGCATATAAACAATAAATGCTTTGCTGAGCAAATAAACATATTTACGCTTATACAACCAGATCATAGACTCCTATGAACAAGTCAATGCTCTTATTTTTCCAGGTGTCCAAATAAATCATTAAATGCTGGAGTTCAATGGTGGCACCCAAAAAGATACGTCATTGTCCTAATCCCCAGAGCCTGAGTACTAAATTATATGACAAAAGATATATTATGTTAAGGATCCTGAGAAGAGACAGTTATCCTGGATTATCTGGGTGGGCCTGAAATGCAATGACGTGAATCCTTATAAGAGAAGCAGAGAGAGTTTTAAGACAGGAGAGGAGGCCATGTGACCCCAGAGGCAGAGATTAGAGTGATGAGGTCACATGCTACCTGGAGCCATCAGAGGACAGATGAGAAAAGGAAGAATTATCCCCTAGGGCCTCCAGAGGGAGTACAGTCCAGCTGACTGACACCTTGATTTTAGACTTCTGGCCTCCAGAACATGAAAGAATAACATCCTATTGTTTTAAGCCATTGAGTTTATGGTGATTTGTTATAGCAGCCACAGGAAACTAATACAAATGCCTTATACATAATGGATGTTCAATAACTCTTTGTCAATTACCTGTCTGGGTCACTTAGAATCGCAAGCTATGCTTCCTTTTCAAAGTCACTCACCCACACTTTGTGGTAAAGAGCCAAGGGTTCTACTATGTCGCTTCAACACTTGTGATGGCTGTTGTAACCAAGGGGCCCCTCACTACCATCTGAGAGATCATCAGGTTCCAGGGGCTAAGTGTTTGCTGACTGCATATTCTTACAGAATGTCCTTCACCCATTTCTTCAGGAAGGATAGTACAGTAGGGGAGCACTTGACAATGGCATGATGCCAACAGGAGAAATGTGTCATGCCATGGAGGGTGGACAGCCACCCTTACTGGGACCACTCCAACGGGCAGCCAACTCAGATTGAGTACTCAGCAGTCTACCTACAGGAAACACCACTGAACTGAAAGAAAGCAATGTCAGACTTTCAGTTCCCAATTCTGTACAACAGCACACACACACACACCATAAAGTTGCTTAGGCAACCCTGCAGACGCAATTTCAATTATGGTAAAAGGAAGTCTGAGATTAACATGAGCATCTGCTCAGAAGTAAACATCAAAATATGTTGCCACTCTAATTTCAGCATTATTTCTTCTACTTTGTTCCTCAGAGGACAGAGGCCTTCTTCTCTCAGGGCTGGAGGAGGTCTCCCAGCCATCAAGCCCATGACCCTGTGGGAGACCATTCAAACTCCCCCAGCCACACACACAGTCTGCTATGTGATCCTCCAGAAATTATTAAGTCTGCTGGACCCAGTTTTCATATGAGTGATCCCATTTTAATCAATTGCACTGTCAGTAAAGTATTAACATAATATCCCTCCGATACTAGAGTAAATACTATGATGCATCTCACTCCTCCTTCTCACCTCCCATTTCCCCTTATCCACATGACTTTCTTCAATAGCTCTTTCACAACCAGCAGCTTTCAGCAAGCATGGCCGGGTTAGATGTAATTTGATAGTAATAGTGTCTACCACCTATAAAAGGAGACATCCAGTGTGATGGAAATGCTGATATGACATCAACTGTTTCCACACCACTGTTTGCAGAAGACTATACACACATGGATTTCCCATCTCAATTCCCTTTTAAGAGTGGCTGAGGTAGGAGTGGGTAGAAGTAAGGGCAGAAGAAGGTTATTTAAACACTCCACCCACAGAGTGTGCTTCATGACTCTGGGCAGGTTATATAACTTTCTCGAGCCTTAATGTCCGCATCTGTAAAATGGGAATAATAATGGTAGCTACTGGCTTCATCAGGCAACTGAAAGAATTACCTGTGGGAGTAGATGACAAGCACTTAATATAGCACCTGGCACAGAGTAAGCACTCAGGAAATATTAATTGTGTCTGTGCACATGTATAAAGTTGACCAGAGGCTAAATTCTCGAATTAGATTTCCAAATCTTTCCCAACATTTAATCATTCTTCCATTTCTTCTTTATAGTTCCGAGGGGCTGCCCCAGGAAGAGCTTGGTCCCTTCACTTTTTACTCAATACACAGCATGACGTGGTGTTCGATTTCAGCACAGACCTTTGCTGGGATCAAATGTCCCTGTAGAGGAGGAGAATTAGGATTTCAAGAAGAGCCAGTCATCAGGGAGGCTCTGCAGTCTCTCCCCATACTCAGGCCATCACATACTGACAATCAGACAGGTGCATGCTCGGTAAGATGGACTCTGACCTGTTAGACTCCACACCCCAGGAAAGTGAGGACCTATGTATTAGACGGAGGGCAAGCTTCAGGGGAATGCTCTGCCTGAAGTCAGTTTTCCTCACATTCGGATTCTCCCTATCCCTGCTCATTTCCCAGCTCAGACTTTGTCTAAAATTAGTTACTGTTCCTATTTTCAGTTTCAGTTATAGATTAACCATAGGCAGATTTGGTCCTACATTCTTTTGCCAATAATTACATCGCATGACAAACACACCCAGTTGTTATCAGCATCAGTTACAGTGCATTATTTATTATTTATTTATTTACTTTTAACGTTTATTTATTTATTTTTGAGAGACAGAATGAGAGAGCACAAGCAGGAGAGGGGCAGAGAGAGAGGGAGACACAGAATCCACAGCAGGCTCCAGGCTTGGAGCTGTCAGCACAGAGCCCAATGCAGGGCTCAAACCCAAGACTTGTGTGATCATGACTGGAGGTGAAGTAGGATGCTTAACAGACTGAGCTACCCAGGTGCCCCTATGGTGCCTTATTTAAAGTTAAAATTCTGCCACATCTTTACAAGGAGAAGAGATTCCTACAGTGAAGGCAGCAGGAAGAGAAATGACACTGACCTTGAATTGCTTATATATGCCCAGAATTAGCCCCAGAGATATTTATCCCCAAGAGTTTTAAACAATCTTAAAATAGTTAGGTCTCTCAGGAATTTCTCATTATTATCATAGTCAAACTATTTCCACAATGAAAATATATTTAATTAGTTGAGCTTCAGCAGTTTTCAGGAGACGGGGTCAACCTGAGAAATTACGAAGCATGAGAACCTCTGTGTAAGCATCCTAGGTGAAGCCTATGCCCTCCCTCTTCTGATAGTTTTCTCAGGGAATGAGGCTGTGCTTGTCTTCAGTGAAGGGTGTGTCTGGATTTGCTGTGATAGATGAAGCTTTCATTCTGGGGCTTCAATCACTCTTCTTTGGGACTCAGGCCTTGGGAAGAATCCACAGACCCCCTCCAGCCCTTCTTCAGGGGGCTTCTCCCCAAACCCTGGGTGAGGGACAGTTCCACGCGTTCTGGGCAGATGGCTTCTTTGGCGGTCATTTGTATCTAACCCAATGTCCAAACAAAGAGCCTGGTGGAAAGAGGGCAATAGAGAAAAAAGGAGAAAGGCGGGGAGGAGGAGGAGGAACACAGGAGGAACATGAGAAGACTATGAGCCACCAGAGTGACAATGCACCCAAGAAGGTGGGGGGCACACTCAAGCTCAATCCCTTCCGATCTACAATCTACCCGTTCCCAAACTACAAGTGTTCCACCCAGCCCAATCTCTGCTCAGTGGGTATTTGGTAAATTAATGCAGGGATTCCTTCTGACAGAACATATTTATTGCATTTTCATAGTCGGTATCATGTTTAGCAATATTTTATTTTAGAATTAAAACTAGAGGTAAGGAAAACTTGAAAACAATTATGTATATGTATATATTATGTGTGTGTGTATATCCATTCTTTCTCTTTAAACTTTATAATATACAGGGGCACCTGGGTGGCTGAGTCAGTTAAGTGTCCAACTTCAGCTCAGATCAGGATCTCACCATTCATGAGTTCGAACCCCACATCAGGCCCTTCCCCATTCAGGCTCTGTCTTCTCTCTCTCTCAAAAATAAATAAACATTAAAAAATAAATTTAAGGGGCACCTGGGTGGCTCAGTTGATTGGGCATCTGACTCTTGGTTTCAGCCCAGGTCATGATCTCACAGTTTTGTGGGTTTGAGCCCTGCGTCAGGCTCTGCGCTGGCAGCTCAGAGCCTGCTTGGGATTCTCTCTCTCTCCTCTCTGCCCCTCTGCCACTCAAACTGTTTCTGTCTCTCTCAAAATAAATAAATAAACTTAAACTTTTTTTAAAATTTATAATATACAGAGAAGTGTACAATGTGTTCAACTTTCAGAAACAGAACAGACCTGTGTACCTAGAACCTTAGTCACCTAAATAAACCACCAGTAACCCAGAAGCCCCCCTCATGCACTTTTTTTTTTTGACAGAAAGAGAAAGTGTGTGTGCAAGCACGCAGGGGAGGGGAAGAGGAAGAGGGAGAGCAAATCCTAAACAGGCTCCGCGCTCAGCATGGGGCTCGATCCCACAATCCACAACTGTGAGCTCATAACCTGGGCTGAAATCTGAGCTGAAATCAAGAGTCAGATGCTTAACTGACTGAGCCACATAGTCACCACCCACCCCATGCACTTCTAATTACTACTTTTACCCCCAAGAGTAGCCACTCTCCTGATTTTTGACAAGTTTTGTCTATTTTGAGCTTATATGAATGGAATCAAACGGGATGTCCTTTTCCGCCTGGCTTCTTTCAGTCCCCATTTTATTTGTGAAATTCATCCATATGGTTGCAAATAGTTCTACTCCATTCACTCTCATGGCTATATAGTGTTCCATGGTATGAAAATTCCACAATTCATTTATCCATTCTTCTACTGATAGGCTTTTGGTTAGTTTTATGTTTTGTGTATTGAAAACAATGTGGCTATATACATTCTTACATGCGTGTCTTTTGGTGAAGACATATATGCCATGTGTACCTACGGAGTGGAATAGCTGGGTCACAGGCATGCATGCGTGTATTTGAATTCAGCAGATGTTTCTATGCATATTTCTCACCATCATGTATATCCTCTCGGTCTATGTGAATCATATAAGGCATGTGAGAGTTCCAGAGGCAGGAGTGCTGGGCACTGGATTTCTGTCTATTCCTCACTATTCTGGGAGGTACTCTGCCTTCAAAAAGTCATATAAGGAGAATAAACCTTTAACTCTAGTTTGCTTTTGTTATTTTTTATAACTATGTTAGAGCAAAAGAACTATCACTGCCTGAATATCATTAACTGGAAAATTACCTGCAGAGGAGGCTGACCCCGGACGGCACAGCCCTCTGTTCTAGGTCAACAGCAGTCTTGCCCCCTCTACCACTGGAACAAATCCCTCCACCCACTGGACGCACATCAAATGCCCCATGGATGAAAGGACGAGGACACCAAGGACAGCCTTTTATTTAGTTCATGGCTTGTTTTTGTTAAATTAGACTTAAAAAGCAGTTGAATATATTCCAATGGTGAGAGATGAAAATGGAAATGGAAGCATAATTGCTCATGTGTAAATCATGTGCTCCCTGGCCCACACACGGAGACTCAGGTTCACACTGCTTTACAAACGTCTGCATGCCACCAGACAACTTTATGAAAACAGTAACAGAGCTCCAGAGGAGAAACCCCCTCCGGGAGACGGCTTCTCCATACTATGATAGGCTTCTAAAGCACTGCCTCGGAAACTTCCTTGTTTTACTTTCATACGTGAAAAAGACTCCAGAGTTTTCAAGTAAAAGTCCAGGGAAGTCACAGACATACCATGTGAATCAGCACTTCCCCCTCCCAGCTGTATACATACACAAGTGAACTGAATACACATGACCACACAGAAACCCGCATACAAACATGTATACGTGCATACCTGCATTCACAGCAGCATTATTCACAACCAAAAAGTGGAAATAACTCAAATGTCTGTCAGCCTGATAAAATGAACACACAAAATGTAGTGTATCCTTACAATGGAATATTACTCAACCATAAAAAAGAATGAACTACTGATATATCCTATAACATGGATGGACCTTGAAAACATTAAGTTAAGTAAACGAAGCCAGACACAAAAGATCACATATTGTATGCTTGCATTTATATAAAATATCCAGAATAGGCAAATTCCATACAGACAGAAAGCACACTGGTGGCTGGCAGGAGTGAGGAGAGAGGAGAATGGGGAATGGCTACTAGTGACTATGGGGTTCCTTTCTCTTTTTAAGTGTATTTATTTATTTTGAGAAAGAGAGTACATGAGTGGGGGAGGGGCAGAGAGAGAGGGAGAGTGAGAGAAAGAGTGAGAGAGAACGTCCCAAGCGGGCTCCACAGTGTCAGCGCAGAGCCCAACGCGGGGCTCAAACCCACCAAACCACAAGAGCGTGACTGAGCTGAAGTTGGATGCTCAACCTCCTGAGCCACCCAGGCGCCCGCGTATGGGGTTTCTTTTCGGGGTGATGGAAATGTTCTGGAATAGGTAGTGGTGATGACTGCACAACTTTGTGGATATAGTAAAAACCACTGAATCTGTATACTTTATAAAGGGTGAGTTTATGATACACGAGATATTTCTCAATTTTTTTAAATGTCAAGTGAAGACCAGGGCATTGAAATCAGACAGCTGCTACAGGCACTATGCTGTGAGCAAGCCATTTAAGCCCTCTAAGACTCAGTCTCTTCCTCTACAAAATGGAGATAATAAAAGAATGATCTCAAATGTCTACTGTGAGACTCAAGATGATAGTGTTTGGCACAGTGACCACATAGAAAGTGTCCAAATAAACTATTGCTGATGTTAAGATTACAGAAATAGTAGAAATTGGCTTATAGCAAATGCACCTTTTGACATCCCCGGAATACACTCACCAATTATTTCTATCAGACGCACTAAAGGACGTAATTTTCTATACAATATATAAGGAGTTTCACTAGTGAGCTTTGCCGCTCAGTCCTAAGGGGGAAATCCTGCCATAAAGGAAGACATCAACAAGCAGAAAAACAGGGATGCCAAGAGTTGTCCCCAGAGTTCCTGAGGATAAGCTGCCAAGGAACCTTTGTTGGCTGAGAATCAGCTGAGCAGGATGCCATCCCTCCCAACACCCCCAGGGCCTGGGAACAAGGCACCATGCTTGATGGCTTCCCACCTTACCCCGTCGTCCTCAAGTATGGGCAAACACATGAACACTGGGGCCACAGGACAAAGAAGAGGCAGGTTCCATCACTGTATCTCTGAAACTGCTCAGCATGCTGCCTTCCTGGAGGTGGCAGGAGGAAGGTGTCATACTCTGGTTTCCCATCTCCAAGATCCACCTCTTACCAGAACAACCACTGCCCCCTACACCTGCCTAAATTTGTTGCTGGAATGCATCAAATTCAATCTCCTAAATAACAAGTTGTAACAGGATCTTTCTAGTTATCAGTTTTAGCAATGCCAACGGTCCTCCATAAATCAGAAACTTCCTTGAAAGTAGTATTTCAGGGGTGACAGTTCAAAATTAATCCTATAATTACCAAGGACTGAAGAAACACCGACTGCAGGGGGCGATCCTCTTCATGGTCCTGGGGACTGCTCATCTTGGTGAATGCCAATCACAGTGAGAAGATCCTCTTTTTTTCTTTTACTTTTTTCTAATTGTGGTTTGATGCAATTTTTAAAAAAATGTTTTAGAACATCACTGATTCGCTGTACTGTTCCTTTCTCAGAAATTATTTACATATGTATAAAAACTTCTGAACTAGTATATACATTTCTTCCCTTAAATTTTCATGGCTTTGTTGGGTGTCAACATAGCTGCTAAAAATCAGGTGGTTAACAATGGAGTGGGATAAATTTAGGATTCACTACTTACTGGTTATTTTATTATGGAGAAGCTACTTAGCTTCTCTGAGTATCAGCTGCTGCTTTTGTAAAATGAACATATTCTGTATTTAATGGAACGGTTAGGGACATTAAGTAAGATAGTGTTAAATAAGATAATTGACACATTATGTTATAGAAATAAGATAATGAATCCAGAATGTACACAGATACCAGCTTTTAGTAACCACTATTATTATCACTATTATGGAATTAGGCAAACATGCTTGACTCTAGTTCAATATTGCTTTCCTTGAAAGTTAGTCCATCTTTTGGGGTTGGAGACACTTGAGGAAACTGACTTCCTGTGAACCCTGTGAATGTATCTGTCACACAGGAAGTTCTGGATTTAAATGATGGATTTCTCTGACCTTGTCTTGTATATAAAGTCTCACGGAAACCTCCTGTTTCAGTCACTTGTGTGTGCCACTTCATCATTCTCTTGATTTCGCCTAGCCATCCACTGCTGCTACAACCAAAACCACTGACCATAGACCTACACAGCACCTCACCTGGGATGCAGTTTTTTTGACAACATGGAGTGGGTTTCCCTCAGGACACCTCTTGGCACAACCTATGTGTGTGGTGAGTTTACACAGATGGAGCCACCCTGAGACTTGCCATGGGGACATTTTGTGGGCAAGTCCCAGAATTCTGAACTCCCCAATTCCCTTGGACTTTCTGAACACCCAAAGCAACTTTTACTTGCTAGAGGAGAGCTGCCTCTTCTTGCCTAGAGACCAAAGACCTCACCTGAGGCCACTGCCTCATAAGGTGATGCTCCCCTTCCTCAAAATCCTTCCATCCCAGCCAATAATTAGGGTCAGGTTTCAGCACCATGTGAGGAAACAGAGTCCCTGCGCTTGCAGGAACTAGCTTCATAGTGAAGGACTTTCAGGTTCCAATGCTCCGTACTGATGGAACTGAGGGAACACATGGGTCCGAAGGAGGGTCAGTGGGGTGAATGTCGGGCTTGATTGGTGAGAATTTATTGACACAAAAGCACTGTCTTGTAAGTTGTGGTTTAATACCAGCCACAGACACCTGAAGCTGGCATGGTTCCTGGAAGCCTGGGCCCAATAGTGGTCTACAGAAACTAAGAGAGATGCTGGAACAGCTGTAGCAGAATATTGAGGGAGGAGTCAAAAGTGTGTGCTAGACTGGATTTATTATGAGAGAACTAAAGAACTCACTATCTGAACATGATCCCAGAAAGGCCAAGAGGTCACTTCCTTCCCTAAAGGGATAAGGGCACTAATGAGGGGGATGGCATCATGGAGAAGTCCAATGGTTCTGTTCTCTGTTGATGAGTTGACTGTAGAAGATGCTGCCATAGTATTGGGCTCATATGAATTAATGAGAAATGATAGGATTCAAAATAGCAGGGGCCAGGTGGTGACAAGTAACCATCAAAGGCTAGGTGGATGTAAATACCATAACTGACAGCAAGGCCACAGTGGCAAACAAGGGGCTCTGATCATTAGGAAGGAATCTGTGGCAAAGCTAATTGGCCATGGGCAAGATGGGTAGACAACTGACTAGGATGTTACTTGATTTGTATAAAAAAGACAGTGAGCTGAGAGCAGAAGGTTGATATCAGTTGCTGTATTCATAGGTTCACAGGCCACTGGCTGAGGAGTGGTCTTGGGGAAGGACCCTGCAATACCACCACACAGTTCATATGATAAAGATTCCTCTGATCCTTCTATAAAAGGACACGGAACCACGTACTAAGATTGTTGGTACTGAGGAAAGTAGGGTGCCAGATTTTTCCTGTTGGCTATGGGTCCAAGCTGACCCTGATCCCATGGGACCAAAATGGTAGTTCTCCAATTGGAACAGAAATTTATGGAGTCCAGGTGATGAATAAAGTTGTCACCATGTCTACTTCACAGTGGGTCTAGTAGGTCCACAAAACCATCTTGTGGTTATTTGTGGTTATTTTCCCAGCCTCCAAGTGTATAGATATACCAAATATATATATATATATATATATATACACACACACACACACACACACACACACACACACACACACACACATACACACCAAGTGTATAGACACGCCTAGAAACTGGCAGAATTCCTGTAATGATTCCTTGTCAAAGAGTCAGGACACTCTCTCTGTAGAATAGGAAGACCTATCGAGGTTATTTTTCTTGTATCTGTAAAGCAAAACATAGTATACTGTCCTTGGATTATAGTTGGCAGTCTGAAAAAGTAAAGTAAAAGGTAGTATATATTCTTTTACAAAATTATATGAAGGAACATTCACATTACATTTGCCTTTCATCATGTCTGTTATTCCTTACGTGTCCATGATATTTAGCGACCTAACTTTTGCCCAGTATCAGGCAAGTTGAATATAAAATACCATAAAAACCCCAAGAATGAATACACATTTGGCAATTTGAGATTCAAAAGTTAAAAGATATTTATTTGGGCAAATGAAATCCATACTCTCCCCACAAAGTTACCTTTTTTTTTTTTAATGAGCAGAAATACAAATTTGTTAGATAAATAGAAAGAAAAAAATGACACCAGCTTCTGAAATTGTATTGGCAAGAATGCAGAGAAAGGGGAATCCTCTTGCACTGTTGGTGGGAATGCTAACTGCTGCAGCCACTGTGGAAGACGGTATGGAGGTTCCTCAAAGAGTTAAAAATACAAGTACCTTATGATTCAGCAATCGTGCTCCTGGATATTTACTCAAAGAATACAAAACACTACTTCAAAGGGATACATGCACCCTGATATTTATATAGCAGCACTACCTACATTAGCCAAATTATGAATACAGCCCAAGTTTCCACGAATTAAAGAATGGATAAAGAAGTGGTATTGGTGGCGGCGGCAGTGGTGGTGGTGGTGGTGGTGGTGGTGTGTGCACGTGCGCAATGGAATATTATTCAGCCACAAAAAAGAATGAAATCTTACCATTTGCAATGACATGGATAGAGCTACCAAGTAGAATGCTAAGCAAAATAAGTCAGTCAGAGAAAGACAATTACTGTATGATTTCACTCATACATGGAATTTAAGAAACAAGCAAAGGGAAAAAGAGAGACAAAGCAAAAAAGACTCCTTTTTTTTTTTTATTTTAGAGAGATAGAGAGAGTGTACACATGCACACGCACACGTATTGGGAAGGGGCAGAGGGGGAAAGCGAGAGAATCTCAAGCAGGCTCCATGCCCAGTGTGAAGCTCAACTCGGGACTTGATCTCATGACCCTACAATCATGACCTGAGCTGAAATCAAGAGTCGGAAGGTCAACCGACTGGACCACCCAGGTACCCCTGGACTCTATTATAGAGAACAAACTGATGGTTACCAGAGGGGAGGTAGTGGGGGGATGGGTTAAATAGGTAATGGGGATTAAGGAGTGCACTTGTCATGAAGAGCACTGGGTGATATCTGGAAGTGTTGAATCCCTATATTGCACACTGAAATTAATAGAACACTGCACATTAACTAATTGGAACTGAAATTTAAAAAAAAATGGTGAGAGCTATTTCTCTATGCAAGAAATCACTAGAAAAGCACTACCAAGTACAAGGACTTTGAGAGTGTCAAAAGGATTTTGTGTCCTATACTATCCATGCCTCCTATGCCTCCGGATGATCAAATAGTTGATGAGATGAAGTTTCTCTTTGTAGAAGTATCTCATAGTACAGAAGCACAGAGATAAATGAAGGAAGAATGATAGAATATGACCACTGTATATTGCCTAATGAATTCATGGATCTCAGCAATCAACAGGTAATAACATCACAGAGAGAGACAGCAGCAACTGGACACTGTATACTTCCTGCCGGAAGTATATAACACCAAACGTTCCTCCCGCCCTCCAAAAAGAGCCTGACTCTGACCAAGCTTCCAGGAGATCTAACTACCAATTAACAGGAAATACAAAGAACAGAGGGACATGTTAAAGGACACCATGGGGATGGCTTTCTTCTAATTTGACTTTTTATTTCTAACATGTCTCAGTTTTTTAAATTATATCTGTAAATATAATAAAATTGCACTAGCAAAAAATTTTAATATATAAAATACAACCCCTAATTTTTATTCATAGATTAAAAAGACATAAAATAAGAATTAGGAAAGCTATACAAATTATTCTTTGAAAATGTGCATATAGGCAATTAATAGAAAACTGCTATTACATTCCCAACTTTCTGCCATTCTGCAGTCATAACTAAATAAAGTTATGAAAAAGTAGCAATTGCTCATATTATGAGGAATAAATGCTTACATATACACTTTGAATAAACACTCTGTATATCACTATTTAAAAATTTTAATGTGAAAAATCAGCTTGCTTCAAGTGTGTTAACCAGTGTGACCTAAAATGGATTAAAGACAACACTACTGGGGCACCTGGGTGGCTCAGTTGGTTAAGCATCTGACTTTGGCTCAGGTCATGACCTCACTGTTTGTGAGTTCGAGCCCCGCATCAGGCTCTGTGTTGACAGCTCAGAACCTAGAGCCTGCTTCAGATTCTGTATCTCTTTCTCTGTTCTTCCTCTGCTCATGCTCTCTCACTCTCTCTCTCAAAATTAATCAAAACAAAAAAATAAATAAAACACTACTTACTGAGGATATTTATATGAATTTTTTCCAGGTTTAATAAAAATCATAGCAGAAAAAACAGTCTCACAAAGGTGTGACTTACAGGAATGGAAGAACAGATTTTAATATAACTTTAGCAAGCTCAAGATATTCACTTTTTAACCTTTATCTAAAATGAAACAACAGAAGTTGCATTTTCAAAATTTATCTTCAATCTATAGTAGCCAATTCAAGTTATCTTTCAATGAAATAAATGGACTTCTAGATTCATGACTTTCCTCTACATGCATTTTCTTTTGATGGACAATTAAATTCAAAAATGTTTGGTCAAATTCAAATGATGTTTAGTGACCACTTGTTATATATGTACAATATCATACGGATATTCTTCATTGATTGTGGTTGTAATTAATGGAATATGTCATAACAATCAATTGAAACTGCTCTTCTGGGGCGCCTGGGAGGCTCAGTCAGGTAAGCATTAGACTTCTGCTCAGGTCATGATCTCAGTTTTTGAGTTCGAGCCCCGTGTCGGTCTCTGTGCTGACAGCTCGGAGCCTGAAGCCTGCTTCAGACTCTATGTTTCCCTCTCTTTCTGCCCTTCCCCCACTCTCTCTCTCTCTCTCTCACTCAAAAATAAACATTAAAAAAAAATTTAGAAACTCTGCTCTTCCAAGCTTTTATTTCCCTTTTGATCTTATTTGCCATTGAAAAACATGTTGCTTTTCTTCTTTGCACAAAAGTATTAAGGTGATTAAAATACCAAAGATATCACATAAATTTTATGTGGCTTTTTATCTTGAGAAACACTAGGAGTTCTTACACTTGACAGAACTTTTTCCCTCAAAAACCATCACACTTCTGTATGCAATAACTATTGTTTATGATTAGCTTCCACTTAGCACATAATAAAGACAATAAACTCAAATTTAATAGATTAGCCTTTATGTAAATTCATAATTTTTCTTATATCACTAAGCCTACTGCTTAATTCTGCTGACATGTTTTCATAGCCAAGACATTCGTGATGAAGGAAGCAGCATTTATTTACTTTCTGACACAAGCTTCTCCATCATCATAATTATTCTGGAATGTTTTCTTATCACCCTAGCTGCAGCATTAGAATGTCCTCAATACACAAAATTTAAGTCCAAACCACATTTGCTGATAATACTCATGTGACCGAATGTTACAGCAATGTCTAATTGCTAGAACACTTTCTAAACATTTACTCTGTACTTGTCACAAACCAGCACCAGACCACACTTTGAGAAACATTGCTCTGTTTCTGACCTGATTTCTTCAACAATAACAACAAAAAACTGCAGAAAATAAAAAAGAAGAAATGTAGAGATTAAGAAAGACTTAAAAGACGCAGCCAATTGTTACATACAGCCTTTTTTGGATTCCAGTGAGGAGAAACTTAAAATTTTATGTGACAATCAGAAAATGTAAATAATTACTGAATATTTTATGATATCAAGGAGTGATTGATTTTTGAATGTATGATAAAGACACTGCAGTTATTTACCTTAGAAGAGTGCTTTTAGATATACAAACTGAAATATTCACAGATGAAATAACAGGCTGTCTGGATCGGTACAAAGCAACCTGGTTTTGGGGGACACGGGTAGAGATGAAATAAGATTGGCCATGCTCTGAAAACTGTTGAAACAGAGGGGATCTGTACAGGTCCATTTGGTTTTCTTTCTACTTTCATATGTGTTTAAAATGTTTTATAATGAAACTTTTTTTAAGTCATCAAGAAAATACCCAGTGACAAAAGATACAATGAATTACTGGTATTTTATTCTTGATCTACAGACATTAAAAAAAAAATAGTAGAATATATGCACAAATTATCCAGGCCACGGATAATGGTTGGTGCAGTGTAGATTCACAGAGGACCCATAGCTCTGAGACATCCATGGTCCTTAGCTTTAAGCCTGTTGGGTTTTTTTCAGTTTAAGTCTTTTTTTTTTCTTTCCGAGACCGAAAGAGAGAGAGAGAGAGAGAGAGAGAGAGAGAGAGAGAGAGAGAGAGAATGAGTGGGGGAGGGGCAGAGAGAGAGAAGGGGCTCTAAGCTGACAGCAGAGAGCCTGATACAGGCTCGAACTCACAAACCATGAGATCATGACCTGAGCCAAAGTTGGATGCTTAACCAACTGAGACACTGAGGCACCCCTAAAGTTTATCTATTTATTTTGAGAGAGACTGAGAGAGAGAGAGAATACATGCAAACTGAGGAGAGGCAGAAAGAAAGGGAGAGAGAATCCCAAGCAGGCTCCACAGTCAGCACGAGACTCGATCTCATGACCCATGGGACCATGACCTGAGCTGAAATTAAGAGTCAGACTCGCAACTAACTGAGCCACCCAGGCACCCCACTTTAAGCTTGTTTTTGGGTAATTCTTAATCTTTTAAAACTCAGGTCTCTTATGGTGTTTTCTGAGGATTACAACCAGCCTAGAAGATTTTGTTGAAGTTTTTTTATTCCTTTGTAGTACAAACACAGATATCTAGAATATGCTTTTCAAAACTCTACAGTCTACTCCCACCCCTCACTCACACACTCTCTCTCTCCCTTCAAATACATCCTCTTCCCTAGTGAAAATCATCATTCTAGGATACTTAGGTTCAAACTGCCTACAATTCAAGCCACCTTCAGAAACATCCCCTCTGAGGGGTGCCTGGGTGGCTCAGTCGGTTGAGCGTCCGACTCACAGCTCGTGAGTTCAAGCCCCGCAGCGGGTTCTGTACTGTCAGTTCAGAGCCTGGAGCCAGCTTCAGATTCTGTGTATCCCTCTCTCTCTCTGCCCCTAACCCACTCGCATTCTGTCTCTGTCTCTCTCAAAAATAAATAAACGTTATAAAAAGGAAAGAAATATCCCCTGTGAGCTTGGACTGAGGGAGTGTACTTTACCTCAACTCGTTTCTACCTAACAACTAATAACACCAGCTTCTCCACTTCCTTCCCTCCTCACTGCCTCACCCTTTTCCCTCTTCCCTCCCTCCTTGCTGCCTCCCTCCCTTCCCTCCCCCCTCACTGCCTCTCCCCCTTCCCTCCTCCCTCACTGCTTCTCCCCCACCCCTCCTTGCTCTTGCTTCCTAGGAAGTTGGTTTCCCCCTTCAATGCCTAAACCCAACATTTATTCCCTTAAAAGCACAACTTTAGATTTGAAGCCAAATAAATCTAGCTCTCACAGATCATGTGCCCTCATGTCTGAATCTCCTGGGTGTTTATATTGCCTTCTTAGTCACACCCCTTTTTACTAACCCAGATTTAAGTCCTTTGACAAAGATATCCAGCTTCGTTGGCCAAGTCAGGCCCTCAGAGCAGATTAAACTCCTTTGCAGACCAAGGTCTAACTACTAGTATGCTGTTCATTTTATTTAGTCATCTAAACACTTAGAATTTGAATTGAACATGGATTTTGGCTGAAGACTGGCAATTGTGTCTGAAAATTACCAGTGTCCAAACTCTAAAACCTTGTGTGGGAGGTCGGGAGGGAGGTTCCTGGAGTGACAATGGAATGTGGTATCTTCACAAATATCCAGACTTACGCTCTGCAGTGGGGATTTTCAGAGACCTTACAGATTGGTGCTACAGATAAAATATGTGTGTCTCTCCAAATTCTCATAATGAAGTCCTGATCTCCAAGGTGATGGTATTAGGAATCAGGGCCTTTCAAAGGTACTTAGGTTTGGACGAGGTCATGAGGGTGATGCCCCCATGATGGGATTAGTACCCTTATAAGAGAAGAGAAGGAGACCAGAGCCCTCTCTCTCTCTCTCTGCCAAGTGAGGACACAGCAAGAAGGCAGCTGTCTACAAGCCAGGAAGAGAGTTTTTCCAAAAACCCAAATCACTGGCACCTTGTCTTAGACCTCCCAGATTCCAGAACTGTAAGAAATAAATGTTTATTGTTTATTTGTTGTCACAGAAGCCCGAACTAAGATAGCCTCATGCCTATTTTAGAAATTATTTTAAATTTAATTGCAATACATGCAATACAATACATGCATAAATTCTCATTGTAGGATAAAATGCAAATATGATATATAAAGCAATATTCCCCTTGACCACTGCCTCTTTTCCATTCAATTTCCCTCCTGTAGGGAACCACATTCTCAGTTTGGAGTCATCCCTTCCAGATTATTTCTGTGGGTGCACACACTTGTGGAAATACAATGGTATAGAGTTGTGTTTATGTGTGTGTGTGTGTGTGTGTGTGCATTTTAGTATAATTACTATATGTATTATTTACAACTTGCTTTTTTCAAAAACTGCTCTTATAGTATCCTATGGAATACTTTAGTTTATCTAGGCAATTCTGTATTGATAATCATTTAGGTTGTTTCCAATTCTTTTTTTTTTTTTTTTTGTCACAAATAAGGTTGCAATGAATAAATGTTTCTTTGTGTCCGTCATATTCATTTTCAGATGGGTCAATGAAGGTAAAAGGTAAATGTCTTGCCCAAGTTTGCAGCACAGCCTGGGGCAGAACAGAGAAGACGCACACTGGCCTTTGGCTTACTTCCCAAGGATCTCCCTACATAATATAAAAGCTTTCATTTTGCTTAATTAGTTCTTTAAAAAAAATTTTTTTAACGTTTACTTTTGAGAGACAGAGAGAGAGCACGAGTAGGAGAGGGCGAAGAGAGAAGGAGACAGAGAATCCCAAGCAGGCTCTGCACTGTCAGCACACAGCCTGATGTGAGGCTTGAACCCACTAACTGTGAGATCATGACCTGAGCCAAAGTCAGATACTCAACTGACCGAGCCACGCAGGCCCCCTGCTTAATCAGTTCTGATGCTTTAATATATTTTTAAAATAGGTATTTTTAAAAAGTATAAACATAATATAATTTACACATAATCTATATACACTATGTATTGTACATTTATATATTACATAGAACATATATTTGTACACACTCAAGTTAGCCTGACAGAGAAGGCTTTCAAGACAACTCCTACTGGATCAGCTACATTCCTTAAAAAATTCCCAGACATGTCTTTTTCTGCACACAGGCCCACGGAGAGGACAGTCACAGCAGCATTCCTCCAAGAGCACATTCCATCGCTCTGAGACTGAGAGCAATGCTGCTTTAAGAGTTAAGTTCACAGCAGAACATGTTTCCTCCCAGCTGTAGCTCCATTTCCGGGGATCTAGCTTTCATGCTGCTTTACAGAGAAAAGGGTGAAAACAAAAGGGCAAAGGGAGCCCCATATGGGCACCAGGTGGACCCCACCATGATGACGGCAGAATGACAAGAGAGCTAATATTGAGCTTCTTACCCTAAACCATATATCGTGGTAGGGTCTTCACTTAATCCTCTTGGCAAGCACAAGAAGTTGGGGCTATGATTACCCACATTTCATAGATGAGGAAATAAACCAGAGGGAGGTCAGGCCACTTCACCAGGATTACACAGCCAGTAGTGATCAGGTCAGGATGTGAACCCAGGCTGTCACATATCAGGGCGAATACTCTGAACTGTTGTGTGATGCTACCTCCCTAGTTTCAAGAAGGCATCAACTTTCCATGTTAGGCCAAGTACAGGCCAAGTTCTATGGTATTCTTTCAGAATAAATGCATTTTTGACTTAAATTTGCTCCCCACACAGTCTTTGAAGCAAAACCCTAAATCAGTGGTCACTGCTGTCAGTTCTCTGCAGAATATCCTGTTGAACAGAGAAGTGTACTTTATGGCCTAGAACAGGGCAAGAGTTCACCCAAACAACCCTATGTGTATCATGTGCCATATTCATCAGTGAGACCAAAAGCACAAACTATGATCTTTGCATTGCTCTTTCCCCACACAGTGTGTGTGTGTGTGTGTGTGTGTGTGTGTGTGTGTGTGTGTGTGTGTGTGTGTTAAACTCTTGTTTGGCTTAGTCTTATTGTCTCAGCTCTCAAAATACAGTGGCTGGAGGAACATGCAAACAGTCTATGGTAGTAGTTTTTCAAACCAAGTATTTTTTTCCCCAGAGTGGCTAATTCTTAGAAATTATACTTTAAGCATTTTGGGTCTACTACTTACAAACACTTCATGAAAGCCAAAGATTTACATTAGGGGGCACATTTCTCCCCATCTCCTAAATGAAGATACCTTTAGACATCATGGAGGAATTAAAATATTATTACTGACATTAAAATAAAGTTAATCATAAGCAAGTTTTAAATATACATTTGGTTTTAATGAACTTGATTAAGGCAGCGATTGGGGAACCTTACTCTTGTTTAAGACTTTAAATGCCTTCTCCTCTTTTCCCTAAAGAAGCTATGTGTTCTACTTAGAACTGAGCCGGGAGTCCAAAGAGAATCCTATTAATGGTTTGCCAGGTTCTTGCAAAGGCTTCCATTTCCATTTGTCACATGAGCAGCACCACCTCGCAGAGATAGGTGGGAGGGGGGCAGGAATGGAGCATGAGCTCCCTAAGTCTGTAACGTTTTTGTGGGTCTGAATGGCCTAGTTGCCTCCCTCCCCTAAATCCACATACTTTATCACATTGTCAATTTCTATTTTTTTGCACGAAGTCAACACCATTGTTCATTCATTTATTTACTTGGATATTGTTTGCCTCCAGTGACCAGCATCCCATAGGAGCTCCAAGACAGCAGGAGCCTTTTCCATGCTTACTACTTTATCTCAAAGTCTGCAACATTCCCTGGGCACAGCAGCACTTAGAAATATTTGTTGAATGAATGAATGAATCAGTTGGATATGAAATGGCTAGTCAAGAATGTAAAAATAGGGGCACCTGGGTGGCTCAGTTGGTTAAGCATCCAACTCTTGATTTTGGCTCAGGTCATGATATCACTGTTGTGAGACTGAGCCCTGCCTTGGGCTCTGTTCTGTGCATGGAGCCTGCTTAAGATTCTTTCTCTCTCTCTCTCTCTCTCTCTCTCTCTCTCTCTCTCTCTCTCTCTCTCTCTCCCTCTGCCCCTCCCCTGCTCGTTCTCTCTCTCCCCACCTCTTCAAAAAAAAAAAAAAAAAGAATGTAAAAATAGGATCTAAAGATTGTTCTAAATAATCGCCCTATTCACCAAAAAGTACTTTATTAACTCACTGGTTAGGAGAAAGTATAGGCCAGAAGCCTTTATTCCTCCCTACTCCTCATTCTGGAGGATGGAACATGGTCTTTTTCTTTTCTACTTTTTTTTTAACCTATACTTTTCAAGTTCAGAAAAGAACTTTCCCATAAAACAGGTTTTCAATTTGTTTTTGGCAAAGGCAACAACCACAGAGTAATTACAGGCTTTACACCTAACAGAATCATCAATTAATTGAAAAGCTTTGTACTTCCCACAACGTATCTCTCCTTTGACTGTCAGCAAGAATCCGTTAGGGAGGCAACATGATATCAACTCAGTGGTTACAGACAAATGCTTCAAGTCAGCCATAAAATTGTCTAATTGTCTTCGAAAATTAAACTCTTTTACAGAAGAGCCACATTTGACTGCATTATTAATATTGTGACTTGATATAGAAGAAAAAAAGACCCGCCCCATCATCTGGGGAATTAGTTCTAGGGTATGGGTTTGTAATTTAACACAATGAAATCGCTATAATATCCCCGAATTCTGGGAGTGCAGATGTATTTTCAAGTCTTCCAGAGAAGACACAGAGCCTTAAAACATGTAAGTATATACCGGATTTCAGAACACCAAATCTTATTTATTGGCACTAGGTACTGACACCCGTCCCCTTCCCTCTCCCCCTCCCCCTTCTACAGGTCACTAAGATGTCAGCTCAGAGAATACGGCTTACCTCACACACACCCCAATAGGTTGATCTAAATGGAAGACAGGGAGAAAGGGTTACTTTTTGAAGATACAGTGACTATGAAGAGAAGCATTTCTCCACCCATGCTTATTCATGGTGGCTGGAGGCAAGGGGGTTCCTATACAGACTAAGGTAACTTCAAGAAGGGAGGAGCAGCATTCTGTTCCTCAACTAGACATCTGCTTGGCCAGCAGACTTGCTAACTTTCCCCTATTTACTCGGGCAGAGAAAAAGAGAACTGAAGATGGCCCAGAAAGACCACAGGGTGAAGAAGGACCAGCTTCCCCATGAATTCCAGATTCCAGGTTCCTGAGATGTATTGAAGCGTACCCTCCAGACTGAAATCCAGGAGGCAGAGAACGCCACTTATCTCATTAGGTTGCTATGAGTTGTCAAACGTATAGAATAGTACCTAGCTTACTGAGTGCTGTAAACACTAGCAATTGCATTTATTATTATTTTATTTGAAGCCCAGATTCTATACAAATAGTCCCTAACCTCTGTGGGCCTCTATGTGGAAAAGTGAAGATAATAATGTTTACCTCACAGGGTTGTATCTATATGTAAGAGCCTTATACCTTGTAAGCTTTTAATGTGGTGTAAACTTGCAATACATTCATTCATCCATCATTCACTGGATGATCTGTGAACAGCTAGTAAATGCCAGGCATGTGGCAGCAAAACAGATATGTCTCCTGCCCTCATGAAGCTTAAAGTCCGGCACTAAACAAGTGACTCTCAGTGTGATATTAAAGGGGAGTTCAGTGTGCTCTAGCAATATGTATCTGAGGGAATGAATGTAGCCTGGGAGGATCTGCGAAATTCCCTTTAAGGAAGTGGAATTTCAGCTGACACATGATGGGTAAATAAGAATGGGCCAGATGAAAAAGCACTCTGGGTGGAATAAGCAGCATGTGCAAAGGCCCAAAGTCCAGAATTAGTGTAGCACATCAGAAAAGCTAGAAGCAGTCCAGTGTGGATAGATGACAAAAAGCAAACAGGGAGGGAGATAGTTAATTCATGTGTCTACTTGGCTGGGCCATGGGGTGCACAGGTATTTATCAACATAGTCAAACATTATTCCACATTTCTGTGAGGTTTTTTTTGGATAAGATTAATGTTCTAATTCATAGACTTTCATTTATTTTTTATTTTGAGAGAGAGAGAGAGAAAGAGAGTGTGAGTGGGGGAGGGATAGAGGGAGAAGGCGAGAGAGAGTCTCAAGCAGGCTCCACACCCAGCACAGAGTACAACTCCAGGCTTGATCTCATGACCATGATATCATGACCTGAGCTGAAATCAAGAGTCAGAGGCTCAACCAACTGAGCCACCGAGGCACCCCTTACTCTGTAGACTTTGAGTAAAGCAGATTGCCCTCCATGAGGTAGGTGGGCCTCATCTAATCAGCTAAAGGCTTGACTAGAACAACAACAACAACAACAACAAAAACAAAACCCCAGTCTTCCCCAAGCAAGAGAGAATTCTCTAGCAGACTGCCTTTGGACTTCATCTGCAATATCAACTCTTTCTGGTTCTCCAGCAGTCTGCTTTCAGACTAGAACTAAAACATCAGCTCTCCTGTGTCTCCAGCCTGCTGGCCCACCCTGTAGATTTTGGACTTGCCAAATTGTGAGCCTATTCCTTATAATAAATCTCTTTCTGCATATATACACATAGCATTGGTCTCTTGTCTCTGAAGAACCCTGACTAAAACAGGACGTAAGGAGAAACAAGGTGATGGTACAGATGGGAGCCACACGAGGTCCAGGAAATCATGGGATGTGAGGGCAAGGAGGTGTAATGGGCAATGCTGAGCCCTGGGAGGGCATTTGAGAGGAAGTGTCATGACTAGATCTGTGATTTTTAAATGTCTGCCATGGTACAGCATAATGAGCAGAGGGATGTGGCAATGGGGGAGCAGGGGTTATCAGTAAGGTTTGTTGCTGCTGCAGCACGAGCAGATGTCAGAGGCTTGGACTGGGTAAGGATGGAGAGAAGTTGACCTAGAAGGATCTATGAAATATTGAGAAGTTTTGATCCACATGGTTGGATATTAGTATCTTTTCTTTAGAAAAGGGAGATAAAACATTTTGTAATTCTCCTTCAGCAAAGTGCTTGCCACTACAATGGATTTGTTGGTTCTTCTAATTTAAAACATATTTATTTGTTTATCCATTATCCTCCATTCTATTGGTTCTTCTATCTCCTTCCCTCAGTCTAACAGTGATATAACTGTAAAAACAGGAGCCAAGAGAAAGAACGGATCGGAACTTTGGCTGAATTCCCAGAAAGGAACGCACCTTCCCACCCACTGGGGAGGTGGATGCATGGTCACAGGTACACACAGCCAGCTCTCATTCCCACAGACAGCCCTCTGGGGTGCACAGCAACAATAATTGATCAGGTATCCTTCACTTACAACTGCTAAAGCAAATTGAGGACAATACAGCCTCCCATGGATTCCCATGATAGCACTTTGTATGTGTGCAGTGCAAACAAACCCAACCATCTTTTTAACTCTTGACATTCAAATGTAGAAGTTTAATAAATAGATTTACTTCTTGAAGCAACCTCTGTGAATTTTAAATGGTCTGCTGCTGTGCAGCATGAAGACTGAGAAGATGGGGTAATGGGGGAGCCAGGAGACACTGATGCAGGCTGTTTCTGTAACCTTTCTACCCCAAACAAGGTAAGACTCTCAGAATCAGATTATACCCTCACCTTGGGAACATTTTCAAAGCAAGCTCTTCTGGCCGGGTACACCAGAGGGGCCCTTCCTGCTGGCTTTGCCTGGCCTGGAGTTGGAGCGCTGTGAGTGACCAGGCTGATGTCTGGGCACTGCCCAAAGTGAAGACCACTGATGGTCTGTGTCTCTGAAAGTAAACTAGGCTACTTAACTCCTTGCTGCCAGGCCAAAAGAAAGGAATTCCAAATAGCCCTTTGGTCCCCCTTCCTGTATGATATTTAATTAAGGAGCCCTCGTCCCATGCCCACTTCAGGAGACAGTAAACAGGCATGAACTTCCCTGCAGAATCTGAACCACTGAGATATGGACAAGCTCCGCTAGTCCCTCTCTCTCCAGCTGAAGCCAGAGCTGCAATCTGAGGGGCCATATCTCAGAGCCTGGGAACAGGACTGACTACTGAGACTGGCAACTGCTGTCACTCTATTTCTCAGGGGCTCACAGATGAAGGGCATGGGAGGCTCGGAACTCCCACTTTCTGGCGTCATCATAGAGGTTTAACTGTCTTTGGCTCTCTGGATGTCAGCACCAGGGCATACGAGAAATATAGCATGGACAAACCACTCAAGTTCATCTGACATGCATGGTAACCAGAGGGCATGCTTACATTCACACACAAACACGCACAATTAGTACCTCTCAGAAGCAAACCAACAGCTCATGGCAACAAGAGGTTCCTGCAAGAAATATTACAAGCACGCAAGTGAGAGGATGGAAATGCTGATTTCCCAGTGAAAAGGGAACGAGACAGGAGGAAGTACACCTGCTGCCAGTGAGGGTCCTCAAGGCTAGGGTGCAAGTCTCTAGGAATGGAGAGCTGGTCACAGGCACTCATTTTTAATTTTCTTAAAACAGCACAGAAAGAGCTCCTGGGGTGCAAAAGTTGAGCCGAGGGCATTTTCCTTTCCTGATGAAGGTTATTATTTTACTCTTGTTATTTGGGCTCCTCTTACATAGGGTGAAAAGCATATGAACTGACATTATGCACCTATATCCAATTCATATGAGCTAAGTTCATTATAGAAACAGGTTTTGTACTGGAGCAGATTGCACCGTTATTAGATACCAGAGGTAACAGAATTTAACATTAGGATTATTCTCTAATAGTAGATTACCCACTCAGCCAAGAAAGATTCATTCATGCTATAAACTCCTTGAGGGTAGTGACTTCAACATATTTACTTTGGCACACTCAGCACCTAACACGGTAGTATCCTAAGTGGTTGCTGGATGAATAAATGAAACTAAATTCTTCAGCTGCTAAGAAAAGAGTACAGAGAAGTAAGAGGCCGGGGGCCTTGGCACGCACCACAAATCCTGCCACAGCCAACCTTTCACATCATCATTTATGGTAAAGATGGACCTAAAGCTCCTCTCTGGGCAGGATAAGAGTGAGTCACCAAGATGATAAACATAAAAGGAACTGTCCCCTTGTGGCACAGAGCAGTACTTCTGAGCTCTCATAAAAGATGCAGTGCTTGGTTTCATCACTTTTGGTGGCGTACCTAAATACGCATACCCCCCTAGAAGAGCCTGAGGGTCTTCCAACCGTAAGCTGGTCCAGTAACAGAAAAAGTCTTCTTGAAATATCTTCTATTTAGATCTTCTGTATGAGTCTTCAAGGCAAATTCTCTCTTTAGATTGACCAAAAGCCAGCCTTTCCCCTGCCTCTCCTATGAAGACAGCTGCTCACCAATGCAAAGAAACAAGCAGCCTCTCAAAGACAAAAGGAAGATGCAAATCTTGTCCACTGCAGAACTGACAGCCTGGGGTGCCTGGGTACCTCAGTCGGTTAAGCATCCGACTATGGCTCAGGTCATGATCTCAGAGTTCGTGGGTTCGAGTCCCCTGTCGGGCTCTGTGCTGACAGCTCGGAGCCTGGAGCCTGCTTCAAATTCTGTGTCTCCCTCTCTCTCTGCCCCTCCCCCCGTTCTCACTCTATCTCTGTCTCTCAAAAATAAATAAACATTAAAAAAAAAAACTGATGGCCTGATAGTGCTACAGCTCCTGAAACACCCTCTTCTGAGGCCTACAATCCGGTACTTTGGCACCCATTAACACCATTAATTAAGTGAGACTAAAACAACAGAGTGAAGAGGCTGTTCCAGCTCTCAGAGGGAAATCTCCTGTCTCTGTCTGACCTAGGCAGGCTGAAGGCACAAAATGTCATCCCCGCATCTCTGCGTAGGAATACTTGTGACCTGGAGCATTCTGAGTCTCTGTACTTTTGACTCCCTGTCAAGCTGAAGGCTGAATCTCAGGAGGGTTGGGGCAGGGCTTTGGAGCACTAGAATGATCCCTTCCTCCCCTTATGCAGTTCCACTGGGGCCAGATACCAAAGGCCAGCAAGGGTACACTTCTAAGTAGGCAGAACTCTTGACCATGAGACTCTCCCTCCTAATCTCTTCTGGAAGAAAAGAAAACAAAGCAAAACAAAAACAAAAAAGAAAACCACCTATGAGAAATTTCTCTAGAACCAAGATATGTTATTCCTTAAATCTTCAGTAGCTGCCCTAAAAAAGCTTCCCAGACTACTGGTATATATTGCTGACTCAGGAAGCTAGAATCCCTTCCACAGATTTTGGAAAGCATCAGTAAGCATTGTCAAAATGACAGACAAACCAAGCAGGGCTGACAATTTCCAATTGAGAAGGGTATCAGTTTATTTTATGACCAGTCAAGAAGGGTCATCACACCATTTCAAGATCATACAATAATACTATTTCATTTTTGTTATTGAGAGATAATTGACACATAACATTATATCATTGTTAGTATTTCACTTCCTTGTTTCCCCTTCAGCAGGTTCTGAGGGAGCATGCCTGCTTCAGCTCGTTCTGCAGGAAGCCACTTGGCAATTCATTCTCAAAACAGGATGCCCTTTTCCTTTGACTTGTCAGAGATGCAACTGAGCTCCTTAAGCATCACACCCGCCCCAGCAACAGCCTCAAGAAGCCCCTATTGGTGGTTGCCTGCCCTTCAACAGAGCTCTGGAAACTGGAGCTTCTACAAGCACCTCCCAGGGACCCTTCTCCTATGGTTTAGATGCCAACATACTGTGTAGACACTGCTGTAGGCCAGAAATTAACAAGATTCAGGACTATGAATGGCAGGCTCTGAAAACAGGCCCCAGGTTTATCCATATACACTGATAGGGGATTCTTTCTGGGGACATGCACAAATTGATACCGAGGCATTTCATTTGTCGACACAAACCAAAGAACTTACATTGGAGGCTAAAAAGGATATTATCAGAAATGTAAGTTATAGGGGCACCTGGGTGGCTCAGTTGGTTAAGTGTCTGAACTTGGATTAGACTTATAATTACTTGTTTAGGGGCGCCTGGGTGGTTCAGTCAGTTAAGCCTCCAACTCTTGATTTCAGCTCAAGTCATGATCTCACAGTTCGTGAGATCGAGCCCTGTGTCAGGCTCCATGCTGACAGCATGGAGCCTGCTTGAGTTGGGATTCTCTCTCTCCCTCTCTCTCTGTCCCTCCCCTGCTCGCTATCTCTCTCTCTCTCTCTCTCTCTCTCTCTCAAAACAAATAAATTAAAAAATTACTGGGGCGCCTGGGTGGCTCAGTCGGTTGAGCGTCCGACTTCGGCTCAGGTCACGATCTCACTGTCCGTGGGTTCGAGCCCCGCGTCGGGCTCTGTGCTGACTGCTCAGAGCCTGGAGCCTGTTCAAATTCTGTGTCTCCCTCTCTCTCTGACCCTCCCCCGTTCATGATCTGTCTCTCTCTGTCTCAAAAATGAATAAATGTTAAAAAATTACTTATTTAATAACAGTCTCTTGGGAAGGACCATGAGCCTTGGAAGGGCAAGGACCACTAGGACCCCAGCTTGACACACAGTAGGTGTTCAATAAATATTACATTTGAATACTTCTTTAAAAATGAAGTTCTGAAAACCAGGGCAACATTAAATAAAATCTCTGTACTTCTCAGCATGTTATCTCCTGTGATATTTTAAGAATTACATTTTAAAAGAAGAGCATGTGGGAGGACAAACATTTATTGTGCCAAGTCTTCCTGTATCTACATACCTACTGTTATCTAAGACAAAACAAACAGCAACTACTATCATAATTAAAGCTAATATAATTACTGCCTTATAAAAACATGCACCATTCGGGGCGCCTGGGTGGCTCAGTTGGTCAAGTGGCCAACTTCAGCTCAGGTCATGATCTCACAGATTGTGAGTTCGAGCCCCATGTTGGGGTCTGTGCTGACAGCTCAGAGCCTGGAGCCTGCTTCAGAAACTGTGTCTCCCTGTCTTTCTGTCCCTCCCCTGCTCGAGCCCTGTCTCTCTCTCTCTCTCAAAAATATATAAATATTTTAAAAAATTATAAAAACATGCAGTATTCTTACTTGCATGAAACAAGAAGAGCTGGACTCACTCACCCTTTCCACTCTGCAGCCTAGATTTCAAAGTTCAAGGGGATACTTCTTTCCCCATCTGGCCATCTGGACGCCAGGTCTGTTCTTGGCTCAGCAAAAGCCATTAATGATCCAGGAAATATGGAACAATCCAGGAAAAGACGTGAACTGTTGACAGAAGACCATTTTGATAGGACCTTGGGCCCCTGTCTTTTTCATCCTTTGTGGTTTAGCTGTGATAATTACGGCGATATTTTTTGAGTCTTTGCTATTTGTTGTGCCACTGACAGATCTGCAGCCAAGCATATGCAGCACACTTCTGTTCATACATCTGTGCAGGTATTTGCCTGATGGGCCTGTGGCCCATGTAACAGATGAGACAGGTGTCGGCTGCAGGACTCTCAAGAAAAGAAGCACCAAATATCCTTTTACTCTCATAGCTTGAGTTCATTTTCCAACCTCGTTCCAAAATTCTTTTTTTTTAATTATTACTTTTTTTAATGTTTATTTATTTTTGAGGAAGAGACAGAGAGAGACAGAGCAGAAGCAGGGGAAGGGCAGAGAGAGAGGGAGACACAGAATCTGAAGCAGGCTCCAGGCTCCAAGCTGTCAGCACAGAGGCTGACACGGGGCTCGAACCCACGGACCACGAGATCATGACCTGAGCTGAAGTTGGACGCTTAATCGATTGAGGCACCCAGGTGCCCCGTTCCAAAATTCTTGTAAGAAAAGTCAATTTCCCCCACACACATGATCCAAAGAATCATTTCTGTTTGGTTAGAGATTCATTCTACTATTTTCTTCTCCAACTGATAGCTTTCCTAAGGAGACAATTATGTACTATCCTTATATCCTACTCCATCTCCTATGAAACACTTTAGACTATAACTTGTTTTTTATTCAAAAACATTTATCAAAAATCTAAAATATGCCAGACAGTGCACTAAGTACTATTACCATCTGTAAGCCCAAGACTTTCAAATTCATATCTCAATTCCAAATCTCTCCTCCAAACTCCTGACCCACATATCCAACTACTCATCATTTCCACATGGATCTCAAGAGACAAATCTACAAATCTAAGACCAAGCTTATCATTCTCCAACCTAGTCTCCTCCAGTGTTCCTATTACAATTCTGCAAGTCTAAAGATTTGGCGTCAATCCTGAAATCTCCCTTTTCCTGTTCTCTCAATTGAATCCATCAATCCGTCATCACTGCATCCTGTCAATTTCGCTTCCAAAATCTCTCTCACATCCATCTCTACTACCAAAAATTAATTTTCTTACAGTTCTGGAGGCTAGAAGTTCAAGACCAAGGTTCAGGCCAATTCCGTTTCTGGTGAGAGCTCTCTTCCTGGCTTGCAGATGACCACCTTCTTGTTTTGTTACCATAGCAAGGCCATGTCACACAGCCTTTCACTGGTGCATGGGTGGGGAGAGATGAGGTAGGGAGGAGAACCGAGCTCTCAGATGTCTCTTCTTACAAGGACACTAATCCTATCAGATCAGGCCTTACAACCTCACTTAACCTTAATTACTTCCTTACTCCAAATACAGCCAACCACACTAGGGATTAGGGCTACAACATATAAACTTTGGGGGACACATATATTCAATCCATAACACCTTTAAGAAGAAGAAACACCAAGGATGCATGCACAGAGAGAAAAAGTCCTATGAGAACACAGCAAGAAGGCAACTATCTGCAAGCCAAAAGTGAAGCCTTGGGAGAAACCAACACTGCCAGCACCTTGAGCTTGGACTTCCAGCCTCTAGAACTGTGCAAAAATTCATTTCTGTTGTTTTAGCCACTTAGTCTGTGGTATTTGTTTTGGCAGATCAAGCAATTGACACAGGTTTCCATTGCTCTTAAGATACAGATCTATGTTTCTGGCTTGATTTAAAAGGTTCTGCATGAAACCACCCTGCCAGTGTCATCCCTCTCAACACAACTCAACTTTCTGGGAATTGGTCACACTGAGTTTTCCTTCAGTTCCTCACTGGCAATTTGCTTTCTTGCATTGTAGGACTTTGTGTGAGCTCATCTGTCTGCCTGGAATGTTCATCAGATATCAGGTCATCTTCAGCCTTTCCTGATCTCCCAGACTAGCTCATGCTGTTTTTCCACGTTCTCATAGACTCATGTTCCTTCCTTTCAGATCACTAGTCTCAGTCTGTATAACACATTCATCTTAACGACTTTTTGGCTGTCTGTTTCCCCTTAGATTGTAAGCACTATGAAAGCAGGAATCATGTTGGGTTTTGCTGCTCACATGATCTTTAGTACCTGGCACAGCACTTGGGACAAGGCAGGAGAGTAACAACAATGTAATAAATGAATCAGTGAAGGTATGAAGACATGGGCTTTACTCTCAAGGGCCAGCAGATAGGCTTGTATCTAAAAAAAAATGGTGAAATAACTCTACAGGGGGTATGACTAGTGAGATCCCAGGATCCAAGCTGGTGTTACCATGGTAACCACATCCCATTATGTATCCCAACAACCTTAGGAAAACAAACAACTAGGCTTCTAGGCTTCTAGTATATTTAGTCATTTTAAACTGACAAAGGACAATTTCTCTTTTTTAAAAATGTTGCCACTAATTTAGAAGTGGTCAGCATAAACATAACTATCAGTTTTTCCTTGTAGGAAATCATAAGAATGATTGTTTTGGTTAAACAATCTATCTGGACTATAAATCCAAATTTCTTCATCTATGATGTTCCACTAAAGTTGTTTTTTCACACTTGGTGTTTTTATTTTTTATTATCACTTTTAATGTTTATTTGTTTATTTTGAGAAAGAGAGAGCACAAGAGTAGGGGAGGAGAGAGAGAGAGAGAGAGAGAAAGAGAGAGAGAGAGAGAGAGAGAGAGAGAGAGAAAGAGAAAGAGAGAGAGAAAGAGAAAGAGAGAAAGAGAGAGAAAGAATATCCCAAGCAGACTCCAGGCTGTCAGCACAGAGCCCAATGCAAAGCTCAAACTCACAAACTACAAGATCATGACCTGAGCCAAACTTGGACAATTAACTGACTGAGCCATCCAGGTACCCCTCAACAAATTTAAAAACAACTTTTTTAGTGTTTATTTATGAGAGAGACAGAGTGTGAGCAAGGGAGGGGCAGAGACAGGGAGACAGAATCAGAAGCAGGCTTCAGGCTCCGAGCTGTCAGCACAGAGCCCAATACAGGGCTCAAACCCACCAACTGTGAGATCATGACTTAAGCTAAAGTTGGATGCTTAACCAACTGAGCCGTCCAGGCACCGCAAAAAAATTTTTAATAAATATACTACACTGTACTAGGGAAAACTAATGTGCATCAGATTTTCAACCTATGTGAATTCCATCAAATGAGTTGTTTGATTTTCTTAGTAATAAGAGACCAGCTCTATAGTAACAATAGAAATCATCGTACTTCTTTTCACAATGTATTAAAAATTACATACTTGTCATCACTATAATCAAAGAAAGAACTGCATTCCACTAATTTAATCTGAAACAGCAATTACAATCTAGAAATTGACCACAATACAGTTATTAAGCTACTACTCATTAAAAGAAGTTATGGACAAACTAACTTCTATCAGGACAACTGTATTAGTTTCCTGTGGCTGCTGTTAACAAATTTCCACTTAGGGCTCACCATTTAGAGTCCATCCAGATAATCTAGGATAAGCTCCTCTTTTCAAGGTCCTTAATCACTTCTTTTTTTTTTTTTTTTCCATATAAGGTAGTAGTCACTCTTTTATCATATAAATAATATTCACAGGCTCTGGTGATTAGGAAGTGAATATATCTTTGAAAGGCCATTTTGTCCACCAACCATACCAACCCTACCACCAATAACAACAAGAAAAGCCCAACAAAACATTAAAAAATCTGTTTGAAGACATCAAAGAGCTATCAAGGCAGCAGGGACCTAAGTAGCCAAGATCATGAAGGGAAGGTTAGTGCAAAGAGATGAGCTAAACATTTGGAGTCACATTTTCCTTTCTGGCATATGCTGCTTTGCAAGCAGTTGTTAAGGGAGTTCAGGAAACACTAAGGTAGAAGGGCTTGAATAAATACTCCACGCTTCAGCTGGGGAGCCCTGAAAAGACTCACTGTCCTAGGAATAAGGATAAACTAGAAAGAACCCATGCCTTACAGAGACTGAAACCCAGGTTGGAATCTATTCCAGTGAAAGCAAAACTGAAGAGTGAGAGAAGAAATTTACAGTTCATACCTCCAGTTAAGGTCTGATGTCCAGAATACATAAAGAATGCCTTCAAGATCAGTAAGAAAAAGACAGACAATCCAATAGGAAAATGGTCCACAGTCTTTCACAGATAACTTCACAAAAAGCATACGGAAAGGTGCTTAACTTCAAAAGTCATCAAGGAAAAAGAAAATAAAACCACTACACCCTCACAAGAATGGCTAAAATTTTGAAAGACTGAAAATACCAAGTGTTGACATAGATCTGGAGCCATGGGAGCTCGCCCACACCTCTTGTTGGGGTGTAAATTGGCTTCACCACTTGAGAAAACTGTTCACTAGTGCCAAACACATGCACACCCTATGCCCAAACAATTCCAATTCTGTGACTATAACCATCAGAAATGCAAACACATGCGCATCAAAGGACATGGGGAATGTTCACGGCAGTGCCACTCTTAATAGTAAAAAACTGTAAAGAAAGTTATTGGTAGCCAGTCTCAAAACAGGGATGATGTGAATTGTCTCTGTTTCCACAAAATGTATTACGACAGGCTACTGAGGATGTCTTACGTACACTGTAATTCCATTTATGATTTGATTACTTATGTAACTAAAATGTGACAGAGTTTGATAATTCTTGTTGTCACAAATTGGAACATTAAATTTTCCTGTGTTATGATTTTCACAATTTATCTATAGAATAACAAATGCATCCTGAATCCCTTTACCATGACATAAACAGGGAAACATTTAATTACTTTATAACCTGTCTCTTCTGTGAAGTTCACTGCCACCTAAAATAAACATTTATGCCTTTCTATTCTAGAATGAAATTAACCAGAATATTTGAGCTATGTTCTGAAGTAGTTGTTGTTTAGTAATTGCTTAGTACTTTAGCAGCACACAAAATTGAAAATAAAGTTTAAAATATAGTATAGATAATTTTAAAAAGCCATACAACAACTTAAATGTCTATCAATAGCAGAAGGGACAAGTAAATTGTGATATATTAAGACTCTTATACCAATGCAAATCAATAAGCTATTACTACCCACAACCACATGAATAAATCTCACAAACATTCTGCTTATTAGCAAAAGAAACCAGACGCAGAAAAGACACACTGTATGATTCTTATATAAAATTCAGAAACAAGCAAAACTAACCTACAAGTCAGGACAATGATTTGGGGAGGAAGGGAGGCAGTGACTGGGAGGGACGTGAAAGAGGCTTCTGGGCCACTGGCCACATTCAGTTTCCTGATCCAAATGGTAGTTACATTTACTTTGGAAAAAATTCATCAATCTATAGGTTCATAATTTGTGTACTTTTCAGTTCGTAATTATACTGTAATTTAAAAATTTAAAGCTCTAAACCTCTAGTTCCGGACTTTCTGAAAGGAAGCCACTTACTTTTCTAAGAAAATAAAAGGCAAAAAGGATTATTATTCTTTCCAGATTAGCTGAGAAATCTCCCCCAGTCATCGTTGATTAAAATTGATACTGATACAAAGTGCTGCAGCAGCCATTTGCTAAGTGTCCTGGCATTTCTCACACTGCTAAGAAATTAGTTTCCAAGCTTCAGGAATACTGGTAAAGTGCTGCCAATATCTTGTTGCAGTCAAAATCGAAGTGCACGCAAATAGCAGAAGGGGCAGAGAAATCCAGATGCTGCTCCTGAGGAGACTCAGGCCTGCGGCCTCGCACAGGACTACACAGCCAGCTCCAGATGACAGCTCAGGAATTTTAGGACTCCTATACAAGAATTCCATGTGTCCTAGCACTGCACCTTCTGCCCCAAACTTAGATGGAGACACTCACTGTTGTTTTAAAAAATAAAACCAACAGATTGCTTAGATTTGCCTCATGGCAGTTCATGAGGGAGTAGAGAGTCAGGTACTACGACTGACATATCCAAAAGAGAATTAAAAAAAAAATTTTTTTTTCAATGCTTATTTTTGAGAGACAGAGAGACAGCATGAGTGGGGGAGGGGGCAGAGAGAGAGGGACATACAGAATCCAAATCAGGCTTCCAGGCTCTGAGCTGCCAGCACAGAACCCAACGCGGGGCTCAAGCTCACAAACTGTGAGATCTAAACTGTGACCCTAAGTTGGATGCTTAAACGACTGAGCCACCCAGGCACCCCCATCTTTTTTTTTTTTAATTTTTTTTTTCAAAAGACAAAGTTTAACACTGCCTCTTTGTTTGTTGATCCTGAGAGCAGGCTTCTCTATTGGATGTGCTTGGAGTTTTGCAAACATAAAATTTACTAGTGTTTTAAAAATAATTGCTGTAAGTTTCTATTGAGGGTAATGATCATCAAAGTGGAAGATATTTGTTACCCTTCTATAGCATCTGTGCATTGAGGTTTAAATGGCTCACACAGGCTTATACTGTGGCCATGTAACTACTTTCAACTTGGCTTCTTCAGGACTCAAAGAACAATCAGAGTAAGCCTAGGACAGAACCATCCTGAAGATCAAACAGTTAGGCAGTGTGGTCTTTGCTGTCATGGCCATCCATGGCCTTTCTATTCATTCCCCTCACCTCCCTTTCAGGAGATGACAGACACAGAAATTCAGTTACCTGCCACAAATCATCTTGCAAATCTTAGGGCAATTTAGAAAAGACTAATTTAAATTCAGTTATTTTGTTCCCTAGGGAATAGTAACATCAACAATATCATGGGACACCTGGTTGGCTCAGTGGGTTAAGTGTCAACTCTTGATTTCGGTTCAGGTCATGATCTCATGATTCATGGGTTTGAGCCGAGTTGGGCTCTGCACTGACAGCGTGGAGCCTGCTTGGGATTCTATGTCTCCCTCTCTCTCTCTGGCCCTCCCCTGCTCATTCTCTCTCTCTCTCTTTCAAAAATAAATAAATATTTATTTTTTTAATGTTTATTTATTTTTTTCAATATATGGAATTTATTGTCAAATTGGTTTCCATACTTTGTTTGTTTGTTTTGTTTATTTATTTTTAAGAGAGAGAGTGAGACAGAGTGTGAGCAGGGGAGGGGCAGAAAGAGAGGGAGACACAGAATCCAAAGCAGTCTCTAGGCTCTGAGTTGTTAGTATAGAGGCCGACATGGGGCTCAAACCCATGAACCATGAGATCATGACATGAGCCGAAGTCAGTCACTTCACCGACTGAGCCACCCAGCTGCCCCCAAAATAAATAAACATTTAAGAAAAATAGTATCATGACCACATTTTCTATTTATTTATTTTGAGAGAGTAAGAGAGAGAGAGAGAGAGAGAGAGAGAGTACATGCAAGCAGGAAAGGGGGCAGAAAGAGAGGGAGAAAAAGAATCCCAAGCAGGCTGCACAGAGCCTGAAACAGGGCTCAAATTCACAAACCATAAGATCATAACCTGAGCCAAAATTAAGAGTCAGACGCTTAATCAATGGAGCCACCCAGGCACCCCCTCATAGTCTTGAGTATGTGGGCTGAGTCCTTAAGCAAAGGCAAACAGGCTGCCCAGGCCTGGGTCTGCAGGTGGGGGTAGGAATTCCACATGCCAGCAAGCCAGCAGTGCCTACTCAGAGCTGCAAGAATCTCCCAACACCTCAGTATGTGCCTGCGAGAAACAGGTACAATCCATGGCTTTAGGTCTCATCTCTGGCCAGGTATTCAGGGAAGGAGAGCCATGGACAGCAGGTTTCCCTGGAGGAGAGGGAACCCAGCGAGTTCCCGAGAAAAGCAGGGATTTGAGAGGCACCTGGGTGGCTCAGGTGGTTAGGCATCCGACTTTGGCTCAGGTCATGATGTCATGATTCGTGAATTTGAACCCCACATCAGGCTCTGTGCTGACAGCTCAGAGCCTGGAGCCTGCTTCGGATTCTGTGTCTCCCTCTCTCTGCCCCTCCCCTGCTCACACTCTGTCCTTCTCTCTCAAAAATAAATAAACATTAAAAAAAATTAAAAAACAAAGTATGGATTTGAGAAGTCTATGGAGGAAGAGGAATCTAGGACATGGTGGGTTTGTACCTACTCCTTCATGACCTCAGCCATGCAAAGGAGCATTTTATTTAAGACTCACCCAATGTCAAGGGCATGGCCTTCATTGGGCCTATCTTTGCAACTTCATAATAAGCCCTGAGACAGAAGTTTCTGGATGAAAAGGAGACAGAGATTATCAGCAGGTTATTCTATTGCCCCCTTAACTCTTCATCCAGGGTGACACTGTGCAACACCCAGCTATCACCACCCTGCTTTCAGCCCTTGCCTTTGCCACTATTCACTCATCCAACGGATACATACTGAGCACCTAGTATGAGCCACGCACTGTGCTAGGTGCCAGAGTCACAGCAGAGAACACAGAAGGCAAAGATCCCTGCCCTAGAGGAACTTACATTCTATGATTCCATATACACAAAATGTTCAGAAAAGGCAAATCTATAGACAGAGAGACAATCAGTAGTTGCCTAGGGTTGGGAGGTTTGGAGGCCGGGAGGAAATGGGAGTGACTGCTAATGGGTAAAGGGGTTCTTTTCTGGACTGATAAAACTGTTCTAAAATTGATTGTGGTGATGGCTGCACCATTCTGTGAATATATTAAAAACTACTGAATTGTACACTTTAAATAGGTGAACCGTATGGTATGTGGATGGTATCTCAATAAAGCTATTGTATTAAAAAAATAATAAGGACCAAAACGCAGAACTTTCAACCTCAAACTCCATGCTGTTTCCACAGTCCTACGCTGCCTTCTGTATATAAGGGAAAAAATGCATGCCACCCAGTGAGGCTAAAAATATAAATTATTTGATGGGGCACCTGGGTGGCTCAGTTGGTTGAGCGTCCAACTTCGGCTCAGGTCATGATCTCACAGTTTGTGGGTTCAAGCCCTGCGTTGGGCTCTGTGCTGACAGTTCAGAGCCTGGAGCCTGCTTCCAATTCTGTGTCTCCCTTGCTCTCTGCCCCTCCCCCACTCACACTCTGCCTCTCTCTCAAAAATAAATAAACATTAAAAAATCGGGGCACCTGGGTGGCTCAGTCGGTTAAGCATCCAACTTCGGCTCAAGTCATGATCTCACAGTTTGTGGGTTCGAGCCCCGTGTCAGGCTCTGTGCTGACAGTTCAGAGCCTGGAGCCTGCTTTTGATTCTGTGTCTCCCTTGCTCTCCCCCACTCACTCTCTGCCTCTCTCTCTCTCAGAAATAAACATTAAAAAAAATTTTTTTTAATAAATTATTTGGGGGAAAAATGTATCTTTGAAAATACTACAAACATGCATTTTTATTTGCAATAAAATATATTTTCCATATCCTATGAAAATTTATAATATTCTATGAAATTATACATTTCATATAGGCTATGTTCTTTTATATTTATATGTATCTCATTATTTAAAACTTTGAGGCCTAAAAAAATTATTTGGAAAGATCTTTAAGTGTCCAATTTATTTACTACTGTATCCCTTAAAATATTAGGCACATGATAGATTACATGAGTCAGGATAAGCTGGGTAACAAACAAACCCAGAATCTTCGTGGCTAAACAACACAAGTTCATTTCACATTCACGCAATGTCCACGGAGGCTTGGTGGGGACTGTTTCCTCTCTGACTTGCCCAGGCTAACAGAGAAACCAACATCTGGAACTTTGCCAGTCTCCATGGCACAGGGAAAGACAGATCTAGTGACCACATTATCATCCAGAAGTGACACAACACGCTTTTCACAACTCCCTGGCTAGAATTGTCACATGGCCCCCAAAACACAAGGAGGCCAGGAAGTGCAAGTCCATCACATGCTTAGAAGATAGAAAGCGTTGAATATTCAGTAAATAGCATTAATGTTTGCACAGGGAATTAGGGCATAATGTGGTTAAGAGCATAGATTGTGAAACAGCCTGCTGAAGCTCTGAACTCCAATGCAGCCATGCACTAGCCAGATACCACACCACAACTTAGAGGAGTTAACTCGATCTATTTGTGCCTCAGTTTCCTCATCCATAAAATGGAGATAATAATAGCATTTACCTCATAGGTTTGTTAGAAGATTAAATGAGTGTTTCTATCTGTGAGAAACTTAGAACAGTACCTAGCAAGTACTAACACCATAAGTACTACAGAGCTTATATTACTTTGAAAACAATTTTTAAAGGAAATGCTTTTTATTTTTGTATTACAATTAATGGATGGGCACTGTGTGAGGATCAACACAGAAGCCAAACATACAAAGTAGGTACAACATAAAGAGCAGCCTTTATTAACAGAGAACTAGGGGGCCCAGACCCTCCTTGGCCTGGCCTCTAACCAGCTGCCTGGTCTTTGGCTTCTGGATTTATTTCTTATCTTTAAAAGAGGAGCTATACAAGGTGACTTCCAAGGTTCTCCAGCACTAAAAGCTTGGAATTCTTTGATTCATGGGTCACTGACTTGGCCTACCAAGGTATTTTTCATTGTTTACTCTTTATTCTTTTACCATGACGGATGATCCTCCCCTTCAAATCAAGAGGGCACTAACCATTCCTGACCTGGTTCCGCAAGGCAAACCTCACTTGGATACTCCCCTCTAGGCAGACCTACCCTGACCCTACCAATTTGGAAGAGTGCCCACCTGCCGCCAACCGACACCAGGAAGCTGCCAGGAGAGAGGCAGGTCCCTGTGCACACTTGACATGAAATGCCTCCCTTCCCAAGCAGAGTGGAGAGAGTGGTAAACAGTCACCCAGAGGGCAGCCGGCCTCCACTCTGACGGCTCGCCTGAGCCCACAGTTGAATGAGGACTTCAAAACCCTCAATGCACCACTCCTCACCCCACCCAGGAGACCCTCCCCACCTTCACCCTCCCTCCAACATCCTGCACCTGCGTGCTGAAGGGGCAGGAGCTGTCACCCTCATGGTTTAAGATGAGCCAAACATTCCCAGGGACCTTCCTATTGTCCAGTCTGGCGGTCAGGAACAGAGGCACAAATTTAAAAATGAGGAAGGTGTGCCCTGAGTGGGGGGGGGGGGGGGAAGCTCTCAGTAAAACAAAGCTTTAAAGAGTGGGGAGTCATCCACAATATCTCAACCTTAGCTGAACACACTGAATGCATGAAGTAAAATGTGTGTGTGCCTAGGAAAAGAAATCTCTCAGTGCCGTTTTTCAAACGTTAATGACTACATCAATTATTTCAGTCTCAGTAGCTGAGGCCCCTCCTTTCCAGGAGTCTTTAAAGCCACCTCCACAAGTGTAATCTATAACCTCAAATCCTTTCTGCCTCGCAGGATGTGTCTCCAAGCATGCTCTCATTCTGCTGTGCACTCCATATGAATCTCTCTCTCCACCTTGTGTTATCATCTCTCCTGGCTAGAATGCCATGCTCGTGGGTTTCAGCTCAGCCAAGTGCCACCTTCAAGGTAAAGCTTTCCCTGAATTCACTCCAGCACCTCTGTCACCATTTCTGGGCCACTTACTGTCAATAGCACCCATGTGACACAGCCTTGTGCCATCTTTTAACGTTTAAGCCAATAGCCATGTGAGTGAGCCCTCTTGGAAGCAGACTGCTCAGCCCCAGTCAAGTTGCAGATGACAGAAGTCCAGGCCAATAGCTTGACTGCAACCTTATGAGGGATCCCAAGCCAGAACCACTCAGCAAGGCCACTCCCAGATTCCTGATTCACAGTAACTGTGTAAAGGAATACATGCGTATTGTTCTAAATAAGCTGCTAAGTGTACACTAATTGGTTATGCAGCAATAGCTGACTTAGTAAATGACAAAGCACCTATAACTACAGGTGATAAAACAATTTTAATAAGATGTTGAATTTTATTTAGAATTTAGGTGATAGTTATACAGTGTTCCCTGTAAAATTCTTTCAATGTTGTATGTAGAAAATTTTTCAGGGGCTCTTGGGTGGTTCAGTCGGTTAAGCAACTGACTTCGGCTCAGGTCATGATCTCATGGCTCATGGGTTTAACCCCGCATCAGACTCTGTGCTGACAGCTCGGAGCCTGGAGCCTGCTTCTGATTCTGTGTTTCCCTCTCTCTCTGCCCCTCCCCTGCTCCTGCTCTGTCTCTGTCTCTCTCAAAAATAAACATTAAAAAAATTCTTTTAATAAAAAATTAAAATTAAATTAAAAAGTAAAATTTTTTCATAATCAAATGTTGGGGGGAAAACAACATAAACCATAATATAAAACTGGCAGCTGGATCAGTCCATAACACAGCTGCAGTAATGTTTTCTGAACAACAGAAGAGAATGATTTACAAGGGCTACCAAGGAATATAGTCTATTTTTAAAGCAGACATCTTTAGAGCATTATTTGCTATATATGTTTTTAAAGAGCACATTTGTGGGGCGCCTGGGTGGCTCTGTTGGTTGAGCATCCAACTTTGGTTCAGGTCATGATCTCATGGTTCGTGAGTTTGAGCCCCACGTTGGGCTCTGTGCTGACAGCTCAGAGCCTGGAGCCTGCTTTAGATTCTGTGTCTCCCTCTCTCTCTCTCTCTCTCTCTCTGCCCCTCCTCCATTCACACACTCTCTATCAAAAATAAACATTAAAAGTTTTTTCAAAAAACAAAGAGCACATTTGTATGTATCGAGTAGTATTAGACATATGTTAGTCATTTTTTATCTCAATGTCAAATTTTCAAAAAGACACAGATCTTCCAGTTTCAGTTTTATCAGTTAGGGTATTTATTTTTTTAGGAGCCCCATGACTGATAAGAAATTACTGCTATATCAACAGTAACCTATTTGTTCAGTTCATTCTGATTTAGTTTCCAAGCTAATTAGGCTAGCTGAATTCCCTGCTGCCTTATCAGGTAGTGGCCAGAGAAATTCGATTAACTCTTGCAAAACGTACTCAGCACAAAGCTGCAAGAAATGGATACTTCTGTGCTCCAGAGAATTTGGACTGGTCAGACCAGTGTCCACAGCAGTTTACGTTTTCCTTAATCTTTACCTGGACCTGACACCCACCAGTTCATATTTTTATAGCAAAATTAGTCTGCCAGTATTGCTCTTCGTGCCAAATGTTGATAATCTATTTTTAGATAAATAGCGCAACTAGCCTATTTTTTTAATGTAATGACACGAACCATAAAAACATTTTGTGATAAACAGAAACCCAGACTTGTTACTTTCTCCAAATGTAAATAAACTGAATCTGCCTGTTAATGAGGGAGGCCCGCTTTGTTTATTTTACAGACATCAGAGAGGATCACCACAATGTAACTAATTATAAGAGCTCCTCTATTACAAGGTACACAGTATTGTGCTAAAGATAAACTTGGAAAATATTGACATTTGGATTCGGTGTTAACACAGAGTTGTGCGTGGTATCTTCTCAACACAGGCCAGCACCAACATACCTGGTATTCACTGCGGACAAGTGACGTGTCATGGGGACTAGGGATTGGCTTGTTTGACCTCACCACATCCTCCACCTCGCTGGAGGACAGAAAGCTACAGTTTGTAGTTTCCACGCCGTGTAGCTAGAGATTGGGATGTGAAACAACTGAAGGCGCCTGTGCAAAATTAGGAAGCTGGGAGTGAACTGGAGGTCTCCTCTGTGCTGCTTTTGGCTCACAAGCAAGGTGTAGAAATGGAGGTTTTCTGGCGCCACATTGTAGGACCTTTCTCCTGGGTGCTGAGCGGCATCGTGCTGGCAGCCCTCCCTGGACTCAGGCTTCCTGGTCCCTGGCACCCAGGCAGGGAGTAGGTTCTCGAACCCACAGCCCCAGTTCATGTCCTCTGAGTTGGGAGCCCCCTGGTAGGTCAGTTTCTCACTGTTCTGGGAACCGCCTGGAGGCGGCCTGGGGTCCAGCCCAGAGCTAAGTAATGAGTATTCAGTGCCTATCGCTCCTGCTTAAAACACCTGGAGTGGTTTCTGTTTCCTGCACTCAGCCCTTATGTATTCACGACAAAAATCCCGTGTCTTTTGAAAATACAACAAAATGCAAAGGCAGCTGTCGTCCTGTCTACTTTCTAACCACCCAATCCCTGAACACTTCAGGATGGGTGGTAGGTGCTGAAACTGCACACGCCCCCGGAGGAAACGGAAACACAGAGACCTGGTAAGGAAATCGAGAACTAGCACAGTGCCAGGGCTAGGGTCAGGCCAAGTCTGTCTGCACAGAAGGGACAAACAGAAGACGGGAAGACGGCACAGAAAAACCCAAACCGTAAAGGCTACATTTAAATACAATTTAGTTTGGGGCGCCTGGGTGGCTCAGTCAGTTAAGCATCTGGTCATGAGTCAGTTCGGCTCAGGTCATGATCTCGCGGTTCGTGGGTTCAAGCCCTGTGTCAGGCTCTGTGCTGACAGCTCAGAGCCTGCAGCTGCTTCAGATCCTGTGTCTTCCTCTCTCTTTACCCCTCTCTTGCTTGCGATCTGTCTCGCTCTCTCAAAAATAAATAAACATTTAAAAAAATTAATAAATAAATACAATTTAGTCTTAGATGAAACAATTTATTTAAAATGATTTAAGTTAATCAGTTTATTAGCTTGATTTAAATTAATGTATTAATCAATTGGTCAACCAATCAGCCACAAACATGCCTGAGGACCCATGTGACTTAGTGGAACCAGGCCTGCTGCTTTGGAGTCAGAACTCACACTGCATACGATGAGGCTAGGGGGCACCTCCATGGCTCAGTCAGTTAAGCATCGGATTTCAGCTCAGGTCATGGTCTCATGGTTTGTGGGTTTGCGCCTCGTGTCAGGCTCTGTGCCCCTCCAGTAACAGTAACAGGAGTAGCAGCTGCCCTTTTTTGAGGACCTACTATATGTCAGTGCTCTCTGTGCATCTTATTCAGCCTTACAGCCATGCCATCAGGTGGATATTATTAAAAAGGCCCAGAACTCCATCTGCTCTGCTCCTTCTCACTCCCACCCGAGTCCGAGCCTCCATCCTGTCTCACCTGGACGCAGCACAGCCTCCTGCCTGGTCTTTCTGTTCCTGCCCTTCCCCACACACTACTGACTATTCCTCATCACAACTGGTCCTGTTAATTCTTAAGTCGGATCGTGTCCCTTTTCTATTCAAACCTCCTTTCCCTGAACACAGCTTCTAACATTACCCAGTATAGAAACCCAGGTCTGCATCATGATCTACAAAGCCTCCCTCTTTCCTCTCTGATCACACCTCCTACCTAGTCCCCTGGCTCTCCAGCTACACTGGCCTCCTTGGTATTCTTTCAACACACCAGGTACACTTCTGCCTCAGGACATTTGCACTGCTGTCCCTCTATATAAACTGTTCTTCTTCACTTAGATATCTAAATGCACTCTCCTTGAGCCCCCCACAGGTGTTTACACAAATGTCACCTTATCAGTGATGCCTTCTCTGACTACCTTATTTAAAGTAGCAGCCTTAGCATTTATCACTACCTATATATTTACTTTGTTTACTATTCTTCACCCTCTTCTAGCTCCATGAGGGTAGGAATTGTTATGTTCAAGGCTGTATCAGCCTCATAGTAGGCACTTAATAAATACTTGTTGAATTTAATGGATGAAGAATCTAAGGGTTACAGAGCTTGCCCACATGTACACTGGTACTGAAGAAGGAGTGCAGGGGGCCAAACTCAGGTTCTGACCCAGATGCTCACACTCCATCCAGGCCACCTGAAATCCTCCTTCCACATCTCAGGGGGCTATGAGAGACACAGCACATGTAAGTTTTGAACTGATAGGAGTCTAATGGTTTCCTGTTCTCTACCCAGCAGAGGTGCTCACTATAGATGCACTGGGCCCAATCAACATTGCTTCCTAACTGGGCAGAGAAGCAGGGGGAGCCCACCTTCTGAGGACTTTCCTTGTCCTTCCAATCCTTCCTTGAGAGCCCCAGCAGCCAAAACGCATCAGACCCACCCACAAGTCTAATGCAAAAAGATGGGCACAGCCCCATAAGTTCTGTACTTTTAACCCAATCACTAACCTCAGCAAGGTGGCTTCTACAAATCACCTTATATTTAGGCATAAAGGACTGTATGGGTCCAAGCCAAGCATTGCAGCCTGTGGGAGGGAGGGAGGGTGGAAGGGCTTGGCAGCACTAGAAGGGGCCGAGGGAGGGAAGCAGTGGATAGGTTACAGCACAGGCTTATATAGAAATAGGAGCAGCAAAGGATGGCTGAAAGCCTGTTAGAATCACCTGACCTGCACCCCTCCCTCTGTCGAATGAAATATGTCTGTGAGGAGGTGGACCATTAGCTAGAGATTGGCGGCCTTTCTTGTTATACCCTATGTTGAGAATTCTGCGTTTCTTTTAATTAAGTGAATTAATATAAGTAACAGACTTAGAATAGTACCTGCCACACAGGTACATGTCCATAGCTATTATCATAATGGAATTTAATCGCTGTATTTTCTCAACAATAGCCAGAAACGCAAAAAGGGTCCTGTCAGGTAAGGAAGACAGGATCAAGTCTGCATGTGCCTTAAAAGCTGACTTTAAAAAATATTTATTCACCAGCCCAGATTGTTCAAAAAAATAAATAAGACTAGGCTGTAAGCCTGATTAGACAGGGATCTGGACCTATTTCTTTTCCTATCTCTATTGACATGATGAAATGGTAATTCTGCATGAGATAATTACAGTTAGGTTACTTTTATTATGGTTATGTTCATATTTTTAGTGTTTATTTTTGAGAGAGAGAAAGTGAGCTGTCAGCCCAGAGCCCAATGCAGGAACCCATGAAAGGAGGAAGATCATGACCTGAGCCAAAGATGCTTCACAGACTGAGCCACACAGGGGCCCTATGGTTATGTTAATTATGGTAATGTTATTTAAAATAACCATATATATGAAATCAAAAACCGCTTTAAAAATAAATAGGCAGTACAAAACCCACAACTGGCTACTATCATAATGATCACCATTGCTGCTGTGAAGAGATGTGGCAGACCGCAGAAGAATTACTAACTTCTAATAACCAGTGAGAGAAATGAAATAAAAATGTTTTAGGGCAAGTGTAATTTAATGTCAACAAGAATGCAGGGGGGACTGTGCTGTGTACAGCAGCTGCCAGCTAGACCTTCCAGCTGGAAACCAATGAAGGTGAGCAACTGAGAAACTATGCCACCCGTTAAAAAAAGACCTGTTAAAAAAAGAGAGAAATTCTGTGGGTCAGTGGTGGGATGGGGCATAATGTCATCTGCACCATTCAGTTCAAGTCTCTGCTTCATTTGGTTTTTGAAGATCACTTCCTCACAGTAAAGACCCAGCACCAAGATGTCTTTTCAGTGAGAAAGGAATGAAAACGAAGAATTTTACAGCACTAGATGTCATATAAAACACAAATGCCCATTCACTCCAGTGAGAGAAACAGATTATTTCCAAGCATCTCCAAATAGATATCACCCAGAAAGCCCCTCCCCAATCACTGAATTAAGTACGTTTCTTTAATGCAAAGATACTGCAGGATACAGAGTTGATAGGCATTTTGTTACGTTTGTTTCCTTCAAGAGAGGTGCCTTGCTGGTTAGTGACAAAAACTAAATGCCTTGAATAAGCTAAGCGCTCTCATGGCGGGGAGTCCTGTCAAGCTCTTCAAAGGAATGTGTTACTAAGGAATGTTTAAGTAAGCTTAAGGCGTTCCAAGTAACCCAAGATTTACGGTGCAGTGTGCTGTATTTGCCAAGAAGGCATTTCCCTTTTGAATGCAAATGTAGATCGAACCCCATTGATTTGAACTTAAGCTGTGGAGGGGAGACACAAGAGAGTTTTTGCTGAAAGCATGTGTCTGTTTCTATGAGCATGCGCTCCTTAAAAGACAAAACACTAGAAATACTTAGAAACAAGCCTGGTGCTTCCAGAAGAGAAAACAATTAGATAAGTCTAAGTCTTGATTTTTGTGGGCAGGATTTATGTACCCTAAACCTCAATAAGAAGCATTCCTCCGAGAATGTGTTGTGCAATTATGATGCAAAAAGAATCTACTCCTGAGAAATGGCCTCAACTGCAAGCCCCATCTTGATGCACATTCCCAGCAAAGTGTCTTTCAGACACAGTAAAAGCTGTGCTTTTCTGTGCTGGAAAGAAGTATGACTCAGCTGGGTACAATCCTCTTCTGACTTTGCTAAGTGCATACTTATTATCTTTATTGCTTCCTTAACCCACTGCCCTGGCCTGAAATAAATTCAGTTGTACCTAATAAATCAAAATACAACACGAATCAACACAAACTTAAACCATGACCCACAGTCCTGCTGCACAACCTTGACTATTATTAATGCCCAAAGCCACTAAAAGCATCACTGCTCTCATGAGAACGGTAATTAACTTTGGTATAGCCATTCGCTAATTCCAAAGTGCTTCCCCATCCCACATCCCCTTTAATCTCCATTTAGGAGCTAGGAGATGGTTGTTATACTATTACTCCTATTATCTGCAAGGACTCTCAGAAATTCGGAGGCTTACCATAGAAGACACACAAGGACTTTTTCAATTCCAGTTACTATCCAGTTTTAATGCATTTTTTGTTGGTATTTAAAATATATATCTGGTGAAAATTTTGCAGGTTGATGCATCTTCCTTCCTTCCTTCCTTCCTTCCTTCCTTCCTTCCTTCCTTCCTTCCTTCCTGAGAGAAGAGAGTGAGCACAAGTGGGGGAAGGGCAGAGGGAGAAGGAGAGAGAGAATCCCAAGCATGTTCCACATTGTCAGCACAGAGCCCGATGCGAGGCTCAAACCCACAAACCGTGCGATCATGACCACAAATCGTGAGCTGAATCCAACGCTTAACTGACTGAGCCACCCAGGCGCCCCCGATGCATTTTTCTAACCACGGTGTATCTCACTTTCACTTTTTGGTGCCAGCAACTTCAGGGCAGAATTTCTATCTTGGATACTGCAGGGCAAGCAGCTTCTGTCCTCCTTCCTTAGAATCCCACCTCTGGGTAGAGGGGCAGAGAAAGAGAATGGCACCTGACTATCTCCTGGGAGGCCAGGCTTGAAGCCCTGTGCTGCTCCTTGAGGGACAGAAGCTGTCTAGGTGACAAGAACCTTTGTTTCTTGCCTCTGCCGGCACCAAGACCATCGGCTGGAGCAAGACGAAGCCACTGGGGGCAGAAAGGTGACCCACAACCTCTCTCATGATCACAGTCATCAATGTCACCCCAGCCCAGGCCTCATAAAACCGGGAGATGATGGAACATCTGGAGACACTGAACAAACTCTTAGCCCGGATGCCTCAGAGACTTTTCAGAAGTGTAGTTTTGTAGAGGCTTTAGGGATCTCAGTGGGCACTGCATGCTTTCCCCCCTTACTCCCTAGTTTGCAGTGTAGGCGCCTTCCTCTTGGAATGCAGCCCTGGTGCTACAGGCTTGTGGGATTAAGGAGAGTGCCGAAACAGAGATGGAAGGCAAGCAGGCTAAACTGAGGAAAGGCATGGGAAAGGGACTTGGGGACTCCCTCTAAATTGCCCAAACCAGTGCAGCAGGGTCTCAAGAACCCTGGGTGGCGTGCTCCCTGTCGAGGACCAAGTCAGGGAAGTAGACTGCAACAGTGTTTCTTACCATGCACTATGGGCACTTTGAACAGGAACATTTTGTGCCGTGAGACTGCCCCACACAGCACAGGCTGTCAGCTCCCCTGGACTCGACTTGCTAAATAACAGCAGCACCTTGCAGACAGTGAGTTCCACCCCCTGGCTGACAACCACGGCACTAGATAATTTCTAGGACTTCCCATGCTTAAAATCTCCCAAGTCCACGATTAGACTGGCATGGTATTAGGTGTGAAAGCGCTCTAAGGTGGTAGAAAGGTGGTTTGCAGTTATCGGCAAAGAACACATTTAGCTGCAAACAACAACAACAAAAATAGACTAACCAGGCTTCACTAGATCCGGCTTATTTTTCCCCATCGGAAGAAGCCCTGAGGAAGGCAGAACATTCAGATTGTCAGACTCTGCAGTAAGAGGAAGGCAAGAGAGAAGCCAGCTGAGAATGAAGAAGCCGGCTTATGTTTTATATTCAATAACTCTTAAAAAATGTTTTTAACGTTGCGTTTATTTTGAGAGAGAGAGAGAGAGAGAGAGACAGCATGCACACCTGAGTGTATGCAAGCGGAGGAGGGGCAGAGAGAGAGAGAGGGAAAGAGAGAATCCCAAAGAGGCTCCACACTGTCAGCCAGGAGCCCAATGCAAGGCTTGATCCCACGAACTGTGGGATCATGACCTGAGCCAAAATCAAGAGTTAGGCACCTAACCCACTGAGCCACCCAGGTGCCCCATCATCTCTCCTCTTAAAACAAAACTTGATTTTTAGCATAAAAACAAAATATACATGATTAAAAAAAACAGAAAGGAAACCTATTTTCAACACAGAGTGATGTTTGAATTGTTATTTTATATTGCAGAACCAGTGGACATACAAGATTTACATATCATCATATCCTAGATTGCCACAGGTAGTACCTTGAACATAGCAGGACTGTTACATCTTAGTTAAATTAATATTTAGCTCTTTTATCCCCCCCTTTAACCCAGTACCCACATTTTCTAAAAACTATTTAGCTCCTTGGTTGCCTGGGTGGCTCAGTCAGTTAAGTGTTTCACTTCAGCTCAGGTCATGATCTCACAGTTCATGAGTTCGAGCCCTGTATTGGGCTCTCTGCTGTCGGCATGGAGCCTCCTTGGGATCCTCTGTCCCTCTCTCTCTCTCTCTGCCCCTCCCCTGCTTATGCTATCTCTCTCTCAAAAAATAAATAAATAAACCTAAAACAATATTTAGCTCCTTAGCTATTGAAAAGCAGGAGATAAATACAAATGCATCTACTAAACTATTTATAAATTAAGTGATATAGCATCTGGGATTGGTTTCAAAATAATCAAAGGGGGTGGGGAGAGGAAAATGGGGAGGGGGAGATGAAACAAGATTGATTATGAGTTCATAACTATCGAATCTGGGAGTGAGGTACATGTGGGTGACTTATACTAGTCTCTCTAATTTTGAAATCTGCCACAATAGAAAGGTTTTTTTAATACCTCTGGAACTAATACTGATATACATATGTCATGGATAAACCTCAAAAACAGGCTGAATGGAAATAGTCAAACACAAGAAACCATATACTGTATGATTCTATTTATATGAAATGTTTAGAAAGGCACATTTACGGAGGCAGTTGTCTGGACCCAGGAGTGGGAGTGAGGACTGACTGCAAAGGGGCACAAGCAAACTTTCAGGAGTGATGAAAATGTTCTAAAACTAGTTAGGGTAATGGTTGCACAACTGTATAAATTTGCTTTAAAAATCTGTGAATTGCACACTTATAAATTTTGCGGTATATAAATTATACCTCAATAAAGCTATTTGTAAAATAGCTCTGGGGGGGCACCCAGCTGGCTCAGTCAGCAAAGCATGCAACTACACCTCCTCGGGATCATGAGTTCAAGCCCCACATTGGGCCTAGAGCTTGCTTTAAAAAAAAAAATGGGGGGACCGCACCTGGGTGGCCCAGTCAGTTGAGCATCCGACTTCAGCTCAGGTCATGATCTCACAGCTTTTGAGTTCGAGCCCCACATCGGGCTTGCTGCTGTCAGTCTGTCAGCACACAGCCCACTTCAGATCCTCTGTCCCCCTCTCTCAGCCCCTCTCCCGCCTGTGCTCTCCCCCAAAATAAATATTTTTTTAAAAAGTGGGGTGCCTGGGTGGCTCAGTTGGTTAAGTATCTGACTCTTGATTTCGGCTCAGGTCAAGATCTCATGCTTTGTGAGATCAAGCCCCGCACTGGGGTCTGTGTGCTGACAGCATAGAGCCTGCTTGGGATTCTCTTTCTCCCTCTCTCTCTCTGCCCCCTCCTGCTCATGCTGCCCTCCCTCCCTCTCCCTCTCTCTCTCAAAATAAATTTAAGAAGTAAACTTATTTTTTAAAAAAGCTCTAAAACACACACATATGCGGGGGCGGGGGGAGAGAGAGAAATGCACCCACTGCTCCTTGCTAGTACTACACTTAGGAAGACAAGACTTGCAGGAATTTTAAAAATAAACAATTTTGAGAAAAGGACACGTGGCAGGGATTTCAAAGGTCCTGAACCAGCGTCATACAAAAGCAGTGTCTAGTCATATACACCATTTCTTATAACGCTTCTATACATCTGAAAATAAGATAGAAAAACAAAACTAGCAAACAGGTGGGTGCTGGGTCCAGCTGAATCAGTGCAGGTGCTTCATGCAGAGCAAGAACTCAACAGGAGTCAGAGCTCCACGGAGAGGAGGTAATTAGATACCTTTGTGTACAAAGTAAAAGAGAAAAACAAAGTATGCCAAGTAAAGAAATAAATGCAGTTTACAGTTTCAAATTCAACTTTTTTAAAAAAGATTTTCATTTTTAAGTAATCTCTGCACCCAAACAAACAAACATTAAGAAACAAAGAAAGAAAGAAAGAGAGAGAAAGGAAATGGGCAAAATGAAAACAAGAAACCTTATTTTCTTTTGCAAAAAGGAAGCACCTCTGGCAAGTTAGAATTTACATGAAAACAAATAAAGGAAACTACAAAATTTTTCATCAGTATTGTCTATCAAGCAACAGCTGATAGAGTTTATGCTTAGATGTTGTAACAAACCTCTTATTATAAACCTCATAAGTTTCCCAATTCTGACACTTAATAAAAGTTTGTTCTTTGTCACTTGAAAGGCAGATGGTAGGATTTAAATTTTAAAATTCCCCAGGGCACATACCTGAAAGGTGAAGTGGGGAGGAGGCAGATTTCCTGGTCCAGGATGGCACCATGCTTCATACCTGTACCCACATCTCTGAGTTTACACATGGACTTCAGTTAATGTCCTGCAGGTTTGTCACAAACAGGATCGCGGCTGGTGATTTACTCCGCTCTCTGACAGCCATAATCACAACAGAACCTCACCTTCTATGTACCCCCAGTTGGCCCAACACCTCTTCATACACAGAATTCTGTTCTGTTTCCAAATGGAACTCCTAAGTACTTAAAAAAAAAAAAAAAAAAAGCAACTTGCTAATAAGTCCTCTCTTCAGTGTTCCTGAGACATGGAGAAGTATAAATCCAGAGTTTTCTTTTTTGTTTTCTTTTTTTCTTTTTTTGAGAGTGAGAAAGAGAGTGCACACATAAGCAAGGGAGGGGCAGAGGAAGAGACAGAATCTTAAGCAGGCTCCACACTCAGCACAGAGCCCGACACAGGGCTTGATCCCATGATCCTAGGTTGGTGACCTGAGCCAAGATCAAGGGTTGGACACTTGGGGCATCTGGGTGGCTCAGTCAGTTAGGTGTCTGACTCTTGATTTCAGCTCAAGTTATGATCTCACAGTTCATGGGTTTGAGCCCTGCATCAGGCTCTGTGCTGACAGTGCCTGCTTAGGATCCTCTGTCTCCCTCTGTCTCTGCCCCTCCCCTGCTCATGCTCACATTCTCTCTCCCTCTCAAAAATAAATAAATTAACTTTAAAAAAAAAAAAAAAAGGAGTCAGACACTCAACTGACTGAGCCACCCAGGTACCCCCAGAGTTTTCATTTTTCAGCAGGCTTAGTAAGATATCCTGAAGACCTGAAGGTGGCCATCAGTTAGCTCCAGGGTTCTTTCCCTTCTTTACCGGGGCTGCACCAGAGCACACACACTGGTCTGGATTCCAATCCTGATCCACAGTTACCAGATGGGAGAACCTGGACAAGTTAGGTTTGAGCCTGTTTCCTCACTTTAAAAAATCAAGACAAGGGGCGCCAAGACTGGGTGGCTCAGTCAGTTGAGCGTCCAACTTCGGCTCAGGTCGTGATCTCACGGCTTGTGGGTTCGAGCCCTGCGTTGGGCTCTGTGCTGACAGCTTGGAGCCTGCAGCCTGCTTCAGAATCTGTGCCTCCCTCTCTCTCTGCCCCTAACCCACTTGCATTCTGTCTCTGTCTCTCTCAAAAATAAATAAACATCAAAAAAAAATTTTTTTAATCAAAACAATACCTATAACTCACAGGTGTAAATAAGACAAAGAAAAGGTGTCCTAGACAGCATGTAGCACAGGACTGGTATTTAATAAACTTGAGCTAAATGTAATATAATTAGTGTACTGAATTCTGCTAAGCTCTATGAAAGAGTCTCAGTATGACAAGTAAAAAGCACTACTGTCTCATCCTGTAGTAGAAAAATGAGCATACAGAAGAGTACCAGAAAACACTATGAAAGCAGAGCCTCCGCTCCCTAAAGCACCAGTGCAACTATCTGCAGAATGGCCAAGTGGATTTCATTTATTTCCTACCTGTCAGAGTCCGAGGCACAATACAGGCCAGCATCTACCTGCCCAGAGGTGAGTCCAGCAACAGGTCTGAGGCACTAGGTCAACTTGGGGTTTGGAGGCAGACCCTTCCTCCTCTGCTATGGAAGAGATTACTCCCCAGATGCCTAGTTTTGAAATTGCACCAGCTCTGCTCCCACTCCTAAAGCCAGAGTTCATGCTAACCAGGTCCTTAGAATGGCCACGAGGCTTCTTATCAGTCACCAAATGTTCCTAGTCTAGGCCCAAAACCAACAATCAATTTCCTCTTCCCACATCACCATTTATCTAACATTCTCCCTGATGTTGCAATAAGTTTCCTAACATCAGCCCTCATGGGTGTTTTATTTTTCCTGTAGGTTGAATGCAAACAATAACATGCAGGCAGAGGCAGGTGCTGCATTATAACCGGGGGGCTGGGGAGCCGACTGCCCTGTAAACTGACCCTCCTATGGAAGGCGGCATGTCCACATTGCTAGGGCAGGTCCAGAGAGGCAAGAGGAAATGACGGCAGGAGACAAGGGAATGCTGCATGGAGCCACTTTTCCAATTAGGAAGCTGCTGCATAAGGCTGCAGAAGCTTCCCCATCATCAGCACAAACTTGGTTGCTGGTAATCTGGGTCGGCTTTTAGGGTCTTTCTGAGTCTGGAAAACACTGTTTAGAGGACTGTGGCAAATACTCTCTCCTTGACCCAACTCACTTGGACCCCCATCCTTGTCAGGTCTGCATAGCCCAGTTTAGCAAGAATCCTGCTAAGTCAGTTTAGAGAGAATCCTCCTACCCTTTCAGATCACCCTCATTATCTGATCAAATTCCTCATCCCCTAAGGTCCTTGAGGTAACACTTGATCGCTCTGGCCTGCCTCCAGCAAGAATCCTGTTAGCTTAGCAAGAATTCCCCCTACCCTAGATGTCTCCTCTTAGTAACTTTCCATCCACCTCTCCAGCCGGCTCCTATACTAGGAACTGCCACTTGTTCTTGCTGTATTCAAAGCTGAGCCCGATCTCTCCCTCACACTGCAACAGTCCTGAAAACCATCACAATTCTGCACCTGTCACAACAATCCTGAATAAAGTCTTCATCATTTTAACTTATGTCAGAATAACTTTTTCTTTAACAATGGCTAGCAGTTAAATGGTGGCCCCTCAAAAGTTATGTTACATCCTAATGCCCAGAACCTGTATGAACTTACACAGCAAAAGAGTGGATACTGCCTTATTGGGCCCTAAATGCAATCACATGTATCCTTTTAAGACAGAGGCAGAGAGAGTCTGGGGACATGCACACAGAAGAGGAAACAGCAATTCAAGACAGAAGCAAAGATTGGAGTTGTGTGGCCTCAAGCCAAGAAATACCTGTGACCTACAGTAGCTGTAAGAGTCTAGGAACAGAATCTCTAGAGCCTTTGGAGAGAGCCTGCCCTGCCAACAGCTTGATTTTGGACTTTCAGTTTATAGAACCGTGAGAGAATAAATTTCTGTTGTTTTATGCCACCCTGTTTGTGGTAACTTGTTACAACAGCTACAGGAAAATAATACAGGGATAGAACTATGTCTCAGTCCAACAAAATACCACAGGTGGGTGGCTTATCAACAACAGAAATTTATTTCTCACAGCTGAGGAGGCTGAGAAGTCTAGGATCAAGGTGCCAGCCGGGTCAGTGTCAGTTGAGAGCTCACTTTCTGTTTCACAGCATCTTTCCGCTGTGTCCTTACATGGTGGGAAAGAGAAGGGAGCTCTCTGGGACCACTTTTATAAAGGCATTTATTCCCTTCATGCAGGCTCCACCCTCATGAGCTAATAACCTCTCAAATGCCCAACCTCCAAAGACCATCACCTTGGGGATTAGGTTTCAACATTCAGGACAAACATTCAGACCATAGCAAAGTGAGAAGTGGGTTTTGCAGCCAGCTGAAGTGTTAAGGAGGAACACATTCTAACCTACCACTTGACATTTTTATAATAAGCCTGAATTATTTTTGTAATGAAAATTAATAATTAAAAACCATAAAACATTGAGTATATGTGAAATTTAGGTCATGGAGGAGAGCAAAGATATAAGAAGGTATTGTGCAGGTCAGAAAGACAGCTGAGGAGACACAAGACTGTTAGCTGCTCTTTCTCAACCCAAAGAAATAAAATTTAATTTGATCCCCCAATGTATTTCTATCCCATTAAAGAAAAGAATAAGGTATCAAATGTTCCAGTTCTTCTCAAAGAAGAGCATGATGTGGGAGAGTTTGTTCTAGAATCTGAACCCCTGAGTCTCTGAAACCATAGACTAGTTTTGTGTTGAGGAACATGATTTTTTTCACCTGGTTCAAAGATGTTCACTACACGTTCCAGGAATGATTATACATTAATTGATGATTTCAAGGAAATAAAATGCCATGAAAATAGGGGCGCCTGACTGGCTCGATTGGTGGAGCATGCAACTCTTAATCTCAGGGTTTTGAGTTCGAGTGTCACATTGGGCTCAGAGTTTAGTTAATATATATATTTTTTATTTTTATTTTTAGTTTATTTTATTTACTTATTTTGAGAGAGAGAGAACACAAGCAGAGGAAGAGGGCAGAAAGAAGGAGAGAGAGAGAATCTCAAGCAGGATCCGCACTGTCAGCACAGAGACTGATGCAGGGTTCAAACTCACGAACTGCAAGATCATGACCTGAGCTGAGATCAAGAGTCAGATGCTGGGGCGCCTGGGTGGCGCAGTCGGTTCAGCGTCCGACTTCAGCCAGGTCACGATCTCGCGGTCCGTGAGTTCGAGCCCCGCGTCGGGCTCTGGGCTGATGGCTCAGAGCCTGGAGCCTGTTTCCAATTCTGTGTCTCCCTCTCTCTCTGCCCCTCCCCCGTTCATGCTCTGTCTCTCTCTGTCCCAAAAAATTAATAAACGTTGAAAAAAAAATGTTAAAAAAAAAAAAGAGTCAGATGCTTAACTGAGCCACCCACGTACCCCTAAAATATATTTTTAAAAGCCATTAAATTATATATATATATATATATATATATATATATATATATATATATATATATATATTAGGAAAATGCAGTGAGAACTGCAAGTTCAAGAACAAGATGTGCGAAGGGACTAAAGCAATCCTCCAGTGGGTGTGGGTATGTATGGGCTTCTCCAGGGACAATAACCAGGGAACATTTACACTCTCCCCATATCCACACAAGAATGTAGCCACCTCATTCTGTGTTTTTTGTAACCCAGTGTTAAAAGCCATTACCTAAGAGGCAGTGCAATATACTATCACATGACCCTTTAAAAACCCATTACTCAAACCACCACAAAGGCAAAGCGTCAGCTAACAAACTTTCCAGCCCTATATCCCCTGTTACTTCTGCTCACAAAATGTGTGCTCCAGCCAGACAGCTTGTCTTTTTTCAAATAGGGCTTTGGCTTCTCTGTACTTTCTCCAGATTCGTCCTCCCTTTAGCAGGTTATGGCTGTGGAAATCAAGGCTGTGTTTTTTTCTTTCCAGGAAAAAAAAAGTGCTTGCATATAGAATTACAATTTTTGCATATTTTGATGAGTTTATGGATTTCCCTAAAGCAGATCTATGAATTATATAAGGATCTTTATATTCCATATTAAAATCATGCCATAATAGTGTTTTCCCCCAGACTACTCTTCTTTTTTTTTTTTAATGTTTACTTTTGAGAGAGAGAGAGAGAGAGAGAGAGGGACCGCGAGCAGGGGAGGGGCAGAGAGAGACGGAGACACAGAATCTGAAGCAGGCTCCAGGCTCTGAGCTGTCAGCACAGAGCCTGACTTGGGGCTTGAACTCACAAACCATGAGATCATGACCTGAGCTGAAGTTGGCGCTTAACCTAATGAGCCACCCAGGCGCCCCCTCCCCCAGACTACTCTTCTACATTAAAATTATTTTCAGAGGCATCTTGGTTAAGTGCCAACTTCAGCTCAGGTCGTGATCTCACAATCCATGAGTTCAAGCCCCATCTTGGGCTCTGTGCTGACAGCTCAGAGCCTGGAGCTTGCTTCAGATCCTGTGTCTCCCTCTCTCTCTACCCCTGCCCTATTCGCACTCTGTCTCTCTGTCTCTGTCTCTCTCTCAAAAGTAAATATTTTTTAAAAAATTTTTTTAAATTATTTTCAGAAAATTTTATGCCCAGGCCAGGATCCCTAAGATAGAGGACTTAAAAAAAAAAAAAAAAAGTTTCCCAGGACTGCCATAACAAATTACCATGAACCTGGTGGCTTACCACAACAGAATTTTATTCTGTCACAGTTCTAGAAGTCACAACTCCAAAATCAAGGGGTGGGCTGGCCTGTACTCCTTCTGGAAACTCTTGAGGAAAATTCCTCCTTGCCTCTGCCAGTTTCTGGTGGCCACAGCATTTGGCATTCCTTGACTTGTAACCTCATCACCCCCATCTCTGCTTCCCTGGTCACATGGTCTCCTCTCCTTCTGTCTCTGTCAAATCTCCCCCTGCCTCACGCTTAAAAGCATGCTTGCCATTGAATTTAGGGCTCACCCAGTTAATCCAGGATGATCCCATCCCAGAATCTTTCCCTTAATCACATCTGAATAAACCATTTTTCCAAATAATGAAACATTCCCAGGTTCCAGGGATTAGGACATGGATTAAATTTTCAACCCACTACAACACAGGCCAAGCTGATCTGTGACCTCTCACTGGTAGCCCTCTCTGATCTTATTTTCCGACCACAGAAGATGGTTTTCTGTTCTCTCAGACACCGCCTACAGCTTCTTAGCTGTGCTGGGTCCAGAGGGATCAGCCGGCCCACTGTTTCTCCAAAGTGAACCTCACTGGGTAGGAAAGAGGTAAGTACATATCTTCCTCACTGCAACCACCACACTGTCACTATAACCTCTGTGCCTATGCCCCCCACTCTCACCTGAGCATCTCGAGGGCAGGGCCCATGGCTTACTCACCTTTGGATCCCTGCCCCTGACTACAGTACCTGTAAATAATAGGTGCTGAAATGTCAAATAAAAATGACTATATCTGAACCACATGAATATCGCTACTCACCAGGAGGTGATGCATATCTGGGACACACCATGCCTGGTAGGGAAGATAAATATTTCTGGGGTTCTCACCCATTCCACCACCAACAGTCTCTATCAGTAACACCCATGAAGCTGTTTTAATGACCCAGTAATGGGCAGATAACAACAGCTTGAAAAACACTGACCCAGGTGATCACCAGGGTCTTTTTCAGTCCTAAATTCTATGATAACCAACAACTGGAAAAACAAACCGGTGTGCAATAGAATTATGGTGATCTGAGCACTTGGAAAGCCAAGATTAAGAAAAAATGCCTACATAAATGCAAGGTGCTTAGAAAGGACCGGACAAAATAAGATGTGAGCTTTGGGTAGCATACTTTGGTCATGTTGTTTGCAGGGAATAAATGTATTAAACAAAACCACAAACCCCTGCATGATACTGGCCGTGAAACCCCTGAGTAGCAAGTGGCTGTAAGGGTTCTGGCCACCTTTGGTGGCTATCAGTACCCTCAACCCTAAGCCCTACTCAAGTCCACCCCAAGCCACCAGGTCTTCACAACATTTTCACAAAAACATTCGAAGAGCTCAGCAACTTCAAATGACCTTCAAGTTACCATTAGACACAGAAACTTCCCCAAGCCTGCAGCCTTCTCAGTTCCTGTTGACGGTCCTCTAAGCCCCCCATACCCCCTCCTACACCCCCACCCCTGGCTCTCAGCAGCTTTCCAAATCCCCATTAAATGTTATCTGATACAATCTTAAGGTATTCTTTTTATTTTTAATTTTTTTAAGTTTACTTATTTTGAGAGACAGAGCCAGCACAAGCAGGGGAGAGGCAGAGAGAAAGGGAGAGCAAGAATCCCAAGCAGGCTCCCCACCATCAGCACAGAGCCCAACGTGGGGCTCGAACTCACGAACCGTGAGATCATGACTGAGCTGAAACCAAGAACTGGATGCTTAACACACCGCACCACCCAGTCGCCCCTAGAATAATCAGGCACTCTTATATCGATCTGGAATTCTGGGAAACCAAAAAACTTATAAAATTTAAGAGAATGAACTCTTAATTATAACATTTTAGGCACCCAGGAATCAGTAGACATTTTAAAGAAAATCTTTTCTGGACCCCTTCAGAATGCACTGCCTAGGGAGGCACCTCTCTATGTACTTGAAAGTGAGCCAGCACTGGCCACAGATAGATCAATCCATGGGCAGCTGGCATCCTTAATAATGAACAACTTCCTTCTGTTCTGTCAAGAGCAGAGACAAAGACATGATTCAGGGACACTCAAATTGAATTATTGTCTTTGTTTAAACCTTCCCTCTCAGGCTGAGCTGCCAGCTGCAGCAGCCAGTCCAGAGAAGGATAAAAATCCGCAAAAGCAGAGCTGTTTAAGTGACCAGGCGACCAACACAAGGCACTCTGCCTCCATCTCCTGACAGGCCCCGTGGCACGGAGACCCTTCCAGAGGTGATGCTCCAGGCATGGAAAGCCTGCCCTGGACCCAGCATTAAGAGGAAGGCAATGTGCTTTCCACCGTGAAAGGGCTGTTAAGTCCCCACCAAGGTTACCAGTCAGATCACGCTCAACAACAAACCACCTCAGGAACACAGTTTCCAAAGTATGGGTGGGTCATGTCCTATTTATGGGTCATGAAAATAAATTAGTGGATAACAAGCAGCATTTTAAAGAATGAAACAGAACAGAAAAGGGGTGCCTGGGTGGCTCAGTTGCCTAAGCGTCTGACTCTAACTCAGGTCATGATCTCACAGTTCATGAGTTTGAACCCCACATTGGGTCTGCACTGTCAGCACAGAGCCTGCTTAGGATCCTCTGTCCCCTCCCTCTGCCCTGCCCTGTTTACACGCATGCACTCTCTCCTTCTCTCTCTCAAAAATAAGTAAGCATTAAAAGAAAAAGAAATGGAACAGAAAATATCAAAATCTGCATATATTTTAGGGAACAATTTTCTTACTTGTATGTGTATTTATACTTGTATGCGTACATACTAGGTTACTATGTAAAATGCATTTCTTACAGTGGGTCATAGTCCAAGGTTGGAAAGCCACTATTCTTGAGCAAAAATGAATCAAGTATTCAATCCACAAAAAAATAATAAAAATATAACCAACATTTCTTTTTAGAATACAAATAATTATCAAAAGTACCTTGGCCACCCTTTCCCAAGCATAGTTCTGAGGTTCTAAGAAGGATTTTCAGAAACTTGAGAATTTTCAATGAGAATTTTGTGTTCTTAATGAGAATCTAAACTGAACATATTTGGAATCATCTGGATGTCTCCCTCATAATTACGTTCGGTCATGTGGTTTAAATGTTCATGGTTGCACTTGTGTTTGAAATCAAAGGCAAGTGGGTGGATAGCTGAGAAGCTTCATCTAGCAACACCATGCTGGATACACAACAAGGCTATGGCATGCCGTACACGGGGTCTCAGTCATCCAGACAGAAATGATGTGTGGAAGAACTGAGTCATCACCCAGCAACTGGTAGCACAGGCCTGCTGAACAAGGACCCTGGGCCACAGCACTCACTACAAAGTCAAGTAGCACAGAGGACACGAGTACACTACGGATCCCATCTCTGTATATACCAACCTGCAACAACTTCTTCATGGTAAAAGTAAAAACTGCACAATGAAATAAGTAACGTTTACATACCACAGAATGAAGAGTTGACAGTGTTTTATAAACTATATATTTTTCATGATGGTCACTTAAAAGCTGCATAATGCTGCATTATGTTACTATATCAATAAGTTGCTAATTCTATCCTTAATATTGAATGTTTAATATACAACCAAATACTTAAAATGCATGTTCTTAACTAATAAGATTTATTGGTTTGTTCTGGTTATAAGAGTAATATAGTTCATTATAAAAAAAAAAAAAATTAGGAAAGGGTGCCTGGATGGCCCAGTTAGTTAAGTGTCCGACTTTGGTCACATTTCCTACATTTTTTTTTCCTTCCAGTATGTCTACAAGTTAAATTGGGTTGGGGGAAGAGTGTGTGAAGACCACTTGCGGGTTACACACTCACATCCTCTCACACACAAATAATTCTTGATCAACAAAGAAGTTATAGCACAGAAAATACCAACTGGCAGGTGATATACCTTGTTTTTTTATTTGACTATGGAATGTTTTATTGACTTTGTCTTGTCGCTGATTCATTTCCCTAATTATGCTTGCCCTAGAGCAATATTAAATTAGTTTATATTCCCAATTATTGGAAGGGGTGGGGGTCCCAGAACACACAGGATATTAGAAGGAAGCCAAGCTAAATTTTTTGCTTCAGCAGAGGGAAGTTGTTAGGAGTGAATATTGAGACAATTTTCCTGGAAGGCAATTCAGCAGTATGTATCCAAAGCCTCAAACTGTTGTTTGCTCTTTGGCCTAGAAATTCCACTTTGAGGAACTGATATGAAAGTAATAACTCTGGATGTCAAAAAAGATTCAGTTGCAAGAATGTCAAATACCAGGGGATTGGTTAGCAGAGACGGTATGGTCATATAATGATGCCAGTGCTGAAAACAGGATGGTACCTCTCAGATATTGAGTGCTTACTTTATACAAGACTCTTTTCTAATCACTCAACATCTATTATCCCATTTAACTCTCAAAACATTCTAATGTAGTTGGTAATATTATTCTCCCCATTTTACAGAAGAGTAAACCAAAGCAGAAAGAAGTGAACTGTCCAGCTAATAAGAGGCAGGGCTGAGGTAGGAAGCCAGAGTTTGACTCTAAAGTATGTGCTCTTTGATTCCATTCTCCCAATGGATCACCAGCAGTCATGTAAAAGTATGTAGTATCTATGTTAGAGAAATGTGCTCATGAGATAATGTGACATGAACAAAGCAGGTTACATAAATCATCACATACTGGGGCGCCTGGCTGGCTCAGTTGGTAGAGCATGCAACTCTTGATCTCAGGGTTATGGGTTCAAGACCCACATTAGGCGTAGAGCCTAGTTAATTTAAAAAACAAAACAAAATATACTGGAGCTCCCATTTTTGTCAAATTTGTAAGACTGGCATGGTATATATACTGGAATATATATAAATATATATATACTGGAATATATATAAATATATATATATATATACACATACAAATATATATATATACACACACATATATAGTAATTATTATATAGTAGAGAATATATATATATATACATATATATATATACACACACATACACATATATAGTATTTACTGGGTTTTTTGGTTATTTATTTGATTTTTTTAGTTAAATACATTATTTGTGTAATTACAAACAACACATCAGTTTAAAAATATGTTCCAGGTAATCTTACAGTTTAGTTATTGAGAGTTGGATATATGTGCAACATCATAGCAAATTTCTGGTGAGGATTTGTAATTCACATCTCTATTGCCTTTTACAAAAAAGACAATCCTAAGAGAAGTTTTTATGTGAGACTTTGATTTAATAACACTTCAATGGCAAATAAAAAGTAATTTAATCACACCAAACAATCTAAGAATTCAGAAATCCAGGAATTTTTATTCCAGCCCAAATCCCTTCTGCCTCATCAAGGCCCCTGGTCTGACCTCTGACCACTGGCAGGCAGATTTTCAGGGCACCACCTGCCTCCACAATGACCCCTTCCCAACAGACGGTGCCCTGCAGCAGGGCAGTGAGATGAGACAGCTGCCTTTCTCTCAGCGGAAGAGTCCAGGCCCTAGATGCCAGGCCTGTGGCCACAATAAACCCACTTCAACACTCTGAGGAAAAAAGGACGTAAAGGAAAATCCAAAGCCAACCAAAAAGCCAGGCCTGGCTCTGCACCTGTTTTTGAACAGTATCAGTATGTTTTTTCCTGTGTTTAGAGCAGGGACTTGACCCCAGCAATAAAGCTCTGAATCCCAGTTGCCATGGCAGGAGTGCCTTACCCCAGCATTACTGGGTCTGACTTCACTTCCAACAACACAGTGCTTAATGCTAAATGTGAGATACAGACATTAAGTGTAATAGTTCAGTAACACTTTGGATGTTTTCAATGCCCTGCTTACGAACTTGAGAGAAATAGAGCTGAAAGAATCGTAGTGATCATCCCCTCTAATGTTTCTCAGTTGGTGTGCCATTGGCATTTGGAGTGGGCCAATTCTTCACTGGGCTAAGTAGCATTTCAAGATTTCTAATTTCTGGGGTTCTCAACCATTAGTGTCCCCATACACTGTGACAATTAAAAATGGTTCCCCCCACACACATTTCCAAGTGTCCTTTAAAGGACAGAACCACCCCTGCTTGAGAACCATTGATTTAGTCCATCACTGAGGTCCAGAGAAGTTAGTCATTTGCCCACCGCCACTTGGGTAGCTAGACACAGATCCTGTATCTCACAACACTTAGTTTTCTGTTCTTTCCACTGTACCAAACTCTCTTATGTTCATTAGAGCATAAGACACTTAAAAATAGACTTTACACTCGGGGCTCCTGGGTGGCTCAGTTGGTTAGGCACCCGACTTCAGCTCAGGTCATGATCTCGTGGTTCGTGAGTTTGAGCTCCGCGTCAGGCTCTATGCTAACAGCTCAGAGAGTGGAGCCTGCTTCAGATTCTGATTCTCTTCAGATTCTCCCTCTCTCTGCCCCTTGCCTGTTCATACTCTCTCTCTCTCTCTGTCTCAAAGAATAAATATTTTAAAACAATTTTTAGATAGACTTTATAATGAGAGGATTTATACATCTAAGACTGATTAAATGAGCTTTTTTTTCAATTTCATTAAGGATATTCTAATATAAAAGCATAATTCTATTACTATAATTACTTTTAAAAAGAGCAAAAAAGTATCTGAACTAACAACCACCAATCAAGGCTTCAGGATGCATTGTGTACTGAAGTCATACTACAAAGATGAGTATCTATGAGACAGAGAGAGAGAGACAGAGCAAGAGAGAAGGAGAAGGGGCAGAGAGGTAGGGGGACAGGGTCTGGAAATATTTGCATTTTATTAAGAAAGTGTTTTCCTAAAAGTATCATCTCTGCAAGCAGTCAGGAAAGTGGGTCCTATGTGGGATATTTATTTTACAAAATAAAACTCTTTATTTCAAGACTTTTTAAAATTAAGATTCTTCTCTAACTCAATCGAGCACTCGTTCCAAATGTAAAATCTAAACTTATATTTTAAATAATTCCTTGCTAGTTCTTAAAGGATCTGTAACAAAATCAGTCCAAAGCATGACATATACCTTCTTACATGATAAGAGCACCCAAAATTTTATAAGTCACTTTGTTACATTTAGGACATTAGCACTACATAAATATGTCCACTGAAGTTTCAGAGGGGAAAAAAATCAGCATATCCCCATTTTTTTAGCAGTGGTTCATTCATGTGATTCTTCTAATGGTATGTGACTTTCCCCTTGTTTCTCTAACTTATATAGAGCACATAGCAATATTTCCTTTATGAGTTACACAATTTACCGTCACTACAAGGAAAGGGGAGGGGGGAGGAAAGGTAATTAAGTTTAGAGACAGAGAAGGAGAGAAAAAGGGAGAGAGAACTGGCCTCCAGAAAACACAATGAGAAAAATAAAATTATCCTACAGAAATTTCAGGTAAAATTCAAAAAGTTCTTGTATATGCACATACATATGGGCAAATGTGATTGTTTCTTTTCAGTATTCTTTTTCATTTCAAAAACCTTTATAGGGCCTATGTTTACATCGAGGACAGAGTGAGGTCCAAAGAGACCACTCCCACTGCATGTGGCTGGAAGAACTTTCCAGCCCACGATCACTGCCCCAAATGGAACAGTTTTATAACACAGCTAATCTGGGGGCTTACCTCTGCAGCCAGGATGCTCAGGAGCCTCCCTGCAGCCCTTCCGGGGCTGGGGCTTTGTGTGGTTGGAGAGCTTGTGGGAAGGTCTGCTGAGGATCAGCCTTGGGGCCCCTCAACAATTTACATGTCAATGATCAAACCAAAGTTCCTCCAACTCCGGTGGCCAGGGCCCCTTTGGACAGCAAGGCTCTGAGTTTTGTCCTTCTCTCTTCTCCACGGGGCCTTGAATCGGCTGCCAGCAGGCATCTGGCAAACTCATTATGAGGGATTTGTCACCCTCCTCAAGCCCTGAGCCTAGGTAAATACATCAGCAATGGGCAGGCAGGCTTTTCAAATGATCCGACTGACACCATGCTGGGAGAGATGAATGCTTCAGATAAGATGACAGAATCAGAATTCCAAAAGCAGTCTGGGTTGAGAAAAATGAGCCGAAAGGAAAAAAGATTTCAGAGAAATAGACGCTACATCTTTCATTTAAGCTCCAAGAGCAACTGCTCTGGGGTTTTAGTTTGTTTACAAGTCGATATGAGACAATGGTGTGATGTGGATGCCAAAACCAACCAAACAAACAAACTTACTTGCAGGATTCATTACCAGAAAGGCAGTATTATAAACACAGATGGATGAAGGAGAATAGGTGGCCTGCATACTATTCTACAGAGAAGATTGGGTAACCAAGAGAGCAAAAATTCTAGGAATCCTGTCCTATGAGAAAGAAATGATTTGGACAGGGAGGGGGCGGAGAACAGCCATCCTCCATACAAGGAAGGTACCAAGAGTAGATTTATTCTGGGGGCTCCAGACAGCAGAACAAAGGATTGATGGTTGGATGAAGACAGCATCTGCATAAGCACAGGAGAGTTTTCTAACAATGAAAATCTCTGGCCCCAAGGAGTCAGTGGTAAGGGAACTTTCCTGCAGGGCCATGTTTGGGGACTCCCATTCTCACCCGGAGGCCGACCGGCTTCCATGACTTCCTTAGCATTAATATGAGAAGATAACCTTGAGTACAGATTCTCAAGATTTTTAGAGCTGGAAACAAAAATGACTATGAAATAAAAATATGGATTTTTAAAAGGGGCAACAAAATCTGTGTAATGTAGAAAGACTGATTTATATTGGGATGGGCCGCTCTGATAATGCTCAAAAACAGTCCAAGCATTAGTCATTTCTGAAATTACAAAACGCAGATCATTGACCCATTTATTGTGGTTTGAAAATGCCAAGGTTGGCTCCCTGGATCCCATTCCCTTAAATTCCTTTTCCTTTCTCTCTCCACTTCTCAAAAAGCTGCTAATATAATTTGGATCACTTACAGCACTTACATTTAGAAAAGGTTTTACGGTCAATTGAATTTTATGAATATTTCATAGGGCAGAATCTCACTGCTGGTCTAGGACTTTAAAAGCAGAGAAAAGGAGGGAGTTCCTAGGGAGTGCCTTCCAAATGTGTCTGCAAGGGCCTGCGTGGCCCCCTGACTGTTTCCAGCTTACAAACGGAAGGATAAAAGCCCTTCCTTCCCTGGGAAGTGGACCTTTCTGCCTATGTTGTGGAGAATCATAAGAACTGCTTTGACCCACACTGCCCCCTTGGCACCGTTCTGGGTACAAAGCTGACTCGGATGTGACTTTATCAAGCCTCCTCACATAGGAAAAGACACCAGCACCACTGCCACCAACACCACCACAGTACCAAATGACATTGTTTATAGAAGTTATCGACACTCTCTCTCTATATATATAGATTTTTATATATATATATATATATATATATATATATATATATATATATATATTCACAATTTTGGTAATTACTGACAAATTACCCTCCAAATAGATTGTTCCAATTTATACCCCCACCAACATCATATGGAAGTGCCCATTTTCCTACCTGTTTTATCTTTGAGAACTTGATGGAGGGGAGAGAGAATCGGATTCTTGTTAAAACTCTGTATTTCATTTACTGTTAGTGAAGTTAAGTATCATTATATTTTTTACATGCTAGGAAAAAAATTTGGTGAAATACCCTAAATTGCAGACCATGGTTGCTTTCATTTATTTATTTATTTTAAGTAGGCTTCACGCAGGAGCGCCCTGGGTGGCTCAGTCAGCTAGGTGTCTGACTTAGGCTCAGGTCATGATCTCACAGTTCGTGAGTTCCAGCCCACTACATGTGAGCTCGAGCCCCACTTTGGGCTCTGAATTCTCTCTCCCTCTCTCTCTGCCCCTCACTCACTCATGCTCTCTCTAAAAAAAAAAGAAGAAGAAGAAGAAAGAAAAAGAAACACCTATATGTAAAAAAAGATATACATTACACGATTATTTATAACAACAAAAAACATTGGAAACCGACATCAGGGGACCTTTCATACAGTAAAAGAGCATGATTCAATAAACCAGGAATCCTCCATCTGGTGGAATATTACATTGCCCTAAAAATGTTGTTTCAAGGTTAGCATCCTTATCTCAGTAATGCATTATTGGTAATCTACCCTAAAGAAATAATCCAAAAACACAGGAAATTGAAAACACCCTAATGTTCAATCAACAATAAAATAGTTAAGTAGGCTCCTATTGGTTCTTCAAAACTAAGCTCACGTGGTACTTCTGGCAAGTGGGCCCTCACTCTGGCCTGGCTCTGGGCTCCTAGAATTGATTTGTTAATAAATTTCACTTGATTAATACGCATTGCCCATCATAGCATGACCCCAGGGTTCTATACATTACGTGCCAATCTCAGCACCTTAAGGACAGGGACCTTGACTTCACTGACTTGGTATTCCCAACATCTATCACAGTGCCCCAGACAAAGTAATCATTTATCCAAACGTCTATATCACGTAAGATGATAAAATCCGCGTACTGGTTTGTTAGGGCTGCTGTAACCAAGCACCACAAAGTGGATGGCTCCAAGAGCAGAAATTTACTGTCTCACAGTTCTGAGGCTAGAACTGTGAAATTAAAATGCCAGCAGGATCAGTTCCTTCTGAGAGTGATACAGGAAGGGCTCCTCACAGGCCTCTCTCCTTGGGTTATGGATGGCCATCTTCTCTATGTCTCTGCACAGCATCTTCCCTGTGTGCATGTATGTCTCCAAATTTCCTCTCTTTATAAAGATACCTGTCATATAGATTAGGATCCACCCTAATGCCTTCACTTTAACTTGATTACCTCTGTAGAGACCTTATTGGCAAATAAGGTCACAATATAGGGTGATGAGAGTTAGGACTTCCACATATGAATTTTGAGGGAAACACAATTCAACCCCTACCAATCAGCAAATTTAGAGATTCATGAGAATCGACAATGATACACAAATACTTATTTTACAATGGTTAGTAAGAAAAAAAGAGTTAAGTATATTTATGTACACAATGAGAGTTATTAATTTGGATTTTTAAAGTTTTTTCAAAGGGTCCATGACCACTAAGAACCATTAATGGTATATTATCTCAAGTATTTTTTTTTTTTAATGTCAAGGTAATAAACCAAAATGTTGAAGGTGTTTGCTGCTGAGTAATAGGATTTGGATGTTTGGGATTATTTCCCAATTTCCTGTAACAGTTTCAAATTACTTTTACAGATGAGAAAAAAAAACCACCTTTCACTTTTTATAAAAAAAGGAAAATTTTTTTTTATTATGCTCTCTTAAAAGGACTTAGAAACAAAGGAAAATGAATATGTTTTATACAAATAGTATAGCTATAAACTGTACAACAAAGAAATGAAACATTAAGAAAAGGCAGGAAGGAAATATATAATGCTCACAAAGTTCATTAACAGAGGTTATAGAAAGAGTTCTGTGTGTGTCTTCCTATCAAAACAATTTTTTGTTTTGTTTTTAAATGTTTATTTTTGAGAAAGAGAGAGAGAGAGAGTGCATGTGCACGAGTGGGGTAGAGACAGAGAGAGAGGGGGACAGAGTTTCTGATGTAGGCTCTGTTCTGACAGCAGACAGCCTGATGTGGAGCTCAAACTCATGACCAAAGTCGGACACTTAACTAACTGGGCCACCCAAGCACCCTTTCCTAATTTTTTTTTTTTTTATAATGAACTATATTACTCTTATAACCAGAACAAACCAATAAATCTTATTAGTTAAGAACATGCATTTTAAGTATTTGGTTGTATATTAAACATTCAATATTAAGGATAGAATTAGCAAGTTACTGATATAGTAACATAATGCAGCATTATGCAGCTTTTAAGTGACCATCATGAAAAATATGCACAAACAGAAAACAGCTTATGAGACACTTCAGTGAAAAAAGTAAAATATGAAAACATATATACACTAATTATCACTGGTAAAATATATATACATATAGATGGTAATTTGCAAAAGTGAAAACCTCTTAAGAGTTGGATTATGCATTATTTTAAGATTCTTTAATATAATTATATTTTCATTTTTAAAGTATGAAAATATTCTTTTCTAAGAATATTTGTATACTGTTTAACACTGTCTAAAACATCTTATAACTTGGGGTGCCTGGGTAGTTTAGTCGGTTGAGCGTCTGACTTTGGCTCAGATCCTGATCTCACAGTTCATGAGTTCAAGCCCCATGTAGGGCTTGCTGCTGTTAGCACAGAGCCTGCTTCAGATCCTCTTCCTCTGTCCCCTTCTCTCTGCCCCTCTCCAACTTGTGCTGTCTCAAAGATGAGATGAGATGAGATAAGATAAGATAAATTTTAAACGTCTTATAACCATTCCAAGAATCAACTTCTGGACTAGAAAATGGCTGGCAAAGACTCAGACTTTCCCGGTTCCCCACACACAACTCCTCAGTACCCATTACCGGTGGTCGGTTTCACTTGCACATGGGTACTTTTGTTTCTAGAGGACAATTTGGCAGCATCTGCTAAGCCTAAAAATGTTCTCTCCCTTTGAGCATTTCCACATCTAGAAATCTGTCCCACAAAAACAATTGTACACATGTACAGATGTAAAGGTAACAAGAACAAACAACTAGTCTACCTGGGGAGGGGGCTCTTTTATAGAGGGCACTGGGGGAAGAACAATTTCATTTGAAAAAGAAGCAGAGACACCTAGAATAACTACTAAATGAAAAACCCATGCAGCTTTGATTTGCTGCCCAGTTTGTCTCTTTCCTTTGATGTATTTATTTCTGGCAACTGACCAGAAACAAGGGTGCTGATTCGACTCTCCACATTCCAATCATATGCATGCCAGTACAGATGCTAACGTACAGACTGAACAGAAATAAGTGTGTTTTAGATTGCTTTCTTTTTAGCTCCCGGCTTCACAAACAGAATTTAGAGTACAGCAACTCTTAATATGAAAACAGTCATGGAATGAGAGCCATATGTGCTCTCATCTTTTCCTTTTTTATTGTTTAAACAGGAAATGTCCAGATCTTAAATTCAAGCTCCTAGGATTTGTTCCCTAAATAAGCTGTGTTTCCATGCATCTACTCATATTTACATACACAGTGTTAGGATTGTCGCTTTCTGACAATTTATAAACTAGACAAATTTCCCCCTTTACGTCAACTCTCTTTATGGTTGACTCAAAGTACAAAAATTCTGATCAGGTCAAGAATACAGTTAAATCAGATCTCCGCAGTGTAGGCTGCAAAGGAGCCAGATTAAAAGCACAAATAATAAATAATTTCAAGCCAAAATGAGATGAATGAAACAAAACACTAGGTTTGTTTCTAGACTATATTCATTGTAACAATGTAGTGGGCAATTTTTCAGATTAACAAAGAAGAGAAGAAATTCTATAAATTATCAATATTTGAGTTCCTCCCAATGAAAATATCTTCATGAACTCTGATGATATCTATTTGTGGACCACTGTACATCATGAACATTTTTTTTTCTGTACATCAAGTTAATGACAGCTTGAGGGATGTGAAGAAAAAAGAGAAAAGGAAGTTAGGTTGGCTGTGCAGTAGCACAGTGCAGCCTACCTGGCAAGGTCTGACACCTTATGGGACACCTCCTGCTGTCCCTGAATCAGCAGCTTTCGAAGTTAGCAGGTGTTATGCCTTGAGTCTCACTATTGTTTGCACTAACCATTGACTGGAACACAAAATTTTTAAAGACCACTCGCATTGGTGATGTTAGTTAGATGTTACTTTCAAAATAACATTAGTACTGGGGGGCCTGGGTGGCTCAGTCGGTTGAGCATCTGACTTCAGCTCAGGTCATGATCTCACGGTTTGTGGGTTTGAGCCCCGCCTCGGGCTCTGTGCTGACAGCTCAGAACCTGGAGCCTGCTTCAGATTCTGTGTCTCCCTCTCTCTCTCGGCACTGCCCCCACCCCCTTCACACTCTGTCTCTCTCTCCTTCAAAAATAAATAAACATTGAAAAAATTTAAAAAAAAATAACATTAGTACTGGTTATACATTTGGTACACAGAAATTTTCTAGTGGGATTTAAAGTTAGTCAACCCCTGAAGGATAAGAATAAAGATGAGATTGGGGCAGCTGGCTTGCTCACTAGGTGGAGCATGTGACTCTTGATCTCAGGGTTGTGAGTTCAAGCCCCACACTGGGTGTAGAGATTGCTTGAAAAAAAAAAATGTAAAATAAATAAATAAATAAATAAATAAAAAGAATAAAAATGAGATTTAGGGGCGCCTGGGTGGCTCAGTTAGTTAAATGCCAACTCTTGAATTCAGCTCAGGTCATGATCTCACCATTCATTAGATTGAGCCCCATATCAGGCTCTGCGCTGACAGCATGGAGCCTGCTTGGGATTCTTTCTCTCCCTCACTCTGTCCCTCCCCTGCTCATTCTCTCTCTCTCTCTCAAAATAAATAAATAGACCTCTTTTTTAAAAAAGATAAGATTTAAAAAGGAAAGAAAAAACAAGAAGTAACATCTTTAAGGTAAAATGTTTTCAATGATGTAATAAACATATGTTTTTAATAAACTTTCTAGCCCTACAGCAGTGCTTACCTTAAGGCAAAAGACATAGGCAAGGGAGGAAAAACTTACAGTGTGCCTCAATTTGAAATTTAGGATGCCAGGTTAGGAAAAAAAAAATCTAATAATGTCTGATTTAAATTAACTCTATTAGGGGCGTGTGGGTGGCCCAGTCGGTTAAGCGTCTAATTTCGGCTCAGGTCATGATCTCACGGTTTGTGAGTTCAAGCCCCGCATTGGGCTCTGTGCTGACAGCTCAGAGCCTGGAGCCTGCTTCAGATTCTGTGTCTCCGCCTCTCTCTCTACCCCTCCCCCCCACTCACACTCTGCCTCTCAAAAATGAATAGATGTTAAAAAAAATTTTTTTAATAAAAATTAAAAAAAAAAGAAACTCTATGAAATACAAAGACAGTACAAGCAGTACAGAATGACAACACAGAGCAAGCTCAGTGACTATGAGGACGGATGAGAGGTCAGACAGCAGGCAGTGGCCTCTCTTCCTCTGGGGCTTTTCCTCACCAGATGTGAGCCCAGGTACCGGGGGCACGAGAACCTTCTTATGAGGATAAGACATGACACAGCAAGTTGGGCTGAGCAATCTGCAGACATGGGAGCAGGGACTGAATGATTTTCTCTGCTTTTCAGAGGGAGACTGTGGGGCAGATGGCCTGAAACAACATGATTCGCCTTGGCCTGCAGAGAAGGCCACTCACAGCCAAAGAGGTACAAAACAAGGAGACCAGGTGAGATGCTGAGATGTTAGCAGCGATAGGGTCCCCCTCTTTATAACCTACAGCCAGGTGCCAATCAACACCCTCACTCCAAGGTTTTCTGGAAGAACCCACAGGCGACACATTCATACTCCCAGCACAGAGGTCCTAAGAGGAGCCAAAAGTAAAGGTCCCAGCAAGTTTTTAACAGGTATGCAATGAAGCAGAACTACTGCCAAAGACAAGGGAAGACCTGGGAAGCGCAGTGACTCCAGTAACCGCCTCCTCCTGTTCCTCTGCAGGTTCCTCCACCCTCAGGCACCTGCAGTGAATTCACTAGCTCTGGGCAGAATCACACTTAGACTTTGACGGTACGGGGCTGTTCTGGAACTCTAGAGAATAAGTCTGTGCATACACAGAGATGCATTTATATTTATGTATGTGGAGATATAAAGGAGGAAGGAAGAGCTGGGGGAAGGAGAGTTATTCCTCATTTAGAAGGAACAGGAGGTGGAACCACCTGACCTCTTAACTAATCCATCATCTATAAGACCTTGTGAAAATATACGTTTACTTGAAGGGAAGGTATTTCAAGAAGATATTCCAATAGACTCTGTGCTCTGGCAATAGACTCTCTTGGAATAGTTTTACTGTAAGAAAAGTCCTATAAAAACTAATTGATAGGGGTTCCTGGGTGGCTCAGTTGGTTAGGCGTCCAACTCTTGATTTAGGCTCAGGTCATGATCTCATGGTTCATGAGCTCAAGCCCCACGTGAGGCTCTGCACTGACAGTATGGAGCCTGCTTGGGATTCTCTCTCTCCTCTCTCTGCCCCTCCCCTATTCTCTCTCTCTCTCTCTCTCTCTCTCTCTCAAAATAAATAAACATTAAAAAAACTAACTGATAAAAGAATTAAGGTTTATCCTGCCTGTTCTATTACAAACTGCACCCCTAGTAGCCAAACAGTAAATGAGATAAAATTTCTCTTTATACTTCAGCTAATAAATAAAGAAATGATGTAATCAGAATATCCATTTAGCAGGGTGCCTGGCTGGCTTAGTTGGTGGAGCATGTGACCCTTGATCTCAGAGTTGTGAGTTCAAGCCCCATGTTGGCTACAGATATGACTTAAATAAATAAATAAATACTAAAAAAAATCCATTTAGCAACACCCAATGGATTAATAGATCTAGATTTAACGCATCAAAGGTTGTGAAAAAAAGAGAAAAAAAAAACAAACAGTACATTCCTTCTGATAAAAAAAACACAGCACCTCTTATAAAGTGGTCTTGTCAATATCAGATAAAGGGTTAGTATCCAAAATCTATAAAGGACTTATCAAACTCAACACCCAAAAAACAAGTAATCCAGTGAAGAAATGGGCAAAAGACATGAATAGACACTTTCCCAAAAAAGACATCCAGATGGCCAACAGACACATGAAAAGATGCTCAACATCACTCATCACCAGGGAAATACAAATCAAAGCCACAATGAGATACCACCTCACAGCTGTCAGAATGCTAAAATTAACAACTCAGGAAACAACAGATGTGGGCGAGGATGCAGAGAAAGGGGAACACTTTTGTACTGCCTGTGGGAATGCAAACTGGTGCAGCCACTCTGGAAAACAGTATGGAGGTTCCTTAAAAAATTAAAAATAGAACTACTCTACAACCCAGCAGTTGGATTACTAGCTATTTATCCAAAGGATACAAAAAGGCTAATTTGAAGAGGTACATGACTAGCAGCACTATCGACAATAGCCAAAGTATGGAAAGAGCCTGAATGTCCATTGACTGATGAATGGATAAAGAAGATGTTATAATACATACACGTACACAATGGAATATTACTCGGTGATCAAAAAGAATGACATCTTGCCATTTGCAACAATGTGTATGGAAGTAGAGTGTATTATGCTAAGCTAAATAAGTCAATCAGAGAAAGACAAATATCCGATGATTTCAAGAAACAAAACAGATGAACACAGGGAAAGGGAAGGAAAAATAAGATAAAAACAGAGAGGGAGACAAACCATAAGAAACTCTTAAATACAGAGAACAAACAAAGGGCTGCTGGTGGGGTGTTGGGTGATGGGCATTAAGGAGGGCACTTGCTGGGATGAGCGCTGGGTGTTATATGTAAGTGATGAATCACTAAATTCCATTCCCAAAATCATTATTATGCTATATGCTAACTAACTTTGATTTAAATAAGAAAGAAAGAAAGAAAAAGAAAAAGAAAATCAAGTGGTCTTGTCAAAATAAATTGAACTTACATATGACTACTTTCAAAGACAACTGCCAATTTACAAGTACTGGGGACACAAAAAAATATGTTAAATGACACCACAAAGACACAACCAGAAAAACCCAAATGGTGTAAAGCTCTACAGAACAAAGAACCTGGTTTCATCAAGACATAGTTCACAAGGAAAGAGACACAGAGAGAGAGAACATACAGACAAGTAACAATAAAACAGTCCTAAGAATCACAATGACCAATCCCATATGTGAACTTTATTTGGATCCTTATTCAAAACAAACATTTAAAAATCTTATATTTTAGACAATCTGAAAACTGAAAACTGATATTTGATGCATTAAAGAACTGCTATTTTTTAGATATAATAGTGTGCTTATTTTCAATAAGTCTTTATCTTTTAGAGCTACATACTGAATTATTTACAGGTAAAATAATTCAATGCCCAGGATCTACTTCAAAATAATATGGGGGTGGGGAGAGCACCTGGGTGGCTCAGTTGGTTAAGAATCTGACTCTTGGGGCGCCTGCTGGCTCAGTCAGTTGGGCGTCTGACTTCGACTCAGGTCATGATTTTGCAGTCTGTGAGTTCAAGCCCCATGTTGGGCTCTGCGCTGACAGCTCAGAGCCTGAAGCCTGCTTCAGATTCTGTCTCTGTCTCTCTCTCTGCCCCTCCCCTACTCTCACTGTGTGTCTCTCTCTCTCAAAAATAAAATAAAAACATTAAAAATTTAAAAAAAAGAATCTGACTCTTGATTTCAGCTCAGGTCATGATATCATAGTTGTGAGATCAAGCCCCATATTGGGCTCTGCACTGGGCATGAAGCCTGGTTGGGATTCTCTCTCCCTCTCTCTCTCTGCTCCTCCCCACTTACGTGCTCTGTCTCTCTCTAAAATAAACAAAGAAACTTAAAAAAATAATAAAATAATATGGGGGCAGAGGGCCTGGCTAGCTCAGTCAGTAGAGCATGTGACTCTTGATCTTGGGGTCATAAGTTTGAGCCCCACATTGGGTATAGAGATTACTTGACAATAAAATCTTTTTTATTGTCAGAAAATATAATGTTTGATGCTATTCACAATAACAACTTTTAAAAAGTACAATACAAATAAAGATATATGCACCCCTATGTTTATTGCAGCATTATTTACAATAGCCAAGGTACGGAAGCAACCCAAGTGCCCATTGATAGACGGATGGATAAAGATCTGGTAAGCAGTTAGATAGATAGATAGATAGATAGATAGATAGATAGACAGACAGACACACACACACACACACACACAATCGAATATTATTCAGCCATAAACAAGAATGAGATCTTGCCATTTGCAACAATATGGACAGATATAGAGGGTATTATGCTAAGTGAAATAAGTCAGAGAAAGACAAATAACATACGACTTCACTTATATATGGAATCTAAAAAACAAAACAGATGAACAAAGAAACAAAAAACACTCTTAAATATAGAGAACAAACTGATGGTTGCCAGGGGGGAGATGAGTGTGGGGATGGGTGAAATAGATAAAAGGGAATTAAGAGATACAAACTTGTAAGGGCACCTGGGTGGCTCAGTCTGTTAAGCCATCCAACTCCTGATTTCAGCTCAGGTCATGATCTCACAGTTCATGAGATTAAGCCCTACATTGGGCTCCACACTGAGTGCACAGAGCCTGCTTGGAATCCTCTCTCTTTCCCTGCCCCTCCCCTGCTCATGCACTCTCTCTCTCTGTCTCTCTCTCTGTCAAAATAAATAAACATTTAAAAAGAAAAGAAATACAAACTTGCACTTTGAAATAAGTCACAGAAACAAAAAGTATAGGGAATATAGTCAACAATATTATAATAATGTAGTTGGTGACAGATGGTGACCACACTTACCATGGAGAGCACTAAGTAATGTACAGAATTGCTGAATCACTATGTTGTACACTTGAAAGTAATATAACACTGTATGTTAATTATACTTCAATAATTTTTAAAAACTGTAATACACCTAGGAATAAATTTAATAAGAAATGGACAGTCCCTATGTGAAGAAAACTAAAAACTGCTGAGGAATATATGTGAAAGATGACCTAAACAGGAAGAAAAATCTTGTTCTTAGATAGGAAAACTCCTTAAAGGAGATGTCTATGCCTACAGCTCAGATTTCTCTCCTCCTCTCCCTTGAATCCACCCCAATCATGTTTTCACTCTGTCACTCCACTACAAGTGCTCTTATCAGGGTCACTGGTGATCTCCACAGTGTTAAACTCCCAACATCACTTCTCAGTTCACCACTAACTTGACCCTTAAGCAACATCTGAGGAGGTGGACCCTTTCTCTTTGACTTTACTTGGCTTCCAGGAAAACACACACACACACACACACACACACACACACACACACACACACTCACTCACCTAGTTTTCTTCCTATCTTTCTGGCCCTTCCTTCTCATACTCTTGCTTACTCCTCCTCATCGACCCACCTATAATGTTAGGCAATCCCAGGACTCAGTCCTTGGGCCTCCAGTCTATCTATACTCATTCTTTAGATGTCTCATGCACTCTCATGGCTTCAATTACTTTCAAGTGCTGATAATTCCAGCAACTGACTTTCTAGCCTAGATCTCTCCTCTAAACTCTAGACCTATCTGACCTCGTCTCCTATTGTCTGCACCACTCTAACAACAATGGCCTCTGTTCTTCCTGTTCTTTCAAACTTTCAAAATACCAGTGTGGGCTCACCTCAGGACCTCTGCACTTGCTATTTCCTCTACCTTGATGCTCTTTCTCCAGACATTCACATGTTTGCTTCCTCCCTTCCTTCAGAACTTTACCCAACAGATTCTTCAATGAGGTCTTCCTGACCATCTTACATAAATACTTATATTCCTCTTTTCCTCTTAAGCCTTTCCTCTTTATCACTTTGGGCACCTAATATTTTATATTACTTATTTATCTGGTTCACACTCAGCCTCTCCTCAAATACACATCTCCTGAAAGATATTCTAGATCAGAAGAATGTAGTAAATAGTCTAATTGAAGGAACACACACACACACACACATACACACACACACACACACGGATATTAACTTACAAAATGATATTCAACTTCAGTCTTGAAATGTAGAAAAAAAAATTCAAACCATAAAACTGGCAAAGATTAGGATGCTTTGACACTATCCATGTTGGTAAGGGTAGTGAAAAAGCTGCTCACCACTTTATGTGAGTACAAGTTTCCTTTCTGATGGGCAACTGGGCAATAACATCACCTAGAAAACACATACATTTGACCAAGCAAATTCATATGCAGGAATTTATCCTAAAGAGATAACAGGGAGATGGGAGAATTTAAGGATATAGCTCTATAAAGATGTTCACTACTGTGATGATTAATTTTATGTATCAACTTAACAGGGCCCCAGGGTACCGAGATATTTGGTTAAACATTGTTCTGGGTGTGTATGTGAGTGTATTTCTGGATGAGCTGGACATTTGAATCAGCAGAATGAGTAAAGCAGACTGTCCTCCCCAATGTAGGCAGGCCTCATCCAATCCCTAGCAGGCTGACTAGAACAGATGGCTAAGCAAGAGAGAATTTGCTCTCACTGCCTTGAGGGTCTTCAAGCTGGGACATCAGTCTTCTCCCACTTTTAGATTTAGACTGGAACCTGCACCAATGGCTCTGCTGATTCTTAGGCCCTCAAATGCAGATCTTGGGACTTCTCAGCCTCTGTCATCCCATGAGCTAATTCCTTATAATAGATTTTTGCGTGTGGTGTGTGTGAGTGTGTGTGTGTGTGTGTGTGTGTGTGTGTGTCTTCCTTTGATCCTCTTTCTTTAAAGAACCCTAATGAATTAAACTACAGTGTTAGTAATATGAGCAAAAAACCAGGACAGAATGAGTGTGCCCATCAAAAGGCAGTGAATTAAATAATTTTGGTTCAATGGAATACTTTACAGCCATTTACAGTGATGGTGAGAATTAACATAAACTGACTCAGAAAGATGTCTCTAGTATATTGTTGATTTTTTTAAAAGCAGGTTATTGATCAGCATGAAGGTGTGATTTCACTGACATATGTGTGAAATGGAATGGGATGTTTAGTGAAAGGCAATTTATCCCTCTAAGTGATGGCATTTTCAACAATTTTTATCCTCTTCAAATTCTCAATTATTTGTGTTTTCCTCCAATGAGCTTCTTTATCAGGAAAATCAACAACGCTATTCTCTTTCACACACACACACAAAAAGTCCATAGAGGGAAGAAGAACCGTGGCTGCAGCAAGAAGAGGATTTGGGTAAAGAGAGAGTTTGGGGGGCATCTGGGCAGCTCAATCGGTTAAGCGTCTAACTCTCGATTTTGGCTCAGGTCGTGATCTCACAGTTTGAGAGTCTCACTGAACAGACGGAGCCACCCAGGTGCCCCTCAAATACTCCATTTTATAAACAGGTATTTCCTCTTCTCCTTCTGTAACCTACTGAGCTGGGTATAAGAAAGTGAGGCAGGGGCACCCAGGTGGCTCAGCCAGTTAAGTGTCTGACTTCGATCTCACAGCTCATGAGTTCAAGCCCTGCATCGGGCTCTGTGCTGACAGCTCAGATACTGCCTTAGATTCTGTGTCTCCCTCTCTCTCTGCCCCTCCCCTCCCCTCCCCTCACTTGTGCTCTGTCTCTCTCAAAAATAAATTTAAAAAAACATTAAAAATTAAAAAAAAAAAAAAAGAATGAGGCAGTAATAATTAACAGTTATCCTGGGTGCCTGGGTGGCTCAGTTGGTTAAGCATCTCACCTCGGCTCAGGTCATGATCTCACAGTTCCTGAGCACAAGCTTCACTTCGAGACAGCTCACTCTGTCTCTGTCTCGGTCTCTCTCTCAAAAATGAACATTTAATATATATGTCATATATATAACATATATATCATATATATAATATCAGTAGGGGCTCCTGGGTGGCTCAGTTGGTTAAGTGTCCAACTTCAGGGGTGCCTGGGTGGCTCAGTCGGTTAAGCGTCCGACTTCGGCTCAGGTCATGATCTCGCAGTTCGTGAGTTCAAGCCCCACGTCGGGCTCTGTGCTGACAGCTCAGAGCCTGGAGCCTGTTTCCGATTCTGTGTCTCCCTCTCTCTCTCTCTCTCTGATCTTCCCCCGTTCATGCTCTGTCTCTGTCTCGAAAATAAATAAACGTTTAAAAAAAAAAAGTGTCCAACTTAAGCTCAGGTCATGATCTCATGGTTCATGAATTTGAACCCCACATCGGGCTCTCTGCTGTCAGCACAGAGCCCACTTCAGATCCTCTGTCCCCCTCTTTCAGCCCCTACCCCACTCGTTCTCTCTTTCTCTTTCAAAAGAAATAAATAATCTTAAAAAATATTAATAATATTGGTAAGAACTTGATTTCTGCTCAGCTGATTTAGACAGATTTTATGTATTTCCCCACAGTCTATTCTCACTTTCAAATAAAAGTTTATAGATAATACAGAACATTCCATTAAACTTTTTAAAAAAATTTTAAATCTTTATTTATTTTTGAGAGAGATAAAGACAGAGTGCAAGCAGGGGAGGGGCACAGAGAGAGGAAGACAGAATCTGAAGCAGGCTCCAGGTTCTGGGCTGTCAGCACAGAGCCCGACATGGGGCTGGAACGGCAACCCGAGTTCATGACCTGAGCAGAAGCTGGACGCTTCACTGACTTAGCCACCCAGGTGCCCCTTCATTAAACTTTTCTTAAAGTTTATTTATTTATTTTGAGAGAGACAGAGCACGAGCTGGGGAGGGGGAGAGAGAGAGGGAGAGATCAAGCTCCACCAAGCAGGCTCCGCAGGTCATTGCACAGAGCCCGATGTGGGACTTGAACCCATGAAAACTGCGAGATCATGACCTGAGCTGAAATCAAGAGCCAGATGCCCACCCAACTGAGCCACCCAGGTGACTCATATTTCATTAAACTTTGAATAAAAAGTCCAGACAAGTAAGATAAGCACCCTCATTATAACCTATTAGGTAAAATGTGAATGTTTAGACTCCCCAACCAGAACTTCAAAACAGTCCACAGAGGGAATAACCTATTAAGAAAAAATCACCTGTGATACCTAAGCCATAGAAGCCTGGTATGAGTCACCTCAAGGTTTTTAGACGGCTTTTCTGCTCAGTAGCAACGTCTACTTAGACACCTGGGGGGATGTGCAGTGAGTGAGGCTTGGGAAGTAAAGAAGGTGGAACACTGCCATATGAACTGCAAATTCTATCAGTGTAACAGGAATTTTTGCAGTTGTTTTAAATTGCAAAATGTGTTTATAGGTATGAATAAAGTTTCAAACTGCACTAAGGAAATGCACTTCAGCTCCAGGTTTCACAAAAATATATACTTCCTGCTCAAGCTTCAAAATGCTACACGGATGAATGAGTCCCCCAGCATGAGATGCTTTCAGGAGTGTTCAGGAGGCCTGAGCAACAATGATCTTCCCTACACAGGGTGAGCTCTTGTGATACTTATCAAAGAGGATCAGTGGAGCGTAAATCTTTTGCAAGGATTCCAATCTTTCTAAGAATCCCATCTTTCAAGTCATTTGGATACTAAACATCATGACCTCAGTTCTAGAATCACAAAAATCCATGCACCACCTTCCATCTTGACTTTTGACCTATCTACACAGTGAGCCCTTGATAAATACAGGGCAAAAACAATGTGTCTGATTATAAAAGTTTAAATACTAAGACAATGTCCAGTAAATAGCTGAGGAATCTATCAAGATATCATAGGTGTAGCACAAAATAGGATTCATAATATCTAATCAGAATGAATGAAGTATATTCCACCCAAACCATAAATCAACTTACCAACAAGTATCTGGTGTACTCAGAAGGAAAAAAAAAGACTTCCCTGTTATATCAATAAATAATATGCCAGGGCACCTGGCTGGCTCAGTAAGTTAGGCGTCCAACTCTTTTGATTTCAGCTCAGGTCATGATCTCACGGTTTCTGAGATCAAGCCCAGCGTCTAGCTCTGTGCTGACAACGTGGAGCCTGCTTGGGGTTCTCTCTCTCCTTTCTCTACTCCTCTTTCACCCTGCCCTCAGCATGCACTCACTCTCTATCAAAATAAATAAACGTTTTTTTAAAGTTTTAAATAATATACCATTATACATATCAATTGATTTGTAGTTTTTCTCTCAGAGAACTCATGGATGAAGCTTAATTGACCAAGCTCAGAGTATTAGATTCATTAGCAAACTTGCTGAAACTATTTCCTGGGGAAAAAAAATCTTAACAAACTCAATTAACAGTTTTCATATAAAGATCTCTTACAAACTGATAGTTTATAAGAAGGTGAATACTTAAAAAAAAGTGCACAAAAAATTCACAGGCATTTCACACACATAGAAGAAAATGAAATTCAAAAGCTAAAAACCACATACAAATGTTTGGCTTTCTTCGTGATCAAACAAAAATAAAACAATGATACAATTTTTTTTACTTCTAAAACAGGATGTAAAAAATTTAGAATAATCAATACTGACAAGAAGGCAAGAAAACAAACACTCATGTATTGCGAGGAAAAATTTCTAGAAGGTAATCTGGCAATATGTGCCAAAGCTGTAAAAATATAGGGGCTCCTGGGTGGCTCGGTCGGTTAAGCATGTGACTTCAGCTCAGGTCATGATTTCACAGTTGTGAGTTCCAGCCCTGCATCAGGCTCTGTGCTGACAGCTCAGAGCCTGGAGTCTGCTTCAGATTCTGTGTCTCTGTCTCTCTCCTCCTCCCCTGCTTGCTCTCTCTCTCTCATAAGTAAATAAACATTAAAAAAATTTTTTTAAAGCTTTAAAAATATAAATAATTACATTTTCCTTCAGTAATTCCATTTCTCTTTAAAGAAAGTAACCTCAAGAGTGAGATTAATATGCAAAAATGTTTATTGAAGCATTATTTCTAAAAGTGAAAAACTGGAAGCCACCTGAAAGCTTCAACTATATGGGAACAGTTTAATAAATTGAAATATATTCAATATATTCCACTCAATGAAGTTCTGTCTTTTAGACAGAATGATTTTGAAAACTGAGTAGTATGGGAAAAGGCTCATAATATATTATTAAGGGGGGGAAAGTTACAAAATATCATGAAAGTATGATCTCAATGTTGTGTACAAAAATATATATAAGGATATTTACCAATATATTAATAGTAGTTAATTATAGGTGGAAGGATTGGAGATGTTGTCTTCTTTTCTCTAAATTTCCATATTATCTACTTTTCTACAATGAATATGTATTAATTTTGCTGAGTAAGTACTTTATCCATAACAAACCAAAAAGGTAGATACTATTATTATCTCCATTTCAAATATAAGGAAACTGAGACGTAGAGAGGTTAAGTAACTTGTCCAAGGTCACACAGCTGGTATGCCATGGAGCCAGGATTTGTCTTAGCTGACCTAGCTCTAGAGTCTGATCTCTTCACCACTTTGCAATGATTCACTTTTTAAAAAATAATTTAAAACAAAATGCCAGATAATCTATAATTACATGCACTACAGATTCTTAAAAAAAGAGGATCTCTGTGGGTCAGAATTTTCAAGGCATATTAGGAGGCAGCCTGTAAAGCCAGAAGTTTTCTCCTGTCTTACTGTGTTGTCCCTTTTCTGTTTCAGGTTTTTACCCAAGTTATCTAAAAAGTCATCTATTTACTCTTCTATGACCATTCACCCTCCCTTCACCACACACAAACACAAATTATCAAAAGCTCACACTGAAATTGGCAAGACTCTCCTGCTCCCTTTCCAGCGCACGATAATTCCTGAGAATTTCTTTTCCTGTTCCTAATAGCCACGGTGGGTCGCACACAAATCACTCCTCATTAGTCTATCCAGACATATTAAAATTTAACTCATAATCTGGTATAAAACAAAGTATTTTCTGTTTCCCTTACAAATAAAAATGTATGTTATTTTCCCCTGAGGATGTTCCAGGGTAGTTTAGATGGAAGCAATGTAACTTCTTGGAAAGGTGCTATTAAAATACAAAAGACTCTTGACAAACTATGGTGTGGCACATAAGAATAGGTAAGATTACAGGATCTTTTCCTGTGTATCATGTGTCGTTCCTGCTCTGGCCTCTGAACAAAAGCCTGACAGATGTAAGTGCTTGTAGATAACACTCTGAACACTCTGTAGATCCAGGGTGCACTGCGATTTCTGTAAGGGTGTGGATGATCAAGTTGCAAGAGACTAAAAAAATGTCTTATGTAACCTAGAGGAAAAAATATTACTAATCAGTATAAAGCAAGCTCAGACATCTGTTGTTCTAAAATTAGACACTTGATCAGGTTAAAAAGAAGAGAAGTTCCTGCTGGTGGAAGCAGGAATCTAGACTACAAGATAGAATATCACCAGTAGTGATGAAATTATCTAGTGATGAATTACAGAACAATGGCAGCTTTTTAACTTCAGGGACCAATAATAGTTCTCCTCAGTTACAGTTCATAAAAAAGTATTTTATTCTGTTATCCCAATGCTTCTTAAAGACAAGCTCCTGTTACCAAAGGATTGTGTTTGATAAATTAGATTAATAAATTAGATTGATCCATACATCCAGTACAAAGATATCTTTGTTTTCAGAAGTGAACCTAACTGCCTTACCAAAGAATGAGATGAGTTAGTATGAGCTCCTTCAATGATAAAAATTTATCAAAAAGCAATCTTAAAATTCATATGAAACCCCAAAAGACCTCAAATAGACAAAGCAAAAAGAACAAAACTGAAAGCCTCACACTACATTATTTCAAAATAATGTACAAAGCTACAGTAATTAAAATAGCATAGTACTGGCATAAAAGCAAATATATAGACCAATGGAACAAAATAGAGAGCCTAGAAATAAAACGAAGCATTTACAGTCAATTGATCTTCAATAAAGGTGCCAAAAAACACAATGGGGAAGGACATTCTCTTCAATAAATGGTGCTGGGAAAACTGATTATATCCACATGCTAAAGAATAAAATTGGACCCTTATCTCACTCCTTATATAAAAATCAATTCAAAATGGATTAAAGACTTAAATGTAAGAACTGAAACTGTAAGACCATTGGAAGAAAATATAGGGGAAAACTCTTCTTGACATTGGTCTGGGCGATGATTTTTTGGATATGACCCTAAACGCAGAGGCAACAAAGCAAAAATAAATAAATGGGATTGCATCAAACTGAAAAGTTTCTGCACAGCAAAGGAAACAATCAACAGAGTGAAGAGATAACCTATGGGATGGGAGAAAATATTTGACAATCACCCAAAGTATATAAGGTACTCAAACAACTCAAAAGCAGGAAAATAAATAACCCAATTTAAAAGTAGGCAAAGGACCTGAATAGACATTTCTCCAAAGAAGACAAATAAGCAAATGCCAACAGACACATGAAAGATGCTCAACATCATTAATCATCAAAGAAATGCACATGAAAACCACAATGAGATATCACCTCACACTTGTTAGAATGGCTATTATTAAAAAGACAAATGATAACAAGTGTTGGCTAGGATGTGGAGAAAAGGGAACCCTTGTACATACTTGGTGAGAATGTAAATTGGTGAAGCCACTATGGAAAATGGTACGGAGGTTCCTCAAAAAATTAAAACCAGAGCAACTATATGACTCAGCAATCCCACCTTGGGTATACATTCAAAGGAAATAAAAATGGAATATCAAAGAGGCATCTGCTCTCCTGTATTCACTGAAGCATTATTCACAATAGCCAAGCCATGGAAACAACCTAAATGTTCACTGATGAATGAATGAATAAAGAAAATGTGGTGCATATATATACAGTGGAATATATTTCAGCCTTAAAAAAGTAAGTCCTATTTTAACAACATGAATTAACCTAGAGAGCTTTAACTGAAATAAGCCATAGAAAGAGTCTCACTTCTTTGTGGAATCTTTGGTGGACACAAGGGAAAGGTGAAGTCATAAAAACAAAGAGTAGAAAAGTGGTTGCCAGGGGCTGGAGGGTGGGGAAAATAGCAAGAGGTTGGTAAAAGAGTAGAAACTGTCAGTTATAAAGTGAAAAAGTTCTTGGGAATGCAAGCTGGTGCAGCCACTCTGGAAAACAGTATGAAGATTCCTCAAAAAACTAAAAATAGAACTACCCTACGACTGAGCAGTTGCACTTACTAGGCATTTATCCAAGGGATACAGGTGTGCTGTTTCAAAGGGACACATGCACCCCCATGTTTACAGCAGCACTATCAACAATAGCCAAAGTATGGAAAGAGCCCAAATGTCCATCAATGGATGAATGGATAAAGAAAATGTGGGATATACATATATATACAATGGAGTATTACTTGGCAATCAAAAAGAATGAAATCTTGCCATTTGCAACTACATGGATGGAACTGGAGGGAATTATGCTAAGTGAAATTAGTTAGTCAGAGAAAGACAAAAATCATATGACTTCACTCATATGAAGACTTTAAGAGACAAAACAGATAAACATAAGGGAAGGGAAACAAAAATAATATAAAAACAGGGAGGGGGACAAAACAGAAGAGACTCATAAATATGGAGAACAAACTGAGGGTTACTGGAGGGGTTGTGGGCTAAATGGGTAAGGGGCACTAAGGAATCTACTCCTGAAATCATTGTTGCACTATATGCTAACTAATTTGGATACAAATTTTAAAAAATAAAAAATAAAATTAAAAAAAAGCAAATTGTAAAATTTAGCAAATTTAGCAAAAAAGCAAATTGTAAAAATTTGCTAAACTTTTAAAAAGAATTCAGCGAGATAAAAGCTTAAGAAAGAAGCAAATGAATAAAATAATCATTTAAAAAAGAAAGAAAGAAGGAAAGAGAGTAAGTTCTGAAGATCTAATTAATGTACAACATGCTGACTATAGTTGATAACACTATATATAACTGAAATTTGCTAACAAGGTACAATTCAAATGTTCTTACCAAAATGAAAAAAAGAAAAAGGCAACACATGAGATAATGGAAGTGTTAACTCCACTGGGGGAATCCTTTCACAATGTATACATATATGAAATCATCATGTTATACACCTTAAATACCTTGCTAAAAAAAACTTACATGGGTGCCTGGGTGGCTCAGTCGGTTAGGCATGTATGACCTCAGCTCAGGTGATGATCTCACCATTTGTGGGTTCAAGCCTCACTTCTGGCTCTGTGCTGAGCTGTCAGCACAGAGCCTGATGTGGGCTCGAACCCACGGACTGTGAAATCATGACCTGAGCTGAAGTCATACACTCAACCGACTGAGCCACCCAGGCACCCTTAGATTGTTGTAGATTTAAATAAAACTATATGGGTAAAAATATATGGTAACTCTGGGGGTGCCTGGGTGACTCAGTTGGTTAAATGTACGACTTTGGCTTGGGTCACAATCTTACTGTTAATGGGTTCAAGCACCGCATCGGGCTCTGTGTGGACAGCTCAGAGCCTGGAGCCTGCTTCAGATTCTGTGTCTCTCTCTCTCCCTGCCGCTGCCCCAGTTGTGCTCTATCTCTCTCTCTCAAAAAAAAATGAATAAACATTAAAAAGAACTTTTAAAAAACTTATCATTTTACTTGTCAGTTATACTTGAATAAAGCTGGAGGGAAAAAAAAAAGACAAAATGCCTCAACAATGGTTTCTGATTAAAAAAAATGTATTAAACACCTCCCCAATCTTCTCCCACCAAAGACCCAGCCAAGGTGAGAGAAAAGGAATAAAGACAAGCTCCATTAAGAAATAGAACATGGGAGGGGCGCCTAGGTTGCTTAGTCAGTTAAGCATCAGCCTCTAGATTTCCACCTAGGTCGTGATCTCAGGGTCCCTGGTTCCTGAGTTCGAGCCCCACATCGGATCCTCACTCACAGTGTGGAGCCTGCTTGTGATTCTCTCTCCCTCTCTCTCTCTCTCTCTCTGTGCCCCTTCAGCATGGGCTCTCTAAATAAATAAGTAAATAAGTAAGCAAGTAAATAAAATAAACAAATTAATTAATTAATTAAAAAAATAGAACACAGGTAGGCCACCGACTTCGGCGCAGATCATGATCTCACAGTTAGTGAGTTTGAGCCCCTCATCGGGCTCTACGCTCTCTGCGCAAAGCCTGCTTCAGATCCTCTGTCTCCCTCCCTCTCTCTCTTTCAAAAATAAACATTAAAACAAAAAAAAAGAAACAGAACAGGGTTGTGGCCAAAAGTGGAGGAGAGATTTCAGTAGTTATACAAGATGGAAAGCCAGCAGAGAAATGATAACTGCTATACCAGTGGTAGAAAAAGAAGCCTCAGCATGTGTTTACACAAGGGGACACTTGCAGAAAGGGACAATTTTGCTCTGCAAAACCCTGCTGAGGTTTGGAACTTAGAACCACTTGGTACTGGGGTGGGCACAATACACAAACTGGGGAGAAACTGAAAAACGGTATTTGTACCCGGTTATGAGTGCCCAACGTGCACTGATCCATTAGGACAATCTCTGTCTCAAACACCGTAATATTAAAACCTATGTACACACATCCACCAGCACACAGAGGTGAATTGTTCCAGTACTGAAGACTGAGAGGAAGGCAGACAAGCACCTCCTGGCCATGCCCCTCCCCTGAGCTCCCAACCAGTGAGCACTAAACACAATACCACCCTTTCTCACCCAATCACACAACTTTACTCCACTGAGGTTTCTCTTTCTGCCTTTATTTCATGTGTAGCTGAATGGTTTTGACCTATCATGCCTTACAGAGGGGTGTAAGTGGTAGCAATAAAGGTGTAGAAGTGCCATGAAGAACCCTGCAGAAGGCAAAGAATGGAACTTATGACCAGCAGGCAATCAGGGACCCGTGGAAGTATCTCTTAAGCATCACTGGGGAGACTGATTAGTGTCTAGAGGTACCTATGGCTAGAGGACATCAGGGCTTCAGGGAACATGGTGCCAAAAACATCTCCAAAGGAATTATGTATAACCCAACCTGTTCATGCTGATTCATTTCACACTGTTATTTCTCAAAGAGTGGGTCTTGATTATGAACAGTCAACTCCTCCACTCCAGGCATAGAACACTGTCAGTCAAGCAGCTACCTTCTCAACATGGATTGAAAGGAGTTTCCTTCCAAACTTCTCATTTTTATTATGAAATATTTGACACATAGAAAATACTGTGTAATAAATTACATATATGTCAGTAATGGAAATGATAATAAAACTCACTTCCCAATTTAGAATGTAATCAATAACAGTGAAACTTTATGCTCACCCCAATCACATCCCGAAAATGCAAGCACTATTTGAATTTTGTGTTTAATTTCCTTTGCCGTTATGATGGTTTTGCCATATATGCATATATCCACAAGCCATATAATGTTTAATTTTTTCAACTTGTAAAACTAATATTAATATTATATTAATTCATAATTAATATTATATTAATTCATCTGTGGATTGCTTTTTTTTGCCAACATTATAAGTTTCTAGAGATTTTGAACAGTTCCTAAGGCAAGTGCTTCACATACACTACATTTTGCCCATAGAGCCTCCAATTGCCTTTTAGTCTTCAACATGAACACAAAACCAAGATCACCAGACATTCAAAGTTTCCAAAAATGAAAAAGAGAGACCACAGTAAACAAAAAGAAATAACCCTGGAGTAAGCCCCTGAGATAATGTTGTTACCCAACAAGAATTTTCAAAAACCCAAAAACTTGAATTGATATCCTCAGAAAGATTAAATAAAGTATTACAGAACAAGTTATAATGAAAAAGAATGATCAGAGAACAAAAGAGTTCTTGGAAATAGAAATGTGATTGACAAAATTTTAAAAATTCAACACAAGGACTGAAAGTTTAAAAAATCTCCCAGGAAGTAGAACCAAAAGACAGAAAGATTCAATCCAACAGGACTAATATCTGCATATCAGAAGTTTTTAAAGAGAAAACAAAGAAAAAGGACAGAAGAACTACCAAAGAAATGATAGAAGAAAATTTTCCAGAAGTGAAGAGCAAGTCTCCATATTGAATGAGCCAAGCACAATGAATGGAAAAAAAAAAAAAAAAATCAACCACATCAAGTAGTTGGCATTTCAGAGTTATCTAAATTCTCTAGATGGAAAAGGAAAGATTATTTTAATTTTTGTTACCATTTTTAAAAAAGATAAGCATCCATTTCATTTGATAAGCATCATCTCACTACTCTGAGATGGGTGTAACTATTTGAAGATGTACAAAGAAAGGCATCCAATCAATTACACTAAAAGCCCCACACTGTCCTAGAATTAAACAAGTTACAGTTTATTGCTAATATTAACATGTGGGATCTGGTGAGTTTACAAAGCACTGTAATAGAGTTAAAAGCTACAGCTATAAATAAAAGCTAGTCTTGAAAGGGATTGATTTTCTAGTCCTGTTTCCCACAAGTTGAAAGACTTTATGCTGAGCATAATATTTTGTGAAGCAGGAAATCAAGTTCCCATCATGAACATGTTAAAAACTAAGAACTCATCTTGGTGGTCAATTCAAGGGGGTACCTGTATATACTTTTCTGTTTTTATAAATGTTTCTAAAAATAAATAAAAGGGCTCAAATAACAAAAGATTTGTTAACATAGCAAATCTGTTATAGGAAGTAATTGCCCAAAGACAATCTTTCATTGTCATATCCATTAGGCCTTATTCTCTCTGAAACAAAATACTATATATGAAATAGAAAAGACAGAACATAGACTTGTGAACCCTACTCCAGTCAGGAGTAGGACTTGAGAGTATTGAGAGTTCATAAGCCACCCAGTCACCACGCTAAATCCCTGTGATTCTATGCCCTGTACATGCTCTTTAGCCTCTACCAGGCTGTCACCTCAGTTCAGGTCTCTATCCTGAAGCACAGAGATATCTTTGTTCCTCAGGCAGACAGACAGAAGAAGCCAACAGCAAGCTCGTATTACATGTTTGCAAAGAACTGTTTATTATTCACCCATCTCCACCACAAATAAGTTTCAGACATTTATTTTGTGTCTACAAAACAGCCAGATCCCAAATGAACACAAACACTTCTCCCTTCACTACATTTTTGAAACTAGCAACCAGTTACCTCTAATGAGTCTATGAAGTGAGGTAGAATATAAGTAAATTAATTCTTAGTTACATTTTCAGATACGAATTGTATGCAACTCAGCGTGACAAGTATTCAATTTATTAGACGAATTTCCACAGGTGTAAAGGTTCAATAACAGCATTTCTTTTTTTTTTTTTTATTTTTTTAATGTTTTTATTTATTTTTGAGACAGAGAGAGACAGAGCATGAGCAAGGGAGGGGCAGAGAGAGAGGGAGACACAGAATCTGAAGCAGGCTCCATGCTCTGAGCTGTCAGCACAGAGCCTGACGCGGGGCTCAAACTCACAGACTGTGAGATCATGACCTGAGCTAAAGTTGGACGCCCAACCTGACTGGGCCACCCAGGTGCCCCAATAACAGCATTTCTAATATTCTATTCACAAGAGTTTGGATTGAATATTGCACTCATTTTTGCAGCCACGTGAAGTCCAATCAAACTACAATACATTAGGAAGCTTTTTAAATAATGTTGCTAATTTTCCTTATGAATAAACCCCAAACATCTTTATTTAACAAATGATATTGGGACACCTGGGTGATTCAGTCGCTTAAGTGTCCAACTCTTGATTTTGGCTCAGGTCATGATCTCATGGTAGTGAGATTGGGCCCTAGGTTAGTCTCTACACTGGGTGTGGAGCCTGCTTAAAAGTTTCTCTCTGCCTCTCCCTCTGCTTCTCCCCCTGCCCCTCTACCACGTGCTTGCATGAGCACACACACTCACGCACACACATTCTCTCGTTCTCAATCTCTCTCAAAAAAAAGATACTGAGTTGTTGAGTGAATGTGGACTGCTAGAAATATTTAGATCCTAGAGTCTGGGCGTCAGTTTTGCAATGGACATAAGCTGATTAACATAAAGCCAGAATCTCATACTTCTTCATACTGCAAAGTTACTTGGGTAAGTATAGATCTTCCTACAAATACCAAGTGATACTTTAGCATAATCTGTCATAAGAAATCTCATCTCACACCAATTCTACTATCTCCCGTCAACTAACAGACTCTCCCTACTACTATTCACCATCACCTCTGTTTAACTTGTTTCTGTTCCTTTTTATATTCTTCCTGTTCCTTAGCACATGCTCTGCTGTCATTTCTAGTACAGTCTCCTACCCACACAAAGGCATATATGATACCTGAAACTGTTGATCCCAATATCAAGAAACTCAGTAACTTCTGAAATTTATATGAATCTTTTGGAACTAATATTCTACTTTGTGAATTCCTGTACAGTGATATGGCATTAGTACAACCCAGTAAGGGTAGATAATGTGACTCTGAGATAATTATTTCATTTCTTTCTCTACTCCTCTACATGTCTCTCATTCTGAAATGATCCTAACTAGAAAATTTAACAGAAAACTTGAGAGGAAAAATTCTTAAAAATGTATACTTTCTAAAAAAAAAAAAATGTATACTTCCTAAATCTTGTTAATCTATAAGGCACGGCTTATCTTAGTTGGTTTAGTTTATAAATATTGCCCATATTCTTTCTCTTTTAAAGAAAGGAAAAGGGGCGCCTGGGTGGCTTGGTCGGTTAAGCATCTGACTTCGGCTCAGGTCATGATCTCACGGTCCGTGAGTTCGAGCCCCGCGTTGGACTCTGTGCTGACAGCTTGGAGCCTGGAGCCTGTTTCAGATTCTGTGTCTCCCTCTCTCTCTGCCCCTCCCCTGTTCATGCTCTGTCTCTCTCTGTCTCAAAAATAAATAAACGTTAAAAAAAATTTTTTTTTAAAAAAAGAAAGGAAAAAATGAATTTGGTACTCATTAACGATAACTACATTATTATCCAAATAGATCCAGGCAAGTTTCCTGTCTTTGTGATCATGATCTTTCAGGTACCATTATTCACATATCTGGGATGCTGTTTGGGGCCTCAATTTGAAAATGTGAGGAAGAGCTCCAGGATGACAATTCTAAAAGACTGCCACAAGGGAAAGTGAATTATTTGAATTAAAAGCAAAATGCTTTATTTCCTAAAATGTATGCTCTCTAGGGCCAAGGATAATATTTAATCAATTTTACACAGTAGCACTATACAGAAACATTAGAAATACTTACATATTATCTGCTTTCTTCATCCGTAATAATTAAGCAGATAAATATTTACAGAAAGAAGTAAGGTTGGGGCCTGATACATCTGCTTATAATTGTCATCATATTTCAATAAAACCAACCCTAATTCTCAAAAAGCTGCTTAAATAAATGATCTTTAGATGGCAGTGGAAATAGAGGCTGCAGGACCAAGCCAGGAAGGGACATTGTAGAGTCCAGTTCTTGGGAACAGAAGCTTTTAATTCACTTGAGGCTGATTTCAGTTACTGCTAGATTTATGGAAATTGAAGCGATCAACTTAAAGGCCTGGTAATTTGGAAGAACAAAGACTATCAGAAAAAGGAAAGACAAATGAGGGTGAAATTTGTGATACAACAGGATATGAGGCACCTACATCCACAGAAGTGCACACCCCCACCCCCACAGATTGCCCTGGGTTGCTCTGCCACCAGTCTGCAAATCAAAGGCTGGATCCAAGGTGGACCAGCAGTAGTAGCTCCCCATGGTACTGAACCCCAAGGCACACCACAGGCCAAAGACTAGGCAAGACTACTGTCCCTCAGTGGAATGTCACATACATTCTACTCCTCCATAATATTAGAGCCCAAAATCATCACCAGTTTTCCCCTATAATTTTCATTTATTAGTTGTACCCTTCAAATAGATTAATTAGGGGTGCCTGGATGGCTCAGTCGGTTAAGCATCTCACTTCAGCTCAGGTCATGATCTCACAGTTCACGAGTTTGAGCCCCACATCGTGCTCTCTGCTGTCAGCACAGAGCCCACTTTGGATCCTCTGTATCCCTCTGTCTCTGCCCCTCCCCTGCTCTCTCTCTCGCTCTCTCTCAAAAATAAGTAAACATTAAAAAAAAATAGATTACTTACTTAGAAATCCTCTTTTCAGGGGCACGTGGGTGGCTCAGTCAGTTAAGCATCTGACTCTTGATTTCAGCTCAGGTCATGGTCCCAAGGTCACAGGATCAAGCCCTGCAACAGACTCTGTGCTAAGCATGGAGCCTGTTTATGATTCTCTCTCTCTCCCTCTGCCCCTCTCAAAAAACAAACAAAATCCTCTTTTCATATAACAGACTAAAAAATTTGAGAAAAAATAGTTCAATTAGTTTAATTAGGGTTAACTCATAAAACTTCAGAGTTATAGCTTTAATCTATGAGTCACACTATTTCCTAGTAACATAAGCCAAAATTCCTACTGCCACATTTTAGAGTTCAGAATCCACCATTTGATTCAAGATCAGTATCTCAGATGAATGACAAAGCTGAAGAGAAATCTATTAAGAGATAAATGTAGGTATTTGGACTGATATAATGCTTTTAGTCAGACACAGAAATTGAGCATAAGAAGTTATTTTGACAGGTGCCTGGCTGGCTCAGTCCATAGAACATGCAAATCCTGACCTCAGGGTTGTGAGTTCTAGCCCCACGTTGGAGTTTACTTTTTAAAAAGTTATCTTGGGGTGCATGGGTGGTCAGTCAGTTAAGTGTCCAACCCTTGATCTTGGCTCAGGTCATGATCTCATGGTTGGTGAGATTGAGCACTGCATCAGTGCTGACAGCACAGAGCCTGCTTGGGATTCTCTCTCTCCCTCTGTCCCTCATACCCTCTTAAAATAAATACATAAATAAACTTTTTTAAAGTTATCTTGAAAACTTTTAAAAACATGAACTCATTGGGGCACCTGGGTGACTCAGTCTGTGAAGTGTCTGACTCTTGATCTCATTTCAGGTCTTGATCTCAGGGTCATGAGTTCAAGTCCCACACTGGGCTCCATGCTGGGCATGGAGCCTACTTAAAAAAAAACAAAAACACTATTTACAAAAAAACACATTAACTCATTAAATGTGAAGTATGAAATAGAAAGTTAGCATTTAGTAATGTTTAATTTTTTTTACTAAGCTCTATGCCAAATGTGGGACTTAAACTCAACCCTGAGATCAAGAGTCTGTATGCTCTACCAACTGAGACAGGCAGGTGCCCCTAGTAATGTTTAATTTTGATGACTTATCTGTAAGATAATCAAGCATTTGAAGGTGGAGATTTGCAAACAGGTTTCCCAGAAGTGAGATACTTTTTCCCCATTTATGGCAGCCAGCCTCCAAGATGGCTCCCAATAATCCATACCTTGTGGCGTTCACACCACACCCTTGTGGCGTTCACACCCTTGTGGTGTTCCCTTATATAGTGAATCAAGGCTGAATCTATGTGACCAATAGAACATGGTGAAAATGACAATGCATTGCAGCTTCTGTCCTGGCCTCTTGGATTACTCACTCAGGGGAAGTCAGCTGTCATGCCATCAGAACACTGTAGAAGGCTACTGAGGCCTCCCACCAGCAGCCATCACCAACATGACAACCATGTGAATAAGCCATTTTAGAGGAGGATTATCTGGCCCCAGTCAAGCTTTCAGATGAGTGTAGCCCCAGCTAGTATATGACAATAAACTTGAGAGATGAGAGTCAGAACCTCTCAGCTGGGACACTCTCCAACTCCTGACTGAAAGGCTGTGGGAGATAATAAGTAATTATTGCTGTTTCAAGCTGCCAAGTTTTGGGGTGATTTGCTATACAGCCTTACAAATGGAACATATTTTTACTCAACATAATCGGGGCCTAATCTTTAACAGTGTCCTTCATGAATGATCCTGAGTCTTTAATGAAAAGTTTATGTAACTACAATTTAGGCTTTATGTGATTAGTGGTCAAACAGCCCACCTATTTCAATAGAGAAGTAGTAAAGGAAAGAAAGGGATAGTTTCATATGTTGAAACTCTAACTCCCAGTACTAGGAATGGGACTGTAGTTAGAGACAGGGTCTTTAAGGGGGAAATTAAGTTAAAATGAAGCCATTAAGGTAAGCGCTAATCCAATAGGACTGGCATCGTTATAAGAAGTGAAAGAGACACTAGGAGTGCATGCACACAGAGGAAAGACCATATGAGGGTACAGTGAGGAGGTGACCATCTACAAGCCAAAGAGAGAGACCTCAGGGAAAACCAAATCTGCTAACACCTTGATCTGGAACTTCCAGCCTCCAGAACTCTGAGAGAATAGTTTCTGTTGTTTAAGTCACCCCATCTGTGGTACTTTGTTATGGCAGCTCTAATAAACTAATACAGAAGAGAAACGCATAGATTACAGAGAGAGAAGACATAAGAACAATTTAAGGAACAACATTAAACCATAGTTTCTAAAGATGCACACGTGGGTAACAGAACTATAAAAAAGTAAATAAAAGTAAATGGTTACTATAACAGAGTAGTACATGCAGCCTTCACTTTACATGGTTCTAAAATGCACAATTTCAGTTCCTAGAGTTTAGTTAAATTACACCACTCCTCCAAACCTCACTCACCACAGTGTATTAACCAAGAAATTGCATAAAATACAAACTTCACTAATAGCTCTTCAGCCTACAAATCACTAATTAATAGAATGTGCATCATGATCAGTGACGAATCATGTCACATCTCCCAAAGTCTGTCAGTGATGGGTCGCTCCTCATCTGTTACTCAGCTCACATGCAGACAGCAAACCATGTATTTGTATTGTCTCCTTGTCACCCACTGATAAACTCACACAATATTTTACCAAAATGAACAACTGACAGCAATAATTGGCCAAAAAAGAAAGTACCGTAAAGAAACGAGAAGTGATAGCACTGGTGTGCAATCTGAATGGAATGCAATGGAGTTACAGAAGCAATAGCTGACCAAGGGAATGTGGACATTGACACCACATGACAACTCTCAATGTGCAGCCAGAGGAACTTAATGAAGGCAGCTCATCAACATAAAGGAGCAAAGTGATTGAGATGAAAAGGCCAAAGAAACGATGCTGGCACAAACTTCACATTAAGGGCACCTGGCTGGCTCAGTCGGAAGAGCGTGTGACTCCTGATGTCACAGCTGTGAACTCAAGCCCTACATTGGGCATAGAACTTACTTAAAAAGTAAATTAATTAATTAAAAGACAACAACAGCAACAACAACAACACAGGGGTGCCTGGGTGACTCAGTGGGTTAAGGGTCTGACTCTTAATTTCAGCTCAGGTCATGATCTCACAGTTCGTGAGTTTGAGCCCTGTGTCAGGCTCTGTGCTGATACCATGCAATCTGCTTGAGATTCTCTCTCCCTCCCTCTCTGCCCCTGCCCTGGTCTCTCTCTCTCTCTCTCTCTCTCTCTCTCTCTGTCCCTCCCCTATGCATGTGTATATGCTCTCTCTCATTTTCTCTCAAAATAAATAAATAAGCATACATACATGCATAAAAGCACAAAAGATAGGCAGACAGGCTCTCTGCTGTCCTGCTTGTTGCTCCTTTGCAGTGTACTCAATAAACTTCCACCTCCTTTAGGGGCACCTGGGTGGATCAGTTGGTTTCGCATCTGACTTCGGCTCAGGTCATGATCTCGGGGTTCGGGAGTTCGAGCCACATGTCAGGCTCTGTGCTGACAGCTCAGAGCCTGGATCCTGCTTCGGATTCTGTGTCTCCCTCTCTCTCTGCCCCTCCCCCACTCACACTCTGTCTCTCTCAGTCTCTCAAAAATGAATAAACGTTAAAAAAAATTTTTTTCTATCTCCTTTAAAAAAATAAAAATAAGGGGCGCCTGGGTGGCGCAGTCGGTTAAGCGTCCGACTTCAGCCAGGTCACAATCTCACGGTCCGTGAGTTCGAGCCCCGCGTCGGGCTCTGGGCTGATGGCTCAGAGCCTGGAGCCTGTTTCCGACTCTGTGTCTCCCTCTCTCTCTGCCCCTCCCCCGTTCATGCTCTCTCTCTGTCCCAAAAAGAAATAAATGTTGAAAAAAAAATTTTTTTAATAAAAAAATGAAAATAAAAGCACAAAGGATAAAATATCAGAAATGGATCCAAATTTCAAAAGGACTATGAAAACATTTAAGACACAGAAGGGTACTTGTATCACAAGTTATAGGATGGGGAGAAAAAGGCAAGCCAAACCACTCTTGGTAAGTTTTTACAAAGCAATAAAAGCTTAACTCTCAATGTTGCTAACGTTTTAAATTACAGTGTACTAAATTTTACTGTTTTTTTTTCATTTCTCTATACAATTATAACGGACAGTAAGAGCATTTTTAATGTTGAAGCCAAATGTCTAAAGGTCCCAGGATAACTGCAGTTTCCCTCGCTGATTATTAAGATCGCCCGTGAGGGCTCTGGCACACACTATCATCCTTGCGGATCCACAGCGCCATGCCATGCCATGCAAGGGCTGCCTGCAGTCACTCTGGAGGGACAAAGGGACAGGGTCACGACTGAGATCTGACACAAGGAAAGGCTTCTGGGGTGATGGCAGAGCTCTGTTTCCTGACCACAGTGCCAATTATAAGGGTATTTTCCTTATAACAATTTGTTAAGCTAAAAAAATGTTTCTGTGACTTAAATCCATGGGAGCAGGGGACTCATAAACGAGGACCCATCGGAAACATCAGGCCTACGGTCACCTTTCTAAGAGAAAAGAAACGCAAAGCCACAGAAGTAGGAAAGTGACTTGGCAGAGGGCACAAAGGCTGCTGTCAGAGCTGAAACCAGAGCCCAGGTCCTCCTGGCAGCCAGGTGTGCACTCCTCTCTTTCAAGCCTGCCAGTCTCCCGTGAAACAGACATCCCCTAAAGGGCATCCTTATTGTCCACTTCCAACCGAGGTAATTCAGCCAGGTTTGAATGTGGGGGCCTGGGGTTTTAAGATACATTACCTAATGCTAACCAGAAAGAAAAAGACAAATAAATAAGGAGGCCAAAAGAAGAGTCTCTGACCTTAAAACCTGCTTCTTCAATTATTTTTCAGGTGGAGAGATTAGGCTTGCCGAGCATCCTCAAAACAGTCTGCGTCCTGATCTTAGGGCAACCATACACTCAAATTTAATGAATGGCATTTATTCTGTGGGGCTGAATAAATTCAATGCTGCAGTGGATTTATGATACGTGGTTAGGTGATAATCCATACTTGGTCTTTCCTTCTACATTTAGTACTGTAATGTAACATTTTCCCCCTCACTTAAACACCCTAGGAGCCTCTGATGTTGCTTTTTTCATACAGAAGCCATCAGGCATTACATGGCTTCTATTTGCTGACTGATGTGGGGAGTATATTTCCCTTTCATTTTACACACAACCTTAATTAATACTAACAAGAAGCCCGCCTTAGAACAAAGAAGCAAACAAAAAACAGAAACAGACTCATAAATACAGAGAAAAAAACTGTTGGGGGGGCGATAGGCAAAATGGGTGAAAGGGATTAAGAGGTACAAGCTTCCAGTTATAAAACAAATTAGTCACAGGGATGAAAAGTAAAGCATGGGGAATATAGTCAATAATATTGTAATAACTTTGTGTGGTAACAAATGGTAACTACATTTGCCATAGTGGGCCTTTTGTAATGCACAGATTTTTTTTTTTTTTAAGTAGGCTCCATGACAAGTGTGGAGCCCCATACAGTGCTTGAACTCATGACCCTGAGACCAAGATCTGTGCTGAGATCAAAAGTTGGATGCTTATGGGGCGCCTGGGTGGCGCAGTCGGTTAAGCGTCCGACTTCAGCCAGGTCACGATCTCGCGGTCCGTGAGTTCGAGCCCCACGTCGGGCTCTGGGCTGATGGCTCAGAGCCTGGAGCCTGTTTCCGATTCTGTGTCTCCCTCTCTCTCTGCCCCTCCCCCGTTCATGCTCTGTCTCTCTCTGTCCCAAAAATAAATAAACGTTGAAAAAAAAAAATTAAAAAAAAAAAAAAGTTGGATGCTTAACCGACTGAGCCACCCAGGTGCCCCGTAATGTACAGAATTTTCAAATCATTATGTTGTATACCTGAAACTCATATATATGTCAACTATACTTCAGTTTAAAAATTTAAGGGGCACCTGGCTGGCTCAGTCCATAGAGCATGTAACTCTTGTTCTTGGGGTTGTACGTTCAAGGCCTACATGTGGGTGTGATGATCACATAAAAATAAAAGCTTTTTTAAAAATTTAAAAAAGAGGGGTGCCTGGGTGCCTCAGTTGGTTAAGCGTCCAACTTCACCTCGGGTCATGATCTCACAGTTTGTGGGTTCAAGCCCCGCGTCCGACTCTGTGCTGATAGCTCAGAGCCTGGAGCCTACTTCAGATTCTGTCTGTCTGTCTGTCTGTCTCTCTCTCTCTCTGTCCCTCCCATTTGTGCTCTTTCTCTGTCCCTCAAAAATAAATAAATGTCAAAAAAAATTTTTTAATTTAGAAAAAAAATACTAAATGATAATAATGACGATGATGTCATGCTAACATAAAAAAAGAACACTTTATAGAACTGAGATGTTGTTGACTTCCATCCAATTTAATTGGGTAGTAAATTCAGAGCAAATATTAAAAATCTTTAAGATTTATTCTTTTACAGTCAATGTACCTGACATTAAGGGAATTCCAAAGGCTGGGGACAGAAAGAAATAATAAGAAACTGCACAGAAGTCCTGGGGCAAAATCTGACACAATATTTTATGTTCTATATTTAGATGCACAAAAAACATGGTCACTTTTAACACAACCAGTCAATTAGCGTTAGTGTTTCTGACTCTTTAACTACTAAGGCAAGGGGGACCTGGGTGGCTCAGTCTATTGTGCATATGACTATTGATTTTGACTCAGGTGGTGATCTCACGGTTTGTGAGTTTGAGCCCCATGGGGGCTCTGCCCTGACACCGTGGAGCCTCTTGGGATTCTCTCTCTCTCCCTCTCTCTCTGCCCCTGCTCTCGCTCTCCCTCTCTCTTTCAAAATAAATAAATATTTTAAATACCAAGATATAAATTAGTGAATTTAGGAGTTAAAAAAAAGGAAATGCACCAAGCATTAAGAAAATAGTTTCTTGGTATATCAAAATAATCATTAGCTTTTAAAGATACAAGCTTTATCTTCCAAGGTGCCTGACTGGCTTGGTCCGTAGAGAACACGTGACTCTTGATCTCATCGTCATGAGTTTGAGTCTCACATTGGGAATAGAGTTTACTCTATCAGTCATATTAGCTAAAGACATAAGGTGTATCTTCTTCAAAATGGCCTTTTCTTTAAGGCTTTAGTAACCAAAAAGAAACTCTGGTATCTAGAGATAAATTAGACCGGTTACATTTTTTGGAAGGGGGACAGGAATGATCTAGAGCCATAATTTTAGTAACAACAGAAGATGGTTATTCAGTTTACAACCTTTTGAGAATGGGTTCCTCAGTGGTGTTCCTACCTCCTGGCAAGAATGGGCCTGAACAGAGGGTATACTTTGAATTTTAGTAATTCTAATCATATATCAATATCCTTGGTCTAAGGGAACTCATTATTTAAAGGAATCCTTTAATAATCTTACATAGGATTTTAAAAATCCCTATTAGCACGTCTTTGAAATCAATTTCCCTAGATGTCTCTCAGCAGGAAGATACCTAATTAGCTGTAAATCCTTCATTGGATGATAAAGTGTTCACTTTACTTACATTTCAAAGTACAAAATACCCTGGCTTACACCCAATCAAGCATCCATATTTTATTTCAGCTGGATAGCAAAAATGGGAAATGTTTAAAGGTACCTGACTATTCATTTTAAAGCAGTGCTTGTGAATGGCAGCAACATGGCTCCATTCATATCAAGTACTGAAGGTGTGAAGTTCTTTGGCTCTTCCCTCAAGTTTTCATTTATTTGTTTTGTTTTGTTTTTTGGTCTGGAGGAGTTGGGGGGGGGAGGGGTCTTACTTTTTTTTATATTGTATAAAAACCCCAAGGTGCCAGATTTTGCGGTTATTCACGACTGGTTCTGCAGCTCTTTACTAAATTTTTGAATAGCAAATGGAGAGAAACAAAGGCTTCAGTGAGCAAGCCATTCATTAAGTATCCCCTAACCCAGGATAATACATTCTGGAGATGAAGGGAATTATAAACAATGAAATAAGCATCCGTTCCTAAAGCGCCTATAAAGCACCAGGACTTAGGTTCTTCCTCTCTGGGTAACTCCCTCTGCTATTAACTTTTACGTTGATTTTAAAAAGAGAAAGCTAACCCAGGGCCATAATGCTAATTTTAGCTTTGATTTGTTATCTCTTAGCATCAAGAAGCATACTTGAGCTCCAGTGTAAACTAGTCACATTCGCTAAAGCCCCAGTGCCAACTTTCTTACCATTATTTCTATTTAGAAGCAAAGCAGCAGATGGCTCTATAGGTGAGGTCAGGCAGTGAATGATTTGATTTATAGGATAAACCCACTGGCTGAGTCTCTCAGCACATGTTCAGAATGCTGAGGATTAACACCCGCTGGGCATTCTCCTTTAGGTTGCAAGCTCTCCCATCAAGTAGGCAAGGCTTCTATGCTGGGTGAGACAAGAGGCATATTTAGAGCTGCCAGAGAAACTAAAACTATGTCTAGGGACCAAAAAACACAAGTTGCCACGAGGGTCTGAGTTCCATCAAGTCCAGGCCACTTGTGTGAGAATTTGGGGTACTCATTAAATGTGCGCCTCCCCAGCCCTACTAAGTTAGCATGTAAGCTGTGAGGGTAAGAATCTCTGAAACTTTAAAATTTTTTTAATGTTTATTTATTTTTGAGACAGAGACAGAGAGCGAGCGGGGTTGGAGCAGAGTGAGAGGGAGACACAGAATCTGAAGCAGGCTCCAGGCTCTGAGCTGTCAGCACAGGGCCCAAGGCGGGGCTCAAACTCATGAACTGCGTGACCATGATGCTTAACCAACTGAGCCACCCACGTGCCCTAGGAATCTCTGAATTTTAATAGATTTCCCAGATGATTCTCAGCAAGATAGGTTTGAAAAATATTGGTCTAAGGAAGCTAACTGGAAGACAGGGAGGCAGATACCTGTCTAGAAGATAAATTTAGTAACTTGCCTCAGGTCATTTAATTTAAAATCTCCTTTCTTTACTGTATTAGATAGGTCTTATTATCCCCACTGTGATGGTGAGAACCCTATGGGCCAGAGAGATTAAGTAAAATTTAACCAGGAGCAGAATTAACTTTCAAAACAAGTTAGAGTAACTTTAGTGAAGGGTTAGCAAACTTTTCCTGTAAAGGAATAGACAGTAAATATATTAGGTGTTGAGGACCATATGGTCTCTGTGATAACTACTGTCAGCGTAGTGTGAATGCAGCCACAGGTAGTATATAAGTGAATGAGTTTGGCTGTGTTCTTCTAAAACTTTACAAGAACAGGCAGTGGGCTGCATTTGGTCCATGGCTATAATTTGCTGACCTTGGGTTTGGTGCACCTTTAATTCCAACATGGGTACCATGAAATACAACTTGAAAAGAACTAGGACTTGGGGCACCTGGATGGCTCAGTTGATTGAGCGTCTGACTTCAGCTCAGGTCATGATCTCGCGGTCTGTGAGTTCGAGACCTGCATCGGGCTCTGTGCCGACAGCTTGGAGCCTGGAGCCTGCTTCCCATTCTGTGTCTCCCTCTCTCTCTGCCCCTCCCCCGTTCATGCTCTGTCTCTGTCTCTGTCTCTCTCTCTGTCAAAAATAAATAAACATTAAAAAAAAAAGAACTAGGACTTAAAAGATGGTAAATATTAATCATGTGGACCACTTCCTCAGGTAGAATGGTCCAATCTCAGTTAATAATGTGTAAGTGAATCATTACTATAGTTAGTGTATACCACTAAAGTTGTGGACCATTTTCTCCATGACTCCAACTGGGTACTGAGATCTTTCCTATAGCCTTGTATTAATCCCTCAATATGTTCCATTTGCAGTGGTCGGATGCTGGACATGGCCAAATGGTGTCCTCCTAGGCACAAATTTACTTCAAGCAAGTAAGACAAATAGGTCCAAATCTTACAACTTTAGTTTCCCTTAATAGCAAATAAGTAAAAGTGATACATACACTTGTGATTGTGTAATACATTCCATAGCAAAGACAGCCTTTTTTTTTAAAGAGGAAAAGAGTTTCACACTTTATTGCCAGCAGCTTGAAGTAGTTTTAAACTGTTACGATAACATTCATGAAGCCAATAAAACATGCATATTCTTGTTCTTTGCTAATCTCCCTCTGTTCCACCTTTCTCAAATGCACAGTTCTCTACATAGCTGGATGACTCTGAATAAATCAAATACGCTTTGTTCCCTAATAAATTTATGAACCTAGATGGCTTAATCCCATTTTATTTATTTACATGGCAATTACGATACAACTGCTTCCTGTATGGAGGTCTCATCCATACGTTACACTATAAAGACATACTACGTATATACAGATATTTGGAAAGTGAGAAATAAATCATATGAAGGCAGTTACACCTAACTTCCCAGTAAAGAGACTAGCATATTTATAGACAAGATGGCTACTTATCCACCAAAGAGTTCCATTCCCCTTTCAAAGTAAATAATTATTGCTCAGAAATAATTGCCCAGCCAGGGAGTGTATTTCCCAGCTTCTTTAAATCTAGGTGGGGCTGTGTGACTCCCTCTGGCCACTGGGATGTGAGTAGAAGTGATGTGTTTCACTTGCTGGTGAAAGTAGTTCATCTAGTATGCCTTTCCATACTCTGTTCCCCCTTACAGTGACACTGGAGACCACGTGCTGAAGATGGTGGCATTGGAAGATGGAAGAAGCCTTTATCCCTGAGTCTCATGAAGGACAGCTCACCAAGAGAACTGCCCAACCACGAACAACAGATTTGGACCTTGTATGAGCTAGAAATAAGCTTTTACAGGATCAAGCCACTGACATTTGAGATGGTTACTTCTTATAGCACTTAGTCTACCTTAACAGAACATATATGAGTTGGATAAAAGAGTCAATAAACATGATTTATTGAAGGGTTTCTGAGATAAATTCAAATACTGAGGAGTCGTATGTATAAGAAAAACTTGAAAATTATAATTTGTACTATTTATGCAATCTATTCATATGAGCTACAAACCAATCTGAATATATTCTAATATTCAACATCTTTTATAGTGATATGTCAATGCATTAGCTACCTAGATCACTGGATTACTACACAAGATAAATTATTGTATATTTATAATACATTTATAACAGAAAGTGAAGGCAATCTTAAAATTAAATTTGCATTCCCCAAGGCAGAATTTACTGAACTTTAATCATTTGGTACCACTTCATGAGTAATTCCTTCCTCTTTTCTGGAGCCTGAGGAAGGTGGAGAGGGAGAGAGGTTGTGAGGCTAAGTTCTGCACAAGACTTTAGTTCCACTTGTCTACTGGGGACTCCAAAATAGTTCATCCTGGGGCAGCTCTAGCCCTTGAGGAATGGATCCTGAAATTTGTAGGACACACATGAATGACCAGAGGCCCTAAGGGTAAAGAACTGTTGAGGCTTATCCCAGGTTTGCACTGAAAGAAACCCCCTGGGGGAAAGATACACCAGAGAACTGAAAGGGGCTAAGATACCCAAGTGAAAGAGCCTATTATCGGGTAGGCATCTCTCTGCAAACAATATTTTCTTGTACTGCTTATTAACCATTTGGGGATTAGAGAACCATTTGAGAATCTTGATGAAACCCTGGAACTTCTTTCTACTCAAATATACATATGAACATTTATGTATATATTTATACATAAATTCAGGGAGCTCAGGGCATCTGTAGCCCATGGATGAACTTCCAGGTTAAGGATTCCTATTTTTAAGGCAGGTTTAATAGCTGCCCCTCAGGTTGGTATAAGAACTCACTAATAGGGCCCCCTGGGGGGCTCAGTCAGTTGAGTGTCTGACTCTTGATTTAGGCACAGGTCATGATCTCACGGTTCATTAGTTCAAGCCCCATGTCAGGCTCTGCCCTGGGGTTGTGGAGCCTGCTTGGAATTCTCTCTCTCTCTCTCTGCCCCTCCCAGAATCAATCAATCTCTCTCTCTCTCTCTCTCTCTCTCTCTCTCTCTCTCTCTCAAATAAACTAAAAAAAAAAAAAAGAACTCACTAGTAAATAATATACACTTCACTATACAAGAGAAACACTGCTATTACTTACATCTTTTTTCCCTATGACTAGGGATGGGAGGAGAAAGAAAAGAAAGGCAATGTCACTCCTCAGCTTTTCTGGCAATCTCGCACTGTCCCTAACCTCAGTGCCTTGGTACAGTCCAGCAGTGGGATACCATCAATGGAATTTTTTTTTTGTAAACTTTATTTTGATATAATATTGGCCTCATATAAAAGTTGCAAAAATAATACACAAACCTCAAAGATATTAAGAAAGGTGAAATAAGCCAACCAAAAAAGGAAAAATATTGTATGACTGCACTTATAATATAAGTTATCTAGGGTAATGAAATTCATAGAGACAGAAAGTAGAACAGAGGTTACCAGGGTCTGGGGCATGGCAGGGAGAAGGAGAATGAAGAATTATTGTCTAATGTATCCAGAGTTTCAGATTGGGATGATGAAAAAGTTCTGGAAATTAATAGTGGTGATGGTTGTACAACATCATGACTGTAATTAATGTCACTGAACAGCATACTTAAAAATTATGAAAATGGATGGGCTGCCTGGCTGGCTCAGTTGGTAGAGCATGTGACTCTTGATCTCAGGGTTGTGAGTTCAAGCCCCATGTTGGGGGTAGAGGTTACTCTTCAAAAATTATTAAAGTGGTAAATTTTATATTATGTATATTTTACCACAATAAAAAAAATTACAGAGTTCCTGTGTACCCTACCCGCCAATGATGATCTTACATACACAATACAATTATCAAAACAGGGAAACTGGATTGGTATAATTCTATTAATGAAACTTTAGACCTTATGTGAATTTCACTTTTTCCATGCACTCTCTGTGGGTGTGTATGTGTGTGTAGTTCCATGAATTTTATCACATATGTAGATTCATGTGACCACCACCACCATAAAGGTTTGAAACTATTTCAAATCCTCATTTTATAGTTGAAGAAACTGAGCCATAAAGAGGTTAAGTAAATTGTCAAAATTTTTGCAACCAATAGATGGCAAGCCAGGCATCAAACTCAGTAAGATCAGCAGTGAAGTCCATGGCTCTTAACTATTGGTGGCTCTAAACACAGCAGATATCTAGGAAACTCAAATGCATCCATAAATACCCACTCAGGAAACCTGCTCTCCAGTACTTGCATATTTTATACCAACTATGGAATAATATAAAATATAACTACAACTAAAATATAAATAAAATATAAAATGCAATGCATCTCAGCATTTTACCTAAGTTGGGTTGAATTCAGAATTTCATGCTGGGATATATAGTTAATTTGGCATTTTCTAGCTAAAAAATAAGTTTTAAAACTGGCAAAAGACATGTTCTCCCTGCCAGAGAAAAGGAAATAATAATTTTGTTTTGTGAAAAACCTGAACTGAAATTTTCCAAGTTGATTGCTCATAGTTTGGTTTATTTTTTAACCTTAATAATAAATTCAAATCACTGTCACGATTGGGGGGGCGGGGCTGGCTGGCTCAGTCAGAAGAACATACAACTTTTTGTCTCAGGGTTGTGACTTCAAGGCCCACCTTGGACACAGAACTTACCCTAAAAAAAAGAAAAAAAAAATCACGGGCTTCTGGGTGGCTCGGTCGGTTAAGCGGCTGACTTTGGGTCTGGTCATGATCTTGAGTTCGTGGGTTCGAGCCCTGATGCGGGCTCCTTGCTGACAGCTCAGAGCCTGGAGCCTGCTTCAGATTCTGTGTCTCCCTCTCTCTCTGCCTCTCCCCTGCTTGCACTCTGTCTTTCTCTCAAAAATAAATAAACATTTAAAAAAATTTTTCTAATTAAAAAAAAAAGATTCTTAAAAAAATCACTAGCATATAAGCATGATAAAATAGGTTATCACAATTTCATGTCATCACAATTTCATGCCATGTCATCACAATTTCACTTCTTCTTAAATACATATTTTAGTTACTAGAACATCCAAACAGTCCCACTATGGGAACAAAGTATTTTTTTAATACTAATTTGATTAATATTGAATTTTATTGTGTAATTTTTAAAGCTTTTTACCTGACTTATCTATTTTTCTGATTAAATGTAATATGTGTTCATCACAAGGAGTCTTTACAGTTCCCATAAAAATGCAGGGGGGAAATCCCCAATACTTCTAAAAGTCACTATCTAGAAGAAATTTCCTTGTATATCAGATTCCCATGGGACTTTACTAGAGGCACAATAAAATGCAGAAAAAAAGAAACTGAATAATTTTTTTATAAATATTTTTTTAATGTTTATTTTTGTGAAAGAGACACAGTTACATCAAGAGTTACATCAAGTTAACAACCTCATTGGTTCCTTTTGTTCCACAGATCATCAGGTAGACCTGAAGACACCTATCACTAGAATTATGGGGAAACAAAATGGTGCCACTTTGAATATGTATAATTTCAAAAAACTGCATTTAAAAAAAATTTTTTTTAAGTTTATTTTTCAGACTTCAAGCTGTATTACAAGGCTGTAATCATCAAGACAGTATGGTACTAGCACAAAAACAGACACTCAGATCAATGGAACAGAATAGGGAACCCAGAAATGGACCCACAAACGGTGGCCAACTAATCTTTGACAAAGCAGGAAAGAATATCCAGTGGAATAAAGACAGTCTCCTCAGCAAGTGGTGCTGGGAAAACTGGACAGCGACATGCAGAAGAATGAACCTGGACCACTTTTTTTAAAAATTTTTTTTTCAACGTTTTTTATTTATTTTGGGGACAGAGAGAGACAGAGCATGAACGGGGAAGGGGCAGAGAGAGAGGGAGACACAGAATCGGAAACAGGCTCCAGGCTCCGAGCCATCAGCCCAGAGCCTGACGCGGGGCTCGAACTCACGGACCGCGAGATCGTGACCTGGCTGAAGTCGGACGCTTAACCGACTGCGCCACCCAGGCGCCCAGGACCACTTTTTTACACCATACACAAAAATAAACTCAAAATGGATGAAAGACTTCAATCTAAGACAGGAAGCCATCAAAATCCTCGAGGAGAAAGCAGGCAAAAACCTCCTTGACCTTGGCCACAGGAACTTCTTACTCAACACGTCTCCGAAGGCAAGGGAAACAAAAGCAAAAATAAGTATTAGGACCTCATCAAAATAGAAAGCTTCTGCACAGCAAAGGAAACAATCAGCAAAACTCAAAGGCAACCGACAGAATGGGAGAAGATATTTGCAAATGACATAGCAGATAAAGGGTTAGTATCCCAAATCTATAAAGAACTTACCAAACTGAACACGCAAAAAACAAATAATCCAGTGAAGAAATGGGCAAAGACATGAATAGATACTTCTCCAAAGAAGACATCCAGATGGCCAACCGACACATGAAAAAATGCTCAACATCACTCATCATCAGGGAAATGCAAATCAAAACCACAGTGAGATACCACCTCACACCTGTCCGAATGGCTAACATTAACAACTCAGGCAACAACAGATGTTGGCGAGGATGTGGGGAAAGAGGATCTCTTTTACATTGTTGGTGGGAATGCAAGCTGGTGCAGCCACTCTGGAAAACAGTATGGAGGTTCCTCAAAACACTAAAAATAGAACTACCCTACAACCCAGCAATTGAACTACTAGGTATTTATCCAAGGGATACAGGTGTGCTGTTTCAAAGGGGCAAATGAACCCCAATGTTTACAGCGGCACTATCAACAATAGCCAAAGTATGGAAAGAGCCCAAATGTCCATCGATGGATGAATGGATAAAGAAGATGTGGTGTGTACACACACACACACACACACACACACACAATGGAGTATTGCTCGGCAATCAAAAAGAATGAAATCTTGCCATTTGCAACTACGTGGATGGAACTAGAGGGTATTATGCTAAGTGAGATTAGTCAGTCAGAGAAAGACAAAAATCATATGACTTAACTCATATGATGACTTTAAGATATAAAACAGATGAACATAAGGGAAGGGAAACAAAAATAATATAAAAACAGGGAGGGGGATAAAACAGAAGAGACTCATAAATATGGAGAACACACTGAGGGTTACAGGAGGGGTTGTGGGAGGGGGGAATGGGCTAAATGGGTAAGGGGCATTAAGGAATCTACTCCTGAAATCACTGTTGCACTATATGATAACTAACTTGGATATAAATTTTAAAAATAAATAAAAATTAAGAAAAAAACTAAAATAACGTATCATTACATACCTATTACAGATAAAACCACAATAAAAACCTGACAGTACTAAAAAGGTGATGAGGACCTACAACAATGGGAACACTCAGGTATTGCCAAGTGGAATGAAGTATAGTACAATCATTTTGGGGAAAGGCTGAACAGTTTCTTTTAAAATTAAATAAATATTCACAATGCAACTCAAAAAAAGAAGTTTATTTATTTTTGAGAGAGAGAGAGAAAATGAGAGAGCAGGGGAGGGGTAGAGAGGGAGAGAGAGAATTCCAAGAAGGCTCCACACTGTCAGTGGAGAGCCCCAAAGCAGGGCTCAACCCACAAATCATGACACCATGACCTGAGCCAAAATCAAGAGTCGGATGCTTAACCAACTGAGCCACCCAGGCACCCCTGAACTATGCATTTTTAAAAGAACTATTTTGGTCTAGTCCCCTTATTTAGGGAAGAAAAAATTGAGGCTCTAAGAAATTCAGAGTGTCTAGAGCTCCACAGTGACCTGGTGGCCAGAATTATACCAAGTGTCTTGATGTCCATCAATGTCCTTTCATCTTCCCCAAGCCCCCAGGATTTGGTCCACCATCTCCCACTGCCTCACCCAACCCAGCCAGATAGGAGAGAAGATTCCTAAAGCTAATGTGGCAAATGTCACCACCACAAGAGAACTAAGTTCTATACTCATCTTTCATCCACTTAATGTATGTAAGAAAAATCAACCTTATTCTAGTCTATTGTATCTATTCATCTTAAAAAAATTTATTCAAGCATATGTCCTTTATAAAAACAAAGACAAGGGCGCCTGGGTGGCTCAGCTGGTTGAGCGCCAGACTTCAGCTCAGGTCATGATCTCACAGTCCATGGGTTCGAGCCCTCCAATTGGGCTTTATGCTGCTGGAGCCTGCTTCAGATTCTGTCTCCCTCTCCCTCTCCCTCTGCCCTTCCCCTGCTTGCTCTCTCTCTCTCAAAAATAAACATTTTAAAAACTGTGATATTAAAAAAAAAAGTCCTTGCTCATTCCTGTTTAGCTATTAAGATAGGTTTACTTCGGGCTAATTCTCCATTATTGGTTATTATTTACTGATGGGTTCATTAAATTCACTTTTTTTAAAGGACGTCTTTTTACCATCACAGGTAGAAATATTTCCCATAATCTCCATTCTTATACCAAGAACAAATCAGTGATACAAGAATTAAGTCCATACAGCTACCAATAAGCTCCCAAATTTAAATACAATGTTTTAATCTTTGTTTGCCCTTTCCTAGTTTTTCATGAAAATACTGAGTCAAGTATTTCCCAAAGTACTTTGTACCTAGTACATCGAATTCTAATAGTTAAATAGATGCTCAAACTTTCTGACTTTCTATTTTAATTTTTTAAATGTCTATTTTTGAGAGAGAGAGACATAATGTAAGCAGGGGAGAGGCAGAGAGAGAGGGAGACACTGAATCCGAAGCAGTTCCAGGCTCTGAGCTGTCAGCACAGAACCTGACACGGGACTCAAACCGACAGACCCTGAGATCATAACCTGAGCCGAAGTCGGACGCTCAACTGATTGAGTCACCCAGGCGCCCTTAATTTTTTTAAAGTAATCTCTACACCAAATGTGGGGCTTGAACTCACAACCCTAAGATCAAGAGTCACATGCTCAGGATGCTTGGATCGCACAGTTGGTTAAAGCTCAGGTTGCGCCCCATGTTGTGAAGCCTACTTAAGATTCTCTCTGTATCACTCCCTCCCCCTTTATTCTTCTCCCCTACTTAAGCTCTAAATAGATAGATAGATAGATAGATAGATAGATAGATAGATAGATAGATAGACAAAGTTTTTAGAGGGTCACATGCTCTGCACAATGAGCCGCCAGGCACCCCTCAATTTTAAGTAAAAGAGTAACACATAACAAAAGGAAAAACCATTCTAACCAACATTTTATTATCTATAATGTAGTTTTCTACTTTGTACCCTGAAATCTTAAGATTTGGAATATTAAATATAACCAGTCTAATGCAGGGAAAGATTTGAAATTCTTATTTTTTTTTAAAGAGAAATTCAATGTTAAATGAAAATAATGTTGACAATTTATTACATGGGCATCAAATGAAAAAAGAGAACAATTAGTTAAGAAGAATCAAAATAGCTTCTCCCACACACATATGTCCCCAAATTTTACAAAGAAATTTAAAACTCTCAACATTAGGAACCAGAGATGCCTGGCTGGCTCAGTTGGTAGAGAATGCAACTCTTGATCTCGGGGTCCTGAGTTCAAGCCCCATGTTGGGTATAGAGCATACTTTAGAAAAGAAAAAAAAAAAAAAAAAAACTAGGAACAAACACAAATAAAATTGTATCCAGTAATATTTAAGTCAACTTGGAAGCATCATCATCACCTATGGTTCTGTATAAACTCCCTAACGATAAATGACCAAAGAAAGCAATAATAAAAATCAACAACTACACTAGGCAAATATCACTATTGAATGTATTGTCACAAACTGTCAAAGTATCACCAAGTTCTAGCTTAGGGTTGGGGTCTGGAAAATGAACAGGACAAGGGAATAAACGTCTGTGTTTCCTAAAAGACATCATGACAGCCATCTATGACATCTTTTTTTAAATCTTTTTTTTTTTTTTTTGAGAGAGAGAACATGTTGAAGAGAGAGGGGGGAGGAGAGAGAGAGAGAGAGAGAGAGAGAGAGAGAGAGAGAGAGAGAGAGAATCTTAAGCAGACTCCACGCTCAGTGCAGAGCCTGACGTGGGTCTCGATTCCACAACCCTAGGATCATAACCTGAGCTGAAATGAAAAGTGAGACGCTCAACTGGCTGAGCCACACAGGCATCCCGACCTCTTTATTCAGGTCAGCCTTTCTTGGAGGATTAGTAAATACCACTTATTGATAGGAATTATCATGTAATGCTAATCAGTTTAATAAAACTATTTCATCTGAAAAGACTGTCTGCCTCTCTGTGCTGTAAGTATATGCAAAAATTAAACCCTACATGAAACATGTTCAGGTCTGTAACCTGTAGGGGAGAAAGACCTTCCTCTGCCCTATGGTCCTTCTAGCTGCACTTAGAATCAAATTGACATGAGACAGGTTAACAGGAGAAAATCAAATTTAATAGGCGTACCAATGGAGAATCCACACAGACGTGAGATTCCAAAGATAAGGAGGCAACATGAAGCTTATAGAGGAGCTAAGGGAAAAGGTAGGGGCTTGAGGACACAAAGTGGAGAAAATTCATTAACAAGAAAGTGAAAGAAGATGTTTGGAAAAAACAAAAATGTTTTATTATGCAGATGAGTTCCTTAGTAAGAGGGGCCTCTGGTAACACTTTCTTCCTGTTACACGTTCTCCTTTCCAATGTAAATTTAGGCAGTTATGGGGAGGCAGAGTGCCTTTCCTATATCTACTGGGTTTCTATTACTTTTAACTCTAAATAATGGGGGGGGGGTTCTTTTTTCATTTTATTTACTTTAGAGAGAGAGAGTTAGGGAGAGGGGCAGAGAGGGAGAGAGAGAGAGAGAGAGAGAGAGAGAGAGAGAGAGAGAGAGAGAGAATCTCAAGGAGGCTCCACCTTGAGCATGAAGCCTGACACAGGGCTCAGTCCCACAGCCCTGGGATCATGACTTGAGCTGAAATCCAGAGGTAGACATTCAAACAACTCTCCTAACTCTAAATAATCTTTATGCCAAATTGGCACATTTGGGGGCAGCCTGCCCTGGGCCCCTACAAACCAAGACAAAGTCCCTTCCTCCTGAAATAAAAAGTCTACTTGTCCAAGCTCAGGCCTTCTCCCTCCATTCAGTTATGACCTCCTCCTCAAACCTGGGCACATGTTGGCAAATGAGCATTTAAAATGAGTATTTCAAAGATGGTGTGCAGAGTCAAAATGTACCACAATGGGACACCAGAGTTTGCTGTTTGAAAATGGTAAGTCACTTTATATTGTGAACCAACTAGTTCATAATTTATTTGCTAGCATTGAGATTTCAAGCACTGGCTGTTCTTAAATAGGGACTATGATATATTTACCAATTACTGGACTATTGAGTACTATTAAACAATCATAAAACAGCTACCATTTCTTGAGACTAGTGTATTCCAGGTCCTTTAGAGATGCTTCTCTGTACATTATCTAGTTTAATCCTCTCAACAACCCAATGGGGCAGGCTTTAGACATTCCATTTTATGTAGATGAGAATCCAAGATTTAGCCCACTCCACATAGAAACTTAACCTGGGGCTACTTCAAGTGGACCTCTCCTTTAATAACTGCTCTCTCCCAGAAGAGGATTTTACCCCAGGCCATCAATTCCCAAACTGAGCACCAAGACACTCTGGATACTGTAGAAAATTCACAAGGGCAATTTAGGATATTTGAAAGTTTCAAGGGAAACCTGGTATATTCAACATATTGGACACCGCAGAACCTATAAACCAGAATTCAAAGTTTCAACGTTAGATCACGTTATATTCCTATCAATGACATCATACACATCTTTGCAAAACCTGTGTTTTCAGTGGATGCTGTGATAAAAAGTGAGTGCTGCAGAAAAGTTTATGTGGAACAGGAAATGAGAGTGGTGATATCCAATCTGATCCCAAGCTTTAAGAATTAGTACAGGCACACACATCCTGCTTGTAACTGTGGTTATTTAAGAATGATAGAACAAGATTTTTTCTAGGGGTACCTGGGGGGCTCAGTTGGTTGGCCATGTGACTTTGGCTCAGGTCATGATCTCACGGTTCGTGGTTCAAGCCTTGCATCGGGCCCTCCACTATCAGCACGGACCCCGCTTTGGGCCCTCTGTCCCCTGTCTCTCTCTCTGCACCTCCCCTGCTCTCACACATGCTCTCTCTCTCTCTTTCTCTCAAAAACAAAAAATAAACATAAAAAAACAATAATTTTTCTCAGTTTATTTGTATTATTTTTTAAAAATACCTTCTATGGAGGCATATAGGTGGCTCAGTAGTTTAAGTGTCTGACTCTGGTTTTCAGCTCAGGTCATGATCTCACTCATGGTTCATGAGTTCGAGTGCACATGGGGCTCTGGACTGGCAGTGTGGAGTCTGTGATTCTCTCTCTCTCCTGCTCTCTCTGTCCCTCTCCTGCTCTCTCTCACTCTCAAACTTAAAAAAAATAGCTTCTATGTTGTTAGGACATAAATACTTACTACGTTGCTTGAACATAACTATGACTAACTACTTACAACGAGGGGCACTGTGAAAAAATTACTAAGATACTAAGGGAGCCATGAACCAAGTTTAGGAATCTTTCGCCTTAACCAAGAAGTGATAGAGTTGTGTAAGATTCTCCTGAGCTGACACAGAGCTGCGTGATCCCGAGAAAATAACTTAAGACAAAAGTCCATAACACAAGCATAATAACCAGGAAAGGGAGAATTTGGGTTAAAACCATTTTTAAAGGTTGCTCTCAGTCAGTTTAATCCTTCAAATCTCACAAAATGTTTCCTGGGATAATTTGTATTTAAAAAAAAAAAAACGTCTAAAACACATGCACACAAATTACTATTTTTCTAATTCTTAGCGACTCAAGCAAAGCTTTTAAAAATTATAGCCTCTAGGCTATGTTGGAAGAGACAGGGCCTCCCCTGCACAGACAGAACACACCCATGGAGGCTGTGCCAAGAAAACCTGAGGAAAACCTTAAAAGACAGACTGCCCCATTCCAGTACTTTGAGATTGTCACCTTTTTTGTGGTTTGCATCCTACTGTCAATATCCTGCTTTTAAGTTCAATAAGAATGCTCCAGGTTATTGTGGAAATGCTTGTTTGGAAACTTTCCTTTCACAGAGCTTTTTACATAGCATATGATGTGTGCAAAGATAGGAAAAAATTAACACAAAATCCCGACTAATGGTTCCTTGCAGGGAGGAGAGGTGGAATGCCATGGGAGGGGTACTAGAGTGTGGTGGGGGTAGGGGTGGAGGACTCCAAGGTTCGGGGATGCTCTATTTCTTCAGCTGAGTGATGAGTACTTTGGGGTCTGTGGGTGCTATTCTTATTCTTTAAATTTAAAGCATAGTTTGATATTTTGTGCAGGTATATTTTACAGTAAGGGTAAGGTGCACCAGAAATTCTATGTGGGAGGACCTCCAGAGTTGAAAGTATGCCTTGTCTCTAAGTTGAGCTGGATCACTTAGCCATCAGCCTTTACTTGGAATAAATGCTTAGCGGGAGGGCTCTGGAGAGGCTGACAGGTTGAAGTGGGAAGTTAAGGTACGTTTTTGGTAAAAACAAGGAGTTAACAGGTGAGCATTTCTCTCTTTTTTTAATATTTAGGGATGCCTGGGTGGCTCAGGCGTTTAAGCATCTGACTTCCACCAGGTCATGATCTCACGGTTCGTGAGTTCAAGCCCCACATCCAGCTCTCTGCTATCAGCACAGAGCTCACTTCAGATCCTCTGTCCCCCTCTCTCTCTGCCCCTCCCCTGCTCTTATATGCTCTCTCTCTCTCAAATATAAATAAACATTTAAAAATATATATTTAAAGTTTTCATTCAAGTAATCTTTGCCCAGCGTAGGGATGGAACTCACAACCCTGAAATCAAGAGTCACATGCTCCACTGACTGAGCTGGCTAGGTGTCCCATCTTTATCACCCTTGATTTACACTGTCCAACAACGTGCAGCTAGTTGTGTTATGGTCTCTTATTCTTCTTTAGCCTGTCCAGCTCTCCCCTCCCCACTTATGACCTAGAGGACAGAAAACTCTTCCAATTTTCATTTACATCCCTAATTTTTAAAAAATAATTCATTTGCCATATGCTAAGCACCTGCTAGGGATGGCAAAAGGAAGTTAAACATATATGGTTGCACCTGCTATATGCAAGAACAAAAGATTGCCATTGCTATTTTAGGAATAGGAAATATCACCTCAGAGATACACTTGTGGCCCTGCCGTGGACCCAGGTGTATCTGTCTTCATTGCCAAGTTCTTTCCACTTACTTTGGCCTGATAGGCATTACTGTAAACACGAATGGATATCATCATCCAACAGGTTCACAAAAAGGATCCCTAACGTTCAAGAGCACTATGCCAAGCATTTTACTGGCATCATTTCATTTATGAAACATACCCAGTTATGTATAATACACCAAATTTACAGTTTTAAAAACGAAGTTTCAGGGGCGCCTGGGTGGCGCAGTCGGTTAAGCGTCCGACTTCAGCCAGGTCACGATCTCGCGGTCCGTGGGTTCGAGCCCCGCGTCGGGCTCTGGGCTGATGGCTCAGAGCCTGGAGCCTGTTTCCGATTCTGTGTCTCCCTCTCTCTCTGCCCCTCCCCCGTTCATGCTCTGTCTCTCTCTGTCCCATAAATAAATAAATAAATAAATAAATAAATAAATAAATAAATAAAAACGTTGAAAAAAATTAAAAAAAAAAACAAAAAACAAACTAAGTTTCACAAAGCAGGTTTCCCAGGCTGGTCCAAGCGCAGTGATGTTTACAATGAATTGATCACAGCCTGTTACAGATGTCTTTGTTCCTTCTCCACTCCCACTGATTCATTTGACAAGCCTTAAAAGAAAAAAAGAAAAAGGGAGGGAGAAGGAAGGAAGGAAGGAAGGAAGGAAGGAAGGAAGGAAGGAAGGAAAAAGGTAAAAAGAAATGGGTTTTCCAAAAGAAAGAAAGAGAAAAAGTAGAAAGAAATGGGTCTTCCAGTCACAAACTTAACAAGTGGTGGAATCAACACAGTGTCATAACCCCAAAGCAGATCTCAGCACTACTTGAATCATCTCACTGTGCTGCCGGGAAAACATTCTTGACCAGCTTTATGAAATTCAAGCCCCTCTCAGGTCACAGATAATGCTCCACACTTCCCCTCCCGCTCCCCAAAATACCGGAAGCACTACACTTAAATCCCCAAGACAAACTGGTGTCCGAATTCAAACCAACGTGCTCGCTTCCTCCGCCCCGGCCCTGGGAGATGCCACCTGCTAACTCTTCACAGGGCTCAATTCCGGCCAGAGCGCATCTCGCTCCCATTCTCCCGGGTCTGCGCCTCTTGCAGTCCTCAAAGGGGTAAGGGGATGGGGCGGGATGGGGCGGGAGGTGGGGGGGGGGGGGGGGGGGGCGGGGAGAAGGCTGCTGGCGCGAGCAAGCCGAACCCGGTCCCTCCGAGGCCGGCCCGCAGGCCCGGGGACCCCGGAGAGCGTAAGGCGACCAAAGGAGACCCTCCTTTTCGCCCGCAGACCGCCAGCCACCGCATCCGGGAGAAAAGCCGGTGACCCCCACCCCCCTACCACCACTTTCTTCAAACTCTGAGCTCACTGGAGAAAGAGGAGGGGGACAAGCAAAGACGACAAAGTTCTCCGCCCCCACCCAAAGTTCTCTACTCTGGGGAGGCGAGTGAAGCAAAGCGGTAAGGGAGGCGTCCTAGGAAGACCCCCTCCCGTCCGGGCTTTCCGGAGGCCGCAGGAGAGGGGGCAACGCGCTCCCTCTGGGTCTCTTCCCCAGGCAGACGCCGACAAGGGGGGGGGGGGGGCGAGGGAGCAGCGCCCCCACCTCCAACACCGTCCTCCCCGGCTCGGAGGTTCTCCGGGAGTGGGGGGCGCCGGCCCTCAGATGAAGGGGTCTCCAAAGAACCGAGCGAGGTCGCACCATACCTTTCTCGCGCGCGCCGGACGTCCGCGCCGCAGGGACCGCGGCCGGCTACAGGGTGGGGGGCGAGGCGAGACGACGGGGACGCGTTCTCGCAGGCTCCGGCGGCCCCTGGGCCTCGGCGCCGCGCAGCGCCGCGCCTCCAGCCGCCCGCTCGCCAGGCTGCGCTCCCCGCTCCCGCAGGTAACCTGTGGCCGAGCCCGCCGCGCCCGCAGCCCGCACGGCCCTGGCCCCGCCCCGCCCTCGGCTCCTAACCTGGGGCCGCAGCGCCCCGCAGCGGCCTGCTCCCGGCACCGCGGGGACCGGGGGAAGGTGGGGCCCCTAAGGCCCTGGGGCTGGCCCTGGGCTGCAGGCCCCTCCCAGCTCGGGCCGCTGTCCCTTCCTTGCCCCCCGGGGAGGCCTCCTTCCAAAGAGTGGAAGGAAGGGGGGCTGCAGCGGGGTGATCTTGTCCGGGCACTGGTCTCCAGGAGGTTTATTGGAGGGAGAGGAGAATTAGGGAGTTAGGGAGGAGAAAACCATGCCTCACCCCGTGGCCAAACGGATATTTCAGTATATTCATAGTTCACTTAACTGGAAGGGCTCAGCGGAAGCTCAACAATGATGAATGATGCAGATTCATGAGAGAGCTGGAAAAGGGAAAGGAAGCCCTTATTCCAAACAGCTTATCTGTCAGTAGCTTGTCAAAACCATCCATCCCATATGACACTGACAAAAGCATTGCGCATTCCTGACTCCTATATTCAAATCACACTCTATACACCATTAATTTGGTCAGGTTTTGTCTGGTTTTCAGTTACTTCTTCAGTACCTAGAAGAGTTCCCTGAACAAAGTGAGCATTCAATAAAGTATTGTTGCATGAATGTGTCAATGAATGGAACCTTATTCAACCTTTTGAAGACAACAGGTAACTGCTGTCCAAACACAGCTGGAGAGGGAGGTGGAAACCTAGAATGGAGTCTCCGTCTTACCCGAGGTTTGGGACAAGCTTATTTTGAACCGGATTTTTCTTATCTGCTTTGAAAAAGGCCTGGTTTCCAGAAGTAAAGAAATATGATCATCTCTGCCTTTTTCATGAGATGTCTGTCTCCCTGTCTCTTTCAGGGAGCATTAGGTAGAAGAAATCCAACCAGCTCCAACTCACACCAGGGAAGTGCTTGATTTTCCTCTACAATTTCAGAACTTCCACACCCTATAGCCATAGCTGCAATTTTTCTTGGCAGGGTGTGAAACCTCTTCTGTCATTTGACCCTCTTCAGATTTGTTCCCCATCCCTGTCACTCTGCATCTAGAGCTGTTAGAAGAACACGTTTCCCTTCCCTGCCCATCAGTAGCTCTGGATTTCTCTCCAGGGAATCACCAGTGACTTACAGGTGACCCCCAAAGTCAAGATATGTATGCATGACCTTTCAAACCGATCATTTCTTTCTTATATATTTCCAGATTAAAGAGTTTTCCTAGTAGCTACTCCCTTGAATGAACTTCCAGAGATACAATGTTGCATTCCTCTGGGAGGCTTTTATAATATCACCATAAAGTCAAGATGGAGTTTTAAGTTACATTTGTGGGCAGTCAGACCAATCAGGCATTAATTCTGCTGAAAGGAACAGAAAGCCCAAGCTGGCCTATAAGACATGTGAATGCTGCTGGAAGCCAACGGGCCTGTAATTGTTCCCAGACCTTGATTAGTGGGAATTCCTGACAGAGGGGCCTCATGAGAACCAAAGCAGAAGGTGGGTGAGCTGCCTGGAGATCTTGTTTGCTCGTCTCCAAGCGGGCACACAGTCTTTGGGAAACTAATGAAAAGACACTCTAAACCTCCCTCCAAATGAGGAAGGCTCCCAGCCTACAGTTCCATTCTTATACCTCAATTCAGCTTAATCAAAGCCAGCCTCATATATCTGCCTCACTACTTTCTCCTTCTGCCTCGTGAGAAAGAAGTCTGTTCTGCCAATGATAATTTTCCCTGCTTCCTGAGAATATAATCTGCTCTCACTTCTAGCAACATTTCTTTAATGAGTTGACTGCACTAGCTATTTTTCATGTCATTAGCTTCAATTCATCCTTCAGTCCACCATTCCAGCTTCTATCCCTGCCACTCACTCCCTGAAACTGACCTTGCTAAGGCTTCTACCCAAGGAGCCTTCAATGTGCCTCACCACAATCATATCCTCCTTCTCCTCCAAAGGAAACCAGCATGCTAAATTTTGTGTTAGCTTTTATGGCTTTCCCCTCAGAGCAGGTGAAGGTGCAACTCTCCTCAGTCATCCTGAATCCAGGTTCCTCTGCCACCAGCCACCTCCACCAGGCCACCTAAATTCAACCCCAAGAAGCTCAAAGTCATATACCTGAGGTGCACCCTTAGGGAAGTCCGTACCACATTGGCCCTGGCCCCCAAAATTGGCCCCCTGGGCTGATCTGTCTCCAGAGAGTTGGTGATGACATCACAAGGCAACCTGTAATTGGAAGGGTCTAAGGATTACAGAGAAACTGAACATTCAGAACAGATAGGCCCAGATTGAAGTAATACCTTCTGCCTCTGCCCTGATGATCAGAGCCCTCAAGGAACCACCAAGAGACAGAAAGAAGCAGAAAAACATTAAGCACAGTGGAAATATCACTTTTGATGAGATTGTCAACATTGCCCTACAGATGCAGCACCAATCTTCAGCCAGAGAACTCTCTGGAACCGTTAAAGAGATCCTGGGGACTGCCCAGTCTGTGGACTGCAATGTTGGTGGCCACCATCCTCACAACATCATAGATGACATAAATAGTGGCATAGTGGAATGCCCACAGCTCCTTAAGAACTGCGGAGGAAAATATTTCAATAAAGGATCATCTGACAACCAAAACAAAACTTGTGTGTGTATTAATAATTCTCTTATCACATATATATATATATATATATATCCCTAATCACTACATTGTACAGTTTTGCTAATTTTTGAACTTTTTGTCAATGGAATCATTCCACACTCTTCCTATGCAACTTGGTTTTTCCACCCAGCATTCTGTTTCTGAGATTCAGCTATTCAATTTCTCTGCTATATAGTGTTTCACTGTAAGAAGATACCACAATTTATTTATCCAGTCTACTTTTGGACATTGGGTAGGCTCCAGTTTTTGCTGTTGCAAACAGTGTTGCTATGAACACTCTTAAATATTTCTCCTGACGCATGCATTTAAGAGTTTTCAGGATCTTTATGTAGGAGTGGAATTTTGGGGTCTTAAGGTATATGTGTGTTCAGATTTACTAAGTAATGCCAGACTGTTTTCTAAACCAGTTTGTACCAATTTTCATTCCCATCAACAATGTATTAAAGTTCTGCTTCCTCTACATCTTTGGCAGAGCTTATTTTTGGTTTGTGTGTGTGCTTGTGAAATTATTACTTATTATGATGATTTGTATTTCCCCAATTACCAGTATAATTGGGCATCTTTAATATTTATTAACTATTCTTATTTTCTCTTTTGTTAACTGGTCATATCTTTGGCTCTGTTTCAGGTGTTTTGTGAAATCCTTCCTGACCGTGAGGTGTACAAATATTCTCCCATATTTTCTTCTAAAAGTTGTAAAGTTTTGCCTTTCGTGTTTAAGTCCATATTCCATCTGAAATTCATTTCTCCTCTCATTTGCTGTGCCAAAGAGATCTTATGAGTTTCCATGTATGATTGGGTCTGTTTCAGGTTCTCTATTTTGTTCCATTTGCCTATTCCTGTACTTAGTACCACACTGCCTGAAAATCTGTGGGTTTTTTGTTAAATCTTGATTTCATAAAGAATCTCAAGTGTTCTTAGCTCTTTTCTCTTCCACAGGCATTTTAGGATTGTCTCTCTGGCTCCATGAAAATTTTGTTTCTTGTTTTTTAATTTTTTTAGTTTATTTTAAATTTATTTATTTAATTTTAATTTTGAGAGAGAAAGGGAGAGACTGTGAGTGGGGCAGGGTCAGAGAAAGAGGGAGATACAGAATCTGAAGCAGGCTCCAGGCTCCAAGCTGTCAGCACTAAGCCCAATGTGGGACTCAAACCCACAAATCGCAACATCATGACCTGAACTGAAGTTGCACATTTAACCAACTGAGCCACCCAGGTGCCCCTAAATTTTTAAACTTTTTTAAGTAAACTCTCCACCAAACATGGGGCATGAACTCAACAACCTAAAGATCAAGAGTCACATGCTCTACTGAACCAGCCAGGCACCCACCCCTCCATGAAAACTTTGTGATCTTGATTTGAAATCACAGTGAACCTATGTGTTGGGTGGCAATTTTTATTCACAATTATTTGTTCTGTTCCTATATTTGCCATACTTTCCTATAGTGACATAGACTCCTCTGCCCCACTGTTTTGGGGCTTGTGTGACTTACCTTGACCAACACCATGTTGGAGCAGAAGCTTTAAATATGTTGTGGGCTTTAGTGATTCTTCTCCCCTGCTTCTCTCACCTTGAGCTTTTGCCCTATGCCAGGAGAATATCATGCCACAAAGAGTGGCTGCCTCTTTAGCTGGGGTCTCGCTATGAGAAAATACATGGAATCACACAGAGCCCAGAGTGGCTACAGGTGGTCTGCAGTCCTCGCATAATGGGAACAAGAAATAAATTGTTTGCTGCTACTGTAATTTCGAGAGAATTAACATCTTTACACTGTTGAGTCTTCCTATCTATGACATGTGTGACATGTATGTCTATTTGCTTAGAACTTTAGTGACTTCAAAAGTTTCAGAACTTTCCATTTTCTGAGATTTATTATCTTTTTTTTTACCATTGCAAGTGTATCTCTTAAAAAGTACATTTTCTACCCTTTTTGTTGTCAAGAGAATGCAAATATCTTTGTTTACTAAACTTATACCCAAAAAGATTGCTAAATTCTGTTATTAATGTAGTAATTTATAGATTATTTCATTTTCTATGTACCTGTAAATAAGGATATTTTATTTCTTCCTTTGTAATCCTTATATCTTTAAAAAAAATTATTTTGAGGAATGTCTGGGTGTCTCAGTGGGTAAAGTGTCCAACTCTTGATTTCGGCTCAGGTCATAATCTCACCACTCACGGGATCAAGTCCCATGTCGGGCTCTGTGCTGACAACCAGAGACTGCTTGGGATTCTCTCTCTTCCTCTCTCTGCCCCTCTTCTGCTCTCAAGATAAAGAAATAAACATTAAATTTTTTTGAGATAATTACAGATTCACAAGAAGTTGCAAAATAGTATAGACAAGTCCTTTGTATCCTTCACCCAGTTTTCCCCAACAGTTACATTTTACAGAACTATAGCACAATATCAAACCAGGAAATTGACATTGGTACAATGTATGTGCAATTTTATCTCATGTGCAGCTTCTTTTAACCACCATCACAATCAGGATAAAGAACTATTCCATCACCACAATGAATTGTACTCACACTCCAGACCTTCCTTTTTCCCCATACCAGCCTAACCCCTGACAGCCACTAATCTGTTTTCCATCTTTACAATTTTATCTTTCAAGAATGTTATATGAATAGAATCATATGGAACGTGACCTGTTAAGACTGTCTTTTTTTTTTTTTTTTCCCAGTGTAATGCCCTAGAGAGGCATCCAAGTTGTTGGCATGTTTCAACAGTTCATTCCTTGTATTGCTGAATAGTATTCCACGGTATGGATGTACCATAGCTTGTTTAACCATTCATCTTTTGAAAGGCATCTGGGTTGTTTAGATGTTTTGGATATTGTGAATAAAGCTGCCATGAACAATCATGTACAGGTTTTCATATAAACATGGTTTCATTTCTCTGAGATAAGTGTCCAGAAAGGCAATTGCTGGGTTGTATAGTAGTTGTATGTTTACTTTTATAAGAAACTACCAAACTGTTTTCCAGAGTAGCTATATCATTTTACATTCCCATCGCCAATGTATGAGAGACCCAGTTTTTCCACATTCTTGCCAGCATTTGCTGTTCTTTTTTTTTTTTTTTTTTTTTTTTTTTTTTGGCCATTTTGATGGTATGGAGTTGTCTCTCATTATTATCTCAATAATTTGCATTTCCTTAATGGCTAGTGGTATTGGACATCTTTTACAGTCTGGAGGGTTTTTTTTATCATTATTTTTAATTTTTTTAATACTCATTAAGCCATGAATTCATAGGGAATGGATTCCAGCAGCTCAGGCTCCACTTCTCACAAAGTGTGCCTCCCTGTGGGGGCAGGTGGATGCTCCAGTTTATCCAATCATCTTTCTCTTGGGCTTCCTTCTTTTTCTGATCATTTTCTTTCACTTTTTCAGGACGCTCTAAGGACTCTTAGAGTGCTCAATACAGACATTAATTCTCTTGGCAAGAATGTTGCCTTTAACCCATTTGTTTACAACAATGCCAACAGCATGCTGGGTAACACTGCAGACTTCCAGTTTTGCCATAGGAACATTTGTGGGACATTCCTTTTTGAATAGTGCCCATTGCCTTGATGTCTACCACGTCACCTTACTTGTAGATTTGCATGTATGTGGCCAAAGGAACAAATCCATGTTTTCTAAGGCCTAGAGAATATATAGTGGGTGTCTCTCCTTTTTCTCTTTGGGTTGGTCATTTTGGAAGACCAAAAGATGGTGGTTCTGGCCAGAAGACTGAACATCTTTTCATGTGTTTATTTGACATCCCTATATTTTCTTCAGTAAAATACCTCTTCATGCTTTTGCCTGTTTTCCAACTGGATTTTATGTTTTGCTGTTGAGTTTTGAAAATTCTTTACATATTATAGATGTGAGTCCTTAGTCAGATACATGGTTAACAAATATTTTACTCCAGTCTATAGCTTGTCGTTTATTCTCTTTAAAAAAAGAAAGAGAGAGAGAGAGAGAGAGAGAGAGAGAGAGAGAGAGAAAGAAAGAAAGAAAGAAAGAAAGAAAGAAAGAAAGAAAGAAAGAAAGAAAGAAAGAAAAAGAAAATTCTTTTTCTTCTCTAACTAATCTCTATGCCCAACATGGGTCTTGAACTCACCACCCTAAGATCAAGAGTCTCATGCTCTATCGACTAAGCTAGCCAGCTGCACCTTGTCTTTTAATCCTCTTGACAGGGAGTTTGCAAAGAAAAAATTTTAATTTTGATGAAATATAATTTATCAGATTTTTTCTCTTATGGATAGTACTTGTTTTTGGTGTCACAATCTTTTTGTTTCTTTTTGCTATCTTATGCAATCAAGGATGTACAGAACACTGTGGAATAAGAGTGGGGGGGCAGTGGGCATCCTTCTCTGTTCCTGATTTTAAGCTACTGAGTATTGGATCTGTCTCCCTCACTCACGTTCAGTTCCAAAGATAAAAGGACCACATTTATCAGTTAGAATGTGTTTGGCTACAAGAGGGAGCATACTTGACTAGAGTGCTTTAAATCACAAAACACATGGTAACTTACAGAAAAAAAATATCTGGGTTTAGGCTCTGTCTAGATTCTATTGTATCACCCTCAGTGTTGGCTTTTGTCTTTAGCTTGGCATTTAAGCAGGAAAAAGGGCCAGACCTTCTCACTGTATTTATTTTAATTTGGGAACAAATTCTTCTCAGATGACCCTTAAATATATTTCCTCTTATGTATCATTGATCACAACTGGGCCACAAGATGGGAGGGGCCACGGTTGCCATTCTTAGGTGAATCATGAGTCTTGACTCAACCTCTAGGTCTGAGGTTCCTTCTAGCCAAGAATATTTAGGTATACCAAACTAAGGGAAGGGGGAGTGGGGGTGTTAGTTATGCCACCAACAATGTCTGCCTGATGTTTGTCTGACTTTGCATTTCTTGTGCCTGACCATGTGAGGTATGTGGTGGACACATTTAGAGGCTTCCGTTCAGATTATTCCCCTTTGTTAAGACCTACCTATCTACTTATAAGGGTAGACTTCTGCAGCCACCAATTGCACCCCAGCCATTGTGGATTGGACCATTAATTCAGCATATTTCTTGGGACTGATCACCATCAAGCCGCCATGTTGCAAATAGAATACAATGTAAATGGTGTGCCCTAGAATTGTGCTTCATGGAGTTCTGTCCACTGTGCTAGGCACTTGAGGACAGAAGGGGTAGGAAACCAGATGGTCTCAGAGTCTAGTGGTGAATACAGTCCTCTATCAAATATTAAATTATAGCTGAAATAAATGCTCTGAAGGTATAGCAGTACATGGAACTATGTAAAGTATGATTGGGGGATTAGGCCAGGAGTGGACCACTGGCCCAAACTCAATCATATTTTCTTGCCTGGGAATCAAAGATAATAATAACTAACATTTATATAGTGTTTGCCTTTTAAATATGGATATATAGATACACACACACTTTAGTGGGTTTAGTTCCTACAACTCTATTAAGGTATATAACATTATCACCAGTTTAGAGATGAGGAAATTGAGGCACAGGGAGTTAAGTAACTTGGTCCAGGTAACACAGCTAGTTAGTGGTGGAACTAGGATTTGAACCCGGGTAGCCTGGTTCTAGAGCCTGGGTCCACTATCACTGGGACTGGACGGGTGGGGTAACCATCTTCAGTCACTTGGCCTGAAAAGCAGAGAGAGCCAGCTTTCATGCAGAGATTAAAAAATGAAGTGAGAAGTACGGAAAGAAGCAAAAATGAGTTTCCTTTCTAAGGAAGCCTCAGTTATCCCCTGTAATATCCTGAGACACCTTTACCAGGATCCTGACTATAACATAACTTCTGAACTTCATCACCAACTATATGATCAGGTTTTATCCATCCAATCCTCCCATCCTCCCTCCACTCATAGAGGGTATATATTGCGTCAGTTAGGACACATTCTACTGCAAAGTTCAGAACACCCACCTTCAGTGTTTTTTTAAAGTAAGCTCTAGCCTAATGTAGGGTTTGAACTCACTACCCCGAGACCAAGAGTTGTATGCCCCACTGACTGAGACAGCCAGGCACCCTCACCCACCTTCAGTGGCGTAAGCAGAACTTCCCAACTGGTTTGCTGTTACCGCTTGTGTGCAAATAAATGGGTTATGGATATGGCTAAGTTACTGATACCTTCAGTCTTTGGGGCAGCTGGGGGGACCTGAGGTGGCCAAAGTCTCTGGGCCAGTCACCTCTGACTGCAAACAGCCTGTCCATTTAGGTAACTATGCAATAAAAATAGTATCATTTCCTATTTGCACCTTGACTATACAGGGTGGGGAAGCACTGGCTTTAAGAATGGACTTCAGGGTGGGGGGCCTGGGTGGCTCAGTCGATTGAGTGTCCGACTTCAGCTCGGGTCATGATCTCGCGGTCTGTGGGTTCAGGCCCCTCGTCCGGCTCTGTGCTGACAGCTCAGAGCCTGGAACCTGCTTCGGATTCTGTGTCTCCCTGTCTCTCTGCCCCTCCCCTGCTCGTGCTTTGTCTCTCTCTCTCTGTCAAAAATGAACTTTAAAAAAAAAATTTAAAAAAAAAAAAAGAATGGACTTCAGGAGCACCGGGGTGGCTCAGTCGGTTAAGTGTCTGACTCTTTGTCTTGTTCAGGTCATGATCTCACATTTTGTGGGTTCAAGCTCTGTGCTGATGGTGCAAAACCTGCTTGGGATCCTATCTGTCCTTCTCTCTGCCCCATTTGTGCTCTATCTCTCTCAAAATAAATAAAAAAAAAAAAAAAAGAAAAAGAAAAAAAAAAGAATGGACTTCAATTGTCTCGTGATATAAGAAGTTGGGACATAGGCCTTTCCAGGTCTGAGTACACTAGTTCAGCAAGGTCATCCAGTCTCTTTCTATTCTATTCTGCCATTGCCATGACAGGGTTTTGGTCTTAGGCCTGGTACCTCATGTAGCAAAATGACTTCCCTACCTCTAAGTACCATATTCTTACACAACTGTGTTCAAAGCAGGAAAGGGTAATGTCAAGGGGCTCTTCTGATTCATCGGCCTCTCTTATCAGAAAGCAAACTCTTTCCTAGAAGTTCCCCAACAAGATTACTTCTTACTGACCAAATATGAAGGCGTCATATGAGTATCTGACTTTTCCCATTTCTAGTTTGGGAAGTAGGCACAGGGAAGAACAGGGAAGCAGGTTTTGGAATGGCTGGTAAGTAGCTGACCAACCATGTCTGCCACTTTTGTAGGAGACATTAACTGAAATGTATAAGTGACAGTTCCTAGATCTCAATCTACTAGATATTTATTTATTTATTTATTTATTTATTTATTTATTTATTTATTAAACTCTACCCTCAATGTGGGGCTTGAACTCATGACCCTGAGATCAAGAGTTGCATGGTCTATGGACTGAGCCAACCAAGTTCCCCTCTTACAGATTTTTAATAAGGTCATTTGTCTTGGAGAATCTTGTATCATTGAAAGTATAATTTGGTGTAACCTCCCAGCCAAAGCAGGAGTTGCCAAGTCCAAACTAATCTACAGATACATAGAGCTGTTAATACCTCTGCCCAGTTGACTCTGTTGTCAAGAGGTTTCTACGCTCATGTTACAGCACCATATACATCAGAAGCTTGTCCTTAAAAGTCCATACGAATAAAAAGTTGATTTTTTTAATAGAAGTCCACATGTAGCAATTCTACCTCACTACTTTGGGACTTTTCAATTACAAATGTCATCTTCAGGGGTGCCTGGGTGGCTCAGTAGGCTGGGCATCCTACTTCAGCCCAGGTCATGATCTCGCAGTTTGTGAGTTCGAGCCCCTCATCGGGCTCTGGGCTGACAGCTCAGAGCCTAGAGCCTGCTTCAGATTCTGTGTCTCCCTCTCTCTCTGCCTCTTCCTTGCTGGCACTCTCTCTCTCAAAAATACACAAACATTAAAAACAAATGCTTATCCTTTAAAAAACAAAAACAAAACAAAAAACACAAATGTCATCTTCACGAGCCCTGGGGGAACTCAGTAGGTTAAATGCCCGATTCTTCATTTTGGCTTAGGTCATGACTTCATGGTTCCTGATATTGAGCCCTTCATGGAGCCTTCTTGGGATTCTCTCTCCCTCTCTCTCTGCCTTTCCCCGCTCATGCTCTCTCTCTCTCTCAAAATAAATAAATAAACTTAAAAAAACAAAAAACAGGGGCACCTGTGTGGCTCAGTTGGTTAAGTGTCCAACTGTTGGTTTTAGCTCAGATTATGATCTCACAGTTTTGTGAGATTGAGCCCCACATCGGGCTCTGGCTGACAGTGCTGAGCCTGCTTGGGATTCTCTCTCTCTCTCTCTCTCTCTCTCTGCCTCTTCCCCACTCATGTTGTCTCTGTCTCTCTCAAAACAAATAAATAAACTTAAGAAAAATGTCATCTTCAGTACATTCATGGCTCTAAGTTGGAAAATATCATTATTTATTCCAAAGACAACATGATAGACATCTAAGAAATAGCCAAATCACAGGATTAAGAGAGATTGTCCTGTGACAATATACAATAACTAGACTTAAAAATCAAGGACCTTGGGGCACCTGGATGGCTCAGTCCATTAAGTGTCCAACTTCGGCTCAGGTCATGATCTCACAGTTCGTGGGTTTGAGCCCTGCGTCAGGCTCTGTGCTGACAGCTTGCTCAGAGCCTGGAGCCTGCTTCAGATTCTGTGTCTCCTTCTCTCTCTGCTCCTCCCCTGCCCGTGTTCTCTCTGTCTCTCAAAAATAAATAAGTGTAAAAAAAAATTTTTTTTTAATCAAAGACCTTGATTCACATCTCGCCCCCCAATCCTGTTCCTATCTAGGTCTTACTTATTTTAATAAATGGCATTACTATACTTCCAGTTACTCAAACCAAATGCCTGGGAGGAGCCTTCTCCCTGACTACCATGTTAAATAAGCTATCAACAAATCTTATCTAGTCTACTTCTGAAATTTATATAAAATCTACCCACGTCTCTCACTTTCCACTGTTATTTTCTTCCACCCTTAAATCTGCAATCCATTTTCCCCACATCAGCCAGAATGTGGGCATCAGTTATCTACCGCAGTGTGACAAATCATCCCAAACACTGCTGGATTTAAAAAACAGCCATTTTGGGGCGCCTGAGTGGCGCAGTCGGTTAAGTGTCCGACTTCAGCTGGGTCACGATCTCGCGGTCCGTGAGTTCGAGCCCGGCGTCGGGCTCTGGGCTGATGGCTCAGAGCCTGGAGCCTGTTTCCGATTCTGAGTCTCCCTCTCTCTCTGCCCCTCCCCCGTTCATGCTCTGTCTCTCTCTGTCCCAAAAATAAATAAAAACGTTGAAAAAAAAAACCAGCCATTTTAGGGGTGCCTAGCTGGCTGTCAGTAGAACATGCAACTGTTGATCTAGGGGTTATGATTTCAAGTCCCACATTGGGTGTAGAGTCTAACAAAACAATACAAAACAAAACACAAAACCCAGCCATTTTGTTTGCTCATGATTCTGTGGATTGGCAGAGCAGGGTTCAGCTGGAATAGCAAGCCATGTGGTGTGGACTAGACTTGCTCATGTGCCTGCAATTTGGGCTGGAGAATCCAATATGGCTGGGATGGCTCATTGGAGATGGCTGGGATGTTGGAGCCTCTCTACTCTGGCATCCTTCAGGGCCTCTCTGTACATGGGGATTCTCCAGCAAGCTAGCCCAGACCTCTTTGCATGGTAGCTCCAGGCTCCAAGAAAATAAAAAAGGATGTAGTAGCAAGGCCTTTTATGGTCCAGTCTCAGAAGTTGTACACTGTCACTGTCACACCTACCACAATCTATTGGTTAAAGCAAGTCACAGGCCCTGTGCACATCCAAGAAGAGGAAAAATAGGTGGAAGGAGTGGCAAAGTCACGTTTGCAAAAGGGCGTGTGGGATGGCATGGAGGGCTGTAGCCATCTTTGGAAACAATCTACCAGCAAGGGCTTTTAGAAAAGCAAACCACACATTTCATCTCCCTTCTTAAAACTTTTCAATGCTTCTAGAGGTACTTAGAATAAAATCCAAACTCCTTATCCTGAAAAGACGGCCTGTCTCTAATGCCTACTACTGTCTCCCTCTCATCACACTGACATTTTGTTCCTCCAATGCCCCTTCTTTTCTCCTTGGCCTTTCCAACTACTGAGAAACCTTCAAGGGAACACTTTCCATTCCAGCTTTAACTTTGCTATCCCCTCATGCTCAACTCAAATGTCATCTTTTCATCTATTTATTAATTTTTTAAATATTTTACTTTTTTAAAGTAATCTCTACCTCCAATGTGGGGCTCAAACCTACAACCCCTAGATCAGGAGTCATATGCTCTACTGACTGAGCCAGCCAGGTATCCCTAAAAAAATTTTTCTAAGTAAGCCCTATGCCCAAAGTCAGGCTTGAATTCACAACCCTGAGGTCAAGAGTCACATGCTCTACTGACTAAACCAGCCAGTTGTCCCAAATGTCATCTTTTTTAGAGAGGTTTTCTCTGGCCATCCCATCAAATTCAGGCTCCTTCTCTCATCCTCACATACTTTCACCTCCCTCTGTTTATCTCCTCCAAAGCACAGCCCTAAAAATCTAATTGTCTTCATGGTCATTAAAAACAAAACAAAACAAAAAAACATATTTGGGGCACCTGGGTAGCTCAGTCAGTTGAGCATCTGACTCTTGATTTTGGCTCAGGTCATGATACCAGGGTTATGGAATTGAGCCCTACATTGGGCTCCATGCTAAGCATAGAGCCTGCTTAAGATTCTCTTTCTCTTTCTCTCTCTCTCTCTCTCTCTCTCTCTCTCTCTCTCTCCCCCCACACACACACACCCTGGCCCCTGGGTGGCTCAGTTTGTTAAACCTCCAACTCTTGGTTTCGGCTCAGGTCACAATCTCACAGTTCGTGAGTTTGAGCCCCCCTCTAACTCCACACCGGGTTCCACACTGACAGGGCAGAGAGAGAGAGAGGAGGATACAGAATCTAAAGCAGATTCCAGGCTCTGAGCTGTCAGGACAGAACCTGATGCGGGGCTTGAACCCACAAACCATGAGACCATGACCTGAGACGAAGTCGGATGCTTAGCCAACTGAGCCACCCAGGTGCCCCTCAAAACATTATATTAATAAAATCTCTATAATTATGGATTGCTTCAATGAAAATGATTTAACAATTTTTTAAAATGATTTCATCAATTCATTGACTGTCTTAGGAGAACTGGAGACTGTAAGCTGCCCTTTTGAAAAATTCGATTGGCTTCCCTGGATTAGCAGGAGTCCAGTGGGATTTTGTAGAAGGCTCTTTCCTTTGTTTGCTTCAAGAGAGAATTAATGGCTTTAAATACATATTTTAAAAGAAAGCCTAAAAGGCTTTCAACATATGAATCCCAGGAACCAGGCATAATGCCATCAGATGCCTTAAAATATCCTAAGATGCAGGATGCAGGCTGTATTTAATTGCTTGCCCTCTTCAGGACTGCAATTATTCTGCCTAAATTGTACAGGTCTCTTTTACGTAGCTCTCATGTTCCTTGTCACAAGGCATCTAATTGCAAACAGCAAAATAATTCACCAAAATAAGGGCACAAACTTGTGGCCTTTAAAATTCAAATTTTAGGGCACCTGGGGGGCTCAGTTGGTAAAGTGCCTAACTTCTGCTCAGGTCATGATCTCATGGTCTGTGAGTTCGAGCCCCTCATGGGGCTCTGTGCTGACAGCTCAGAGCCTGGAGCCTGTTTCAGATTCTGTGTCTCCCTCTCTCTCTGCCCCTCCCTTGCTTACTCTGTCTCTCTCTCTCTCTCAAAAAAAAATTTTTTTTTTAATTTTAAAAAATAAATAAAATTCAAATTTTAAATAAAAAACCCACTTAGATATCGTACTTTAGCTTAATGTACAGTTCAATATACCATATAAACCAGAAGGGGTATTAAATCACTTGCTATTTGTGCTCCTAATAGAAGGAGCCAAAATAATCAGTATTTTTTTTAAGTTTATTTATTTGGGGGGAGACAGAGAGAATGTGAGCAGAAGAGGGACAGAGACAGTGGAAGGGCTTGAACTCACAAACCATGAGATCATGACTTGAACCAAAATCAAGAGTTGGAAGCTCAACCAACTGAGCCATCCAGGTGCCCCAATCAGCAATTTTATTGTGACAAGTAGTTTTCTAATTTTTGGGGGTTAGGAAACTTTGCATTTTTTTTCTTCCTTTCAGTGAATCCTGTAAATTAAATGGCCTGAGACAGCAGACCCATTTTCTGAGTGTATATGTGTTTTGATTCTTTACCTAGGAGATTGGGAGCCAGTTCTTCCCTTCCCTTCCCTTCCCTTCCCTTCCCTCCCCTCCCCTCCCCTCCCCTTCCCCTCTTTTCAGTTTAAGGCTATAATGTAATTGACTATAGCCTTTATTTTTTTAATTTTATTAAAAAAATTTTTTTAACGTTTATTAATTTTTGAGGGACAGACTGTGAGCTAGGGAGGGGCAGAGAGAGATGCAGAATTCAAAGCAGGCTCCAGGCTCTGAGCTGTCAGCACAGAGCCTGATGTAGGGCTTGAACTCATGAACTGCGACATCATGACCTGAGCCAAAGTCAGACGCTTAACCAACTAAGCCACCCAGGCCCCCCTTTATTTTAAGTTTATTTATTTTGAGAGAGACAGAGATAGCACAAATGGGGGAGTGGCAGAGAGAGAGAACCCCAAGCAGGCTCCACACTGCAAGCCCAGAGCCTGTCGTGGGACTTGAAACCACAAAGCTGTGATGTCGTAACCTGAGCCAAAACCAAAAGTTGGACGTTTAACTGAGTGAGTCACCCAGGCATCCTGACTGTAGCCTTTAAATAAGATCTAATGTCTGAGTTCCAAAGTGGTTCCACTGTCCACTCCAGGTCCACTCCATGTGGTACGTTGGGCAAATTGTTTAACCTCAGTGTTTTTACCTGTAAAGTAAGAACAATCATATTACTTACTTAATGGGAATATTTCGAAGGTCATATTATTTTGGAAGAGTGCCTCATTTATGGAAAATCTCAGTAAATATTAGTTGGCTAAATTTTAGTTATGTTTTAGTGGGCGATAGACAAAGTTTTCAGGATGCTACAAAATACCTCTGAGTTAAGAATTTTTGTCAACTATAGGAGCACCTGGGTGGCTCAGTTGGTTGAGGGTCAGACTCTTGATTTTCGCTCAGGTCATAAGCTCATGGTTTGTGAGTTTGAGCCCCTAATAGGAATCTGCTCTGACAGTGTGGAACCTGATTTAGATTCTCTCTCTCCCTCTCTCACTTCCCCTCCCTCTTTCTCTTTCTCAAAATAAATTTAAAAAATGAAAAAAAAAGTTTTTGTCAACTATACTCAAATAAAAATAAACAAAATAGGCACTCCTGAGTGAGTCAGTCGGTTAAGTGTCCGACTTCAGCTCAGGTCATGATCTTGTGGTCTGTGAATTCAAACTCACCAGTTTCTGTGTTGACAGCTCAGAGCCTGGAGGCTGTTTTGGATTCCGTGTCTCCCTCTCTCTCTGCCCCTGCCCTGCTCATGCTCTGTCTCTCTCTCTCTCTCTCTCTCTCTCTCTCTCTCAAAAATTAACATTAAATTTTTTTAAATAAACACTACAAAAAACAGTTTTTAAAGGGGAAAAAAGAGTTAAGAGTTTTTAGAAGGAAGAGTTAGTAAAAATAAAATAGGCATTTAATAGTTATCGGGCAATGACTAATCATTCAGCAAAGTCTTTAGGCAGTCCTGAAGGGATGAAAACCTAAGAGTGATCATCTCTCGTAGGTCAGCTCCTTCCTGATTACACTCTAATAACTCACAGTTTGTACTTATCTCACTGTGGCATTACCCAGGGTTTAGAGTAAGCAGAAAATTTAGCTTCTGTCTCTTCCTGAAGTTTCTCTCAAAAATATGCCAAGTCTGTGCAGAAAGCTGGCCTGTACTATCTTTCTTCTTCTTTTCTTTCATTCACTCCATAGGCATTAAGCACCCATCATGTACATGGCAACCTGAAATGGTTACATTCAACAGCAAAAACCATGGGCAACCCAGAAACAGATCCTCATATTTTTATTATTTTTTATGTTAACTTTTTTTTAATGTTTATTTATTTTTGAGAGAGAGAGACAGAGCATGAGCAGGGGAAGGACAGAGAGAGGAGACACAGAATCCAAAGCAGGCTCCAGACACTGAGCTGTCAGCACAGAGCCAGACACAGGGCTCGAACTCATGAGCCCTGAGATCATGACCCGAGCCAAAATCAGATGCTTAACCGACTGAGCCACCCAGACGCCCCCATTTTTTTTTTATGTTTTTAAAGTAAGCTCTACACCCAACATGGGCTTGAACTCACTCATGACCCTGAAATCAAGAAAGAGTTGCATGCTCCAGCAACTGAGTCCACCAGGCACCCCAAAGTCTTTCCATTTTTATTTAAATTCTGAAAGAATCCATACACAGGACTTTTTAAATTAAAAAAAATCTCTAAGATGTTTTTTCCAACATATCCCTTATTTGAAAGCTGACAATGTTGAAATAACAGCAAAAGGAAAGCAATAAAATTTTTTCTTGTTGTGTTTATCAATACCGTACATGTATGAATGACAGTGAATTAGAAGCTCTTAAACCTGTGTGCGACTCTTCTTTCTACCTGAGGGTGGAGCATAATTCAGGATTTGGCTTTTATTGATTTTTTGTGGATTTGTTCCTTTTTTCTCAAGAATAGCCCAGTTTTCAAATGTTTAGGGTATGCTCCAGTCTACTGCTGGTGTTCCCTCTAAAATCTCTTTTGGCTTTGGGCGTGGTGCGCCTGGGTGGCTCAGTCAGTTGAGCATCAGACTCTTGACTTTGGCTCAGGTCGTTATCTCACAGCTCATGGCTTTGAAGCCTACTTGGGTTTCTCTCTCTCTCCCTGCCCCTACCTCTCTCTTGCGTGCTCTCTCTCTCTTTCTCAAAATAAATAAAAATAAATAAACTCTCTTTGGGAGAAAGCAGAAGATCATCAAAGATCTCCATCCTTTCTGGGTCTCAGGCACAGTGGCGCTATTGGCTTAGCAATTGTCCTCTCTTGAACCCCTGGGTCCCTGGGGCAGACATGCTCAGCAACCAGCCCAGGAATGCTCTGTTTGGGTTGACCTTGGACTGGCTGCTGGGGTCCCATAAGTAGGCCTCTGCAGTTTGAATCAGGCCAGCTGAATGTCCTTCCCAGGCTGGTGGGTTTGTTCTGGGATAGCTGAAAGTCTTTAAACCCCCTCTGGGAAAGGACTTCTTCCTTCCCCCTGGGGACTTCCTTTTATAAAATGGATGGGCTAGGAAAATTATCTCAGAGTAACTTCTGATAAAAGCGAGTAGAAGCTTCTTGTGGGGGCTATGCCAGTTGCCCCCTACTCCAGCCACAGCCTAGGACCCACTATCTGCCCTCCCTGCCCAATCTCTGTGTCCTGGACTAGTTTCCAGACTCCCTTGCCCTCTGGTTTCCAGCTGGGTGTAGCCACTGGGAGGCAGGCACTTCCAGGAGAATTGGGGAGATTGGAGAGAGAGGTCCGAGTATTTCTTACTACTGCTGTCTCCTTGACAGTGAGATGGTTCTGGCAGTGGTTGCTTCCTCATCAGCTATAGTTCCTGCTTTGTGCCCCCCTGCCCAGTACGCTAGCCCCTTCCTTTACTCCTACTAGTTTTGGGGTGATGATCTCTTCCCACTGTTGCTAATCCCTGTGTTGATTTTCTGAACTCTGCCCATGCCCCTGTGCTTAAATCCCTTAACTTAAAGCTCTCTAGAAGTTAAAAATCTTTGCATGTGCCATCTATTTTCCTCCTGAGAAAGACCTTGACGGATACAGTCATAGCAAGTTATGTTGCCTCCACTTGTAAAATCTCAAGACCTTTCCAGTTAGAAGTAGCTGTCTCCTAGGTGTCAACATTCACCTTCAACATGCACAACTACTACAAACTCCAGAACAGGAGTCATGGTTGGTTAGACTGAGAGTTCTTCCAGGGAAGGGACACTGTTCTGAGTATAGGTGGATTCAGCCTCCCCCACCCCTGCACTTAGCCCAGCTCCTGGCATATAGTAGGTGTTCAGTAAATGTCTCTGACAGAGGCAGCACCCTTGGGCCCCAAGAGCTTCCACTCTCAGCTCCCTGCCTCCTCCCCTACACCACCTGCAGCGTTGCTGGCACCTGTAGGATCTGGATCACCATGCTGGCCAGCTGGTTTATTTCTTATTGTGCTTGACAGAAGGAAGTTCATCCACGTGATTTTTGCAGTATCCAGAAAGGGTGGGTACAGTATGTCCTGTGGTAAAAAGCTTGTGGAGAAATGCAGGTTTTAGTTTCACCCCCACATAGTTGCTATTCTTATGTGAGAGTTGCCCCCCTCATCCCCCTAAGCCTTGAAACATTTTATTTTGAGATGTGCGATTACAGTCTATGAAACAAATGAGACAGGAGGTGGTCATGAAGAGCCCCAGTATGTTGTACCTGCGACCTATTCCCAAATGCTGCAGAGGAATTATTATTTAGTCTAGGCAGCCATGAGGCATGCTATGTTTTTAAGAAACATTTACATCCGGGTAGGCCTGATTTTCTAATATTCCTGGTGGGAAGCACTTTGAACCATAAATGCACACTGAAAGGCAATTGCTATGGAGACTGAACCTCTGCAGTGCATTTCTCGGAGTTTTCTTCTCTGAGAGCTTCAGCATGTGTCCTAGGCACGCTGCTCTGGATGGGGGGCCTGGGCCCTGCAGTGTTGGGGGAAGGAGGAGGCAGCCCACTTGGGATTGGAACCCTCCCCAGGACGGAAAGCTGGAGAAGGCCACCCAAGGTAGGGTGTGTGTGTCGGAGGTGGATGGGGAATAATAGGTTCTTAGGGTGTGCAGGTCCCCAGCTCGCCGGCCTGTGCGGGGACCACGTGCACGAAGCGCGCGTGGGGGCCCCTGGAGCGCAGCCGCGGTGGGTGACCGCGCAGCGTCCCAGGGCCCGGGGTACCGGGCGTGTGCCACCCTGCGCTTCTGGTTAGGTGGAGGGCCCGCGCCGCCCTTCCCCCGTCCCCCCCTTGCCTGGTGTGTGCGCGGCCTCGGCCCAGCGCCCCGCTGAGCGGTGCCAGAACCCGGGAAAGCGCGCGCGCACCCGTGCGTGTGTGTGTGTGTGTGTGTGTGTGTGTGTGTGTGTGTGTGTGTGTATGTGTGTGTGACAGTGTGTGTCAGGTGACTTGGGTCACGCAGTCTCTCTCTCCCTCCTCAGGGAGGAACTGCCGCGCTCCGGCTGACTCCTCCGCCGGCAGGCGGGCGGGGCGGGGAAGGGGGCTCCGGGCGCGGTGGGAACCGCGAGACCCAGACCTGGACGCCGACCGCCGCGGGGGGCGCGCGGCCCTGCCTCCGCGGGCTCCAGCGAACCTCCAGACAAAACCCCAATTCAGAAAGAGGTTGCGAGCGGCAGGCGAGGAGGTTTGGCCCCCCACCAGGGTCCCCCGCCGCCCCGGGACGGCCGGCCGTGGGAGCGATGAGCCAGGTGCTGGGGAAGCCGCAGCCCGAGGAAGAGGACGACGACGAGGAGGATGAACTGGTGGGGCTAGCGGACTACGGGGACGGGCCCGACTCCTCGGACGCCGACCCTGACAGCGGGGCGGAGGAGGGAGGTGAGCGCGGAGTCTCCCGCCCGGCCCCACGCCCCGCGCGTCCTCAGCCCGCAGCCGGTCCCTTCCCTCTGTGTCTTCCAGCCCCGGGCCAGACCAGGCGCGCGGGCCGCGGACTTGGAGGGGGTCCAGGAGCACAGAGTTGAGGAGTGGGGGTGGGGAGGGGCGCCCGAGGAGCCACCGCGGGCTGCAAAATGGGGGATACCAGGTGCAGGCGGCAGAGGGGGGACCCGGATTCGTGGAGAGAGCAGAGAGGAGGCATCTGGGCAGGAGGAACGTATGTTGTCTGTCCCCTTCCAGGGCCAGTATCTTCCCCCACCCCTCAGCCCAGCTCTCCGCAGGATCTGGGGGTTGGGAAGGGGAGGGGACCGCCCGGCGCGTCCTGGGATCTCTTACTGAATGCTGCTGTGGAAGCCTGGTCAGATGTCGTGGCTAAAAAAGGCAGCCGGCGGCAGCGTGACTGGCAGGGTCGTCGGCAGCTGCGGGTGTCAGTCTTACCCCGTGTCGCCACGGGAGGGGTCCTTGGGCTGCCCAGGTCTGTGGAGTGGGGCATCCGTGGAGCCGCGGGGGGATGCGCTCAGGTGATGTGGGAGTCGCCGAGTGGCCGCGGGTTTCCCGGGATCCAGGCAAATACGGTTGTTAGGACACCTTATCTCTGCTCAGTGTCACCACCTGGGCATGGCGGTGCCTGCCCCGGAGTGAGCGCGGGCGGGGAAAGTCGTTACCGCTCAGAAGCAAACTCTATTTCCTGTTTAAGAAGCGTTATTTAGTAATTGTTCAGTCTGTGGGGGTTCCTGCATTTAATTCTTAGGGCCTAAGGAAGTTGAGAGTTTTTAGGATTCCAGAAAGGTTTATCTTTTTTGTCCGCCTCCAAAGCAAGGGAAAAATTCTCTATCGTAGGGTCACTTGAAAAGGTCAATAGAATCTGGCTGTTAACATCTAGATGAAGCTGTATGCTTCCAAAAGAAAGAACTAACTTCTAAACATTTCACTTTGAGGAAATTGTGTGAGGGGTAGTACTACCTTTGTGACTTGATTTGGAAGAACTTTTATTGAAAATTCATTGAACTTATTTTAAAATTCCTACACAAAGCCTTTCTCTGGAGAACAGTTGCCATTATTTGACATATGATAGGTGCTATTTTCAATTAATCAGAAAGGGAAGAAAGTTTGAAAAAAGGGGGGGGGGGCGGGGGAAGAAAGTTAAATAAGCCTTGGGCCTGAAAGATTAGAAAGAAGCTTTCTAAGTCACACTTTTTCATAGCGTCCTGTCTCCAGAGAGGGTTTGTGCTAATTCCCCATTTGCTTAAATTTGGTGTGTGCACCTGTGTGCTTCTTTCTTCTGCACTCCCCATAATTGGTCCCACAGTTGAGCACGTGGCCACGTTTTTGTGGATAAAGGCTTTCAGTCCTTTTGTTGGAGTCTCTAGGGCTACCTTTGGTAATTAAATTGTTCAGTCGCTTTGTTATTATTCAAATTGCTTTCATTAGCTCCTCCTAGATTCTTAGCAGACTCTAGAGATTCAGAATGGGGATGTATTTGCAAGATATTTGAAATGGTAGACACACAATAGGGTGCATGTGTGATACTCTTTTAAAAAAAGAAAAAAGAGAGGCTATATCTGGGAAGAAAAGCCCTGTAATTCGATATTGTCCTGGGGACCTGAGAGGTTCCATGGAAAGTACCGGAACTGCTTATTTATTCTGCAGTTCTTTAAGGGGGCACTTTTAAAATTTGATTTGATGACTTGAAATTGAAATGAAAAGAAAGCTTTGCCTGAGGGGTGGGATTTCCTGAACAAAGGGCTTCCCCAGAGCCTGGTCTTGAATGCTCCCCACTGCTCCTAACCTAAAGGCAAACTCATCTGTAACTGATGCTTTTCATTACTTCAGCAATAAAATCATCCCTCGTGAGTTCTTGGGATCAACATGGAATCTTGCTATAAAAGCATTGAGTGTATTTATGTGGTAAGAGGAGCAATTAATGAATATTTGCTCTTGCAAACATTACTGAAGCTAGGTCTTTCTCCCTCTGGGCCTGCTGTGGGTAGTGGTCTATTCTCAGAAGACTTCCTCTATTTTCTCAGGTTCCTGTTCTTTCCGTGTCCCTGACTTTGATTTTGGGGTGTACGCCCGACTGCAGAATCACTATCAGGGCGTTCACTTTCTAGAGTGGCAGATAGGGTCCTCAGTCGGCAGTTCTAGCAGCAATTATTCCTGACAGTGTCATGCCAGCCAGTATGGTCCTGGGGAGTCGAGCTGAGGGTGGAGGCCAGGAGTTGTGACTTCCCTTTCTGGAACCTCAGAGTACCACCAAAGGGTCATCCCAATTTCTAATGGGCCCTGGGCACATGTTGCATTAGAATCCTGTATTATTTTTGGCGAATTACGTTTACCGACTCTGTAAGAAATGAAATGTGAGGGGAAAGGGACTTATTTACTCTAAGGAAAGATGGGTATGGTATATTTTGAACCATGAACAAAGCATTTCTCTAATGAACCCCCTTCCCCCTTTACCTTCCTAATGGACTTTATTTAATGCCTTTGCTTAGTAGAGACCTGGGGCTTTTCCCCTGAGGTTTAGAAATCTCCCCTGCAGGTGGCATGCCTGACTAGGTGGCATGCCTTACCTAGGCATCACTAGGTAAGTTGCAAACCAGTTTATCAGGAGCTGTGCAAAAGAAGGTAGATTGAAAGTGGATAGCGTGAATTTCATTTCCATTAGTCTTGGAAGGAGCCTCTGATCTTATTTTTAAGACGAGGGCCACGTAAGTTTTACCACATTGTGCTATACACTTCTCCGGCTTGCACTCCAAATTTTACTCATGAATAGCAGGAGTGTTCTTGGGCACTTTAGTTCTGGTAAAGACAGATTTGGGCACCTCTCAACCTCCCTTTGAGAGTTGTTAATCAGAGATAAGGTGAGTCTCACCTTCAACCTCCAGGCTCCAGATAGAACTCTAGAGAATGGAAGCAATCAATAAGCCATTAAAAACAATTGCAGCAGAAATGATTTTTAGACACATGGAGTTTAAATCTTTAGTAAATTACTGTGCTTTAAACACTGCAATAACACGCGGCTCCTGGATGGCTCTGGCAGTTGAGGGTGAGCGTCCAACTCTTGATTTGGGCTCAGGTCATGATCTCACAGTGAGTTCGAGCCCTGACTCAGAGAATCCTTGGGATTTTCTCTCTGCCCCTGCCTTGCTCATTTTCTCTCTCTCTCAAAATAAATAAATAAACAACAACAACAAAAAAACTGCAATAAGAAGGAAAGCAGTGAAAAGATCATATTTAATCAGAAAGTGAAATTGTTTTTTTCCCAAAGTCTCTCCCAATTTTTAAGGGAAAGACATTATATATACTTGGCTAAAACAGCTGCTCATCCACAGCCCAGCTACGTGTGTGTGGTCTTATTTCCACGGCAGCCTGTGAAGTCTCTCCTAAGAGAGCAAGTGACAGTTTAGGTCGTTACTAGAGGCATGAAGAATCCACCGGTCAGCCGATGATACTTGTAAATGCAGTGAAACCACCTGTTTGCATCTATTAATCATGAGTGTCAGCTTTTTTTTTTCTTTAAAGTAATTTAAAAGTTATTAGTGAATTCATCCTCTCACTGTTCCTTGAGTGTAAGTAGAGATAGATAATTTTTCTCATGATAGTGAGACTGTGGCTCAGGGGTGCCAGGACTTTTCTGCAGCCACATGAACTACACCTGATCAAAGTTTAGGAGAGAGACAAGTTCGTGGATATGTAATCCCTTTCCTTGTAGTTCTGTCTTATCCAAAAAGAGTTGGGTTGACCCCAGCCCTGGCTATGCCTAATCTCTTGGGTTTCCCTATAGCCCTGGAAATACAGAGATACAGAAGAATTGGAATAGATGAAATACAGAATAGTTAATAGTGACCAAAGTCACACCTTAGACATGATGCTTGTCCGAATACATATATTTAGTGAGCATATTTTTAAAATTATTTTTTAATTTTAATGTTTATTTTTTTATAGAGAGAGAGTGTAAGCAAGGAAGGGGCAGAGAGATGGAGTCACAGAATCTGAAGCAGGCTATAGGACTCTGTGTTGTCAGCACAGAGCCCGACATTGGGCTCAAACCCACAAACCCATGAGATCGTGACCTGAGCTGAAGTCAGATGCTTAACCTACTGAGCCACCCAAGCACCCCATAGATGACATAGGTTTATATTAGATGATTTGTAAACATATTGCAGTGATTCATAGAATCTTGATTCTATACTTTTTTTCAGAAATCTCTCCCATTTTTATATCAGAACACATAAGGTAGTCTGATGGGGAAAAAAGAGGCAGAAACTAAGTTCTGGAGTTCTGGATAAGGGATGTAGCTCTGAGTTTGAAAGATCATCATTGTCAGTCCCAGGTGTCTCTCTGTTTAGCCTCTGCTTCAGTCAGTCCCCTGACCCTCATAGCTGTGGTTGGTGACACGGATTCATTTCCTACCTACCACAGCCACTTCTTCTCTGCTCATTTTTCTTACTTTCTTCTTTAGTCTTCTACCTCCTTTAGTCTTCCTTATCTTTTTTTTCTTTTTCAAATCTTTTCTGTTCTTCCTCTCTGCGAAAGCCCTCAAGCTCTCTTGTAACTGGCTTTCTGCTGTGATACTCAAGACAAATGGGTTTTTCACTCCTGATCTAAATCATTCAAGATGCTGTCGACTTTCTCCTCTTGAGGACCTTCGGGGGAGACTCCTACTCAGTTTCTCAGTGTGTAAAGTAGAGGACCACAGAAAACCCACCTGGATCACTCTCAAAGTGATGGTAAAAAAAAAAAGTTCACGAGAACTTCTTGCAAAAGTGTTGGTAAATCAGAACACATCAGAAATGTTACTGAATATGTATGTCAAGGAAAAACTTATGTATGGGATTATGTTTTCAGTGACCTGCCAGTGTGATGTGAGAGGATTTCATAAAGATTTGGTGTTCCCACATAAATAAAAATTGCCTTCAAAAATTTTCATGCCTGGGGCACCTGGGTGGCTCATCCGTTAAGCCTCTGATTCTTGGTTTCAGCCCAGGTCATGACCTCACAGTTTTGTGAGTTCCAAGCCCTGCATCAGGCTCTGTTCTGACAGTGTGGAGCCTGCTTGGGATTCTCTTTCCCTCTCTATTTGCCCCTCCCCCACTCACTCTACCTCTATCTCTCAAAAATAAACTTAAAAAATTAAAAAAAAAAAAAAGTTTAAAAAACAAAACAACCCCCCCAAACTTTCATGCCTTTGAAAATATATGTTCTGTTTTCTGTTTGCATTTCATTCTCCTAAGTGTTAATCAAATGGACAATGAATCTTTATGATTTTTGCATATTCTCTTATTAGTGGTATTATTATTCATATATTTAATTTCCATGGGGATGGAATTTCTCACTGAGCTCCAGGGTCCTTTTTTTTTTTTTTTTTAAATTAAGTAGGTTCTACACCCAACATGGTGCTTGAACTCATGCCCTAAGATTGAGCCATGCTCTACTGATTGAGCCAGCCAGGTACCCCTGAGCTCCCGGCTCTTGAATGTGTAAATAGCTCCATTGATCAGAAATGTAAAGGACCACATATAGTGTTGCAAATAGAAACAAACCAGAGGCTTCTTCCTAAAACTGTTAGTATATAGAAACTTAAGCCTTTGTTGACCCCAGAGAATACTAATAGCAAAGAAATTCTAACTTTCCCTGAAGGCTATGTGAGCCTTAATGTGGCCACATTCCACAAAAGACCCTCTCATTACCTAGGCTAGGGCTGGAGTAAAAAAAAAAAAAACAAAAACAAAAAGAAAAAAAAGAAAGAAAGAAAGGGGGGGTGCACCTGTATGCACAGGCTGATAGAGACTTATAGATAAGGACTGGGGTCACACAGCTGGTACATGGCAGAGCTGGGACTTGAACCCCAGTTTGTCACTCTCCTTATATTTTTGTTTTTTTGAGAGAGAGCCTGCACGCAAGCTCACCACACATTACAAGTAGGGGGCAGAGGTAAAGAGAGAGAATCCCAAGCAGGCTCCACACTCAGTGAGGAGCCCACACAGGGCTCGATTCCACAAAGGGTCAGATCATGACCTGAGCCGAAACCAAGAGTTGGACTCTCAACCTGCTGAGCCACCCAAGCGCCACCCCCCCCCCCGCCCCAGTATTTTTTAAACCATTTCACTTGCCATCACTTTGCCACCATGTTATCCTCATTTTTCGTTAAATCTTTGTTTCACTTTCCCGTTTTGGACCCGTTCAAAGGTTATCATCTGTTGGGGAACTTTCCTTAATTATAGTAGTTTTCAGTTGTATAATACTTAAGAATTTATGAAGTGCATTTCATATGATGTCTCGTTCTCTCCAAAGAGACCTCTTGAGGTTAAGGAGGCAAGGCCGATGTGTTAGCAGGGCATCAGGACTTTAGTTCCCATTTTCCTGATTTCTGGTTCCTTCTTTGTTGTGAACATTCCCAACCCACAGATGAGTCACGTGTGGCTCCTAGACAGCCCTGTGCTCAAGGTGCGAGGCATCTGTCCCTTCCTGTGTATGTATCAGGCCTATTGGGTTTTGACAGGGATCTGCCAGTTATTGATGAGGTAATTAACCTGTCCAGTTAGTGGTGCCTCCCCATAATGCTGTTCCATGGATGGTGGGGTTTCCCTAGTATTTTTAGCAATCTGGTTACAAAGCCAGACTGTTTGGAAAATTTGGGTACTGACAGGACCCAGTACAAGATAGCTAAGTTATGTTCAGTGCCCCTGACCACAGTAGATAAACTACCGAGGCATAAAGTTCATACTCTTGATACTCGAGTGCTAATCTGGGCCAAAATCAGATATGAAGTTTCCTTTTAAAGCTTCTGTTAATTTAGCTTCAAATCCTGTTTAGTGGCTCTAATTCATTCATCCTAACCAACAAACATCTATTGAATGTTTATTGTAGTAAGTATTGAGGCCTCTGTTTTTACATCTGTAAAGGGGAAACATTATCACCTTGAGGATTAGAAGTGACACTGTTTTGAGCATGGTGGCCAAGGCTAAAACCTTTCAAAAATGCCCTCACCGCAGCCAACAGGATTAGAGGAAAATGAGCCATTGAGGCATGGGCTTGCATCAAATCTGCATTCCTACATCAAACCTGTCTGTGACCTCATGTGTTCCCACTCTTCCTCCTCTTGGGAGTTCCTGGATTCTTTCCTCACCTGAGCTGCAGGTAGACAGGCACCCCACACTCCACACCTTCAAATACCTGTTCATCCTCTTTTCCTTTACCATCTTTGTGAATGGGCCCTTGTTGGCTTGGTCTGCCAGGTTGGGAACTCGGGGCTTCTTTCTCCCTTGTCCTTTGCGTCCTGGGGATTACTAAATACTATTGAGTCAATTGGAATTTCTTACAGATTCGTTCCTTCCGACCATTTATATGGCCTGTGCCTAAGTTCTTTCATTTTTCATTTGTGTTCTAGAAATGTTGCAGGATTTTTTACCTCAGTACCCGGGGTTCGTTGTCTTGCTGCTTCAAAGAATGAAGAGGTGGACACAAAATGAGCAGCAGGCAAAAGTTTATTAGAGTAGAAGATCGGAAAGGGAGAATAGTATGAAAGCTGTCTTTACAGAGAGGGGGCATTCAAAAGTGAATGCCTGCTACAGTAGGCAAGGGTGTTTGTTTTACAGGGTTCTGGTCAGTCCTCCCTTCCCTTCCCCCTCAGTCCTTCTCAGGTCCTACCCTTACTGGATTGATAGCTCTAGGTGCTGGGTTGTCCATTCCTGATTGGCTCGTTTTCATTGTATGAGGGGTGGGTCTACAGCCATGTTCCTTGTGGGTCCTATGTTTTATGGTCTACTACTTATTTTTAGTTAGGTCTTTAGTCAAATTCCAGAGGGAAACTTAAGGGGGAGTAGGCGGTATCTGTTACATTCTTAAGAGGAACCTTATGCCTGAGGGGGTTTGCTGTGGTTAGGCAATCCCAGCATTGTTCCAAAATAGTGTTTTTCCCCACCCAGGAACCTCAGGTTCTAATCTTTCTTTGTCTGCCTACTGAATCCTATCTTTTCCTATTATAGAACAACCTAACTGCTGTCAGGGGAGGAAAAACTTATCCTCTTTTCTCTTAGGTTCTGAATTGGGAGCCTGCAAATTAAACTTTTGTCAGTTGACAAAAGATAGATTAACGAGAAAAACAGATTTAGTTATATACTAATGCATGAGAGTACATAGAAAATGCAATTTAAGAGGTGTTTAGAGGGGTGCCTGGCTAGTTCAGTTGGAAAAGCATGTGACTCTTGATCTGGGTGTGGAGATTACTTAAGTGAATAAATTAAAAAAAAAAAAAAGAGGTGTTTAGAATTCCAGGCTTTATTACCATCTTAATAGAGGGTTGGGAGGAGCTGAGGGGCAGTTCTGTGAGAATGAATGACTTCTTGGAAGGGAGTTGGGGAAAGGGCATTTATGGGCAAGCAAATGACTTTTTGGAAAGATAATGGGCCCACCGGAGAAAAGATGGGAGGTAGGATTATTTGGGGACGGAGGAAGTTTTGGGGTGATGGTGGGGTGTCTGGAGCCGACAGCCAAGAAAGAATTCTTGAAGACGTCTTTGGTGCAAAAAGGTGATAAAGCATGGGGTCCGGGGACAGGACCCGTGGGCTGGAAGAGCTGCACTGCAAGCATGGGGTGACCAATTTATGGAGTCGGGGAGATAAGGTCAAGAGGGAGTTTCTAAAGAGACTTTCACATGCTAAAGACTTACTGGAGGTCTAGCTATTGTCAAGCTAAGGTGGTTTTTCCTTCTAGCAAATCAGTAACCTGAAGACCACAGGGAGTTCCTGGACTTAAGGCTGTGATGGGATGGCCTTTTTTTGGTAAACTGGTGCAGACTCTTATCAGTTTAATCCTTTGTTTTTTGCCCTTTCTTGTTTTGGCGCAGCCAGTAGTGCCCAAGGAATATCATACATGTCCCACCTGGGGGGGCGGCAGGGGTGGGGGGGCGGACTGGTGCAGTTAGCCTGCATTGTGCCCTTAGCTTGCCCCATGCTCCTTGCTCCTTCGTCCGGGACCACATCTGTTTGGGTGTGGTGTCAACTTCTCTTCTGACTTGTATCCTTCTTCACTGAGAGATTAGAGTTGTTTCAGGGAAGATTTGTGGCAATTGAGTTCTTTTGGGAGGCTCTGCTTTAGGCAAATAAGGGATTTCAGGGACTCCAAAAACTTTTAGCTCAATATAATTTTTATGCCACAGTGGCTTATTCCAAACCCCTTCACTGTCTCCACACTGACCCCGCCTAGGGAGTCTGTTTCTGGAATGAACTTCTTGAAGTGTAAATCTGATCATACTAGTCTCCCCTTAAAATCCTTAGTGATTTCTTCCTGGCTTTCAAGGTAAAATCTAAACTTCTCAGCATCTCATTGATGAGCAAGCAGAGTCTAGCAGTGGTTGACAAAATATTTTTGACCGGGATCCACAATAAAATGTATATATTGTGAACCTAACACCACATAAGTCTAAGTAAACCTAAAAGAGTTTCGCTAGCAGTGTGTACTCATATTATGCATGAGGTACGCTGGTATTTCCCAGCTTCTTCTACTTTCTTTGTTGCAGTTTTTGTTTGCTGTGGAGATAACAGACTTCTGTTATCAACTAACCTATTCAAAGATATTTATTGGACTCATGCCATATGCTTTGTAATTTGCCTGTGTATATATGGGACAATACATACAATATATACAGACAATAAACAGACAAGAAGACAGATGTACAAAGTAAAAAGATAGTTTTGTATAGCAGTAAGAAGACACAGGATTATCAGGAAGTGATGGGGCCTCATTCAGCTGAGAGGAGGTAAAATCGCTGCTGGGCTGAGTGGGAAGAAAGCTAACAGAAGCCTGCCAGGCTGAGGGAGGAGCAAGTCCAACGGGGAGGTGAGGAGGAGGTGAGGAACCATAAGGCCACTGTGGTTGCAGGATAGGGAATCAGTAAGGAAGATAAACCAGGCCCGGGATGAGAGGACAGCCCATGTAGGGCCTTTTGGGGGAAAGAAGGTGTTTGGATTTTATGTGAAATGCTGTGGGAAGCCATTGGATTCTGTGCAGCCCTTTCTTGCCTTTAAACTACATTCCTTAAACTCCAGGAAGGCCAGGATCTCTTCCTGGCATGACCTTTCCCTCATTCATCACTTTTATGCCTCCTTTTCTTTAAGACTCAGATATTTCTCCAGGGAGCCCTCTCTCTGAGCCCATAACACCTTAGATAGCAGTGCACTGTAACTGTCAGTTTTTCTTGTCTGTTTTCTCCTCAAATCACTAAGCAATGAATCATTTCTTTGTGTCTGCAGCCCCTGGCTCAGCCCCATCTAACACACACTTGGCAGATGATCAGGGAACCTTTATGAAACTGAACAAACTGCCCTCTGGTAAATTTCACCTCCTCCAGGCAACTTCCTGCACACCTGCTGACACTTTTCTAAAGTGTCCTCCTGGGATTCCATCTCCAGTCCCAAATCCTGTGGTTCCTTTCTGATCTTTCTTTTTTAAAAAAGTATTAGCCCTTTAATTGCAGCTCTCATCCTTCATTCTCCTCCACACTTTTATCTTTCTCACGATGTTCTTTTTTTTTTCCTTATTTATTTATTTATTTATTTAAGTAATTTCTGTACCCATGTGGGACTCGAACTCATGACTCCAAGATCAAGAGTCACATGCTCTACCAACTAAGCCAGTCAGGTGCCCCTCTCAGGATGTTCTTGAGCAAGTGGTGATGCACAGGGAAAGGTTAATGGAAACAGCCAGAAGTCTAGAAGGCCAGGAGGTTGGCTGCTGCATTTCCTAATGTGCACCCCTTGCTACCTCTCCCAGAGTGGGATGAGAGGCTCTGCAAACCCCCACAGGGTTTCAGAAGCAGAGATACTTGAGGGGAGGTGGAAGAGGATTAGGGGAGAGATTTTTTTATTTTTTATTTTATTTTATTTATTTTTATTTTTTATTTTTTTAATATTTTTATTTATTTTTGAGACAGAGCATGAGCAGGGGAGGGGCAGAGAGAGAGGGAGACACAGAATCCGAGGCAGGCTCCAGGCTCCGAGCTGTCAGCACAGAGCCTGATGCAGGGCCTGAACTCACAGACCGTGAAATCATGACCTGAGCTGAAGTCGGACGCTCAACCGACTGAGCCATCCAGGCGCCCCGGGGAGAGATTTTTTTTTAAAATACATACATGATCTGGGGCGCCTGGGTGGCTGAGTTGGTTAAACATCCGACTCTCTTGATTTCAGCTTGCTCAGGTCATGATCTTGAGGTGCATGAGTTCAAGCCCTGAGTGGGGCTCTGCACTGACAGGACCCCGCTTGGGATTTTTTCCCTTCCTCTCTTGCCTCCCCTCCCTGACTTGTTTTCTCTCTGTCTCTCTCTCAAAATAAATTTTAAAAGACCTTAAAACATACACACACACATACATATATATATATATATATATTATACATATATATACATATACATATATATTTACATGATCTGTATCAGACCCTAGAGGCCCATCACCCTTGAGAGCAATGGCAAATCAATTTTTTCTTTGTTTTCTAAAGTAACCTCTATGCCCAACGTGGGGCTTGAACTCATGACTCCAAGATCAAGAGTCACGTGCTCTACCAACTGAGCCAGCCAGGTGACCCTAGAGGAGGGATTTTTGTCAGCAGTCCTCTGTGCTGCAAAAAGCCTCTCCTGATCAATAGCAAAGTGTTTTTCACTGTGGTTCACATAATAAATACATTTATATTGTAAACTAGCACCACATATGTGTAAGTAAATTTAAAAGAGTTTTACTGGTCATATGTGCTCTTACTATGCATGATGTACTCTGTTATTTCCTAATCTCTTCTGTTTTCTTTGTTGCAGTTTTTGTTGAATGCCATCTGATTGTTGGCTAAGGCCTAGGTGAAGATACCACATACAATCCCTACGAGCCTGGGCACCTTCCTTTTCCCAGAATCCTCAGGTGCAAACAGACTTGTACCTCCTCATTGGATGGGGGTGGAGGGAGTATAAAAGTTTGCAGAAAGGTCTAGCAAGGTACCTGACATGGAGTATATTTCTGTCCATATCAGCTAAATGTAAAATGCATCTGTATGGGTCTGAGGAGTCTCCACAGAGTTGATGGTACCCTTGCTGACCTGGCCTACCATTGCCCAACAGTTTACCGTTGGTGGCTCACGCTTGAATTTGGCAGGAAAAAGGAAATATTTCTAACTGTGTGTGTATGTTGTAGTGGCATGTGTATCTCATTTCCCACCCTGTCCGTGTACGTAAACATGCATATACACCACCTCCTCTCTGCACAGTGGCCTCCATCACCTCCCCACTCTCCCAGGAGGAGGAGGTCCATCCTCCAGGGCAACAGTGTGGATGATCATGCCGCATAGACACTTGCAGACCCTGCTGAAGATAAGTTAAAATATAGACTGACATTCAGCAGTATAAATTGGGAAGAAACAAAGACGTTTACAGACACTTAGATATTTTTGTGTTTGTGCATAATTTGGTGTGGAGTTTTGCTTTCTTTGGTTGGATTGAGTTTTGCACAGCAGGGAAGATTGGATAGACTTTTGGATGGGCCAGCCCTCAGTCTGAATGCTACTTGACCTTCCTGAGCCTTAACTGTGAAGTGGAAATAATACTATGTATTCCTGAAGGAGTTAAATGGGATAAAGAGTGGAGAGTGCCTAGCACAGTACTTGGCATATGGTAGTTGCAGAGTTTTCAGCGCTTGTGTATTTTCCTGTTCTACAAAAGGCATTGTGCCTTTACCTGCATTTGGGCTCTGCTCTTCTTGGAGAGCATCCTTCCCTTCCATCCCCATCAACCCCATCCAAATCCTGCACTGGTTTGTCTGCGTTCATAACCCCTATAATACACTGAGTACAACCCACTGCCTATGGGCATTTCTCTCCTACTCTTTGCATTGATCTAACACTAGCTGTTTGTGAGGTGATAATAGAGTAACTACAGCTCTTGAGGTTTCCATTTTTGTCCTTGAGAATACATTATTTTTTTTTTTCCCTTGGAGGCACCGGGGTGGCTCAGTCGGTTTTAAGCTTCCAACTCTTGATTTCAGCTCAGGTCATGATCTCACAGTTTTTGGGTTCAAGCCCCATGTCTGGCTCTGCATTTACAGTGTGGAGCCTGCTTAAGATTCTCTTGCTGTCTCGGGCACCTCAGTAGCTCAGTCGGTTGAGCGTCTGACTTCAGCTCAGGTAATGATTTCATGGCTTGTGACTTCAAGTCTCACATCAGGCTCTGTGCTGACAGCTCAAAGCCTGGATCCTGCTTCGGATTCTGTGACTCCCTCTCTCTCTGCCCCTCCCCTCCTTGCACTCTGTCTCTCTCTCTCTCAAAAATAAATAAACATTAAAAAAATAATAATCAAAAGACAAAAACTTTATGACAACCACTTAAGAAAATGTGGAATTGAAATCACAACTTAAAGATTATTTAATATTTTGAAATATTTTTGTGTCTTCCATGACTCGCTATACATTAAACATTTTTTTTGAAACTAATTTTAATAATATATGTATATAAATGTGTTTCCTTTTTAAAATTAAAGCCAGGGGGGGTGCCTTCCTGGCTAAGTTGGAAGAGCATATGACTCTTGATCTCAGGGTCATCAGTTTGAGCCCTATGTTGGGTATAGAGATTACTAAAAAATAAATAAATAAATTAGCCTAAAAATTTTTAAATGAAATCAAAGCCAAATCCCTTTGATGATTGCCCCCAAATCTTTCACTCATGCAGTCTTTGTTTGCTGCACATCCTTCTGGATCCTTTTCTAATGCATTTTCACAAGTATTTATATTTTCTACGGGTTTGAGATGACTAGTCCTGATGTCATTTTAACCTTTGCCTCATACTTCCCAGCACTCTATCCCTTTGTACTACGTTCTGAGAGGATTGGATGTTCTAGTTCACTACTGCCCTCTTAATCTGTTCTTATTCTGCTTTTCAATCCATATATCTAACCTCCCCCCTACAATTACATTTTTATTTCTAAGGTCTCTAAGGCCATATTTTCCATGGTTGCTCTTGTTCTGAAATTGTCTGTTCCTGTTTTGTGGATACCACCTTTTCTCTGAAGATTTTAATTATACCTGAAACTTTACTCTGACTCCTTTATGAACTCTGCTTCTTCAGATGTATGTTCAAGTGTATGTATGTTAGACATTTGAGGAAATGTCTGAAGAGAAGATAGTACTGCTTCTAGCTGTTGAATCCACACACTGTAGTGAGTTAGGGAAGGTCAGAGTACTTGAAGGGTGGAAGTGTGGGTAGCCCCCCGTCTTTCCGGGCATCCTGAGCTCCTAGAGCACCTCCTCCCCTCTCCTACACGAGCTTCTATAGTCTGCTCCCACCTGGAAGTGTGCACTGGGTGGTAGGAGTAGTGCACAGAGTTCACCTACTGGCTTCTTCTCACTATGATTCTCCAAATAACAGCCCTGATGGTTGTCTTCATGTCCTTTCCGGTTTGGGCTTCCACCAGTTCTACCTTGTGCAGCAGAATCTTACTAATTCTGGTCAAGGGCTACAGGTTCCCTCTTCAGTCTGACCTTGGTGTTTCTTAGGGATTTCTCTGTAATCTCAGCTTTGAGGGGTTTTGTTTGTTTGTTTGTTTGTTTGTTTCAAGCTCAGGTATCTATGTTTATTTGTTCATCCATTTATTTATGGTTTATACCTTTTCTGTTATTTTTAGGGATTCACTGAGGGAGGGGAAGACCATGACATGTTATCAGTCTGAAAATTTTAAAACTGGAAGCCCTGTTTTCTCTTTTAATTTATGCCCTGCTTTTACTAAGACTGACTTGTAATGACAGTACTGAGAGTGAGTAGCATATAATGACTGATGAAGAAGAAAGCTGGTGACTTTTTGGGTGCTTTACTTCTGCATTACTGCTTCTATAGTATATTATCAGCAGATTGTTGAATTGGGTCGAGCTGGACTGGAAAAGAATGTGTGGGTAGGGTGGGGGTGAAGTGTTACATAGAGGGGAATAGTGGCTGCGCACATCTGTACCTGCTTACTTTTTTTCAGTTCTTGTTTTACCTGAAACTTGTGTGTTTACCTAAACCTGCTGCAAATTAAAACATCAAAATATTATATATAGTAAATGAAATTCACTAAGACATTATCAAGTATTAATGTGTTCTAGATGATTGTTATCATTGTCTAGACAAGAGTTATCATTTCATGTGGTTATTGTTAGTTACAGTAAGAGAAAAAAGAATCACTTTCCAGTTATTATTGAATTAGATTGGGACCAGCGAGTGAGAAAGACATAAGAGGTGTTGTCAGAAGGAATATTGGACACGTTTTCATTTCTTTGAATATATTGCTAGGAGTGGAATTGCTAGGTCATGAGGTGACTCAGTGTTTAACCTTCTGAGAAACTGCCAAGCTGTTCAAAACACATCATTTTACATTCGTACCCGTACTGTATGAGGGTTCTAATTAGCCCATAGCCTCATCAACACTTGTTACTGTTGATCTTTTTTATTATAACCATCCTAGTGGTTGTGAAATGGCATCTTACTGTGGTTTTTATTAGTATTTCTCAGATCGCTAATGATGTGGGGGCCTCACTTCATGTGCTTTTTGGCCATTTTTGTGTCTTTGGAGAAATGTCCATTTAGGTACTTTGCCCATTTTTTTTTTTTTTTTAATTAGGTTGTCTTTACTGTTGAATTGTAAGAGTTCTTTATATATTCTGGATACTAGACCCTTATCACATACATGATTTGCACATGTTTTCTTCCATTCTGTGGGTTGTCTTCACTTTCTTAACAGTGTCCTTTGAAACACCCATGTTTTAAATTTTGATGAAGTCCAAAATTCTCTATTTGATGCAACTCAAATGCATAAGCATCCCTTTAAGGCATAGAGACTCTGATGATCTAGGCAAGGAAGACATTGCTATGGAATGCTAAGGCTGGATTTTTTCCCTGCACAGTTTGCTCCAGAAAACCTCTACTCCTCACACTCCAGATTTGCTGGTTGTGATGTGGAATTGTACAGGTTTTCTGGCCCTCTGGAATGGTGTGACAGGTAGTGACACAGCATTCTTCAGTGTTCTGCACTTCCTAACAGGCCCCTCCATGAGTGGAGTGCGGTAGTTAGCACTCACGGCGTTTGGAAGAGTAGCACTGTCAGTGAATCATAAATCCCATCTGAGGTGGAAGTGAAAGTCCTCTAATTAACCACTGTGACGGCGACTCACCCTCATTCTTGTTTTGTGGTTTCTCCAGTTCTGGACTTCAGCGATCCCTTCAGCACTGAGGTGAAGCCGAGAATCCTGCTCATGGGCCTGAGGAGAAGCGGCAAGTCATCTATTCAGAAAGTTGTCTTTCACAAAATGTCTCCCAACGAAACACTGTTCTTGGAGAGCACGAACAAGATCTGCAGGGAAGACGTTTCCAATAGCTCCTTTGTTAATTTTCAGATTTGGGACTTCCCAGGACAGATTGACTTTTTTGACCCTACATTTGACTATGAGATGATCTTCCGGGGAACAGGAGCGCTGATATTTGTCATAGACTCCCAGGTAAAGCTCAGTCTCAGGTACATGGAAGTGCACCCCGCCCCCCGCAGTCCCCCCCCCTCCCCCCCCCCCCCCCCCCCAGTTCAAACCAGTTCCTTTGTGATGATTTTGGTTTGGTGTTTTTAGCTGTTTGAGTTCTGAGTTCACAGCTTGGCTCCACTCAGCTTTCGGTGGGGGTGGGGGAGTTTGCAAAGGGGAAAAGGCTCCCTCTGTGCATTCCTAACCAGTGAGCAGTGAGCAATGTGAGTTGAGTTGAGTATGTCTCAGCGAATCACAGAAACCTCACAACCGGAGGGGACCACCATACGGGCCAAAGACAGCAAATACGTGTCCCCCGTGAAACTCTTGGCAGACATCCACAAAACTGCGCAGGTTCTCTGCAACAAAAATATGTGTATAAGTCTACATCTGAAAACGTTTACTCTTTCCTAGGAAGGCAAAGTTCTAAGGGTGCAGTTTTGCTTCAGAATTAAATTATTGTAATTATTACTAGTACACAATTGATTGACAGTGTAACTATTATGTATTTTATAGGTAACTATTAAATATAAAAAGTAACATTTTGATGAGTGTATCTCTTAAGATGATGGATATTTTCCCACTTAATTAATGTATTCATGCTTGAATAAGAATTTAGGTTCAATTCTACTTTTGTTTGTGTAGATGTAAGCACTGAGAAACCTTGTTCACATAAATAAGTACATGGATTTGGTTGAGTTACAGCATTTGCTCAATTATTTAAACTCAAGTTATATCCTCTAAGCTGTCCTGTTTTCTACCACAAAGGATTGTTTTTAGTAGTTTACCAAAAGACATCCTGATTGGGCTTTCCTTTAACTTTGAAAGTAAAGACATGGGGACCCCTTGACTGGTGAAGACCCTTGTTACCCAGGTATTAGTTACTCACTTTATCAGTATTCAAACTAGTCTTCTGAATTGTCTCTTTGGTACTCTGGGCCTTTCTCCTGTGAAGTAGGAGGCCAGCAGTTAAAGGGGAGGAGGGGGAAGGGAAGCAGCAGGACCGCAGGTGCATCTCAGGCATGCCAGTATTAGGAAAGAGTACAGGTAACAGAATTGGGACAATGACACTCTTCAAACTCTCCATGTCCAGGCTCTCTTAGAAAGTGTCCTGGAAGCATAGCTTAGTCTCAGGTTTGTTTTGGTTTGTTTGTTTTTTAATTATCTTTTTTAATGTTTTTTGTTTATTTTTGAGAGAGAGAGAGAGAGAGAAGGTGAGAGAGAGCATGTGGGGGAGGGGCAGAGAGAGAGGGAGACACAGAATCAAAAACAGGCTCCAGGCTCAGAGCTGGCAGCACAGAGCCCGATGCAGGGCTCGGACTCATGAACCCCAAGATCATCACCTGAGCTGAAGTCGGACACTTAACAAACTGAGCCACCCAGGTACCCCCCAAGGGCCCTCTTTTGTAGCTGTGGAGGAATAAATGGCAGTAAGTCCTTCAAGAATGCACTAAACCAGCTCTAAGTTCAGGACATGATATTTCCCTGAAACTGGACCAACAATCAGACAGGTGGGCTCAGCACACCTGCCCCTTCCAGGAATGCTGATGGTGTTGGGGAGGAAGGGATGTGGAAACTGTTAGTAACAATGGTTCTGAGCCCATGCTTGGAAAATCATTCTCTGAGAAGACTGCTCATGCCTGAGAGCATCATAAATTCATTCAGGGAGCTAGGTGCCTGTTTAATATAATAATGAAAATTTCAGCTAAGCCTTTTAGTTCCAAGTGATTGCACTGTGTACTAACAGTGTAGCTGTAGGAGTGTGGCCATATGTTAGAAGGGGCTCTTTCTTTATTTTTCGGTGGGGGTGTGCAAGAGAGCGACTTTGCATTCTGGTGCCTGATCTGTGAACAACAGTACCTCCCCTCCCATGGGCCCATCCGGAAATGCATGCTGTAGACACCTGCATCAGGTCCAGGGCCTGCTGTCAGTTACTGCTTTCCCGGCTGTCCCACTTGTACTGACCCGCTTTCTGGCCCATCTGTGGCCTTGGCAGGAGCCCCTACCTTCCTGCTGAGGTCTGCCAGCACCATAAATTAGGGAGCTTGATCTTAGAAGAGCAGCTGGGTTGTGTGCACGCTGCTGGATGGAGGGCGAGCTCTTGGATGTGTCCCACTCATCTGTCTCTTCTAAGCTCCAGTTTTTCCCACTGCTGTTTCTGGACTTGCTGAACTAGGTAGCAGCAGTAGTAGCCCTACCCTTGGGGAAGTAGATTCCAGTCAGATGACTCATCTTTTCAAGACAGTAGCTTAGTAAGTACTCACTTCAATACTATGTTGTGCTTATGTAGCAATTTGCATTTATAGAATTCAAATGTCCAGTGCAACTCTATCCTAGGTGTTTGTGATATGGCTATAAGGTGGCTAAAATAGGTTCACTTGCCTGTTTTTAAATTGCAGCTGTAATTTGGTTTTATTTTTTACCTGAACATGAAAAATGGAACTTAAATTTGGGTTGGTAAATATGTGTTTTGTTTTCTTTTTTTCCTTTTCCTAGCTGTAGGGCAGAGAAAGGTGTAAGAATGTTTGAGAAATTGGTCCTTTTAGGTTCCACTTTTTAAAATGTAGGAAAAATATTGAGAGCTGTCATTTACTAAAAAGAAGGAATAACTAGAGAAACTGTTTCAGAGTCTAATATATACTTTTCTATTGGAAGCAGACTGTAAAAGCCATGTTTTGGGGAATATTTATAGGATGTGGTTTCAAGTACTGAAAAGAAAAGCAAACTTCAAGGAGTCTTGGCAGCCTGAAGTCACTGCCTTTATTTCTAAGCAGGGCTCTTTTGGTCTGACGCCTCATATTTTTATTTTTTCCTTGTGAATCCCTCACAATGCCAGTATTGCCATATAAAGATATCACCAAGGAGAACATGTGTCCTCACAGAACGTTGTAAAATAAATGAGAATGAAAACATCAAGAGTGATTTCCTGTGAGCTAAATGCATGACACTGCCGGCCCCCCAGGCAGAGCCCACAAAATGTACCCCATCTCAGGGCCCCTGTTGGCCCCCTGAAGCCATTTCACATGTGCCTTGAGATCCACCATGGAGTGTTGGCTTCATCTGCATTGGTGATTGTGACCTGCCTGTAATTCCTAGATATAATTTTTTTTAACTTTATTTATTCATTTTTGAGACAGAGACAGAGAGAGTGAGTGGGGGAGGGGCAGAGAGGGAGAGAGAGAATCCCAAGCAGGCTCCGCGCTGTCAGCACAGACCCTGATGTGGGGCTCGAACCCACAAACCATGAGATCATGACCTGAGCCAAAACCAAGAGCCGGACGCTTAACCAACTGAGCCACCCAGGCACCCCCCCTAGATCTAATTTTGGAATAGAAACAAGGCAGTGTATTTTCCCTGAATTTTTATTTGTTGTAGAAGATAGTAACCAACACAGTGGGGAAAAATCATCCATAATCCCTCTGCCCTAATAAACCAAGTATGTTCTTCTTTTAAATGTTATTTTTAGTCCTTGTAGGTATGTGCCACTTCATCACTTAGTTGGTAATCAGATCATTTTATATGCCTGGCAGGCAAGTTACCGTAGCAATTTCTAATCTTTTGAGATTGTGATACTCTCTTGACATTGGCTAGTTTTGCTCACCGACAAGGTCACTTAACTGCTTGACTCCCCTCTTTAGTTAAGGACATAAACAAGAACAATTGTTTATTAGGGCAGAGGGATTATGGATGATGTAAACATACAACAAAATGCATTCATTATGAGTGTACATACAATTCAGTGAGTTTGATGAATGTATATACCTTGTAACCACTTACTTCACAGTCAAGATATGGAATATTTCCACCACCCAAAAAGGTTCCCTTGTGTCCTTTCTCAGACAGCCTCCCTCCACATTTCAAGATGACGTAAATGAATTCTGTTTGGTGTTTAGAGATACATATGTATATAGTAACGTATAGAGAGATGATTGAGAATAAACACTAAACTCAGGATAGTGGCTACCTCTGGAGTGTGGGAGGTAGAGTGATGGGGTAGGCTGGGAGGATAGAGAGAGACACACGGGGCTTCAGTGTCTACTGTTTGATTTCTTTCTTTCTTTCAGTTTATATATTTAATCTGTATACCCATCGTGGGGTTTGAACTCATAATCTTGAGATCAAGAGTCACAAACTTGGGGTTCCTGGCTGGCTCACTTGGTAGAGCATGCAACTCTTTGATCTCAGGGTTGTGAGTTTGAGCCCTGTGTTGGGTGTATAGCTTACTTAAAAAAAAAAAAAAAAAGAGTCGCACGCTCCTCCAGCTGAGCCAGCCAGGCACCCCTACTGTTTGATTTCTTAACCAGGGAGATGTGTATGCAGATGTTCATCATATTGTTACAAACGTGTCATTGGTAGGAAGGAGAAAAAAGTAGTACTGTGTTATTTGGGGTCGTTACTCTAGATGAGAGGTCAGCAAACGGTTTCTGTAGAGGGCTAGATGGTAAATATTTCAGGCTTTGCAGGCTGTACCATTTCCAAGGAGTTTCCGTAGAAGAAAACCAGTCATCTCTAACAATGCAACACAAACGCAGCCATAGACAATATATATATAAATGAGTGTGGCTGTGTCCCAGTAAAACTTTACTCGTAAACAACATGCAGTGGGCCCAGTTTGGCCCATGATTTGCTGACCTCTGGTCTAGACTAGTGGCTCCTAAACCTTTCCTCCTGGCTCCTTCCTTATCCTCCCAGCGACCCATATCATGTTTTCACCTTGAACTGTTCATCACAGTTCACCAAGGGACTAAAAAATTGGGGAAGAATAGTATCCCAGGGAAGGTCCTAGGTATGGAGTCATTTTGAATTCATAAAACTTCAACTCTGATCTTAATGACTGTCATCAAGCTAAATCATAACTGCCTATAGCTGTGTTTTTGCAGCCTTTCTTTTTCATCTCTTCGTTAATGAAACTTAAGTTTTCAAACTTGAATTCCATGAAACTAGTTTTTATTTGGGCTTTTGCAAAATATTTTGGGGGGTTTGTACCCACATGATTTACAGATTAGGAGTGTGTATGAAAGAAAAAAAGGTAACTGTGAGATAAGGTGATGGATAGATTAATTAACTTGATTGGGGGGATCGTTTCATGACATATACGTATACGTATATCAAAGCATCACATTGTACACCTTAAATATATGGAGTGTTTGTCAATCAAACTTCAATAAAGCTGGGGGAAAAAAGAGTGTCTGTGGAAGGCAGCTTAGAAAGGTTTGGCCTCCCTTGACAGGAATGTGCCTTTGTTCCCAGGACGATTACATGGAAGCCTTGGCTAGGCTCCACCTCACCGTGACAAGGGCCTACAAAGTGAACACCGACATCAACTTTGAGGTGTTTATTCATAAAGTGGATGGTCTGTCAGATGACCACAAAATTGAAACCCAAAGAGATATTCACCAGAGGGCAAATGATGACCTTGCAGATGCTGGATTAGAAAAAATTCACCTCAGGTGAGAACAGAAATTTCTCAGCAATCACATTAATTGACAGAAGTTAGCAGGTGTGGAGTCCAAAGTCACAATGAATGATTTGGCATGGGCAGTAATTCACCTGTTTACCCTATTTTATTCACATTAGGACAGTATTTGGGAAAAGCAAACTTTGCATGTGTTAATTCTAATTTTTGGTGATTTTTTTTTTGGTTTTTGTTTAAATGTTTGTTTATTTTTGGGAGAAAGAGCTTGTGTGTGCATGTGCTCACATGCAGAGGAGGGGCAAAGACAGAGGGAGAGAGAGAATCTGAAGCAGGCTCTATGCTATCAACACAGAGCCCAAGGTGGGGATCAAACCCACAAACTGTGAGATCATGACCTAAGTCAAAATCAAGAGTCAGAGACTTAACCAACTGGGCCACTTATGTGCCCCTTTGTTTTGTTTTTGTTTTTAAAGTTTATTTATTTATTTGTTCATTCATGTATGTATTTATTTTAATTTATTTTTGAAAGAGAGAGAGCGAGCAAGCATGAGCAAGGGAGGGGCAGAGAGAGAGGGAGACACAGAATCTGAAGTAGGCTCCAGGCTCCGAGCTCTCAGCACAGAGCCCGGCGTGGGGCTCAAACCCACAAGCTGTGAGATCATGACCTGAGCCAAAGTCGGACACTTAACTGACTGAGCCATCCTGGCGCCCCCCCCCCCAACCCCACCTTTGTTTTTGTTTTTTAAGCAAATAGTCAAACCTAATGTTTTTCCCACATGTGAAAAACACTAGATAAAACTCAAGAACATAATCCAGGAAGTTAATCAATGCCGAAGTTTACAGTTTGTGATGAATATGATAGTATCTATATGCACAAGTAAAAGAGAACTCTGAAAACACTTCAAATAGAAGTACAGAGGAAAATCATTCTCTATTAGTTGTTTTTAAGATTTTATTTTTAAGTAATTTCTATACCCAATGTGGGGCTCAAAACCCCGAGATCAAGAGTCACATCCTCCGCCACCTGGCCAGTCAGGCGCCCCTGTATTAATTTTTTATGGGGAGGTATATGCATCATTCAATTTGCAAATTGGAAAATGAAAAAATTAGATGCTTCAATACCAATAATGTAGCTGTTACTAACCTAACAGGTGTTTGTAAAGATGATCTGGTGTGGAATCTTGGAGAACTAAGAAAGCTCATACAGGCACATACCACTGCATTTTTAAGCTTTCCAGTCCAGCCAGTCAGTAGAAAAATGGGTATAATTCTTGCTTTTTGGGAGTTGGGGAGGAATGCCTTGTTAAGACATGTTCACTTTTTTACCGAGTTCATATTGAATTCTACAGGGGGCTAGAATGTGTGTGTACGGACTTAGATACAGAGGGCTGGGTACTGGTGTCATGACATGGCCTCAGCCATCTATTCCCTAGTCAAAAGGAAAACGTGATGAAATATTTTCTCTTTCAGCTTCTATTTGACAAGCATATATGATCACTCAATATTTGAAGCTTTTAGCAAAGTGGTTCAGAAACTGATTCCACAGCTCCCCACCCTGGAGAATTTGCTAAACATCTTTATCTCAGTAAGTACATAATTATCATCCTTGTAGAATCATTTGCAGAATTTTAGACTAACATTGCAAACAGTCTTATTTTTGAAGTGAAAACAGTCTTATTTTTGCTTGCTCTCACAACATTGCAAGGTCACTGAAATATTACTTTGGAAGATTACTACTAAATAACTGTTTCATAGTCTTTAAAATTTAACTCCCCAAACGATTCCTGTACTTCACTGATACAGTGTTTATTCAAGTTGTAGGCAGTCATTCAGTGTTGATAGAGCCCTACCAGATGTAAGGAACATTAAGGGTGGTTTTGGTGAATGGTGTGCCTGGGTGGCTCAGCGGGTTAAACTTCCGACTTTGGCTCAGGTCTTGATCTCCCGGTTCGTAAGTTCGAGCCCCACATCAGGCTCTCCAGATCCCCTGTCCCCTTCTGTCTGTGCCCCCTCCCCTGTGCACACTCTCTCTCACAAAAATAAATAAACATTAGAAAGAAAAGATATATTGTTTTAAATATTTGTGTATGTTTAACACTGTGGATGATGTGCTGGCTGAATGAGTCCTATAAACCAGCAGCTCTAGGCAAGCTCTTCTGTTCAGTTGAGTCAGATGTGATGGCTGTATGCATATTTACTCTGTCACTGTATAGTGGTGAGTTTGTTTAGCTTTTTAAAATTTATTTAAAATATACGGTCAGTAAAATTAGTGTTTTTACTTGCCTTTTCCTAACTGCAGGTACATCTCTCAGAGCCAGGAAACACTGCCCAGTTTGTTTACCTAAAGTAAATAATTTATGAAAAGTAAGAATTTTCCATTTCATATGCAAGTCCATTATAAAGGTTTATGTGAGGTTTTTAAATTTTTTATTAAAAATTTTTTTGTTTTCTTTTGATGTTTTTATTTATTTTTGAGACCGAGAAAGCACAGGCTGGGGAGGGCCAAAGAGAGAGGGGGACAGGAACTGAAATAGGCTCTGCACCGACAGCAGAGAGCCCGATGTGGGGCTCAAATGCTTGAGCCGTGAAATCATGACTGGAGCCGAAGTGAGACACTTAGCCTGCTGAGCCACCCAGGTGCCCCTATGTGAAGTTTAAATTGTAATAAAAAAGAACAAAATTTTAGCAAATTAATCTTTGCTCATTTATATTTTACACTGAGGATGGCATATAATTTTTTTATGTAACAATGACATGTTGTAAATCAGCTGTACCTTTAAGATAGCATCTTCTTTTTGTTTCAGAATTCTGGAATTGAAAAGGCATTTCTCTTTGATGTGGTCAGTAAAATTTATATTGCAACTGATAGTACCCCAGTGGATATGCAAACCTATGAACTCTGCTGTGATATGATCGATGTGGTTATTGACATCTCTTGTATTTATGGGTAAGTAAAATATTCTTTCTTTTTATTATCCTTTTTTTCAATAAAAAAATTTTTTAATGTTTATTTATTTTTGAGAGAGAGAGAGCGTGAGTAGGGAGGGTCAGAGGGAGAGGAAGGCACAGAATCCGAAGCAGGGCTGGAACGCACGAACTGCGAGATCGTGACCTGAGCCGAAGTCAGACGCTTAACTGACTGAGCCACGTAGGCACCCCATTATTTTCCTTTTTTTAAAAATGTTTATTTTTATTTTTGAGAGAGAGATGGGGGAGGGGCAGAGAGTGATGGAGACAGAGGGTCTGAAGTGGGCTGACACTTCAGTGCTGACAGTAGACAGCCCAATGCAGGGCTGGAACTCATGAACTTGTGAGATTATGACCTGAGCTGAAGTTGGATGCTTAACTGCCTGAGCCACCCAGGTGCCCCTGGGTAGGAAAAATATTCCTAAAGGCTATGATCAAGCCATACTTAAGATTAGAAAATGAAACCTTTCACAACCTTTGTAACATTTGCATTTACTTATTTGATTTTAATACTTTTGTTTTAAATAACTGAGATCTATAAATATACCATTTAGCATGCAATAATAAAAAAATTATTGAGTAAATGCCTGGTATTCTGCTAATAAACATATTATGTTATATCATTAATTCCCTGCTATTCCATGGGAATAGGGAAATGGGAATTACTATCCCCATTTCACAGATGGGGAAACTGAGGTTCAGAGTGGTTAAGTTTCTAACCCCTGCTCACACTGTCAATAAAAGATAGGACTAGAATTTGAACTTAAGTCTAACTGATTCCTGGTTCTTCTACTGATCTGTCATCATATCATAATGTCATATACACTTGGGAGAGACTAAGATCCTAGAACTCTGAATACATATCTCTTATTAACATCACTTCTATTACCTTCTTCATTATAGGAAATAACTTCTGGATTCTCTTTAACACACTTTGTCTTCTTTTATGAGCAGCAGAGAATTATAAAACCAAGCAAATAATATTACCTGTTTATTATTATGGTCTTAGATTCTTAGAAAACAGAACTTGCTGTACATTTAGAATAATATAAAGTAAACCAGGAGTGGGGAAAACTGATTGTGGTACCAGACGTAGAAACACTTCTACATGACTTTATATTTCCTGAATGGGTGTTATATACAGTGAATGGATATGAATTAGTTTGTCTGTCTTAAGATATCAAGTTGTTGCCGTTGATTTATATTGGATCTTACATGCTTATCCAATCATTGATGAGGTAAACCTCGTGTTCATCTTCCTTTTTACTCACCAGCTGTCACCTGCCTCACACAGCCTCCTTCAGCCTTTGTGAGGGTCTCAGTCTTCCCATTTTTCTTTTCCACTATCTGAAAATCCTTTGCCCCCTCAGTTCAGATTCTCTCTGTTATACACACATGCATGCACGGTCCCTTCCATTCTGAAATAGGGAAAGTGATACTTACAAGACTGTAGTGAGGATGAAGTATCATTAGGCTTTACCTGGTAGACCCTGGATAAAGGTAGCTTCCATTATTATTATTGTTGTTATTGTTATTATTATAATACATTGCCATCTGGCTTTAGAAACAGACCTTATTTCCCAAGTTTATTGCCTTTTTAGTATTATTATTAAACACTGCCATCTGGCTTCAGAAATAGACCTTGTTGCCCAAGATTACTGCTCTACAGCATTCTATTGTTTTTCAGCTACAAGTGGATGACCTTGAAATAGTCATGGAAACTGAATATACCCTGATTACAGTCTAGATTGCTTTGGTAATCAAATACAATAAACACAATTAATCTGGCACATATTTAATGATATGCATAATCATTATTGTGCCATATGGTAATTGGGTGTAAGTGGTAAGCTGTTCATGTAAATGATGTTAATCAGAGTTCCTTTCACCCAGCTAAAACAAACACGAGGCAGGCGGAATCGGGAGGAGTCAGATTGTTTTTCTGAGGTGGAGTGCAGTGTTCCTGAGAACCTGGGTCACAAATCGGGCATGGGCTCTGGAGTTTCCTTGGTGCTTGTTGGAGCCACAAGGAGCCAGCCCAGTTAACTGGCAGCAGCCAAGGAGGCAGACTTCTGCCAGTTCCCAGCTGCTCCTTGGAGACCAGCAGGGCCAGAGGCAGGTGACCTGGTGCCTCACTCAGTCTGCTCAGGAATCTGCTGAGCTTCTGTTCACCAAATATACACGCACGCACACACACATGCACACACGCATGCACACTTTACAATACGTTACATCGTCCTATGTTTTCATTGCTTTGTGGCTAGAAACTTGAGTGGTAGAACATAGATAGCTGTTGCAGTTGTACTGCTTCACCAATTTTTACTTGTTATTTTTTGGATCTTTTTTGTTTTTCCAATTTGTTTAATGTTTATTTTTTTCTGATTATGAATGTAATCCATGCTCATTGTAGAAAATATGTAAAGCATAAGGAATAAAATTAAAATAGCCCCTAACCTCATCATCTAGAGACAGTCACTATTAACATTTTCATATATTTTATTCTTATTTCTCTGTGTAATTTTTAGGATGATGTGGTCACTCTGTATATGTTATTTTATATATATCCTGCTTTGTTCATTTAACATTATCACCTAAGAATTTTCTTGTGTTACTAAGTGCTGTTGGCAAACAGTGCCTGGTGTCTGTTTACTATTATATTTACTTGGAAGTTTTAAATGCAGTTTTCTTCATTGGGTGAAAAAAGTCCAGTGTTTCAGTTTATTGTTCTTAGAACATTCCTTATTAGTAAGGGAAATACAGTATAGAAACACAGCAGCTAAAAATGGTACAAAGGAAGTTAAGAATTCTGATAAAGCGTTTTGAACATCAGAAATCCAACACTTCTTAAAGATTTTTCTTTCACGTTTTGGTAGATTACAGTGAGTTGAATCCTTTTTTTAAAAAAACTACCTTCCGCAATTTACTTTTAAGTAGCCATGCATATATGTGCCGGTTTAAAATACTCTCAAAACTAAAAGCTTGCATTTCCTTTGAAATACTCTACAATTCATGCTTCTCATTTAATCTGGTTTGGCATGCTACTTCCTTGTGATATTTATGAGATTAAAAGCATTAACTCTGAAATTACATTAGTTTGAGTCCTGGCTCCACCCCCATCGTCAGCTTTGACCAAATTATCCTATTTCCTCTCAATACCTGGCTTAGAGGATTCTTAGGCCAGACAATAGATAATTCCTGGTAAAAGCTAAGAATGGTGCCTGTCAGATAGTAAAAGCTGGCTCTTATAATGCAAAGGGATTGGTTTAGCACCAGCTGAGTTATTATGTTGAATTAATAAGGTCTAGCACAATTCTAGTTAATCATTTCTGGTCAATTATTCATTAATTTGAGAAGCAAAAATACATACATGCATGCATACACACACAGTTGCAGAAAAGGTGCAGGGAAGTGCTCTTTTCCTCTGAGGAAAGAAATCATAACTTTGATTACATTAGTGTCTTCAGAGGGTCCAGTTTTGATCATTCAAGGCGATACTAGTAATAAAAGTTAACACAATAGTTAACATTCATTGTGCATTTTACATGTTTTCAGCACTGTGCTCAGTGCTGTGTATCTATTATTTCATCGCGTTGGGAAACTTTGAGGTAATTTTTGTTAGGATACAGATAAGAAAATTGAGGCTCAAAGAAGCTACTCACATTGCCCCAGTTCCCATAATAAGTGGACTAGGATTCAAACCCAAGTCATCTGTGTCTGCAGGCCACACTTTCTTAAATAGACCAGTATACTTATTTAACGTTTTATTTTGAAAAAATTTCAACCCTACAGAAGATGTGCAAAGATAGTCCAGTGAACTCCTACGTACCCTTCACTGGGATTCACCAATTTTTACCAATTTCCCATATTTGCTCTTTCTTTTTCTAATAGAGTTGTTGATTTGTTTTTGCTAAACCATTTGAAAGTGAATTGCAGACATCATGATTCTTTGATCCTACATAATTGGGTGTTTATCTCTCCAAATAACAGACATTCTTTTATAAGACCACAGTTTATCAAATTAAGCATATTTAGCATGGCCACATTAATGCATTATCTAATATATTGTCCGTATTCAAATCTTAACCAGTGGTTCCAAATCTGTCTTTTATAGCAATTCTTTCCCCTGATTCAGGCTCTAAGCCAGTCCTTGGCTGTTGTGTCTCCCTAGGCTTCTGTAATTTGGAACAGTCATTCAGCCCTTCTTGGTCTTTCATCAGACCATGCTTTTGACAGCCTGGTTGTTCTGTCAAAAGAAAACAAGAAGCCCCGTGGGCTATGGAGGCGAGAAGAGCTAACCTTCATCCCTCACCTGTGTACCTCAGGTGCCTGAAGAGTTGCCCACCTTCCCTAACAGCCACTCATTGTGTCAGCAGAAAGGGACTGTCATACACCGTGTACATTCTTGTGATTGTGTGTTTCTGAGACTTTTGCTGTAAGGCACTGTAGTTGTAAACAACTTTTCGTTACGATTATCATTCTGTGTGTTAAAGCTGGTCTCTGTTGCTGGGTTACAGTTTGTAGTTTTTCTCAATAGTCAAATATGTTCTGGTTTCTGTCCCTATTCAGCCTCAAAGAAGATGGAGCAGGAACCCCCTATGACAAGGAATCAACAGCCATTATAAAGCTGAATAACACAACAGTTCTTTATTTAAAGGAGGTGACAAAGTTCCTGGCTCTTGTTTGCTTTGTCAGAGAGGAAAGCTTTGAAAGAAAAGGTAATTTTGTGTGTGTGATTTAAATGAAATATTTCACTTCGGACTCCTATTACTTCTGCTCGTTGAATGTGGGCCGTTAGCAGCATGCCTGTGGAAGCTTCCAGGCTTTAGTCACCAGGCCCCCTTGGCTCCTACCCAGCTCAGTCAGGCTTTTGGGATCTGTGAGCCAGCCTGCCCTCTAGTGACGCAGCTGCCAGAGGAGGAGGTGGCACCAGACCATCCTCCCAGGAGCTTTTGCTTTTCTGGGAGTGAAGCTGGCTGAAGCCTTGTTGCCAGACTGTAAAGTCCCTTCCCAGGGAGGGCCCCAGTGGCCTCCCTCTTGGTCCACTCTACTGCATGGTGTTAGGGACCATGTGACCCCTTGAGATCCCTGTGTAAAGGAGGGGATTTGTACAACATTAAACTTAGATAGTATTTAACTTCTGTTCAGCCTTTGTACATTATTAAAAAAAAATTTTTTTTTTAAATGTCTATTTACTTTTAAGAGAGAGAGACAGAGTGAGAGCTAGGGAAGGAGCAGAGAGAGAGGGAGACACAGAATCTGAAGCAGGCTCCAGGCTCTGAGCTGTCAGCACAGAGCTTCACATGGGGCTTGAACCTGTAAACCACAAGATCAGGACCTGAGCCGAAGTCGGACACTTAACCAATTAAGCCACCCAGGTACCCCAGCCTCTGCACATTCTTTAAAGAGTCCTCAAAACACAGGGCTGGCATCATGATTCTGAAAAGGGAAGACATGAATATGCTCAATAGAGTCACCAATAAGTAAAAGAAAAACAAATAATATATGAGTAAATGATAAATATGACATAATGTAAATATATACAAATACATATTATATGTGAATGTAAATGAGTAAATAAATAAAAATAAAATAAAACCAAAGCAACTAAACTCACAGAGATACTTATTCCCCCCGCTACTGTTTAAACTGGGAAATACCAGCTTACTGACACACTAAGGATTTTTGCTAGCAACTAGGGCATGATTTACCAATTTTTTTAGGGTAAAAAAATTCCCAACAGAGTGCCAATAGTAACATTTACTAAAATGCCTTTTTTTTTTCTTTATAAACAACACATGTTCATTATAAAAATACTTTGAAACTTTGGGAAAATATAAAGAACAAAATAAAACCATTCAATTTCACCATCTAGAGCTAAATCCCCATGTTAAATTTCTGAGATTTTCTTTCTCCCCACCTCCCTCCCTCATCCCTTCTTTCCTTTTGACAAAAGTGGGGCTATATTGTTTATATAGTTTTATATCGTATTGTTTTTACTCATTTATATCATGAAAATTTTCCTAATTCATTAAGCATAAAAACACAATTTAGATTTTTATTCTTTTTTTTTTTAACGTTTATTTATTTTTGAGACAGAGAGAGACAGAGAATGAACGGGGGAGGGTCAGAGAGAGGGAGACACAGAATCTGAAACAGGCTCTGGGCTCTGAGCTGTCAGCACATAGCCCGACACGGGGCTCGAACTCACGGAAGAGCCTGATGCGGGGCTCGAACTCACGGACCTCGAGATCATGACCTGAGCCAAAGTCGGACGCTTAACCGACTGAGCCATCCAGGCGCCCCTATTGTTTCTTTTTTAAAATATTTATTTGTTTAAGTAATCTCTACACTCAGCATGGGGCTTGAACTCATGACCCTGAGATCAAGATTCCCATGCCCTTCCCACTGAACCAGCAAGGTGCCCCTTATTGTCTCTTTTTATTACAAAATAGATTCAGTTAGAAAACTTAGAAGTAACAAATAAGCAAAAAAGAAATAATTATTGATAAGCTTCTCAGAGATCACTCTCAACATTTTCTTTATAACGTTTCAGACATTTTCATCTATAGCTATGTCTATCTATATGGAGTGGTATGATAAATACTACTTCATAACCTTTACTGAATTTATTAGACCTCTAATTCACTAAATCTTTTTTTTGTCACATCATTTTAATGATTATGTTAGCTTCTTTTATCGTTCAAAATTTGTATTGTTTCTAGATTTTAATGTTGTAAGTAATCTCTGATGACCTTTTTTGCACTAAATATTTGTGTACATCTTGGCTATCAGGAAAAACTTCAGCAAATGGAATTAGGTCAAAGGGTAGGGTAGACAAGTTTTGGTGACTTTTTTTTTTTAATGTTTTATTTATTTTTGAGAGAGGGAGAGACAGGGTGTGAGCAGGGAAGGGGCAGAGAGAGAGGGAGACAGACCCCCAAACAAGCTTCAGGTCCTGAGCTGTCAGCACAAAGCCTGACGTGGGGCTTGAACTCATGAACCGTGAGATCATGACCTGAGCCAGAGTTGGACACTTAACTGACTGAGCCACCCAGGCGCCCTGTGTTTTGGTGGCTTCTGATACATATTGCCAAAATGTCCTTCTGAAAGATTTTATGGGCTTACGCTATTAAGAGAATATAAGTGTATATATAAGAGAATATGAGAATAAGAAGAGAATAATATAAGAGAATATATAAGAGAATATAAGAGAATATCCATTTTGCTATATTCCTATTAATATTGGGTATTAGCATTAAAAAATTTGATTATTGGGGTGCCTGCATGGCTCAGTCAGTTGAGTGTCTGACACTTGGTTTCGGCTTAGGTCATGATCCCAGGGTCGTGGGATTGAGTCCCATGTCAGGCTCTGCGCTGGCGCGGAGCCTGCTTGAGATTCTCTCTCTCTCTCTCTCTCTCTCTCTCTCTCTCTCTCTCTCTCTCTCTCTCGGGCCCTTTCCCCCTACTTGTGCTCTTTCTCTATTAAAAAAACCTCTTTTTAATTATTAAAAACTTAGTATCATTTCAAGTTACATTTCCTTGCTTCTTGGTGAAGTTGTAGGTTTTTCCTGTATTTATTGACTGTTATCAACCAAATTGCCTTTTGGGTCCTTGGCTTTCAAAACTTTTAATGAAGTAGTGTTAATCTTTTATTCCTTATTTTCATCTTGCTAAAAGTGAGAGCAGGTTATATAATACATTCATGGAATTTTGAACATGGACAGGACCATACCTTGTTTCGTTCTCTCAGTTATAGATGATTCTACCCAGACCCAGGAACTAGGAGTGACTTTCTCTCAAAGTTATACTACCAGTGTATGGCATGTCAGAGCTAAGATTCCTGGGCTTGTCCCTACATAGAATCAGTTCTGTTTAATTTATTTATTTTAAGAGAGAGAGAGAGAGAGAGAGAAAGAAGGGGAAGGGGCAGAGAGTGAGAGAGAGAATCTCAAGCAGACCCTGTACTGTCAGACTGTCAGCAGGGAGCTGATGACACAGGGCTTGGACCCATGATCCGTGAAATCATGACCTGAGCTGAAGGCAAGAGTTGGGTGCTTAACCAACTGAGTCCCCAGGTGCCTCTGTGCGTATTGTGTTTTAAACCATTATACATATATTTCCTTGGTTAAAGATATTTTCAGAATTTATATTTGGTGATTAATACTTCATGTTGATTTTGGAAGCTAAATAAAAGAAAAGTAATGCAAATAGTACAACTAGAGCCCCAAAACAATCTAGGCTAGCGGCAGGTCCTAAAATTTAGGGTACATTAGTGTCAACCTGGAGAGCTTGTTTATTTTGAACTGATTTTAGACTTAACAGAAAAGTTGCAAAAATAGTACATGGTTTACACATATTCCTCATCCAATTTTCCAAATGTTAACATCTTACATACTATATAGTACAGTATGAAAAGTAGGAGGGGCGCCTGGGTGGCTCAGTCATTTGGGCATCCAACTTCAGCTCAGGTCATGATCTCATGGTTTGTGAGTTCGAGCCCTGCATCGGGCTCTGTGCTGACAGTTCAGAGCCTGGAGCCTGCTTCAGATGCTGTGTCTCCCTCTGTCTCTCTGCCCCTCCCCCATCCACTCTCTGTCTCTCTCACTCTCAAAAAAAAACATTTAAAAAAATTTTTTTAAAGAAAAGTAGGAAATTACCATTGGTATAATACTATTAATGAAACTGTAGACCTTATTCAGATTGCACCATTTTTCCAAAAATGCCCTTTTTCTGTTTTAGGATCCCAAATTGATTTACTGGTTATTCTTCCAAGTCTCTTCCAATCTGTGACAGTTCTTCATCTTTCATGACCTTGACACTTCTGAAGAGTACCGATCAATTATTTTGTAGAATGTTCCTCAAATTGGATTTGTCTATTGTTTCCACACAGTTGGAACAAGATTATGCACTTAGGCAAGAATGTGTCCTTCTCAGTGTATCATATCAAGTGGTTCATGATGTTGATAAGTCTTATTACTGGTGATGCTGACCTTGATTTAGTTAAGGCAATGTCTGCCAGGTTTTTCCACTGGAAAGTTCCTGTCTTTCCCTTTGTAGTTAATAAATACTTTAAAACTATGTAAATTTTGTTCCTCCTCACACTTTTGCCCATTAATTTTAACATCCATGTATGGTTATGGAAGTAAATTTAAGCAGGAATTTATCATGTGGATCTTTTTTTTTCCTTTTAATGTTTATGTATTTATTTCAAGAGAGAACGCGAGCAGGGGAGGGGCAGAGAGGGAGGAAGAGAGAGAATCCATGCTGAGCTCAGAATCGATATTGAGATCATGACCTAAGCCTAAATCAGGAGTTGACATTCAACCGACTAAGCTGCCCAGGTGCCTTGTGAATTTCTACTTTTAAAACTTCAAATGCAGCAAGATACTGTTAACATTTTAAATTGCAAAGATGAATTAAGATAAGATTTTTCAGGAACTATCAATAGAATATTTCTTTTTTGTTTGTTTAAAATGTTTATTTATTTATTTTGAGAGAGAGTGCAAGTGGGGAGGAACAGAGAGAGAGAGGGAGAGAGAATCCCAAGCAGGCTCCACACTGTCTGCACAGAGCCTGACTCAGGGCTCAATCTCATAAACTGTGAGATAATGACCTGAGCCAAGATCAAGAGTTGGATGCTTAACCGACTGAATAGAATATTTCTGGCACCCCGATAGAATATTTCTGCAAGTTGCATTCCCACTGAGCCAGTTTTTTTTAGCTAAGCTTTCTTCCATAAGTTGGTTCCATATACAGTAAAACCTTGGATTGCAAGTAACTCGTTCTACAAGTGTTCTGCAAGACGAGCAAACATTTCTAGTAATTTTTAACTTGATAAACAAGCTATGTCTTGCAATATAAGTAGTATGTGATGCTGAACCTCAGATGATCACAACTGAGGCAGTAGTTCTTGAATTTGTTTCGATATACAGGTGCTTTGAATTACAAGCATGCCTGTGGAATGAATTATGCTCACAAGCCAAGGTTTTACTGTATAGGCAAAGAATTTTGAGGTTGTTCTCACATCTTGTATCCAAATTCCCACTAAATAAAATCATTTATTTGCTCCTTGTTTATTTTCTTTTATATTTGAAATTTATTTCTTTTATTTTTCACACCCAGTGCGGGGCTTGAATTCATGACCCTGAGATCGAGAGTCGGATACTCTACTGATTGAACGAGCCAGATGCCCCTATTTTCTTTTAATTACATACTTTATATGAAAAATGGTCCCAAAAACCAAACTGAGGACGTGGGGAAATGAGTTGGGAAGGTAGAAAAGCCCCCCACAGTGGTGTCAATGAGCAGTTTTATGCTCACTCCCAATAGGAGAATCTCTGAGAAGCTGTGTGGAACAAATTCAGATCACCCCAGTTGAGTATGGAAGACTGAAACATTTATCCACCTTCCCCCAGGCCCCTCTGTTTGAGGACTACCCTTAAAACGTTCATTCCCATATCTCTGGTACCTGTCTGTGTGCGGTTGAGGAAGTTCTGTGGTGCTAAAGAAAGCCTCAGGCAGAAAAGAGCTACTTTTTTCTTTTTTAAGATTTTATTTTTAAGTAATCTCTACACCCAACATGGGTTTCATACTCACAACCGAGATCAGGAGTCGCATGCTCTACCGACTGAGCCAGCCAGGCACCCCTGGACTTATTTATTTATTATTACTTATCCCTTTATTCTGGTAATTGTCTTGAGGGAGATCACTTGGAGGTTTTATTGCACTGTGGTCACTAACGCTGCAGAAGCACCAGAGGGCGCCTCTTAGAGGGTTTCCAGCTCCTGGGAGCTGAGATGGTGTTTGCTCCAGCGCACTACGACTGTTTGGAAGAATTTCACTCCTTGGCTGGAATCCCAATTCTTTTATTTTGGGTTTGGGCTTTGGAAGTATCACCTGAGTGGATGGAAATAACCACTGGGCTAGTTATTTCAATAAAGTTAAAGATAGTGAATAGAACCAACTGCCTTATCCTAATTGGTATATAAACATAATGTTGCTCTCAACACTTTTACACATTAGTGATGATGAAGAATGCACTCAAGACTTTGGATTATCTTTTATTCTATTCTTGTACCAATAATTTCAGAAAACACAAAAAGATTCTCCCTTACTGTTTTTGCATTTAAAATTTACTTAGTATTGAAAAAACTCTAGTGTCATTGATTGTTGAACTTGTGAGCTTAGAATTGACCGGAGGTGACTGTTACCACTCTAAACTTAGGACTTTGCTTTCCCCAGGGTTTATGACTATGGCTTAAAGATAATAGATATTTGGTAAATATCGATCGATTGAATCATTGATCCTAAAGCTTTGAGATCTCAGCCATACTTCAAGTCAGGGTCTGCCTCCACTCAGAGTCAATTTAATAATCCCCTTTGGGGAAAAGTAATAAATATTTCATGGAAGATATGTCTTAATTGTAAGAAATTTTTAATTCTGACATGTCAGAAAAATGTGCACTTTAGTTGGTTCTTCAAATGTTGTGGATCATAGACACTGTGGAAATGTGGTCTATCATCTGGAAACTTTTTTTTTAGAGAGAGAGAGCATGAGTGAGGGAGAGGAACAGAGGGAAAGAGATAGAGAATCCCAAGCAGGCTCCACCCTCAGCACAAAGCTAGACTCGGGACCCGATCTCATGACCCCAGGATCATGACCTGAGCTGAAATCAAGAGTCAGTCGCTCAACTGACTGAGCCATCCAGGTGCCCCATCTCTGGAACCTTTCCTTAGGAAAACATGTCCATTTGCAAAATCTTGCCTGCAATTCCTGAAGCCCAGCTGCAGAGCTCCTCAGGAAGTCTGTGAACCTTCTGTTACGGCTGTTCTTTTGCCTCCCCCTAGTTGCTTGTCTTGGCCACAGCAGACATGAAAAGAGGAGATTGTTTCTGTCTTTTTAAAAATTTTCTTTTCTTTTTATTTCAAGTAGGCTTCACGCCCAGTGCTGAGCCCAATGCTGGGCTTAAACTCAAGACCTTGAGATCATGACCTGAGCTGAAATCAAGAGTCAGATGCTTAACCAGCTGAGCCACCCAGGTGCTCCATGAGACATTTCTAAATATTTTTGTTTTCTTCTCCAGGGCTTATTGACTATAATTTTCATTGCTTCCGGAAGGCCATCCATGAAGTTTTTGAGGTGAGAATGAAGATGGTGAAATCACGAAAAGTTCAGAATCGTCTACAGAAGAAAAAAGGAGCCACCCCCAATGGGACCCCTAATGTGCTGCTGTAGTGAAGTTTCAGGAGTATCTTTTTAAGCCAGACCTTCCAGTGAGGCCATTGAGCTGTGTTGCACTAAAGGAAAAGGAAAAAGGATATGGGACACATGATGTATTCGGTGTAAGAAAAGAAAAATTCCTGCAACCCTCTTGATCTTCTCTTTTTTAAATAAAGTGAGCACTTTGAAGCCAAAACTTGTATTTTAACAATGAAGTAAAATCTGTAATTTCGTTACACAAATGTAAACTTTTATGGTCTGTGGTCAGAAACTCCTGTGTGAGGACTGCCAGGAACTGTATATATTTTGCTCTTTTTCATGTTTTTTTTTTCTTTGAACTTTGATAAAACAACTTTTCTAAGCTTTTTTCTGTACTTGGTGTCAAGGACATGCATACTGTAGTGTAGTTCAGATCTATATGGCAATCAGAAATCAAAAAGCAATGCACTGGCAATGACTTTTTTTTTTTAATCACTTTGGGAATCTTTGCTAACAATTGTCGAGAAAAATCATTTTTCAGTGGAGCTGGAACAGATTGGGGCAGCAAGCTCCAGGAGCAATAAGAACTGTCTCCTGTTTATCACTGGTATAAACGGGAGTTTTGTAGAATACTGTTAGCACCAAACTTACCTAAAAATTTCTATAGCTGGGGCAGTACTTCCCGACTCAACAGTTTTTACAGAGCTCTTTACCTCAACACACATCTCTATAATCATTTTATACAGAGAGGTTGTTCCTTTTTGCTGCATTACTGTTCTTTAGAACCTTCGGGACCAGATTTCCAAAATGGTGCCAATCACTGGAGATTGGTCAAAGTAACATCAGAGGCCACATGGTTTCCCAATTGTAGGTGATTGGTACCTACAGATTTAAAAATATATATACAATTCTGTATGTTCGGCCCTGAGCAATGGGCCTGTTGTTATGCAACATTTAAAACGTTTGTTGAGGATCATGACCGCAGGGAATGTCTCAGAACTTGAGTGGAGAGCATAATCCTGGTGAGCATGTTTGTCGCCACTGAGCCTCCTGCTCATCTGTGATCGTGTGCCTTGTGGACTCTGCCTGTTCCCACCTTAGGACTGAACTAGAGTTCAGCTTGCTAGCAGCACACTCTGCACAGCTGAAAAGCCATCCTGCAAACCCCTAACGATCAGTGGGAAGAGGACAGCCAGAGGAGGCGTTACAGTTAGCTATGTCTTGGTCTCCATGAAATTCTTCCACTTATGCTTATCTTAGACTATCAGGATGTTAAGAGACTTACTAATCACCCCTCACCCCAGACCATTCCAAGTAGGTAATTCTATGTCCATCCCCAGGGTCAGTGCCCTAAAGCTACTTGTGGGTATTAGAAAATAATTTTATTTATTTATTTATTTTTAAGCAGAGACTCCTGAGGAAATCAAAGCTGGTCCTAGCAAAATGTACCAAGTTTCTAAAGTTACTTGCCCTTGAAACTATCTCACTTCCATCTGTAGCTTCCTTCCATCCTCTCTCCTTTACCCCCCAAATCCTATTCCTTTGAGGCTGCTAACTGCAAATGCAAGACTGATTGCGGTTTAAGATTTGAGTCCTCCCAAGGGTCTGTGCATTTTGGAAGGAAATTTCCAAAAATCATTAAGGCGCCCAACTCCGTTCCTCATGATTCCTGCTCAGAAACCTGGGTCAGTAGGAGCCCAGGGTTCCAAAGGAGCCTTTTCCTTAATTTCTAGACCTATATCCTGTTGGATCTTTGGATCTTTGCCAACAGGCTTGGTACATATGGGTTATTCTTATAAATTTAATGCTCTAATATTTTTTACACAATGTTTCTTTTTGATTAAGCAAATAAAGAATCACTTTTCTAATGTGACCTTATCCTAAAGGTAGAGACACTTGCCTATCTGGTAAATCACACATTACTTAGCTATATATATATATTGTTGTAACCAGGAGGAGCTTCCATTTTTAAGCTGGGTATATGATGGGTTTTTGTTAAAATGTGCCTTAAAAGTCTATTACTTCAGGAGCAAATGGTTCTTTTGGAGAAAGCAAAAATAATCCTATGGCATAGGACCCAAGTTCATGGTAGTAAGTGCACTCTTTGATTAATCACACACTAATCCATAGATTACTGCCTCAAACCTGTAAGCATGGTAATGACCTCTTAGTTAAAGACAGATGTAGGAGTTATGTCTAAGAGTTCAATTTTTGAAGTCTGTGCTATTGGAATTACAAAATCTCTTTGATTCACATTTTATTTCTGATATGGAACTTGGGTTACTGCGATGCGTATGACCATATTTAGGTCTCAAATCTAATGCTATAAGTACAAAGCCCAAATACATGGCTATGGTGATGCCCTGGAACATTTTTGCTCCTTTTCAAGGGTTGAGAACTTGACCTACAGGTTTCTGGGGCAATTAGAACTTCTGTGTAGAGGTGAGACTGAATTACCACCTTTGGTTATTTTTAGTGATAAAAATTAGTGTGTATGACCAGGGTAGAGTGTTTCTGAAGGAGTAAGTAAAAAACTGGTTGGCATTCACAGTGTTATTTTGTGAACATAATATATTTTGGACCCTTAAATATAAAATGACTAAAAAGTCAGCAATATTGTTAAATACGGGTTATATGCTAACTCTGTTTGAGACATACTCCAGAAAAATGGCTAAACTGTCTTGATTATTAAAGTATGGTATGCATTTAACTTCTATAGACTGGTTGTAATTTGTAATCAAGCATCGTATTATGTTTTACTTTAAGCCGTACATCATTTGTAATTATTGGTAAACCGTTGCTTTCAAGAATGTTAACAGCCAATTGAAAAGCATGTGTCATGCTCGTGATTTGGGAAGGCTCTCATTTTATTTCAAGCATATTCATAACTAATCATTCTGGGAGCAGAATATTCTCTTGGTGAAGCGTAGGTATGGTCCTTCCTACTTGTGTGGTTTTATCCCATACAGGAGTATCATTGCTTCACTGGCCCTGCTGGGTCCCTTTAGTAAAATGTTTGTCCTGATTAATTTCCATTTTATGGAAATGAAGGTAAACTACTCTACTTACATTGGATTTACACTTTTATTTTTATATTGTGAACACCCTTATCCATATTTTTGATGGGAACGTGACTGTTTGGAATGTAGAACCGGTTTTTCAGTAAACTTCAGATATTAATTCTTGCTTCTCTGGCCCTAGTCCCTAGCTACCTGGGAATTCTTTTCCAAACAGTCCACCTTATTGATTCTGCCTTGCTTAGTAAGATTCCACTCTGTGATGACTTTGACAGATACCTAAGAGTTCCCAGAAAAGACTAGCCTTTAGATGTTACATCTTATATATGAAATTCTGTTTCTGGTTGGAAAACCTGACCTAAGATAATATTTTTCTATGGTTTTTTATCAGTGGTGATGTTGAGTTTAGGAGAAAGAAAATTGTCTTGAACAGAATTACTTACTGATAACATGATTGAGTGCACACAATATTTCATAAGTGCTTTTATGTAAGTTATCTTCATAAACCCAAGAGGGGATACTATTATCACTATCTTACAGATGAGGCAACTGAGGGTAGAGGGATGAAATCCCTTGGTCAAGATCATATAAGTAGTAAGACAGAAGGGCCGGAGTCTGCCTGGAGAGTCCACCCTCTCAATACTGCTCTAAGCAGCCAGACCACATGTCCCTTTAAGTAGCCTCCCTTCACAAATCTGAAGATGGGGACTTGAAGTTTAGGATTTACTGCTGCGTGGGCTTATGAAGGCTAAAATGCTGGGATATTAAAAAAAAACAAAACAGCTTTTCTTACGCGAGAACCAATATGAGCAGCTCTAAATGTACTTCAAGATTATGCGTTTTTCTTCCTAATCCATTAAATAACTCTACTGCCGAAAATCATATTAACCGATAGTGTTTAAATGTCAGAAGAGAATTCAAATACCTTGTCCAGACTTTTGGTCTTCTAAGAAACCAAAGTATATAAAATTCTGAGAAAATCAAGAGGGAATAAGCCTTTGAGCTTAGCTGTATTTAACCTTTTACTTCATTTTTAATATGTGTAACCATATTTATAGAAAACAAAACACTGATCTGGATTAAAATTCAAAAAGATACTTTTCAACCCTAACCTTTTCTTGAGATGCAGACCTATATTTAAAATTGCCATTAGCATACTTTTGCTGTCATCTTCTATTAGGGGACCCTTAAATCAAACATGTCCAAAAATTGAACTTGCTTCCTTCTTGCTAAATCTCCTCTTTCTATGGTGGTAGGACTATACTCCCTGTGGTGCCTGCCAGAAATGTAGGCCTCCTTCTTGGCTCTTCCTTCCTGTTCACCCTTTCAACCACCCAGTTCTTTCAGCTCAGCCTTACAAGCTTTTTTTTTTTTTAATAGTTTTTTTTTTTTAAGGTTATTTATTTTGAGACAGACAGAGACACCATGAGCAAGGGAGGGACAGAAAGAGAGGGAGAAAAAGAGAATCCCAAGCAGGCTCTGCACCGTCAGCACAGAACCCGATGCGGGGCTCAAACCCTAGAAACTGTGAGATCATGACCTGAGCCAAAACTGAGAGTCTGACCCTTAACCAGCAGCTGTACAAACTTCTATTCAATCTATTCTCTCCGTCTCTTTTGCCATTATTCTGCTTTAGATCACCAACTCCTCTCTCTGGATCTTAATAACCTCTCAACTAACGTCTCTCCACCTCATCCATCTATTCTCCACACAAGACCCAGAGTGACCGTTCTACACCACAGTTCTGACCACATCACTCCCTTGCTTAACACCCCTCGTAGCTCTCCATTATAGATCTCAGTCATACTCCTCAATACAGTTTGCAAGAACCTGCTTCCCAGGTTTTTACTTCCCTCTTCAGCCGTGGCTCATTTTCCCTCAACAGAGCTGAACCAGAATGCCCATACAGTGCATGGTAAATAAGAGGATCCATGAGTTTTGATTCTTTTCTTTGTCAGTCATTTTCTGAGGGAAATGATAATTGTTTTTCATTCAACAGTTACTGATATGACACTTTTTATATGCTACGTGTTTTTTTTTTAACTTTTTAATGTGTATTCATTTTTGAGAGAGAGAGCGAGAGCAGGGGAGGGGCAGAGGGAGAGGGAGACGCAGAATCTGAAGCAGGCTCCAGGCTCTGAGCTGTCAGCACAGAGCCTGACACGGGGTCTCAAACCCACGAACCATGAGATCATGACCTAAGCCGAAGTCGGATGCTCAACCAACTGAGCCACCCAGGCGCCCCTACGAACACCTATTAAGGTGTTCTTAATAAAATACCTAAATGGCAGATTCTGGAGATGCAAGGATTTTAATAATAGAAAATAAAGCACTTTATAGAACTGTAGGAGTTGACCCTTTATGGAATCCATTTTAAACTTTTTGTTGTTGTGAGCCACAATAAATATAATTCACATTGCAAACTATCACATACTCACACTTATAAATATTACTTTTTAAAAAGATTTTATTATATTTTTAAAGGGATTATTTTTTAAAATATTTTTAATGTTTATTACTTGAAAAAAATTTTTAATGTTCATTTATTTTTGAGAAAGAGACAGAGCACTAGCAGGGGAGGGGCAGAGAGAGAGGAAGACACAGAATCTGAAGCAGGCTCCAGGCTCTGAGCTGTCAGCACAGAGTCTGACATGGGGCTTGAACTCAGGAACCACAAGATCATGACCTGATCTGAAGTCAGACGTTTAACCAACTGAGCCACCAGGCGTCCCAAGAGTTTATTTTTAAGTAATTTCTACACTCAGTTGGGGTGCCAACTCACAACATGGAGATTAAGAGTCACACTGTCGGGGCACCTGGGTGGCTCAATTGGTTAAGCCTTTGACTTTGGCTTAGGTCATGATCTCAATGGTTCGTGAGTTCAAGCCCCATGTCTGGCTCTCTGCTGTCAGAGCCTGCTTTCAGATCCTTTGTCTCCTTCTCTCTTCCTTATCCCTGCTTGCACTCTCTTTCTCTTTCTCAAAAATAAAATAAAACATTAAAAAAAAAAAAAAGAGTTGCACTGCCCACCAACTGAGCCAGCCAGGCACCCCTTATAAATATTACTTTTTCAAAAATCTCACAAAGTAGGGACGCCTGGATCTTAAGCATCCAACTTCGGCTCAGGTCACGATCTCACATTTCCTGAGTTCGAGCCCCGCATGGAGCTCTGGGCTGACAGCTCAGAGCTGGAGCCTGTTTCAGATTCTGTCTCCCTCTCTCCCTGCCCCTCCCCTGCTCGTGCTCTGTCTCTCTCTCAAAAATAAATAATAAACATTTAAAAAAACTCACATAGTATTATTCCTTCTACATGCAATGCATTCTAGTATTTTTTTATTTCCTTTTTGAAAAAGATGTCACAATTCACTAATGGGTCATGCTCTATTTGTAAAGCATTACTGGAACGAATGAATCCATTTGCCAGATCAGAGATACCTGAGGATTTTCTTTCTAGCCTAAAATATTTTCTTTCCCTAATGTTTATTTATTTTTGAGAGACAGAGACAGAACAGGAGCGGAGGAGGGACAGAGAGAGAGGGAGGCACAGAATCCGAAGCAGGCTCCAGGCTGTGACAGAGCCCGATGCAGGGCTCGCACCCACAAACCACGAGATCACCACCTGAGCCGAAGCCAGACGCTTAACTGACTGAGCCACCCAGGCGCCCCTCCTGTTAATTTTAAAATCTTAACAAACCTAGGGGAAATTCTGAGGAAGTTCTTGAATTTTCCTTTCACTTAATCAGGGCTTTCTGCTGTTTACCAGAGTAGTTCTACTTTCCATTGCCATCCCTTGGACGTTTTTGTATGCTGGGTTGTAGGGGATTTAGGAGGCTGCTGCCCTGGCAAGATCATCATTTACTGTAGACTCTATCCTTGACTATAATAAATAGTTAACTTTACCGGGATTTTAGGGACTTATGAATTTACATCTGACTTCTGTGTGGTCCTTTGTTAAATCAGATGATATTGGTATTACCCAATATCGAGGCTGCCTGAGTTTTGCCTTTTTGTAGTATTTTGAGACTCCCAAGAAGCAGGTGAGCAAGGCTCTTCCACATGAAAGAGACGTGATCTGCTGCTACACTCAGGGTGGAGGAGGGCATTAACTAGTGTCGGGCTGCCTAAGGTCTTGACCACCCTGCTTCTTCAATCTTACTAATCAACGGCTGGGGCAAGGAGGATCTTTCTAGTTTCTCAAAACTGAGCAAAAAAACCCACAAAACAAAACAAAACAAAACAAAACAAAACAAAACAAAACAAAAACCCCCCACTTAAGACCCTTCCCCTGAATGGCCAACTACAGTTGACCTCAGTTTCTTCCATGCTAATGCAGGCCACCCCAAGATGAGCCACTCTAGTGTGAAGACTGAGCTGAAGGCAATCAAGACCTTTCAGGCTCAAGAGAAACTTCTGTCCTTTCCTTAACCACAGAGAAGAATCTAAATTGGGGGTATTTCCCAGAATAAAGATAATTATCAGAGATAATTTTTATCTGAGTGACCCATCTGTATGGTAGGGCAAACCTTTTATTACCAAACATGTGCATTACTTTTTATTGCCCTGTTAAGTGCATTCTTCCCTTGAAGCCCCAGATCCCCACCCACTTCTCCTTAGTTCAGAATGACATATAGAACTCATTTTGCCTGACTTTAGAGTTTCCATGTCTGTGTGGATGCCCCATACATATGCTATAAAATTTGATTTTCTTCTGTTTATCTGTCTCGTGTCAATTTGATTCTTAGTTCAACCAGAAGGACCTTGAAAGGGACAGGAGTTCTTGCCACCAACACTTACCCTCACCACCTGTGTGGAGAATTCCATTTCTCCTCCTACAAGCTGATTCTGGTTGCTTCCACCTTCCATTATTGCCTAAGTCCCTGTGACTGCTGCCCAGTCATTGCTTGCCTCTGGCCTTGCAGAGAGCTCATGACGGTAATGCCCTGCCTTCATCAAGTAGTCAGTAACCAGGAACAAACTCCAGACTTCTCCCAGACTTTTACAAGCGACCTCAGTCACCTCCCTTCCATGGGAAGCAGCCAGTAAAGGGGCTGACTGGGAGGGGCCAGTCCTAGATATCTTTCCATCTCAGTGGGAGAGGAAGGAACTCAGATTAATAAGGTGCAAGAAAAAGCACCATCAAATTCATGTCCTACCATTTCATTTAATGCTCAAGGCCAGAGCTTTCCAAAGTTCTTGGATCGTAAGAATCACCTAGGGTGTTTAGAAACATAAATTCTCATCTCTACTCCAGCCTTCTTGAATCTGAATCTCTGGGGAGAGGTCTAGGAATTTGTATTTTAAATACGTATCCTAGGCAAGTCTTTTTTTTTTTTTTAATTTTTTTTTATATTTATTTATTTTTGAGAGAGTGAGACAAAGTGAGACTGTGGGAGGGACAGAGAGAGAGGGAGACACAGGATTGGAAACAGGCTCCAGGCTCTGAGCTGTCAGCACAGAGCCCGACACGGGGTCCGAAGCCACAGACTGTGAGATCATGACCTGAGCCGAAGTCGGACACTCAACCAACTGAGCCACCCAGGCGCCCCTAGGCAAGTCTTATATATTGGGAGACATTGTTTGGCCTTATAGCTGTTAAAAGGGATGAGAAGCAGAGATGATGGAAGACTAGGGTTAGAATCACTAGGGGAGCTTTCTTCACTCTTCCACTCCTCCATCAACACACACACACACACACACACACACACACACACACACACACACACGTCTCCAGTGTTAGTTTCTTTTTCCAATTGGGTTATGTAGCTTTTAAAATCCAATTTATTTAATCAACAATGTGAATGTAAACTTTTTTTTTTTTTTTACGAGAGAGAGCGAGCGTGCAAAAGCAGGGGGCGGGGAGAGGCAGAGGGAGAGAGAATCTTAAGCAGGCTCCATGCTCAGCTTGGAACCAGATGCTGGGCTCGATCCCATGACCCCAGGATCATGACCAGAGCAGAAATCCAGACTCAGGCACTCAACCGACTGAGCCACTCAAGTGCCCCTTGAATGTAAACTTTTATAGATGTAAATTAAATAATTTAAAAAGTCTAGTTAAATTGTTAAATTTTTTTAATGTTTTATTTATTTTTGAAAGAAAGAGAGTGCGTGAGTGAGCGGGGAGGGGCAGAGAGAGAGAGAGAGGGAGACACAGAATTCCAAGTAGGCTCCAGGCTCTGAGATGTCAGCACACAGCCCAATGTGGGACTTGAACTCACAAGCCGCGAGATCATGACCTGAGCCGAAGTCAGATGCTCAACCAACTGAACCACCCAAGTTCCCAAACCATGCGTTACTTTAGATATTTAAATATTTATTCGTATTAAAATAACAAATTATAAAATGGTATTACAAAAACAAATTAACAAAATGGTATTAATAAAAAAATTTCTTCCCCACTCAAATCATTTTATTTAATTCTTCACAGGCATCTTGTACAGCAGGGTTTTCATCATCATGGGAAATTTTGAATCATCTAACAGTTCCCTCTTGGCTGTTTAAGAAAGAATGTTTAAAAAAAAAAAAGTATTTCCCCCCCAACCCAAATTCTAGTTAGGTAACATACAGTGCAGTATTTGTTTCAGGAGTAGAATTCAATGATTCATCACTTACATACATCGCAACAGCTGCCCCCTTAACTCCCATTAGCCCACCCCCACCTACATCCCTCTACCAACCCTCAGTTTGTCCTCTATCTTTAAGAGTCTCTTAAGGTTTGTTTCTTTCTTCCCCCTCCCATACGTTCATCTGTTTTGTTTCTTAAATTCCATGTGTGAAATCAGATGGTATTTGTCTTTCTTCTACTGACTTATTTTGCTTAGCATAATTCCTTCCAGTTCCATCTACATAGTTGCAAATGGCAAGATTTCATTCTTTTTGATGGCTTAGTAATATTCCATTGTATATATAAACCACATCTTCTTTATCCATTCATCCATTGATGGACATTTGCGCTCTTTCCATAGTTTGGTTATTGTTGATAATGCTGCTATAAACATCAGGGAGCATGTGCCCCTTCAAATCTGTATTTTTGTATCCTTTGGAATAAATACCTAGTAGTGCAATTGTTGGATCGTAGGGTAGTTTTATTTTTAACTTTTTGAGGAACCTCCATGCTGTTCTCCAGAGTGGCTGTACCAGTTTGCATTCCCACCAACAATGCAAGAGGGTTCACCCAAAAAGAACATGTTTTAAATTGAATAGGGTACTGTCAGTGGAGATATTATGGGGTCTCCAAAAACCATTTGTTAAACATCAAGACAGGTATGTTTCCCCCCTCTATATTCACTATCTCCACAAATAAGTACTTCTTGCGTTTCTCTTTTCAGTGACTTTTTAAAAAGCCTACTAATAATGATCTCCTATGCTTATTCTCCAAGGTCGTACCCTCAGGAATGTCTTCACCTTTTCCCCATAATTTTTTAGGTAACCCTTAATAGAAAACTGCCATTGCTCGAGGCCCTTTCAAGACATATTGTCTTCCTGAAGAGTACTTTGTTCAAAAAGGACAAAGACAAAAACTTAAGGCAACTCTTTTTTCTGAAGAATGGTATCTTGGAAAAATTTTACTTCCTATTCTGGCATATATGCTATATGTTTCCATTTAAGAACATCTGCACCTAAACCTAACATCAGTTCCCAGGGAAGTGAGACTGGCCCGGCTGTTCTCTCACAAGATGCTAGAAGGTAGGCGGAGTGGTGGCATACCTGCACCTTGTGGTCATTTTGTGCTAAAAGGATAAACTGTAGGGAAGTCCAGGACTGCTTTTTAGAAGATGATGACTTGGCTGTTATTCAAAGCTTGCAAACTGGATTTTAATGGGAAGCAGCATTGAGTTGTTAGTTCTAAAGATGGTAATAATATTCCTGAAATGCCTTGGGGCTGCAGAATTTCTCTACGAAGTTTTGTAATTTGTGTGCGCGTTGAGCATTGTCTGTAGACTGAAGAAAGTTTCACATCTTTATCAACTATGACTTTTTGGAAGACTGTGGATGCTGCAGTGGTGAAGAAAACACAAATTTGTTTAAAAGTATTCGACTCACACTAATTTTTTGCCATTCTGCTCTCAGGGTAGACAGCAGAGTTCTAAGTTACTCAGGCGAGTTTGTAGATGACCAAGTTTCTTCCATTAGCAAGTGCCTAAAAAGGTTCAGAGAATGACACACTGGCGCGGCAGGGTAGGGGCCATAAGAAAAAAGGCATAGACAGAGTGGCAGAGGGACAGCACCCATCTGTCCTGAAGAGCAATTCGGAGAGGACCCAGGAAGAGGGAGGGAGGGAGAAGACACAGTTGCTGGCACATCACAAAGTACCTGTTCTTTCATCCATGAGCAACTAGTTTTATCTTAGTGGCAGGTGTTTCCTTAACAGCTAAGATTAGAAACGAATGATCTCTTGTTAAACTCATCAGTTCGTCAGAACTAGGGAGTAAGCAATATGAGCACTGTAATTTTTGCTTTTAATTTTAAAAGCGTCTATATTGTGAGGGGCACCTGGCTGGTTGAAAGAGTATGTGACTCAGTCTCAGGGTTGTGAGTATGAGTCCCATGTTGGGTGTGGAGATTAAAGGAATAATTTTTAAAAATGAAAGCACTTTTATTATGAAAAAAAACAAAACAAAGATATGCAATCCATGTAAACAAAGCAAAACTACAGTACTAAGCAGGGTTTCTTTTTCTTCATTTTTAATATCAAGAACCATAATTTGGGGGAAGATGTCAGATAATTCAAAACTATGGCAGCAAATTGGGTCTCCAAAAAAGTGTTATTTTAAACAAAGTCACAGTAAAAATGATTTTAATAATGTTGCAAACAAATGTTTACTACTGTATTTACTACTTCTTTGCTTATTAATGGGAAAAATATTTTTTAAAAAATGTTTATTTTGAGAAAGAGAGAGAGAGGGAGAACACATTTGGGACCAAGGGAGGGGCAGAGAAAGGAGAAGAGGGAGAATCTCAGGCAGGCTCTTCACTGTCAGTGTGGAGTCCGACACGGGGCTTGATCCCATGAACTGTGAGATCACGACCTGAGCCAAAATCAAGAGTTGGCCGCTCAACCAACTGAGACACCCAGGAGCCCCACGCATTTCCATTTTCAAATGGTGGGAAAAAAGACCTTGCATGACACAAAATAGCCTGATTCCTTCCTAGTGTAGCAAAAACAATCCAGGTTTCAGACCCAAAAGACCTGGACTTGAATCAGGGTTCTTCCACTTCCTAAACAGCCTTGGATAAGACGTTGAAACTTTTAAGATTTCAAAGTATTCAAATCGAGAAATAAATAAAATTCTAGAAAAATTTGTTTTCATTAATATGATAAAAAAAATAGCATGTTAGAAGTATAAGAACTTGTAATGTAGTGGAAAAAACTGAGAATTAAAGTAAACTGCTTTGGGGAGCCTGGCTGGCTCAGTCAGTACAGCATGTGACTCCTGATCTTGGGGTTGTGAGTTCAAGCTCCCGGTTGGATATAGAGATTACTTAAAAAAAAAAGAAATTGCTCATGGTGCCTGGGTGGCTCAGTCGGTTGATTATGTGTTGGACTTCGGCTCAGGTCATGATCTCATGGTCTATGAGTTCAAGCCCCATGTTGGGCTCTGTGCGGACAGCTCAGAGCCTGGAACCTGCTTCAGATTCTGTGTCTCCCTCTCTCTCTGCCCCTCTCCTGCTTGTGCCCTCTGTCTCAAAAATAAATTTTAAAAAAATTGCTCATTTTTCTGAGACCTCAACTGCCTTCATCAGTAAAATGGGTATAAATAACCTATGCTGCTGTCAGTATTGTTGTGAAGAATAAATGAATTGATGTATATCAGGTGCCCAGTACTGGGCCCAATACACAGTAGATGCTCAGAATAGTCCTGGCCTTGCTCCCAGGATGCAAATGAAGATGAGTGGTAGACCTGCACTTCACAGGACTTCTTTAGAAAAGAGGTATATAGGGCAACGATAGTGGTTGTAAATAAATAAACTTTTCTCTATAAACGTTTCTGCTGAGAGAAATCTTTCAATTGGCTTGCTAGAGGTCTTTGCTCTTGCAACAAGTTTAATAAACTTTAACATGTGCCCATGAACTACATTGTCAGAATAAATTTTTTTGTTTTTAACCAAGAAAGGAGAGATTATAATTCCTATGGAGCCAGTCTGGTGGAGGAAAGAAGCCTGTTAAGGAGCAAGAATTCTTTGTCTCTTTTCAGGGAGCAAGAACTCCTGTTCCCTTCAAAGGTCCTTCTAGCAGGGCTAGGAATCAAATTGACATGAGACAGATAAACAGGAGAAAATAAAAGTTAACAGCATACATACAGGGAATCCACACAGACATGGAAACTCCAAAGTCAGGCAAAATGAGGTTTGTATGTCATCCTGAACTAAGGAGAAGGGCTCCGGGTCTGGGACTTCAGAGGAAAGGAAGGCACTTCACAGGGCAATAAGGAGAACAGATGTTTGGTTATTAGATGTTTGCTCTGCAATACAGATGGGTCACTCAGATAAAATTTCTCTCTGCTAACAATCCTTTTTCTGGGAAATATCCCCAATTTAGATTTTTCTGTGTGGTTAAGAGACGGACAAAAGTTTCTCTTCAGCTTGCAGGGTCTCAAGCGCCTTCAACTCAAAATAATCCATATGTCAAGTGGCACATTCTGGTGGGGGGTGGGGGCTGTCTTGAACCCTTTCAGCACTAAGGAGCAGACTAGGTGGTAGTATCTTCTAAAAAAAAGAAAAATGTCCCACTCTCCGTGCAGAGGAAATAAAGGAGGAGAGCCCCCAGAGACTACAGCATTCAGAATTTGACTGACTTGCAGGCTGAATAACTGAAAGGCTCCTAATGCTTTCAGACTCTGTTTCCTTAGCTATCAGATAGGAATGATAATACCTGTTTCACAAGCCTCTTCATTGTGAGGCCTATTGCCACAGGCTTTTGCAAAACTGTCAAATGTTAGACAATCTGAAGATTTAATAACAAAGAATGAAAAAATGAACGAAGCAGCACATTGGGGTTTGGTTTGGTTTGCGCATCTCAGCCAATCTGATTATCCCTTTACTTTTCAGAAAACAACAACATGGAAAGGCTTGAAAGATGTCATCTAATTTTATTTTAGATATCCTCCATTTCTTCCCTTCCCTCCCAATTTCACTCTTTACAAAAGATTGCTGGTACAATTCTTTATATAACAAAATGTAACTTGGCCAGCCGGATTAACCCTTCTCATCTCACCTAGAATTCCTTCCTTCCCTCTTCATCCTCCCTAGTCTGCCAATCCCTCCCTCTTTCCTAAATTCTCGCCCCTCCTTTAGGCCTTCAAGAACCCAAGCCCTCTTTCTCTTAATCCCATTTTTTCCATAATGAAGCATGAACTGTGTCCTCTGAGGTTCAACCTTACGTATGTATTTGCTTTCCCGCAAATTCAACGTAATTCCCTTAGTTTTATTTGGCAAGTCACAATTATTTATAACTATAAATAAATGGTTACAAGTGTCTTGCACCTGATGACATTATCTTTAAAAAACTGTTCTAAAAACCCTACTCCGTTCCCTTATCACTGGATTTTTCCCTTCCGCACGTAACTGTTCCCACTCCCATCAGCTACACTGGATCACAGACAAGGCTGTGCAGCGCGCGGGCAGCCGGAGCCCGGGCCCCTCTGGACTCTCAGGCCCGGGCTCCAGGAGCCCACCGGCGGCGAGTAGGGCTGGGCCGCTTCCGGCCGCGCCGTTCTTCCGTAATACCCGCGAGCGCCGGGGAACCCCGGACAGGCCCGGCAAAAGGTCGGCTTCCGCTGGGCCTGGGCGAGGGGCAGACGAGCGCGCCGTACGCTTTTGCAGACCCCGGAGCGCTTTCCGCGGGGCCAGCGGCGTCTACGCAGTGACGGACGCCGGAGCCGGCCGACCGACCGCCACGAAGCGACCGCCACGTCAGGGCAACTTCACAAAACCCGGGCGAGGGCGGGTGACGCAGGCCGGGCGGCCGCGGCGGGGTTGGGCCCGCGGCCAGACGGGAAAGCTTACCTCCAGCCCGGGCGCCCGGTACAGCGACTCCCCGGCCGGCGCCGGCGCGTGCCCCGCCCTCAGGGAGGCGGGGGAGCCGCGGGGGAGGCGGTGCCATCGCGAAGCCCGCGCCCCGCCTTCACCCTCCTGCCTGCAGTCCGGGCCGGAGCTGGGCGGCGTCTGCGGAGGCTCCCTCGGCCTGGCCCAATCGGCCTGAGCCGCGCTTTCACACCGGCGGCGGCGCGGAAAGGTGGAGGAGGCTGGCCGGGAGGCCGGAGCCGGGCCAGCGATCCGCCATGGAGACCCGCTACAACCTGAAGAGCCCGGGTGAGCAAGGCTGGAAGCGGTGGGCGGCGCCGGCGGGTGGGCCGGGGAGGGCGGAGTGACCCCGGACCCCGGGTCGGGCGCTGCGGTTCCCTCGCGTCCGCCGCCAGTCGCGGCTCCGCCCCGGGTTTCGCGCTCTACGCGAGACCGCCGCCTGCCGGGATGGTGCAGGCCGCAGGGCGGCCGGGCGGGCACCGGCTGCCAGTCCGGGGACTGGCCAGTTCCCCGCAGCACCTGGACTTTCCCTTTCCTCTTGTTGGTTGCGTAGTGCTGGGTCATAAACTCATATCTAAGAACAGATGTAAAGATGATGTCCGTGGGTAATAGTTAACAGCGCCGTGCCGTCCGTACCTGCACCCTGAACACCGACCGTCGTTATCCTTTCGTCGCTGCCACCGGACTTATATTAGCTGTTTCACTCACTTACACGTGAGGATTTGGTTGTTTAAATATCGCCTTTGCAGCATTTGGGGGCAAATAGAATTAAAGACCTAGAGGAAATACTCTGTATTAAACCAACTAACCAAAGCGCTAAGAAAACTAGTTAGATGAGCCAAGCCCTTTAGTGCTTAACCATGATTTTTGGCATGCCGACTAACATGATATATATCTATATTCGGCCATAAAGACTTATTTTTCTGTACTTAGTGCCCCTGCTTCATTTACAAAACAGCCCAAACAGTCCTAGCCTCAAGTTCTTTTCTGGTGCATTATGAAGATGCACGAAAATCAAGCAGCTCTCTCATATTAAGGCAGGGTGGAAATGAACCACTAGTTTCTGTAAATGGTATTTATTCTATGTGTACCTTGATAAATTTGTCAGGAGGGACAAACACCACAGTTCAGCTCTAAATGATATTCCTAGAATATTAGTGGTGGTTTGGCCAAATATTGCTGCTGCTTATTTTTTCATTACAAGAAAGCATCTTTTCATTAGGAATCAGTAAGATTAGCATCTTTATGGAAAGAGCGGACATGTGAGTCTTTGATTTTTAAAAAATACTTAAAATGTAGAAACTCCGGAAAAGCTTGAGGTTATTGATTAAGCAGAGCTTTGTTAGCTTGAGTGCTTTCAGGCTGAGAAATGTTCTTAGGTGACCAAGTGTGTAGAATGGGTCATACCATGTATGGGCCCATAGACTCCTTTAAAAATCTAGTGAAGGCTATGGGCTTTCCAAGAGATGCATTTATACAATTCAATTTCAGTTTGGTTAATGGCTCTCCATTCCCCATCTCTTAAGAACACTAGAGGGGAAAGAGGGGAAAATAAAAGACAAAGAGGGAAAGAAAACTTTGGTTTTGAGGATAGATGGTAGAATGCTTAAATTGTTTAGATTGTTGTAGATTATTTTTTATGTTTATTTTTGAGAGAGAGAGAGAGAGAGAGAGAGAGAGACAGAATGTGATCAGGGGAGGGGCAGAGAGAGAGGCAGACCCAGAATCTGAAGCAGCCTCCAGCACAGATCTGAGCTGTCAGCACAGAGCCTGATGTGGGCTCGAACCCACGGACGGTGAAATCATTACCTGAGCTGAAGTCGTACACTCAACCACCTGAGCCACCCAGGCGCCCCTAGATTGTTGTAGATGTAAATAAAACTATATGGGTAAAAATGTATGGTGACTCTGGGGGCTCCTGGGTGGTTCAGTCGGCTAAGTGTATGACTTTGGCGCAGGTCACGATCTTGGATCTTGCCGTTAATGGGTTCGAGCACCGCATCGGGCTCTGTGTTGACAGCTCAGAGCCTGGAGCCTGCTTCAGATTCTGTGTCTCCCTCTCTCTCTGCCCCTCCCCTTCCTGCTCCCTCTCTCTCTCTCTCTCTCTCTCTCTCTCTCTCTCTCACAAAAATAAACATTAAAAAATTTTTAAAAATTAAAAAAAATGTACCTTGGTCACAGGATACCAAGTTCCTTAGGACAGCTGAGATACTTGATGGAGTGTCCAGAGAATAATGCAGATATGAGTAATAATGCAGTTTGGAAGGGAAAACTGGTGGATCCAAAGACATTGTTTTTAACAGCACATTGCTCAGTTTTCTTTTTTAAAGTTTATTTATTTTGAGAAAGAAAGCACAAGTGGGGGAGGGGTAGAGAGAGAGAGGGAGAGAGGGAATCTCAACTAGGCCCTGCACTGTCTACACATTGCTCAGTTTTGATAGGTTATCATGCCTGAGGTTATGAAAAGCTTTTAAATTCTCCAGAATTTTGGGGCGCCTGGGTAGCTAGTCCCCTAAGTGTCTGACTTTTGATGTCGTCTCAGGTCATGATCTCATGGTTTGTGGTATTGAACCCCACGTCCGGCTCTGCACTGATAGCACAGAACCTTCATTGGATCCTCTCTCCCCATCTCTCTCTGCCCCTCCCCCACTTCCTGCTTGTGCTCTCCCTCTCAAAATAAATAAACAAACTTAAAAAAATTCTCCGGAATTTTGTGCATTTCCAAAGTATCTGATCTGTCAGCTGGCTGAGCTTTTGTGGACATGCTTCATGCTGTGTTGTAAATTGCTTCCTCTTTTTGGTATCATTTCCTCAAAGGTGGTGGTGTTGTTCTACCTGAGATCATTTTTTAAAATCTTTTTTATTAGTAACTCTGTGGATCATTTGGAGTTCATGGTGAAGGTGAATTAGATGAGATACGGGACTTACCAGAAATGCTAGCAAACATGGTGAAAATGCTTCCTTTGTTTTATTCTCAGTCGTGTGGTATTTTTAGAGTAATCCATGTATGAAAGAAAGTGATTAAAAGCACTTCACAATGGAAGAGATATAACTCTTTCTAATTAGACATATGCATGGCACAATTAGGAGAATACACATAACTGGTAAAGGGCCAGTGTGCTAGTATGTGGCTAGTACGTATGTTCAGTTTGTAAGTGGGAAAACTTATTTCTTTGTGATTTTTCTGGAATGGACTTGTGGTTAGGGGTAAAGTTCTGTGTGGAGCTACCTCATTAAGCCTCTGACTTAGCCCATCAGTGGTTGTTCTGGATCAAGCTCCCTGATCCCTTTTTGGGTCTGCTCTGGCCAAGGTAGTAAGATTTCAGAATACAAAGTAGGGTGACCTATGTGTAGAGAACTTCTTGTGGTAGCTTTCTTCAGAAGGGGTCTGTGGCCGTGTTCAGGAGGTGATTGGTGAGAGACTGGAGCAAAGGCACCCACTGTCTGCACCGGAAACCTGGGAGCTGTTCTATCCATATACCCTTAGTGTTGGCTGGACCTTCATGCTAATTATTCTCAAGCTTTAATGTCCAATTCAGCCCTTTTCCTAGGCTGTAGTATACCTGGAATTACTGGTGATTCAAAGTCTTCACCCAGATTTCCCCCACACTGAAAAAATCTCTATGAGGTAATAAAAAACGAAACTCATCAGTTTACTCTCCTCCTCCAGAGTCCCCTCATCCCTTATTCCAGGATTGACAGCAACTAGGCACCCATGGGAATTATCTTTGATCTCTCGGTCTACTCCTTAGTCTACCCCCTACCCTGGAACGAACACCACACACTCACACCCACACCCACACACACACACACACACACACACACACACACACACACACACACACAGGCATACTTGCATGGGTGCCAGTATACACACACACATATTTATCTATTCAGTCACTTTTGTCACCAGCTGCAGTAAATCAAAAAACAAAACTGATTAGATCAGTCCTTAAATTGAAAAAATTTCAATGTCTTCCTAATAGCTATGGATAACATTAAAAGTAAAGTGTTCAGTTTGGTCTACACGGCTGCTCACGATTTGATCCTTGTCTTTCTCACCAACCTTGTCGAGACTACTACAACTGTGCTCCGTTGCTTTTTTTTTTTCCCTCTTTTGCATTTTTGCCATGTATCCATTTTGCCCAAGTGACTATCCAGATAGAGTAGCTCTTCTCACCTGTATGCCTTGGTCCCTATTGGAAGCTCTGCTTGGCATGGCTTCCCTTTAATCCATTGGAAATTCCTATTCTTCAAGCTTCTTTAAGGTTCGGCCTTGTCCAGCTATCTTAAGCAATTAGGTAGACTATAAGGTAGTCCCTATGTTTGTACATACTTGGTCAGTGTTTGTATTTCAATTGTTTTAATATCTTTCTCACTGTGAGTTTTTTGAAGGCAAGAAGCAGAAGTCTTGGCAAGAACCAAGAAGTCTTGGTTATTCGGTCTCCATCACTTGGACATTTTTTTAAATGTTTGTTGAATGGATACCTTTGTAGGGTCCTTCTGGACAGAAACACTAGTCTTTAAACATTTGCTTAAGTGCCTTCATTATGGGAGTAGGAAGAGGCACTTGGGGAGCAGACATTGGGTTCATATCCCCAATATACCCTCCTTCTGCATTTTACCCATGCTTTGGAGATTGATTATATTAAGATATTTGCTTTCTTTCTTTTTAAAAGAATTTTTTTTAATGTTTATTTATTTTTGAGAGAGAGAGAGAGTGCGAGCCCGGGAGGGGCAGACAGAAAGGGAGACACAGAACCCAAAGCAGGCTCCAGGCTCTGAGCTGTCAGCACAGAGCGTGACACACAGGGCTTGAACCCACAAATGTGAGATCATGACCTGAACCAAAGTCTGATGCTTAACCAGCTGAGCTACCCAGGAGCCCAAGATATTTTCTTTCTAAGAGAAATAGATGCTTGAGAGACAGTGACCTGTGAAAGATCCCTTTAGCTGGGGCTTTGTCTTCAAAGCCCAATGTAAGCCTAGAGAGGTAGAGCCTGGGTATTTGAAGGTTGCTATTGCTAATGCCTAGGCCCATAGAGCCTAGAGGTTTGGATCCAGAGTGATCCTGTGGTCTCCGTAGAAAAGAACAAGAGCAGGCATGCAGGTATTCCCCATCTCCTTTCCTTCCCTGGCATATTGTATCTCACCATGGTAGAATTCCTTGAATAATCTTGCAAAGAGATAAGAGAGGAGATGATCGGAAAAAGTTTTCTCTGTATGTGATAACAAGAGATGGAGTATCAGGAGTGGCAGACCATGTTCTAGACCTAGTTGGCAGGCAGTAGTTTGAAACTTGACTATCCTGTAGTGATAGTTCTCCTTGGGAACCAGGGAGCCATGCCATGAGGCCAACTATATATGCTCATTGTCTGTTGTTTTTAAAATTTTTTTTTCAATATTTATTTTTGAGAGAGAGAGAGAGAGAGAGAGAGACAGAGCTCAAGCAGGGGAGGGGCAGAGAGAGACGGAGACACAATCTGAAGCAGGCTCCACGCTCTGAGGTGTCAGCACAGAGCCCATGCAGAGCTCAAACTCATGAACTGCGAGATCATGACCTGAGCCGAAGTCAGACGCTTAACCTACCTAGCCACCCAGGTGTCCCCTCATTGTCTGGTTTTGAACCAGGGAGAATTTTTTTTTTTAATTTTTTTTCAACGTTTTTTATTTATTTTTGGGACAGAGAGAGACAGAGCATGAACAGGGGAGGGGCAGAGAGAGAGGGAGACACAGAATCGGAAACAGTCTCCAGGCTCTGAGCCATCAGCCCAGAGCCCAATGCAGGGCTCGAACTCAAGGACCGCAAGATCGTGACCTGGCTGAAGTCGGACGCTTAACCGACTGCGCCACCCAGGCGCCCCTGAACCAGGGAGAATTTTGAGAGGGTCTTATATCCCAGTCTATTTCTGACAATAACTTGTGACCTGGGGAAGAGGTGGGGGAGAGGAAGGAAAAGAGAATTACGTGAAGATATTATTGACTCCCACTTGACAGATATGAACATTGAGGCAGAATAAGATTAAATGATTTATTTAAGGATTTAGAGCTACAGAATATAGGATCCAGAGGTTTAATGCAGCTCTAATTCAGAGTCCACATTCTTTTGCACTAAGACATTTATAATATATGTAATGTAATTTCAGGGAAAAAAAGATTATGAGAACACTAGACTAATATTACCTTCTATTTGGCTACATGGCTTTAGCTCTCACATGGTATGTGCCTGTGTAGTCTGTGAACTATGAAAATCAGTATGTTTAGTTGTTGAACACATGATTGTTCCTTTATTCAGTTGTTATCAGTTCTTAATTCTGATCCTTTCTTAACATCTCTCGTAATATCCAAGTACTACTGGGTGTTTATTTTTTTTCGTTCTTGTTGAATTGAGCTGAGTGGGGGAGAGGTGGAGAAAATGTGGAAAGAGTTTGCAATAACATAAAATAGATTTCTTCAGCTTAATCATTCAGCCAGCTGATGAGAAATGAAGAAAAAAACAATCTCCATGGCATCTTTGATTGCCGATAGCAGCCAAATGAATTAACTTCATAGCAGCTTCCATGATTTTATTTATATCTAATAATATTAATTTGAAAGAATGATATTTTCCTGTGGCTTTAAACCAAGGTTTTTCAATCCTTGTTCCATGGGCTCCTTCGATAGACTAGGTTGAAGGGCGTAAACAGCCTGAAGGCCCCTCCATCCCCAACCAAAACAGCTCTGTTACCTGTTGTACATATTGAGGTTCTCATTAAGCTTTTTTTTGAACAAAGGATTTTATTGTCAAATAAGTTTGAAAACCATTGCTTTTAACCAGATGCTTGGAAAGATTTTTTGGGAGGATGATAGTAAAATTCAATTAAACTAATATTTGAGTGTTTACTATGTGCTAAGCCCTGAGGAGCCTGCAGTGAAGTAAATTGTTTCACAGCAGACAGGTGTTAAGTAATTACAAGTGAGATTTTATTAACTTTATAAAAGATAAAATACAGAGTGTTAGGGCTTAGAGCAAGGAGTCTCAACCTAGTTTCTACAGTAGTGGCTTCCAGATGGGACTGACCATTAGAATAACTAACTTGGAGAGTATTTCTGGTCTCTATTCCCCTCCCAGGACTCCTCAGAGATTTTTATCTATCAGATGGGCATCTCTAGTCATTCTTCGGGGTGTACAAGGGAAGTTGTCTGGAAGACATTCCTAAGGAAGTTCCTTAAGGCCTGTCTAGATGGGGAGTGGGAGTGGGAGCAGCATTGCAAGCTGAGGACCATGACAAATACTAGATTAGAAACATGTATGTGAACATTAAGATACATTCCCCCCATGTTCTAGACACTAGACTTTTTTCCATTCTTTGACTCCCTGCCCCCTACCTCCACCACCTGCCCCAAGACTACAAGCTCCTTGATAACCAAAACTATATGTTGGTTGCAGCTGTAACATCTAATAAGATGAACTCAGTAACTATTTGATGTTCAAATACTTTGATCAAGTGAACAAAGTCTGTGACTACAAGGACCTAGTTTGATGTAGGAGATAGAAAAGAATGAATAATTATGGAGTAGGATAGTGAGTTATGAACTCTTTCCCCCACTTAGGAACCCTTGATTAAAAGGAAATTTTATGCAGAAGTCCTGATACATACTGAACTGTTTGGTTGTATGTGTGTGGGAGGTGTGCTCAGTTAACCTCTTTCATTCCATACCTATACCTCTATGCATTTTACTTTTATTGTTTCCTCTGCCTATTCATACCCATGCATAATTCCCACTGTCTTTCTTTCAGATGTCAGTGCCTGCCTGACTCCTTTTCTCTTCTGTCTGCTGTCAGGTTAGGTGCCCACCTGGTACATACTTCTCTTATAGCACATTGAACTATATCAGTTGGTTTTCAAGCAGAATTTTGGGGAGCCATGGGCTACCTGGTTTTTTCCTGGCTTTACAGTCCTATACCAGTATCCTGACATTTTTTAGCACCTACAGCTTGAGGTTTGAGGGGCTGGGATCAAAGGATTGACCTTTAAGAACCAGTAGGGAAGGAAGGAGGGTACAGGTACAGATAGGATTTGTAGGTTGTGATAGGCTGCTGACAGTCATTTATCGTGGAAGTAAAAGGCTGTGTCATTAACTGTAAGAGGTGAAAGAGGAGTGAGATGAGGAGTAAACAGGTGTGAAATAGTCTTGGGGTGCTGGCTGGAGTGGGCTGCTTGGCTTACCAGAGAAATTCCGGAACGTTGGGTGGCATTGTGTCCTGGTGGAAGTTGTCGATAATAACTCTGTAATGACATCAGTGTGCCTGCCTCTGTGACTTTTTTTACCCTCCCCTTCAGTAATGCTCAGCTGTTTGGGTATAGATACCAAATAAGAAGATGGTTGGGTTGGGTCAGCTAGAATTATATTTTATTAGGGGAGTATAAATGAGGAATTCCTAAGAGCCAATGGTATGGATAAAGAAGGACGTGAATATAGATATAGGTGGTTACAGAAATTTATGGGGTGAGTTGATTGGAGGTTTTAATTAAGCTGAAGAGTCTTCTCAGAAAGGAATTCAAGGGGCACCTGGCTGGCTCAGTTGGTAGAGCATGTGACTGTTGATCTCCGTCAGGGTCTGGCATTGGGCATGGAACATTGGAGCATACCTTAAAAAGAAAAAAAATCAATTAGAGCTGTGGAGATTTAGTGACTCCTGGGGACAGTCCATTTAAATTAATGCAAAATAGTGGGTGAAAATTCCCAAGAGGTAGAGGATATCCTCCCTGTATAGGAAGATACAGGGTCTACCGTTCATAAGCATGAATTCCAGAGGGCACATTTTTGTTAATATAGATATTTTAACAAAATAGAGTTGGAATGCCTGTGTTAAAATTCCAGCTGTCATTGACTAGCTGTCTGGACTTGGACAAGTTATGTAATCTCTCCATGTTTCAGTTTCTTAGTCTGGAAAATGGGAATTTTGTAAAAAGTTTATTTATTCATTTTGAGAGAGAGAGAGGTGGTGCACGCAAGCAGGGGGAGGGGCAGAGAGAGGGAGAGAGAGAGGATCCCAAGTAGATTCCACGCTGTCAGCGAGAAGCCCTGTGTGGGGCTCTGTCCCATCAACTATGACATCATGACCTGAGCCAAAATCAAGAGTCAGATGCTTAACTGACTGAGCCACCAAGTCTTCCATTGTTTTAAGGATTACATGAGTTAGTGTTTATGAAAATGCGTATTAAATAAAAATAGTGTCTTTATGAGACTGCCCTAAGTATTTAATTTGATATATAACTCTTCTAATGCCATGTCCTTCCCCTCTCTGATTATTACCATTATCCCATAATTAAACTTTAACCATATACCCAGTTGAACTAGTCCTCTGTACAGTTTTTATTGAAATAGGAACTTTTTCATTAGTTTGTGAATTTGTGCTAATCTCTTGGAAAAGTGTATTTTAAATGTCTCTATCTTATGAATTTTATTTTAGCTGTTAAACGTTTAATGAAAGAAGCAGCAGAATTGAAAGATCCAACAGATCATTACCATGCACAGCCATTAGAGGTAAGTTTCTATCTCCCATGTCTTAACATGTGGATTAAAAAAAAATTTTTTTTTAACATTTAATTATTTTTGAGAGACAGAGCACGAGTGGGGGGAGGGGCAGAGAGGAGGGCGGGCACAGAATCCAAAGCAGGCTCCAGGCTCTGAGCTGTTAGCACAGAGCCCAACATGGGGCTTGAACTCATGGACCATGAGATCATGACCTGAGCCGAAGTCGGACACTTAACCGACTGAGCTACCCAGGCACTCCTCTTACATGTGGATTTTAATGCTTTAATATTTTATTTTTATTTATTTATATTTTAAAACATGGTATTATTTTTTTAAATGTTTATGTTTGAGAGAGAGAGAGAGAGAGAGAATGTGCGAGGTGGGGGAGGGCAGAGAGAAAGGGAGACAGAAGATAGGAAGCCGGCTCTGCACTGACAGTAGAGAGCCTGATGTGGGGCTTGAACTCATGAACTGTGAAATCATGACCTAAGCCAAAGTCAGATGCTTAACCAGCTGAGCCACCCAGGTGCCCTAATACTTTAATATTTTAAACTAATTACTTAAAATTGTTTTTTCATTGCTTTGAGTCATTACAGATGTGTTTGATGTGGTTTATTGACATATTTTACTCCCTATATTTTCTAAGTATTTATTTCATTAGCCATTCAGAATCTGACATTTTAGAAGCAAATTTCCGGTTTCTGTAAAATGGTCTCAGATGCTAAATTGGTTTTATGTTTTGAGTATGAGGGAGGGAAGGGGAATGGAAAGAACCCCAAACTCTTTATACTTTGAAAGATCTGGCTCCTTGAGGGGCCTCTGCAGTTAGTCTAGGCTTTTTGCACAAACATCTCTATCTCTTTTTAGTCTTCCCATCTGTATTTAAATGTGCTCAGTCTGGTTTCCATGACATTAGTGAGAATAAAATGTAATTTTGCACACTATAAACTGTAAAGTACTTGGGAACTCTAAGATAATATTGATAGAATATTTATTAATATTACTGACTACTTATAAATAAATAGGCTCTTAAGCATCCATGAGGGATAATTTTTTAAAGTTTGTTAAAATAGTAACAGTAATTTTACAGTAATTATTTGATTATATACTAATTATCACTAATTAGTATTCAAGGATTAATTTCCAGCTTAAGTAAATCTGGAATCTAATTTATGAATATATAACAGTGCTCAGCTTTTTAAAATGCATTTGTTTAAATTTTAGCTCTTGTGGGACATGGAAACTAGATTAATAACTTTTATTTATAACTTTTATACTTGAGACATTTTGTGCATTATTAACTATTTTAGTAATAATGTGAAACATTTGATTTTTCTCATCTAGGAATATTTCTGATACTCTTTGATAAAGATGATCAGACCTTTTAATGTTACTAATTTCTTGCTGGTTATTTTTTTTGTTCAGGATAACCTTTTCGAATGGCACTTCACAGTTAGAGGGCCCCCAGATTCTGATTTTGATGGAGGAGTTTATCATGGACGAATAGTACTGCCCCCCGAGTATCCCATGAAACCACCAAGCATTATTCTTTTAACGGTAAGAATTCTTGGCTTTTTGGAATACTTGTGGTTTAACTCTTCATGACGACTACAGAGTGTGGTTAGCATACTCATTTTCATTAAGAAATAAAGTGGGACATTATTATAATTTTGTCTTTGGGGACCACGCCTTGGTAGTACAATTATTTTCCCCCCCAAAAAATTCCTAGGAATTATTGATGCTAATGAATGCATAGTGGCCATAGTGTAGGTGATAGGATTCAATGAATTAATGTATGCAAAGTGCTAGGCAGTGTCTGGCACTTGGTAAGTACTCAGTAGAGGGTAATGTTATTATATCTCTTAATCGCATCATTTCCTTCAACTTCTCAACTTTGTTACACTGCTTTCCTCATTTTCCTATACAGCTCTTAAAGTAAGAGCTGTCACAGAGTCCTCAATAAATGTTAGTTATATTATTACTATTTTTTAAAATTTACTTATTTTGAGAGAGAGAAAGTGTGTGTGGGCATGTGCAAGTGAGGGAAGGGCAGAGAGAGAGGGAGAGAATATCCCAAGCAGGTTCTGAGCTGTCAGTGCAGAACCCTACTTGGGGCTCAATCCCACAAACCATGAGATTATGACCTGAACTGAGATCAAGAGTTGAATGCTTAACTGACTGAGCCACCCAGGCACCCCTCTGTTATCTCTGTTTAGATCTTAGAATTTCTATCGTCACATATTTTACCTCCATGTGAAAGAAAGCTGTTGATCCAGTATTCTCTTATTTATCCTGGGATGTTGTTCCTTCAGAGTAAATTTCTCTCTTATTTGTTAAGCATTCTTTCCCTCGTTTCTTTAATTTGCAAGTATGTCTAAGTATCCCCTAACCTTGAAAAAAGCAAAACAAAACACAAAAACCTTTCTCTGTTGGGGTGCATGGGTGCATCAGTTGGTTGAGCATCTGACTTCAGCTCAGGTCATGATCTCACTGTATGCAGGTTTAAGTCCTGTGTCAGGCTCTGTGCTGACAGCTGGGAGCCTGGAGCCTGCTTCAGATTCTGTGTCTTCCTCTCTCTCTACCCCTTCCCCACTTGCACTCTGTTTCTCTCTCCCTCGAAAAATAAACAAACATTGAAAAAAATGAAAACCTTTCTGTGTCTCTCCTACCTCTTTAAACTGTTGTATTTTCTCTTGGATAAGTTCAAGACATCCTTACTCAAGTTTAGTCTGTTGCAGTCTGGTTTCTACATGCTTACTACACCAATTTCAGGGACTAGTTTCAAAAATCCTGCTGCCCCTTTTCGGTCTTCATCCCAGTCCATCTAAGTTAAATATCTGACACACATGGAGTGGCAAATGGTGAAACACAAGGTATTCATTAATAAATACTAAACTAATGCTGCTTTTACCTATATTTGGTGTAGTGGAAAGGGCATTAGTTTCAGAGCCAGTAGACCTGGATTCTGACCACTGCTCTTGCCATTACACCAGAGGCAGGTTATATAATCTCATTGAAATTCACTTTTCTCATCTGTCAAGGCTTGTGTATGGTAAATATAATCACAATATAAAGTTCCTAGCATATAAAATTTGCTGCTTAACACACATTAGGTGATGTTGAGAATTGTTAATGCTGGGGATAGTACTGGGGGGTGCCCTACTGTGTTAGGAGTCCCTTTTTAGTTGCTAGATCATGTGGAGAGCCAAGTGGTCCAGGAGTGGGGCTGGTGCATGGAGAAACTGGTGGGGAGGAATAGTTGGGGCAGCAGCTTTCACCGGAAGTATAGAAATAATTCCAGTAGTTACCCAATATATGGTCATGGTTAACACACTGGCTGAGAATCAGCCCTGCCCTCCTGATTGTCAGTATTTACTCTTTCTGGTTCACTTCCTCTCTTTTGAAAAGTCTTCTCCAATCTTCATTCAACAAGTATTTGTTAAACATATGTCATGTACCCTGTAGGTGTGGCAGAGAATAAGTTAAATTCTCTGGCCATGTAGAGCTTGTATTCTAACTTCATGCTTCTTCTTCCTTATCCTTCCCTTAAATATGGATATTCTACAAGTTCAGACTTCAGCTGTTTTCTCTTATTTCTATAAAATGGTTTCATCAGTCATCTCTGTTAAGGCAGATACCAAAAATGTTTCTTGTCTGACATCAGCATGTCTCTATTTCTGCCTATCTGCTATACGTCATCCATAGCTCTTCTACCAAGACAACAGATCCATGTCCAAAACTGAAATCATTATCTCTGATCTGACTCTTTTGTGTTCCTGTCTTATGAAATTGTATCATCCTTATGGAAATCACTTCAGTGTCAGAGCCTTCTGCACCAATATCTAATTAGGTAACACCAAGTTCTTAGGTTTTATTCTAGCCTCTGTATATCTTCTCTTTTAGATCCTTCACAGGGCCTTGTGCGGTACTGGGCTCAGAGTAGGACATCAGGACATCTTTATACATCAATTATGTATGTAGATTTCAGTTATGCAACTCAGTTTCAAAATGTTGCTACAACCCTTTTTTTTTTTTTTAAGTTTGTTTATTTTGAGAGAAAGCATGCGTGGGTGTGTGCAAGTGAGGGAGGGGCAGAGAGAGAGGGAGAGAGAATACCAAGCAGGCTCCGTGTTCTCATCACAAAGTGGAATGCGGGGCTTGATCCCACAAACCATAAGATCATGATCTGAGCTGAAATCAAGAGTCGGACGCTCAACTAACTGAGCCACCCAGGTGCCCCTAGGTGCTACAACTTCTAAAAACAGCTTTTATTGTTCTTTCAGACTTCAACCAATATTTGTGGAGTATCTATAAGAGGACAAAAATCTGTGTCCCTTGGAGATTATGTTAAGAATTTTAAAAAAAATTATTTACTTGTAAAATATATTTATACTTATAAAGTATACAATATTAAACACATGTATAGTTTTTTAAATGCCTTATTTATTCCTAAGGCTAATGGACGATTTGAAGTAGGCAAGAAAATCTGTTTGAGCATCTCAGGACATCATCCTGAAACTTGGCAGCCTTCGTGGAGTAGTGAGTATTAATTTAAAGTGAATATAAATCTTCTATTCTGTAACTCTAATCAATTCATAATTATAAAGTGTAACACCCTTTTGAGATTGAAGCTGTTTTGGATAAATAATTTGATGATATTGAATAAATAATAAAAATTCTTTCCCTCTCTTGGTTTTTGCCATCATTTTATTTTATTTATTTTTTTAAGTTTCTATTTTTATTTATTTATTTATTGAGAGAGAGAGAGTGTGTGCACGAGAGAGATTGTGAGCAGGGGAGGGACAGAGAGAGAGGGAGAGGGAGAGGGAGAACTCAAGCAGGCTCCCTGCTGTCAGCATGGAGCCTGACACAGGGCTTGATCTCAGGAGCCATGAGATCGTGACCTGAGCTGAAATCAAGAGTGAAGATGCTTTACCAACTGAGTTAACCAGGTGCCCCATTTTAATACAGCCACTCTACCTGCACCTCTTCAGTGAAAGCCTATGTGTCTTTTTTCTCTTTCTAGAGTAAACCCAGTTTGTTTTACAAAACAACTTAGATTGATGTTTACTCTTTATTTCAGTAAGAACAGCATTATTAGCCATCATCGGGTTTATGCCAACAAAAGGAGAGGGAGCCATAGGTTCTCTAGATTACACACCAGAGGAAAGAAGAGCACTTGCCAAAAAGTAAGTTGCATTTCACTCTGTTAGGATTGAAATACTTTTCTGGGTAATGGCAGTAGGCAGATAGGGTTTGTCTCTTACTTTGTGAGTTACCTTGGTTACAAGATCTAGTCTTAGTTTTGCTATTTTAGAAATTCATTTGTAATAATTTATTACTCAGGGATGACCAGAGTCTAAAAATTATTTCATGCTGTCCAGTTTTTGAGAGTAGTTGATTATATCAACCTACAGTGGGAAATATCTTCTCCAAGAAAACAGTTCTGGTTATTTGTGTCCCTTTGGGCAGTATTACAGATGGAAAAAAACAATTCAAATATTTATATATAGCTTTTCATAATAAGATTAAAAACTCTTTGAGGGTAGGGAGGGAATCCATTTTATTGATCTTTGCATCTACAGTATCTGGCTCAAAGCAAGTGCTCAGTAAGTGATCCAAAATAAAGTAAAGGAGGTTTTCATTATCAGGTTGTAGTTTTCTGGTGTATTGCCTTCTCATTTTTTTCAGAGGCATTCTGTCTTTATAACCCAGATTAGTCATCAGATTCAAAGTATCCTCTCCTTTGAGTAGTGCAAAGACTAATTTTTTTTTTTGATGTTTATTTATTTTTTGAGAGAGAGAGAGAGAGACAGAGTGTAAGCAGGGGAGGGCAGAGAGAGAGGGAGACACAGAATCCAAAACAGGCCACAAACTCTGAGCTGTCAGCACAGAGCCCGACATGGGGCTTAAACTTGCAAGCCATGAAGTCATGACCTGAGCTGAAGTCGGATGCTTAATGTCTCAGCCACCCAGGTGCCCCTGATAAATTTTTTTTAAGAACAACTTCTAATCCAGTTTATTTTTTTAATCAGTGTGCCTACAGAAGGGACCTTATAAGAAATCCTATCATGAGGATTTCCAGTGCTAGAATAGTATACTCATCCCTCAACAAATGTTAAAGATTCCAAAATTGCACTGAGGTGAAGAGTATTTAAAAGTACTGACATTCTGTAATTCTTGATCTTGATCATTTTCCTGCCCTGGACTCTGCTGTTTACTACCTCTCGGGCATTTTATGTTAGTTAAATTTTAGTATATAATAGTCTAGAACAGTCCAGAATACGTCCTCTATAGATGTTGTTAAGTCAAATAAATTTTAATATCTGAAAGATTTGATAGACTCTTTGGTTTTCATCAACAGCTTTGCTTTTCTTTTCTTTCTTTCTTTCTTTCTTTCTTTCTTTCTTTCTTTCTTTCTTTCTTTCTTTCTTTCTTAATGTTTATTTATTTATTTTGAGAGAAAGAGTGCACATACATGTGTGTGCAAACAGGGGAGGGGCAGAGAGAGAGAGAGGAAGAGATAATCCCAAGCAGGCTCAGTGCTGTGAGTGCAGAGCCTGATGTGGGGCCTGGTCTCACAAACTGTAAAATCATGACCTGAGCCGAAATGAAGAATCTCTTGCTTAACTGACTGAGCGATACAGGTGCCCCAACTTTTCTTTGTAAACCTTGTTGCCCGGTTCTGGGTATATACCTTACTTTAGCTATTAATCGCAAATTATAATATGTACTTTGAACATACAGCTTTCTTTTTTTTCTTTGTTGGCTTTCTGTCTTGATACTTCAGTTCATGTATAAGGAGGGAAAAAAAAGAACTTTGTTTTTTTGTTCTAGACTTCTCTGTGTAAGATTCTAGCTTCTTAGTCTGTGATAGAGGATTTTTAAAAGCATGATTTTGTATTCATCCATAGTAGCATATTGTCCTTGTGGATAAGCTAATATTAAAAATAAACATTCCCCTTTAAGTTTCATCTGACTTCTCAGTTAAAAGTGGACACATTTTAAAGCAAATAATTTGGATACAACTGACTCTCAAAAGGATATGGACAGCAGTCCTTCCGGTGAAACAAACATTCATCAACAAGTACTGAAGTCATACTACTTTTACATATATTTTGTTCATGTGAAGTTATTTAATAAATTCAATAACATGTTCTTTCAAGACCTAAGGCTTTTAGTATGTTGAACTGTAAATACAATAAAACAATTTTTTTTTTTAAGTTCAGCAATGTAATACATACTCCTGTGTATTATACATATTTACTTCCAGTCCTACAAATCCTTAGTACTCTTGTGAACTTCAGGGCACTTTTGGCTTTATCTGGACTACAAAGGGGAAAATGAAAACATAGAAAAACAAATAAATCTTAGGAAATAGTCTAGTTAACAGGTTTATCTTGAGTCTATTTAATATAGTGAGTGATAAATTTCAGCCTTTGGATTTTAAACAAGTTCTCTGTCTTTCGAGTTATACTGCTATTTATTTTTTTATTTTTATTTTTTCCAAGTTTTTATTTAAATTCCAGCTAGTTAACATACAGTGCAATATTAGTTTCAGGTGTAGGATTCAGTGATTCAACACTTACAAACACCCAGTGCTCATCCCAGCACATACACTCCTTAATCCCCACCACCTATTGCACCCATCCCCCCACCCACCTCCCTCTGGTAACCATCTGTTTGTTCTCTGTAGTTAAGAGTCTGTTTCTTGATCTGCTCCTCTCTTTTTCTCCCCTGTATTCATTTGTTTTGTTTCTTTAAATTCCACATACGAGTGGAATCCTATACTGCTATTTAGATGAATAGGATTTGTGAATTTTTTCCCTGGAAGTATCTGTAAATTCTATTTTTAATGGTTTCTTTACTGTTTTATATATGTTTCTGCTAAAACATAATTTAAACTTTATAATGGACTTTTTCCCCACAGGCTTAACATAGTTTTAAGTGTGACCTTGAGGGCAGTGTAATTAGACATTTTGTATGTTTTGTTGTATAGATCTAAAGCTTAGTTTTCTTTAGATAGTATATTAGAAAAAAATGGAACCTAAGCCCTGGATTTTTTTTTTTTATTTTAGATTTTTAAAAATTGAGATATAAGTGACATGAGTTTCTTTTTTAACACCAACCTAACTTGTATATTTGTCTCAGAACTTTAATTATTGCCATAATTGTCTAATTTACATGTAGATGAATATGATATGGAATTATCCAGTGTTCTTTTATTTTAAATTTAATCATTCAGTAGTTGAGTGTCTTGAATTACCATTCAAGTATGTAATTTATACCCATCAAAAAAATTATTTCCTACCAGATCACAAGATTTCTGTTGTGAGGGATGTGGCTGTGCCATGAAGGACGTCCTGTTGCCTTTAAAATCTGGAAGTGATTCAAGCCAAGCTGACCAGGAAGCCAAGGAACTGGCTAGACAAATCAGTTTTAAGGTACTCTAAATTCGTAAATAAATTCTAATTATGTGATCCTTTTGTTCTGGATAGAAAGTAAAAGAATATAGTTCTGTTGCAATAAGGTTTTATAAATCATTTTTTCTTATTATGACACTAATAACATACATTCACAAAAGCATTACAGCATACCAGTTAAAAGCTTGGATTCTGGGGGCACCCTGTGTGGCTCAGATGGTTGAGCCAATTCTTGATTTCAGCTCAGGTCATGATCCCAGGGTTGTGGGATTGAGTCTTGTGTCAGGCTCTGTGCTGAGCATAAAACCTGCTTGAGATTCTCTCTCTCTCTCTCTCTCTCTCTCTCTCTCTCTCTCTCTCTCTTTCTCTTTCTCAAATAAAATAAAATTTTTTTAAAAAGCTTGGATTCTGGTATATAATGCTGGGGTTCAGATCTCAGCTTTGCTATTTACTAATAGTAGGACATCAGATGTATTACTTAGCCACTGTGCCTTTTTATCTGTAAATAATAATGTTACTTATCTTGTAGGATTCTTATGAGGATTGAGTGAGTTAATACTTAAGTATATTGTATTTAGAACTGTCCCTGATACTTAATAAATTATTATAAAAATATAATAATGTATTATTTTTTTAATGTTTATTTTTGGGAGATAAAGACAGAGCGTGAGCAAGGGAGGGGCAGAGAGAGAGGGAAACATAGAATCCAAAGCAGGCTCCAGGCTCTGAGCTGTCAGCACAGAGCCTGACGCAGGGCTCAAACTCACAAATTGTGAGATCATGACCTGAACTGAAGTTGGATGCTTAACTGAGCCACCCAGGTGCCCCAAAAGTATAATAATTTAGAAGGAAATAACAATCATAAATAATCCCATCCCCAAGAAATAACTGCTGATAATATTTTGGCATATCTCCCTGATGTCCTTTTTTCCCCCTTATATTGCATATAATTACTTCTGGAATTTAATTAGCTCTATTAAAAAATGTCAACCTGCATTAAGCAACATGCTGCTTCCTCCCTGTTCACCTCTCTTGTATCCTCTCTGTCCTTTCATATCCAGTTCTCAGGAGAAATTTTTCCTTCTATTTATTGTATTGCCTGGAAGAGGAGGTGCTTAGGAAGTGTTGGTTTTTTTCTTTCTTCTGAGGATTCCAATTGTACGTAAAGTTGCTTTTCTGAAAATTATAGGGCCAGATGTGTTTTGTATATCCGAATTCCAGATTTTAGAAAATATCAAACGTATACCATATTTTAGCACCTGCAGTGACATCTGGGGCAGTACCCCATAATCAAATCTATTAACATTCCCTGAGCAAACCTGGGAATATTTACACTAATGTGGGACAAAGACTGTTAATAACCTCATCTGTCAGGCTTTGCCTGGCAATTACCAAAAACTTAATTTGGAATTGTGGATTGTGAGCCATGGCTGTTAGCTTTGTCTCTTACCAAATAATGGCTCCTTGAGAGCAGTATTGTCTGTGTTTCTTCCTAAAAATAAGTCGAAGAGAGAATTCGTAGCCTGTGGGTTGTTTTGTATATTTGTTGTAATATGCTCTTGGGTTTATCTTATTTTATAGGCAGAAGTCAATTCATCTGGAAAGACTATCGCTGAATCGGACTTAAACCACTCTTTTTCACTAAATGATTTACAGGATGATATACCTGCAACATTCCAGGGTGCTACAGCCAGTACGTCGGTATGGCTCTTTCTTGTCTTTTACGTATATGTATGTCTATATCAATATCATTATTTGCAATAGGAGGAGGAGATCTCTAGATGAAATATCTGAATATTTTGATTCTCCTGATAGGTGGACTCCAGCCCACCCTTCCCTCTAATGAATCTTATTGTCTTAAGCAAATTTTTCATACTTTTGAAGCCTTCTTTGTTGTTAAATGGAGCTGAACTGAATAATTTTTGGTCCTGTCATTCCTCCAGAATTCTCTGATTTCTCTGAAAAGCTGGTTATAGTATATAACTATATAGCTATACAGTATATAGCACTACACTCTGAATAAAACAAATTATACATACATTGGCCACTTTCTAAATAGGCACTGTATCTTTGGCAGGTTTGTTAAGCCACGTTAAGATACTCAATAAAGGACTAGAGCCAAAGGTTTGCATTAGACCTGCCCTGCCCAGTACTGTAGCCACTAGCCACATGTAGCTATCTAAATTTATATTTTCAATTATTTAGAATTAAATTTAAAATTCGGTTCCTCAGTCGCACTGGCCACATTTCAAGTAACCTATAGACACATGGGGCTTGTGGCTGCCAGATTGGACAGCATAGGTATTGAACATTATCATCTCAGAAAGTTCTATTAGACAGCACTGCCTTCCTTGCATATAGTAAGTGTCCAATAAGTAATTGCTAAATGAAAGATTAGATGAATGCTATGTGTCTTGTTAGTTGTGCTCTGACCTGTTATCTAAATATTGGTGGGCATAGGTCATCAGAGATTGATTAAGAAAATGTGACTGGATAGTTGCTAAATAATTAGAATTATGGGGGAAAACATTGACTTCCCTTTCTAAATATAAAAGATGAGCTGTCTTTTTGGTAACAGATTATTTGGTTCAGTTAGCCACATCTTTTCTCCCCCCCCCACCCCACCCCTTCAGTTTTAGAGAGGATCTTAAAGGGTCAGGGAAATTGAAATAGAAGCTGGCAAACACAGATTTGCCCTTTCCTCAGGAATAACTTACTATAAAGTGGGACTGAATAGTCCTAAGTGATTGTTCTCTCCCTTCTCAGAGAGTGAGATGGACAGAGAGAATAGGTTGAAAAGGGAAGGCGGGGGGAGGGTGCTCTGGAGGAAGTACTTGGAGAACTGGTGATGGAGGTACAAGGAAAAAGTATATGTGGAGAGTGAAATCATTTGTACATGATCTCCATGTATTTTTATGAATTGCAGAGAAATATTATGAGTTTGTTTTAGTCAGTAAATGTTTTACCTTGAAATATTTGATGGGGCGCCTCGGTGGGTCTGTTGGTTAAGCGTCCGACTTTAGGTCATGATCTAACGGTTCGTGGGTTCGAGCCCCATGTCAGGCTCTGTGCTGACAGCTCAGAGCCTGGACCCTGATTCCAATTCTGTGTCTCCCTCTCTTTCTGCCCCTCTCCCACTCGCACTTTAATGTTTTAAGAAACATTTAAAAATTTAAAAAAAAGAAATATTTGAAAATATTTAGATTACTCTTCACCTTTAGAATTCTAATTGTTTTTTATTTTATAGTTTTTGAAAAATGGAACCAACCTATTATAGAGAGGAGGGTGGTGATCTTTTATCACTTGTAAGGACAGTCTCCTGATATTTGTGATGTGTTTAAATCTGCCTTCAGTCTCTTTTTAAATCTATGTCAAGTCCCTCTGTTGCATATCTCAGTTATACTTATTCTACTTGTAATTTTTTTTATTATTAATTATTTATTGTCTATATTACTTCCAAGACTTTGAGTGCCTTGAGGATCAGAGCTGTCTTTCTACTGCTCTGTATCCCCAGTGCCTGGCCTAGGGCCTTGTATATAGTTAGGTGGTCAGTACATATTTGTTGATTGAATAAGTGAATCTTAGAATTGGCACTTAAAAAATACTAGAAATATAGGTAAAGAAGTTAAGAAGTTTAAGTAAATTATATTGCACAGTCAGTAATATTATTACAGTGGTATTTTCCATTTTGGTTTGATTTGATTTGTTTCAATTTTTATTATTGCGGTTTAGTTGACATACAGTGTTATTAGTTTGAGGTATGCATTTTGATTTTAAAGTACATAAAACTTAGAATTCTTTTTAATAGGTATAGGTAATTGATACCAATTCTGGTTAAAACAGTGATAAGCAATAAATTGTCTACAGTTGCAAGTTAAGCTTTTAATTATATTTACATACAGATTTATCTCAGAATATGATTATATAAATTGATCACAGTGGAAGTAATTGAAACTTGGTTTTGGCTAGGGGTGGCTGCTTTATATGCAAGTGTAATATAAATTCACTAAAATGTTATACATCAAATTCCAGATAAGCTATGTTTTTTTAGCCTTGAGGGGGCGAGAGATTGCCCAAAGTCTAAATACAGCAGATAATATCAGGCCATCTGTTGCTTTTTGATGCAGATTTTTTTAGCTGTGTAGACTGGGGAGAATACTGATGGTAGTTTTATGTTCTTCCAGTCTGTCAGATTTTTTCCCTCTTCCTAGGGATTGAGATTCCAAATAAACTGTTTCATTTTGTATTAAAAAGTACACACAAAACTTCCTTCACAGATGCAGGTTATTCCAGATTATTATAGAAAATTTGTATGTATTACAGGGGACTTACTTGTGACTGTGATGGTTTTTAAAATTAATTAGATTAAATTAAATACAACATCATATACTTCTATCTTCCCCAAAATGGTCACTTCATCTTAATTAAGGAGATGGAAATTGTTACAACTTAAGTCTGCATTCAGTGATAGGCGTGTTTGGACAAGTTTAGGTAAACAGCAAAGATTTACAAGTGCTACCAACAAACATACACAGCATTATGAAAATGCTAAAGCCAACTCCATGTGAACTGCCAAGATTTTGTCCAGTTAGTTCTTAAACTCCAAATAGTCTAGGTTCCTCTGGGTCTATAACCTTGGGGTTGTTACCGTGTTCCCTTAATGTGATTGTTTTAAATAGGAAAAATTTTAGAATTTTATATTGCAGCACTAGTCAGTTATATATTATCTAAAAGGCATCTTGGGGCGCCTGAGTGGCTCAGTCTGTTAAACATCCGACTTCAGCTCAGGTCATGATCTCACGGTTTGTGAGTGGAAGCCCTGCATTGGGCTCTGCTGACAGCTCAGAGCCTGGAGCCTGCTTCGGATTCTGTGTCTCCCTCTTTCTCTCTCTGCCCGTCTCCCGCTTGCACTGTCTGTCTCTCTCTCTAAAAAAAAAAATAAACATCAAAAGGCATCTGAAATAGAGGAATCTCATTACATTAAAGCAGTATGTCTATATGAGTGTTTTCATTAAGTGCATGTACTAAAATATCTAAGGTCAGTGTTTTAAGGTGTTGTTCTAAATATGTTAATGATACCAACAGAGGTCTGAAAAGCTGTCCTAAGTAATGACTTTTTAAAAATCAAAATATAGTGTCTCCAAAGGGGTATGTTAATAGTAACAATGTTAATAATAACTAATATTTAATCAGCTGTTGGGTATCCTAAGCACTTTATATCATTACTGCCTTTAATCCTTGTAACTACAGAACTGGATATTATCCTCACTGTACAGATGAAGGAGCTGAGCCTTAGGTTGAATAACTTGCTTAGGGTCTTGCATCTCTGCATCTCCCAAGTGGTAGAGCCAGCCTAGTAACGATAAGGCTCCCTGATCTAGTCAGGGTTATGGGCATTGTATTTTCCCCTCAAACTAATGGAAAAAAATAACATGTATAAAATAAAAGCTTTGGGGCGCCTGGGTGGCTCAGTCGGTTAAGTGTCTGACTCTTGATTTCAGCTCAGGTCACAGTCTCACAGTTCGTGAGGTTGAGCCCCATGTGTCAGCGCAGAGCCTGCTTGGGATTCTCTCTCTCCCCTTCTCTCTGCCCCTTCCCTGCTCCTGTGTGTGCGTGCCCACACTCCCTGTCTCTGAAAGTAGGTATTTAAAATAAAGAAAAGAAAAGCTTTAAACTGAACCAATCTCTTGTGCTAGTTTCTGGATTGATAGCAACTTCATATTTTTTATTTTCCTTAAGAGCTTTCCTTGCAAGCCTTGAGCACTTTTGCTGCATCAGACACTTTTAACTTATTGGCTGAGTAGTTGGAAGAATGGGAGAGTTTAAATGGAATGTTACTGTATTGGCTGCTGTAACTCAGTTCAACCCAATGAGTGTTTATTAAGATATAATAGGATGCCTGTGACAATGTCAGACCTCATAAAATGCTGCCACTTTGTGGATCTCTTCTCTTCAATGAGTGTATTGTTGCTGGGAGTCCTGGAGTTTGAAGTCCAAGTTTGTGCAGCTCTAATTCAGTATCAGCACTAACTTTTATATTTTTAACTCAAAAGTCAGTAGTTCCTTTTCTACTTCTGTGTTATGGGTCATTACGTATGAGTGCTTCCAAAGGATAGTGTTAAGAAACTCAGATGATTTAAAACTCTTTTTAAAATTTTTTTAATGTTTATTTATTGTTGAGAGAGAGAGAGAGACAGAGTGTGAGCGGGTTGGGGCAAAGAGAGAGAGATAGAGGGACACAGAATCTGAAGCAGACTCTAGGCTCTGAGCTGTTAGCACAGAGCCCAACGGGGGGCTCAAACTCACGAATCATGAGATCATGACCTGAGCTGAAGTCGGACGCTTAACCAACTGAGCCACCCAGGCGCCCTGATTTAAACCTTTTAATGCTGAAATGAATGTCAGATTTAAAATGTAATTTCTTCTGTAGGTAACTCAGATCAGCAGTTTCTTCCCTAATGTTTATAGCTATTGCCAAGGCAAAGCCCATTCTCTTATCTTTTAAAGAAAGTATTTGAATTATATTATTTGATTATTTTTCCTACTCAATATTGAAATTTTCTCTGATGGAAAGTACTTTAATGTTTTATATTTACTCAGTTTTTATAGTTATTCTGAATAAAACATGCATTCTTATTTTTTATTTGAAAGGGTGTTGGCACAAATAGAACCAGTATAAAGTTGTTTTCAGTAAAAGAATTAAAGGCCATTGGGTTATTAAGAGTTAAGGTATCTAGGGGTGCCTGGGTGGCTCAGTCGGTTGAGCATCCGACTTTGGCTCAGGTCATGATCTCACAGCTTGTGGGTTTGAGCCCCGTGTCAGGCTCTGTGCTGACAGCTCAGAGCCAGGAGCCTGCTTCAGATTCTGTGTCTCCCTCTTTCTCTGTCCCTCCCCTGCTCATGCTCTCTTTCACTCTCAAAAATGAATAAATGTTAAAAAAAATAAAATAAAAGAGTTAAGGTGTCTATATAAATAGAATTCATATTTTATAGAGCTTTCTTATCTATAAACTGTTATTCAAGATTTTGAATCGCTTGGTACCACATTATGGTTATGCTTGACCGCCTAGGCAGTCGTTGAAAGGAGAGAAAGCAGTTGATACCTTGTGCTTTGTGGGGGTAACTAGTATGCCTAAGTATGCTTTACATACATAAAGTAACACAATTCAAACACACAGTAAAGGGTTCTTCTAGACTTGTGTTCAGGTGACAGGAGTTATGAGGAAGGATAAGCCTGGTTTGAAAACTACATCTGATTTTTACAACAGTACTGCTGTGAAGAATGCACGGTTTGAAATTATGCTCTATGCTCCATGATTGTTGGTGGAAGCATGCTGATATAGTAAGATCATGTTGGAAGAGACCTGGTTCATGAAAGGCACACTGTTAGGAGTTAAACTTTTTTTTGCCATTTAGGATGGCAGATTTTCTAGCAGAAAAGAAATCACATTGCTTTCTTCCTTGGCTCTCCTACAAGAAGTGAGGTGTCCAGATGCTTAACAGATATTGCTGGAGTTACCACCTGAAAGAGAGTAGAAGGCCTTCTATAGAGCAAATGGCTAAACTCTATCCTCGTCTTATTTGTTGCTGATAAATTTTACCTCCACCTGGTGAGTACTCAGAATAAGTTGTGGTGTTGGCTTATTCAGGAGGGTGAGTAATAGTCCCAGCATTCAGCTTGGTAGTTTTGCCTTTAGTTGTATTTTAGTGCTCTGAGATTCTGTGTACTCTTGAATGGACAATAGATATATATACAAGTTTTCTTCACCAGTTTCAAACAAAACTCCGTAAAATTTTCTAGTACGGAGCCCAGAACCCCTCAGCAGCATCCCTTCAACAACCTGCTCAACCTGTAGCTAAGAATACCTCCATGAGCCCTCGACAACGCCGAGCCCAGCAGCAGAGTCAAAGACGGTCGTCTGCTTCCCCAGATGTGATCCAGGGCCAGCAGCCAAGAGACAACCACACTGATCATGGTGGATCCGCTGTCCTGATTGTCATCTTGACTTTGGCATTGGCAGCTCTTATATTCAGACGAATATATCTGGCCAATGAGTACATATTTGACTTTGAGTTATAATATTGTTTTGTGTCTTAAGAGCTGTGACTCTGCTGCTTCATTAAACATTCTGCATTGGGTATAATCTAAGAATTGTTTACAAAAAGATTATTTTGTATTTACCCTTCATTCCTTTTTTGATCCTTATAAATTCAGTATAAATATAGCTAGACTTTCAGACTGTATCCTGCTTAGTTCAAGGGACTGAAGTCACAGCCCCTTGTCTCACCATATGACCTGCTTTACAGGGAAATAACTTATTGTTGTTTCTCATGCCTCGGCTTCTTTTTTGTAAATTTGTGATACTTTTCTGTATAGCCCTTTGACATTTTTGGATAAAAGATGGTGTTTTAAGTTCCAGTGAGTATTACTAGTTACTCAGTACCATTTATTGAGTACTCTATTTCTACTTAGGTAGAATGATAACAGGGATAAGAGTTGAAAAGGGAAAGTAGAGCTCTTCAAATAGTTTGCTGAGAATGTCATTCATAGAAGATGCACTGGAATTGCCCATTCTGTGACTGACTTTGTGTCCTAAATGTTGTTCAGTGAAAGTAACAATTTCAGTCAAATAGTTATGAGGAAATGAGATTACATCTTTGTTCCTGGATGTTATTTGAAGAGGAAAGGATGCTTTGAAACCACTTTGATATGCTGTTATCCCATTCTCTCCCAAATATACACAAGATTTAAAAATAAAAAAGGAAACAACCCTCCATAGATTTTTTCTTTAAGGAAGGAAGGGTCCAAGCCAGAAATCAGTTGATTTTCTTCCAGAAGTCAAGTGGAAGGATCTTCAGATTTTAATGTTTGCTCTGCTTTGAATTGTATATCTTTTGAAGGTATTACATGTCTAGCTTTGTAATCACTATAAATGTAATTATTCCAGGAATATGCATAATGTTGAAATATTTTATGTACCGTTTCAATAGAAAAGCTCAGGGCCCAAGTAACAGTGATAGAAATGAGAAAAACCTTTACTTAGAATTGTCCACCTAATCAAAACCCAAGAAATAATTGTCAGTGCAAAATCAATATATAACTTAGTGCTAGCTAACTTTACAGATTCTAGTAGATAATTTTATCATCATAATTCCTGATGAGAACATAGAATCACAGAAAAGCATTGCCTTCAGCATGTTTGGTAACAGCGTTGAGGGTACTCTTAAGAGTACTTGTTAATGAAGATGTAGTTTTTAAATATAGGCAGTCCCCAGCTCTCAAATAGGTTATGTTCTAAGAGTGCATTTGTGAGTTTTTTTTAACAACTCAATGTTGTAAGTGGTGTTCAGGTTCTAGAAAGTCCACAAAAGTTTGTCCATAATGTATCTTGAATACTTTGGAGGGTGGTGTTCATAAAGTCCTTAGTGTAGTTTTAACTAACTGAAATTATGGGCAAGATAGAAACAATTTGTAAAATGCTATTAAAGGCAAATTTAATTTTTATTGCTGCTATGGACTTTGGGTCTGTTAATTATTAGACAAAATTTCTATTTTCATCTGCTAGCCATTTTCCTTTATGTCCACATCTAAAATAAACATACTGTATACTATTATACAATACATAATTGTCTAAGGATTAATAAATTAGCATTTTAAAAGTGTTTACAGATTGTTTCTGTTACATCTACAGCCAAAGTTAGTAAAGTTTTAAAAAGCTCAAGGACTTTATGAAGACCTCATATGTCAGGAAAATTAAAGGTTACCATTTTATAACTTTATTGCCATGGGAAAGCACATTCTGAAGTCTTGGTTTGGAACACAAAATACTAGAAGTAGTTCAGTGGTCTCCTAGCAAGAAGTCACTGACCCTTGGGAAGACCAGATGACCTTATCACCTGAGAAGAAGAAAGTCCCCCTGCTTTCAGCCTTTGATTGTAGATGAACCGTGTGCTAGGAACAATCTTCCCTCTGCTTCTTCTCAGTGAAACTTGAGCCAACCTCTGGATCTACGTGATCCTGTTGCATGTTTCCAACGGAGTGTACCTATGCTTTAAGATTAATTAAGCCAAGAAGATTTTGAATTGCGCAGATCCTTCTCTATCTGATTTGCTTCTCCTCCCTCACCTGTCAACTGATAGGTCACCTTCTTGTTTGTATTGGGATGTTTTAAGCACCTGATACACATATCTGAAAAGTGGCATATTTTTTGCTCCTTCCCTTTCAGCTCACATATGCTACTTAAAAATCCTTAAGTTGTGAATCTGATCCCCATCGTGGAGTTGATGAGCAAAATTGATCTTTGGGGCTATTCTTACTCAAATGCCACTTGAAGAGACTCTTCAGAAAACAGTTGTTTTTAAAGCCCCACCTTATCCCTTTAATTAGAGTGTCAGGACAAAACCAGATATGTATCTGGTTGGTGAAGGTTTAGGACTCCTTCCCCCAGTCCTCATGTTTAGGTAATTCATGGCTTTTTCTTTGACCAAAAAAGCACATGACTACATATCAAGGTAGTTAAAATAGCATGTCAAAAAAATATATAATGTCTGTATCACCTGTAACTGTTTAAGCCAATGAAACCTTTCAAATTTTATGTATTGTGGGGCTTTTATGTAGCACTTTACATTTTCATGCTGCTTATTGTTTTGTTCCACTGAAATAAATGAATTTCATCAAAACTCTCACCTAATTTTTTTTAAAAAACCTTTAAAGTTTATCATTTTGACTATGGAAATATAATAGTTCCTATTTCAGGAGAATAAGAAATCTTTTTGTTATTTTTGGCTATGAATAAACTTTCTGGTATCTTGAGACCTCCCATTTTTATAGACCAGAATCTGTAAACAAATCTCACACATTTGGACTTACTTGGGCAGAAACCTAGGCTGAAGTACTGAAAAACCTGTATTGTTCCATCATTTGCAAGTAAGTATATGAAAAGCGAATGCATTTAGTGAACCTGCCTCTTAACAAAGACTAATGTGTACATTAACATGTGTACTGTTTAAGCCTTTGTGGGAGGCTTGTACCTTGCTCAGAAGCTGTTTGGAACACCTCTTGAACAGTTGCCTTCAGAACTAGTTTGAGCTGCTCAATAAAACCAGTGACTTTATTCATACCGTGTTTTGACCAAAGGTGGTATTCTTTATGTTATTCGGCCTTCTGTCCATTCTACCTCCTTAAATATTTTTTCCCATCTTACCACTTCGTGCTCACTGCCATTACCCTAATGAGCCTTACTCTCCTCTGAATTAGTGCAGTAACCTCTAACAAGTCTCCAGTCTTACCCCATTCCTCACACTGCAGCCAGGGTCTTCTTCAGTGCACATATCTCATTCTGTCTTTTAAGCCCACAGCCTCAATGTAGGTCATAAGGCTGTGTGTAACCAGAGTCCCACTGTGCTCTCTGGCCTAATCTGACAGCTTACTGGGGCCTTTCCACAGCTCTGAGCGTGAGCACTGGGGCCAGTCCTGTTTCCTGAGAGAACTGAGCAAATGTTAAAGTTACACATCCCCTGTCTTACACCATATATAAAACTTAAAATGGACCTAAGACCTTAGCATTAAGAGCAAAAACTGTAAGATTATTAAAGTAAAACATACTAAATCTTCATGACATGGGTGAGGCAGTGGTTTCTTTAGATACAAGACCAAAATCACAAGCAACCAAAGAAAAAAATATTTCATCAAAATAAACTTTTTGTGTTTCAAAGAACATCATTAATAACGTGAAAAGAAAGGAGTACTTGGTGGCTCAGTTGGTTAGGCATCCAACTCTTGATTTCAGCTCAGGTTACAATGTCGTGGTTTGTGGGACTGAGACCCACATCCGGCTCTGCACAGACAGCACGGAGCCTGCTTGGGATTCTCTCTCTCCCTTTCTTCCCTTCTCCTGCTTGCACGTACTCTCTCTCTCTCAAAACAGATAAACTTAAAAGTGAAAAGATAACATTGAATGGGAGAAAATATTTGCAGATAATATATCTGATAAGAGACTTGCATCTAGAATATCTAGAGAACTCATATAACTCAATAAAAAAGAAATAACCTGATTGAGAAATGGCAAAGGATTTGAATAGACATTTGTACAAAGAAGATACACAAATGACCAATAAACATGGAAAGATGCTCAACATCAGTCATGAGGGAAATGCACATCAGAAGTACAGTAAGCTGCTTCACACCCACTATGATGGCTAGAGTAAAAAAGTGAGGAATTGGAGAAATTGGAGTTCTTTTCCATTGCTTGTGGGAGTGCAAAATGGGGCAGCCCCTTTGAAAAACTTGTAGTTCCTCAAAAGTTAAGCAGAGTTACCATATGACCCAGCCATTCCACTCCCCGGTATATTGCCAAGAGAAATAAAAACAGTTCACACAAACTTGTACATAAATATTCATAGCATTATTGTTAGTAGCCCCAAACCGGAAATCCAAAAGCCCATTGACTGAAGAATGGATAAACAAGATGTGTTCTGTCTCTACAATGGAATGTTATTTGGCAATAAAGAGGAATGAAGTTATAATACATACTGCAACATGGATGAATCTTGAAAACATCATGCAAGAAAGGAAGAATGGAAGGGAAAGAGGAAGGAAGGAAGGAGAGAAGAAGAGAAAGAAAAGAAAGAAAGGAAGAAAGAAGACAACATGCTGAGTGAAGCCAGACACACAAGGCTACATATTGTATAATTACATTTATATGAAATGTTCAGATTAGGCAAATCCACAGAGACAGAAAGTAGATTAGTGATTGCCAAGGGCTGAAGGGAAGTGAAGGGAAGGAGGAGGTATGAGGTTTGTTTTGGAGGAGATGAAAATGTTCTAAAATTAGATACTGGTGATGGTTGCACAACTCTGAACATACTAAAAACCACAGTTTTAAGAGGTAAATTCATGACATGTGAATGATATTTCAGTAAAGCCATTATTCAAAAAGTTACACTTATCTCCAACTGAGTTTTTCTCCATACTGTGATCACAATAATTGAACTACTGAAAATAAGAAAGATTAAAAAAAAAAAAATGATAGGACCTAACATTGTATTCAAATGTATCCAAAACAAAACAAATATTTCTTGAAAACCAACAATATCTATGAACAATTCTAGGGTTCCAGCCAGTCCTTTTATAGGCCTGTTTCAAATGGAAGAGAGGAAAAGAGTGATCTTTCGAACAAAATCTACAGAAAAGAACTTTAATGGGTCTCATCCCTTTCCCACTAAATCTTCAGGAGCAATGTGACTTTTTAAACAAATTACCTGGATAATTCTGAGAAGTGGCCAGATTTGGGAATCACTGAATTAGTCCCCATACTGAATTATTCCCACTCCCAAATTCCTGTTTAACTTCTGTAATTTGGCTTCCTGCCACATCTTTGAACTGAAACTACAGTTAATCGAAGTTTGGAGATCCAGCTGAAGCTGTTTTCTGCCTTCACTTCCTCACATCACTCAAACCAGAAACTCCTTTGGTTTTCATAGTCACCCTCTATGCTTTTGTTCGGGCTTCCCATCCATCCATTCGAAGTATAGGTTCCAGTGCACCTGGCTGGCTCAATCGGTAGGACATGCAACTCTTGATCTTGGGGTTGTGGGTTGGAGCCCCACATTGGCTATAGAGAGTACTTAAAATAAAATCTTAAAAAAAATATATATATAGATTCTCAAGGTTCTACACTTACACTGGGACTTCTATTTTCCTGGAAGATCTCACCCTTTCTTGTGGTTAAACTACCACCATACGCTGAAGGCTCCAAATCTATTTCTCCAGTCCATACCTTTCTCCTGAGCTCCAGGCTTCTCTATACTCCAGCTGCCTATTGGGCATCTGGAAGTCCCATGATACCTCACACTCCACAAGTCAAAAATCTATGTCCTCTCCCCCAAATTTGTCTACCTCTAATGGATATCGGTTAATGGTGGTACCATCCACCAGCCCTACCTCCAAACTAGAATTGTAGATAACACTGTTGACTTCTATCACCTCCCATTCTGTTCAGTCAGCAAATGTATTCTACTTCAGAAATAACTTCTGTCCTCTTCCCTCCTCTTCTTTCATCTTCCCTTCCATTAGGGCAAGACCTCACCCTCCTTTGTTATTACAACTTCTCCCATCCAACTGATCCCAGTTAGGAATTCCTTAAAAAAATAAAGTGGATCATGTCACCCCACTTTGCTTAGAGAATCAAAAGAACTTCTTTTGATTCCTTCTTACATAATAAAACCCCAATTCTGTTTCAGTTCTGGCTACTGTTCTTCCTGACCTCCAACCTCATCTCCCTACGTCTCTACCACACTAAACTCCTCTCCATCTTGAACACAGCAGGCAAGCAATAAGTAGTCTTTAAGCATTTTATTCCTTTCAGTAGATTAACTATAACCACATACACCTTTACACTTCTAGTGTTCATAATTCCATATCCCAGGATAGGAATCAAGCCTAATTTATGATGAAATTATACATTTTAGGATTGAAGACCAAAATTAATCTGATGCTCGTGATCGGAAGAAGAGCTTACATAATCATGAATTCCCCTATGGTGTACGGGTTCCTTCAAAATCAAATGTCTTTTCACTGAAAAAAAGATGTGTATGTGGGAGGAAAGCAAGCATCCGTGGCCATAGACAAAGCATGATTTCTTAGATGGAGAAATAAAGCAACCTTGTGAAAACAGGTCATTTGTGTGTTTACTCAGCATTTCCTAAGCACATTCATGCACTCATCTTGTCCATCAGGTCTTTCCTGCAAATCCACTCAGAATCCAAGCTGTCTCCCTGGTGGATGTGACAGACTGGTTTTATGCAGCCAGAGGGAAGGATTAATGATCTCAGCAAAGAGCTGGCATAGTCAAGAGGTTTAAAAATTTTTTTACGTAACAGTTTTAGCCAAAGCTGCTCTCGGACTCAGCGGCAGCAGAATTTCACAGGAGGACAAACTTGTTGACTAATGGCCAATCATTAGGCAGCAGGGAGGGCAAAGCCTTGGTGTTTGTGTCACGCCTGAGGGGTGGGAGGTGGGGTGGGTCGAGCTTCACTATCAAATACTGAATCGGAAAAATCAGTCTGGCCAGTCATGCCCTCGCAGCCCCTCGGAGAAGTACCATCACAAAGCGACAGACTGAATCAATGGTTCAGCTCAGGGGGGTCTGCCCCGCTGCAGGTTACTGGCGAGCAGCTTCTGGTATCATAGACAGTCACAGAATGCCTTATTTCACAAGACTCATTTTGTTCTTGTTTTGCCTGGCGGCTCTTGTGGAGAGCAGAAAGCCCAAGAGGAGGAGATGGACAGGGCAGCTGGAAATGCCCAAGCCAAGGTAAAGTCGTGGGGGGGGAGAGGGGGGAGGGAGGTCACTTGCAGCAGCAGCAGCGGCAGCAGCAGCAGCAGCAGCAGCAGCAGCATAGTGGGATGGCTCCCAGGAGGGCCAGGGGTTACCTCGTTTCTATTAATCTATTTCCAGCCGGAGGTAGACAGGGCCACCACCTCACTGAAAACAGCCTCTCTCGGGGTACAAATATGCTATAGTGTCACAAGCCACGAGAGAGCAAAGCTAGACTGGGTTGAGCATTTTCTTCTAGTATCTGTGTTCTGCCCAAGCATTTTGACTTAAGGCAGGCAGTTGAAGATTTTGTGGGTCAAATATCCTGTACTTCTCCGATTGTGCTGCTTTGTTTCTCAGGATTACATCCTGTAGGGACCATAGGTGGCCTGCTGAGTGATTGCACTCAAGTACTTTGGAGGGGGGTCTGTATATAGGAATTTAGTTTGAACTACTAAGAAAACATTGTAAATGGAAGTTGTCCCCTTTAAATTATTTGGGGGGCACCTGGAAGGGTGCAGCCGGTTAAGTGTCCAACTCTTGATCTTGGCACGGTCATGATCTCACAGTTCATGGGTTCAAGCTCCACACTGGGCTCTGTGCTGATGGTGCAGAGCCTGCTTGGGATTCTGTCTCCCCTTCTCTTTAGCCCTCCCCCGCTTGTGCTCTTTCTCTTTCAAACTAAACAAATAAACATTTAAAAAAAAAGTATTTGGGAACAACTTTAAAATAGTATCGGGTTTCATTTCACTGTGTTGAATCTTCAAAAGGTATTTGAAATTTGCTAGGTTATCAGGAATACATGTGTGGACAACAGGAATTGCCATTTCACGATGTAATGGAAACATTTCCAAGATACTGGTGAGGCAATCAAAATCATTACATTACAAATCAAAGTTCCCTATTAAGTTTGTTTGAACTGATGTACAAAAAATGATACTCCAGGCCTGATGTAGACATGACTATTCAGAAGAAAAGAGCAAGCAGCTAAGATATAAACACCACATGTGAGATGCTACACCTGTTTTCCATTCTACTAAGCATTGTGTGAACTAGTGATTATGAATATAAAATAATATCTTGAGACACAGTTTCTAGGTCACTGGTTTTTATTTTTAATTAGGCACTGCTATCGCTGACAATTTTTTGAAATTGTATCTATATGTATATTTACTTATAAATTATATACACGTACTGTTATAAACATATACACTAAAGTAAAATGATTGCTTCCTTATTTTTAGATAAAAACTGTCAGTAAGAGTTACAATTTCTATCTTCTGTGTCCCAGCGGACCATCTTAAACACCCCAGGGGTGTGCTGGCTTTGGAGACTGCTCCCTGGGGGATATATGTGCTCTGCAGGGCCTGATGCTACCCAGGCAGAAAGCAAACAGATAAAACTTGTCCATGATGCCAGGAAAGAGGCACTGCTCTGGAAGTCTTGCCCTGGTTATCTTGCCAGGATCACAGGCTTTTGGACTGGAAGGAACCTCAGGGGTCACATGAGCCAGCAATTATTCTGCGTTCGAATTCTGTGACATGTGAATAGGTATTGTGTGAAAAGGGGGCCTCAGGGTCAAAGAAACTTGGGAAGCTCTGGTTCAGATGATTTTAAACAGATGTCTCTATAGCAGAGCTTCTAGAACATTTATTATGCAAATAGACATTCTGAATCTTGAAGGGGAAAATAAATTATGCAGTTTCTCAACAAAACAAAACAAAACAAAAAACCAACCCACTTTTTTGGACTATCTTGTGGGAGTCATAGTTTACAGAGCACATATTGGGAAGCACGGACTCATTTACGGATGCTGAAAAGTCAGCTCTCAGGCGTGGGTAATTCACACAGCTGGCTAGTGACTCCACAGGACTAGAATGTAGGTTTCCTGATTTACCCAGCCTGGAGGAAAAGCGTTATATGGAATGGTCTATTCCCTAAGAATGGTGCTAGGGTTCAGCACAAGCCCCTCAGGGATCCTCAGGGATCCTACTCGGCAGCCTGGGCTGTCACATCTGTCACTCCCCAGAAGACCCGCAGTCATTCCCAGACACCTGCATGAGCTTGGGGGTAGATTGAATCTGACCCTTAAGGGTAAGGGGAGTTTCTTGAAATCCATCCCATGAGATACTAAGGTGGAAGAAAAGATGAACATACACATTCAACAAATATAAAATAATTATCGCAGAGGGGCTGGGAAAAAAGATAGAGAAAATGTCATATCAGGAAACATGGTTCTAGGCGTTTCTAAATTTTTTTTAATGTTTATTTTTGAGAGAGAGAGAGAACGAGAGCAAAAGCTCTGTGCTGACAGCAGAGAGCCTGATGTGGGGCTTGAACTCATGAACCACATCATGACCTGAGCCAAAGTTGGATACTTAACTGACTGAGCCACCCAAGAGCCCCAAAATGACCTGAAACTTTACTGCACTTATCTCTGTAGGGTCACTTCTTTTCTTTGAAGTCCTGTGTCCTCCACCCTGCAACCCCACACGGTCATACACACACATACCACATACCATACATAGGATTTCACACAGTGTCACACACACCACACGTACATGGTCTCACACACACAGTCATCCCTTCACATGTAAGATATATGGTCACATTCACACATACAATCACACACACCCCTACACACTGCTGTTAGGATCTCTTCTAACCTATATACCTTCCATATCACTGTGGCCAAGGCACCCTTACAAAACAATTATTCTGCTCAGGAGCTACCTTTTCAAAAACTTCTGGTTTTCTGATCCTTTGTGTCCCTGTTTATTGAATTGCTGCCACCCGAACCTGTTTTCTCTTAGCTATTTGATTTGTTCTCTTCTCCCTGCCTTTCAGCCTCCCAGCTTTCTCCCAACTCCTCCCTGCGTGCTACCTAAGTTGGCCGCCTGACCACATGATTGCTTTCCTACAGGAGAGGCCCTTTTCCCCGGAGATCTGAAAATGCACCTCGCTCTAGGCTCCGAGGTCTGGGCTCTCCCTGGATAACACTCTCTGGTTCCTCCTGGTCCCAGAGCTGGGGGGCCCCTTCCATATTTCCTCTCCTATTTGCTGCCCCCCTTGGTACTGCCTGCCCTTGGCTGTCCTTCTCTTGGTCTGCATCGTGGCTCAAGTTGTGCTGGGCCCAGGAGCAGTTTTGCTTTCCTGCTGCCCAGTGACCTTCATCCTCCCCAGACGCCTGGGAAGGAAGTGGTGCCAGGAAGTCAGGGAATCCAGGTTCAGGCCCTGGTTCTGTGGCTCTCTGACCATGGCTGTGTTTCCCAATCTTTCTGAACCTCATTTCTCCTACTGAAAAGGGGTGATTTTGAGACCTTCCCCACTGGGATGATGGGGTAACTAGAGCTCGGGGTCTGCATAGAGAGGGGGTGATTCATACAGGTGTAGTCATTTTGACTGCAATTATCGTCACCAAATAAACTTCAACACAGTGGCGCTAGCCCTGCTTCTTGAAGGTGTAGGGAGCACATCATTCTTCTCTCCTCACCCAAGGCTGGTTTGAGGTCCTGTGGAAGTTCTGGCTGCCCCACATGGGGCTGGGACTCAGGGTATGACCCCTGGAGCCTGAAGTCTTCGGTCCAAGGCATCCAGGCGCTGAAAGGATGAATTGAGGGCATCTGGCTCACACAAATAGCTCAAGGCTGGAGATACTAGTGGCCTGACTTATCAAATAACTGGTTCCTTAAAAAAAAAAAAAAAAAAAAAGACTCAACAATGGCTTAGGCATTCCAATCTCCTCTGTCCTGCCAGGGTGCTGGAGTTCTGGGACTTCTGTTCCCTAATCCGCCCCTCTAAATGGATATGGAAACCGCCGGCCAGCAGGGATTTGCTCCATGTGAGACAGAGGGGTAGTGTGCCCGTTGCACTCACAATTTAATGTCTGTGATCTGCTAAGCCCTTCGGCTGAGCTCTTCCTCTACCTTTCTGGGGTGTCGAATGTGGCCTGTCACACAGTCGCTGGGCAGGCACTGGGCCCGGTGCTTCTTGACTTCTGGAGCCAGGCTTGGGGCAGAGACTGTGAGAATGGAAGCTCCATGGAGGCACCCTGACGGTGACCACCACGTTTCAAGGGGACTGAACTGGGTTCCATATTCCAGCTAACCAGGAGGAAGACTTCTCTCCGATTGGAGAGAAGCAATCTCTCTTGTCTAAAAGAGAAGCTTGTCTAAAAGCAACTCTGATCATGGCTTCTTCCTCCAACTGCTTACCTTCAGTGTTTTCCTGTTGCCTTTGGATAAAGACAAAATTCTTAACATGATCTTCAAGGCTCTGCCCGGCCTGGTCCCTAGGTGCCCCTGCAGCCCCACTCTGTCCATTTCAGTGCCTTGCCCTTCCCTTTCCCTTTTATTGAATGCCCACTCCTCTTTCAGCCTGGGTCACCTCAAAACTGCTGTGTCTTAAACCAAACTATGGGTGTGTTGAATTTATTTCATATTTAAAGTTTATTTATTTTGACAGAGAGAGAGAGACAGAGAGAGAGAAACAGAGAGTGCAAGCAGGGAAGGGGCAAAGAGAGGGGGAGAGAGAGAATCCCAAGCAGGATCTGTACTGTCAGCACAGAGCCCGATGTGGGGCTCGAACCCATGAACTGTGAGATCATGACCTGAGCAGAAACCAAGAATCGGACGCTTAACTGACTGAGCCACCCAGGCTCCCCATGAGTATGTTGAGTTTCAATGCCTACAGGATAGCTACTGGGGATAATTAGACAGTTGGATAAAAGGTCTAGAGCAGGGGGTACAGATTTAGGAATCCTCAACACGTTAATGACAATTGAAGCCACAGCTATAGGCGAGCCTGCCAAACAGGGTGTAGAGGGAGAAGAGAGGGCAGCTGGGAAAGGGCTCTGGGGACACTAGCAGTTAAGGGATGGGCCGAGGACGAGGGGGAGACTGCAGTGGAGATTGAGAAGGAACCGTCAGAGTGATAGGAGGAGAACCCAATGCCGGGTCCGGAAAGACCAGGTTTCTAGCAGAGGCATGGCCCTCCGTGTGGCAGAGAAGCCAGCACCCAGCAAGAGTGCCTGCAGGGCCTCGGGTTAAGCACAAGTGGGGCAGGGCGGACTTGACTGAGGGGTGGCAGCAGCAGGTGACACACAGCTCTCTGTGTGGAGGATCATTTATTAGGAGGGGGAAAGAGTTTTATTTTAAAGAAAAAGTTTAAAGATGAATATAACTGCCACACCTGTACTGCTGCCACTGTTTAATACATTTTGCACGAGAAGGACGTGCGGTCTAGACAGATATTCTGCTTAGGGGTCAAGGTGGGAGAGACTTGAACCCGGTTTGAAGGCTGACGAGAATAAGCCATGGACGAGGTAGATGCTGAGGAAGTTGGGGCGAGGGTGCTTGAGGGCAGAGGTCAAGGGCTCTGGGAAGAGGGTCAGGCACCTCTGCCCAACCCCCAGGTACTCTAAGAACCTATGAGTGAAAATACTACTACTGCTCCTGCTCCCGAGTTGCCCCCTCCCTGTTTTCCCCTTCTCCCTGAGAAGCTCCAGGTGGCCTTCAGAGAATAGTTGGGAGGTCTGGAGCTCCAGGTGGCTCCTGGGCTGTAAGATGGGAAGCCCCAGCTTATAGAGGAATCTGCTTCTTGGGTGGGGAGGGAAGTCAGGGCAGAAGTTAGGCCAGCACTACAGAATAAAACTTTTTGAGACCGAGGAAAAGTTATAGATCTGCACTATCCAATATAGTAACCACCAGCCTCATGTGGCTATTAAGCACATAAGTATGGCTAGTAGAACTAAAGAACTGAACATTAATTTTATTTCATTGTAATTGACTTAAACAGCCACATGTGGCTAGTGGCTACTTTATCGATCAGCCCAGCTTTAGAACTCCATCAAATTGCACTATCTGGGCAGAGCTGATAGAGAATGAAAGTTAATGAGGATTTCACAGAAAGATGTGTCAAAGAACAGAACCTCAAAAGAGGAAACATGTTCCTTTCCTCTTATAGAGTTTAAACAGGAAATACGCCTATTTCTCTAAAAAACATGAAGTGTGATAAGAACACTGAGAATAAAATAAGGATGTATATATAAATGAACAACAAACATTCAAAACAAAATCCCTTCATTTACTTCTAAAATCTTTAAATATCCTACACATAACGCTGACTTCTTATAAGGCTGTTTAGTTTCTTCTGTCAAGAATTAGATCTCACAAACTTACAAGAAGACCATGGGGGAAGGGGAAAAAATAGTTTCAGAGAAGGAGGCAAACCATAAGGGACTCTTAAATATAGAGAACAAACTGAAGGTTGATGGTGAGAAGAGGGGAGAAGGGAAAATGGGTGATGGGCATTGAGGAGGGTACTTGTTGGGATGAGCACTGGCTGTTGTATGTAAGTGATAAATCATGGGAATCTACTCCCGAAGCCAAGAGCACACTGTATACACTGTATGTTAGCTGACTTGACAATAAATTATATTTAAAAAATAAAAATAAAAAACATTCATAGAAAAAAAAAAAAAAGGAATTAGATCTCACATCTTGTTAGACCCAAATCCATCCAACCTTCTTTCCTTCCTTCCTCCCTCCCTTCCTTCCTCTCTCCCTCCCCTACTCTCTCCTTTTTTTAAAATCTTAGAATTCTTTTTTTTTAACTCTTTTAAAAAATGTTTATTGGGGCGCCTGGGTGGCTCAGTCGGTTAAGCGTCCGACTTCGGCTCAGGTCATGATCTCGCAGTCCGTGGTTTCAAGCCCCGCGTCGGGCTCTGTGCTGACAGCTCGGAGCCTGGAGCCTGTTTCAGATTCTGTGTCTCCCTCTTTCTCTGACCCTCCCCTGTTCATGCTCTCTCTCTCTCTGTCTCGAAAATAAATGAACATTAAAAAAAATTTTTTTTCTTAATGTTTATTTACTTTGACAGAGAAGGAGAGCAGGGGAGGGGCAGAGAGTGAGGGAGAGAGAAAATCCCAAGCAGGCTCTGTGCCATCAGCACAGAGCCCAATGCGGGGTTTGCACTCATGAACCATGAGATCATGACCTGAACCAAAATCAAGAGTCAGATGCTTAACCGACTGAGCCTCCAGACACCCCCATCACAAAACCAGTATTATAGTAACATAAGAGAAATGTTTAAAAAGAAATATATATATATAATCCTCCACCTCAACCCAACTGCTGTCATCCAATCATTACCTTACGAAGGCTCTGCAAGGGTCTGGTTCTCAGGACTGACTATGAGGGCCTGGGGAGGACAGGGTGGGTCAGGAGGGGTGTGTGTGTGCGTAGCCTTTGGTGGATGGAGAAGAGATGTCTAACAGGTAGCTTCTATAGGGAGTAATCTCCCCATATGCCTTTGTGGGTCGTTGGGAAAACATCTCTTGCTTGTCTTTGCAGTCACCTATATAAGAAGAACCTCGACGTGACCAAAATCCACAAGGGAAAACCTCAGCCACTTCTTAGAGTGGAGGACCATGATTTCTCCATGAGGCCCGCCTTTGGAGGTAGGACTGAGTCCCCAGGGGCTGCCTGCTGCCCTGTCCTGCTCTGTCCTGTTCCCTCAGGCACAACCCTCCCTTGGGGCCCCAGTTTTCCCACTCACAGTCAGATAAGCCCAAATCGGCTTCCGAAGTCTCTCATTTCCTCAAGGAGAGAAGAGTTGGAAGGAAATGAGCTAAGAAGGCTGTTGGCTGAAGTGTTGCTAATGGTTAAGATGTCTACAACCAGAGTGGACCTGCCTTACTGCTGCCAGCTTTCTTTTCCTAAAACATGAGCCAGCCTGGAGAGTCTGGACACAAAATGGCTCCCCTGGGTCAGCCACCATTCCCAGTGATTAGCTGGGAATTGGGGGTTTTGAGGGCCACCTGCCTTTCAATGCAACAACAACAAAATTTAACCCATGATGAGTCCCCTCATAAACTTGGCCCCTAAGGAGCTTTGCTGCTTTGCAGTCAGGGACGGGTGGCCAGGCTGGTGGCCATCCTTTCTTTCCAGGAATTGGAGAAATGCCACAGGAAGGCCAGGAAAGGAGCCATCTGCTCTCAACAGGCGGGGAGTGGGGTAAGAATAGCAGAATGTGCAAGGTGTGCCCCGCCAGCACCCTCTCCCCCTCCCCACTTGTGTACTTGGAAAACTGAGGTCTGGTGCATTTCAGCCAACAGGTACTGGCCAAGGCAGACCTGGGCAAGCTGGCTTCCCTTTCCCTTTATTTCCATTTCCAGATCTTCTCTTAGGGCCCTGGGGCTGTAGGGGTGACCTGAAGGCAAGTCACAGATCCTCTCTGAGCCTCTGTTTGCTGGTTTGCAAAATGGGAATTGTAATCCCTACATCTGGGGTTGTTGTCAGGATTAAAGGAGATAATGTATGTAAAGCCCTTGACACATAAGGATTCAAGTCCCTTTAGAAAAACCCAGCTGTCAGGTCTGCCTCTTGTGTGACTGTTATGGGATTAGACATTAATTCATCCCAGGGGCCTTTGCATTTTAAAAGGCCGCAAAGCCTCTCACTCAGTTCTCTGAGCTCTGACACCTGCAGAGCAGGAAGAGAAAAGTAGGAGGCAGATTATGGTCCCATGTGCCTTCTTCCTGCCCAGGAATGTTGTTCATCACTCGCTCAGGTCAGGAGGTTACCAGCTCCCCCAGGGCTCACCATGATAATGCCCACAAGGAATTCTATGAAAATAAAGTTTTCCTAAATAAGCCACTCTAAAATAGCTGTATCTGCTCCAAGAAGTCTAAGTGAGACATTCCTGTCACAAGGAAGATCCACCTTGCCTTTCTGGTAGAATGTCAGTTAAGTGGCTAGGACAATAAATACACAATGGCATTAATGACAGCACTTTGATACTGGTTTTTCTGCACCAGGCACCATTCTAATCAAGGTATGTACATACAGGATCTTATTTCAGTCCTCAGGACTGCTCTGTGATGTAGATACTATCATTTTTCCCAGATGGGGAAACTGAGGCCTAGAGAGGTGAACTCACTGGGTCAGGTCACACTCCTGCTGAGGTTAGGCCCTCCCTCCTGGCAAAGTGTCTTTTCTTGTACTTTCGACTTGTATGTCCCTCGATGCAGGGCTGACATACCCATCAGGCAGAGTAGGCATAGTGTTAAAGGATCACAATGATATTCTTAGGGACCCCTGAAAATATTTTAATGTATTTAAACACTTTTCTTCTTTTAATGTTTTGTTTTTGAGAGACAGAAAGAGAGCATGAGTGGGGGAGGGGCAGAGAGAGAGAGAGAGAGAGAGAGAGAGAGAGAGAGAGAGAGAACCCAAGCAGGCTCCAGGCTCCCATCTGTCAGCACAGAGCCTGACACGAGGCTCAAACCCACAAACCATGAGACCATGACCTGAGCCAAAGTCAGACGCTCACCCCACTGAGCTGCCCAGGTGCCCCTAATGACTCTTACCATCTGTAATCTCTGGGAGTATCTGAACAAGGGTTAGAACCAAGAAGCTTTCCCTACAGGTATTCCTGAGGGTCTCCATTCCATCCAGCACCTCATCCTTGGGCAGGGGACACTGCCCAGGTGGCAGGCAGGTCTCTGAGGAAGGAGACTGGCAGACATAGGTGACTCTGCAAGTAACAGACTCTGTGCAAGTAACTCCTTACTTGTTGGCAGCCCTGTGCCAGGAGCCTGGTAAGAAGCAGAGCCTGGGCCCAACCTGCCCTCCTGCTTGCCTCTCCTGACTCCCTCCCCGGCTTAGCACCCACGCACACTAAGCATGTCATTTGAACAAAGATGTTGTGAAGTTATGTCTTATTCCTGTCCTCTCTTCCTATTTTATTTCTCTAAGAGGGGCTTCCTGAGGATTGATGTTTAAAAGTAGTTGATAAAGAAGAATTTATCTGAGGCTAGATACCCCATGGTGACCTTTTCGGTCTGGAAAGAGAACAGATTAAAAATCTAGCAGCTTCCTAATAATCCCAGGGATCAGTTGAAACAAAAATACCTTGCCTAAGCTCCCAGCTGCCTGTTTCAGTAGTGCATCCTGGTTAGAGGAAACTCCAAAGACCTGGGGTGTCTCCTCCATTTGTTAGGAGATATGCTGCAATGCAGGTTTTTTTAATATTTAGTTTTTAAGAAATTGTGGTAAAATACATATAACATAAAATTGACTATGTTAACCATTTGTAACTGTACAGGTCAGTGGCATAGTTATCCAACCATCACCCCCACCCATCTCCAGAATGTTTTCATCTTCCCAAACTGAAACCCTGTCCCCATTAAAAAGTTGACTCCAGCTCTTTCCTTTTCCCCAGCCCCTGGCAACCACCATTCTACTTTCTGTCTCTAGGAATCTGACCACTCTCGGTACCTCGTGTAGGTGGAATCATACCGTTTTTGACTGGCTTTTGTGACTGGCTTATTTTGTTTGCTTTTATTTACTTATTTATTTTTGTTATAGCACAATTTGTGTATTTCAAGAAGACAAAAAGTTAGTATTGTGTACAGTATCTTAAGATAAATTGCCTTTGAATGGGAGCTTCCCTCCCAGTACTTTGAGGTCTACAAGGCACATCTAGAAAATTTACTTCTGTGGAAACTGAGGACTGCTTAAATTGAATGGCAGGGAGGGAGAGGGCCTGTGGTTTTTCTTTTTGATTAATTACTGTAACACTGTCCTTTGGGCGACTGAGGGAGTCTCATGTTTTCTTTAGACATCATTAGGCCCCAGAGCTCTTGCAGGACAACTTTGACGCCGTATGAATTCTGCCATCTTGCCAGCACTGATGAGAATGACAGTAGTGAGTTCTCACTCAAGTTTGTGCAGCTTTAAAAGAATGCAGTTGAGGAGGGAGTCATCATCAATCTGGCTTATTTCTTTTAACATAATGTCCTCAAGCTTCACCCATGTTGTAACATAGATCAGCATTCCCTTCCTTTTTAATAATATTCCACTGAATGCATAGATCACGTTTGGTTTATCCGTTCGTCTGTTAGTGGACATTGGGTTGTTTCCACCCTTCGGAAATTATGAATTATGCTTCCACGAACATAGGTGTACAGATACCTGTTTGAGATCCTGATTTTAATTCTTTGGGGGTATATTCAGAAGTGGAATTGCTGGATCATAGGGTAGTTCAGTTTAATTTTTTGAGGAACCTCCACACTTTCTTCTACAGCAGCTGTACTTTTTACATTGCCACTAGCACAATGTTGATATTTAATGCAAATTGTATACAGGGGAGGTATAGGAGGGATGGAGTGTCACCACCCTACGGTGGGTAGGAAAAGAAAAGCAGCTCAGGGGCTGAGGTGTGCTCTCCTTGCCCTGCCACATGCCGGCCTAGAATTCTGAGGAGTCTGAGAGTTCTGAAGTTGGACTTAACCTTCAGGATTGTCGTGAAGGTGCATTTATCAAAGAGGTAGGATAGGCTATCTGTAATTTTGCAGTATCTTTGCTTGATTTATAACCTTCAGATATACATATGGCATATGGGTCTCTGGTTGTGCTCTTACCTAGAGGTTGACCCGCAAATGTTGTTGCTGTCCATAGATGTCACCTCCTGGCACCTGGCACCAGGGAGGAGAGTGGGCCCAGAAGGGCAAACCTCGAGGTCAGCACTGGGTGGGTTGAGATTGAGTGACTCAGAGAGACCCGAAGACTGAACCCAGCCTTTGACCAGGGGCAGGTTGGGACACCATCTGGGCCAAAAGCACCTTCCCCACATCAGTTTCTAGAACAGAACGCTTCCTGTGTTAAATCCACACAGCAAAGGGATGAATTCAGCAGAGAAGGTATGCAGCATTGGCTCATATGTTTCCTTGAGGTAACTGCAAACCCAATGTGTCCAGCTTCACTTCATGAGCCTGCCAATTTTCTGTCAGCTTTTTCTTGGGCAACTCAGGCTGGAAGGTGTTGAGCCCAGCTTGGGTTTGCCCTCCTTCTCCTCCAAGTCAACCAGCTTGAATCAATTCACCCATTAAACTCTCACTCAGATCTGCCTCCTCCTTCCCCTCCCTCATCCCCTTACACCACCCATTCTCAATATGCTCTGGGGGGGTGAAAAAAGTCTCAGATGTTATAGTGGTTTGTGGCCCTCCAAAGCTCAGTCCTCCCTAACAAAGTCTTTTTCCTTAGTATTTTATTTAAATTAAAATTAATTAAAACCTTAAATTCCACTAGAATTTTCACTTTAGGGGGCAATAAAGGTGAGAAGTTTGGAAGCACTGCTTACGGCAACACAGTGGTTCCCACCCCACTCACGGTCAGGTTCACCTCCAGGAAACACCGCTTCCATGTGCTGCTCCCTCAGAAACTGCAGGCTCCCCATATTCTTCAAGAGGAAATGCAGCCCATGCTTCTCCCTGCTGGGTCCCAAGACCTCCACAGTCTTCTCCCTGCTACCCCTGACGAGGACTCTTCCCTGCTAGAACGCTTTCTGTCCCTGCACACCCATGCTTGTTTCTGCCTATGAGCATCTGTTCCCAACGCCCCTGCTCCATGCTGCCCTGCTTCATCCATCTATCCAGAACCCACTTTAACTCCTCTCCTCTAAAATGTGGCATCTGTCAGCTATTTTGAACTATATGACCTTCTGATTTGAAATAACTGCACAGATTCATTCTTTCCCTCACAAGACTGCCCCTCCACTTCAGGCACCAAACGCAAGTTGTCCCCAAGTCACCTGCACTTGTCTGACTTGGCTACAAAATCAGGAGTTCCCACACCCCCTCCGCAGGCTTGGTAGTTTGCTATAATGGCTCATAGAGCTCAGGGGAATACTTTACTATTGTTGGTTCATTATAAAGTAGATTATAAAAGACACAGACGATCAGCCAGATGAAGAGGTAGGCAGTATGAGAACTAGAGTCCTGAGCACGGGGGCCTCTGTCACATGGAGTTGGGGTATGCCATCTTCCCTGCATGTGGATGTGTTTGCTATCCTGGAAACTCACTAAACCCTGTTGTTTAGGGTTTTATAGAGGTTCCATTCCATAGGCATAATTGATGAAATCATTGGCTATTGGTGATTACCTCAGTCTCCAGTGCCCACCTCTCCCCAGAGGTTGGAGGGTGGGGCTGGAAATTCCAACACTCTAATCACAAGGTTGGTTCCCCTGATAAGCAGTCCCATCCTGAAGCTATGTAGGCATCCACCAAAAGTCTCCTCATTAGCATAAACTCAGAATGTTTGGTGGAGGTTTGTGATGAACAAAAAAGATGCTCTTCTCACCCCTATCATTCAGGAAATTACAGGGGTCTCAAGAGCTAGGAACCAGAGAAAAAGACCAAATATATATATTTCTTTTCATATCACAATATCACAATTTCTGTGTCACCTTGCAAGGTTACTGCCTACTTCTCTAGCTGCATTGTCTCTAATGCGATGCCTTCCTAAGGAACTTTCTAGGGTAATTCTGGTGCTTTTCACCTGGGATGATAATTTAGAACCACCCCCATAGAAGATGCCCTCTGTGTTTGGGGCACCCAGATGTATGAGTGCCCCCATGGCTCTCTAAGTGCTTTACTCTGTGGCCTCAACCTTAGCAGGGATTCAACCCTGGACTTCCAAGCCCCAGGAGTCTGGCCACCAAGGCTTCAACTGCTACTCATCTGGCCATCGTGAGACCCATGGAGCCAGCTTAAAGCAAGGTCATGGCTCTATTTGAATCTGAGGCCTCCTTTTGAGTGCTCCTTGGACCTCCCTGGCTCTGCCTCTCCACTTTGCCACGCTGGGTGGGCTAGTGCTTCCCGATTACATCTGAGGTTGGGGAGTCGAAGTGAGGGACACAGCTGACTCTCTGGGGTGGGGCTCCTGCAGCCTTTTTCCTGGGAGCAGCTGCCCTTGGAGGAAACTCCTCTGATCCTTCCCTTAGTGCTCGTGGCCTTTCCCTTCCGGAACACAAACCCTAACTTGCCACCCACTCTGTGCTCCTACTCACTCCTTCCCCTGAAATTAATCTTCCCTTCCTGGTCTCTCCCTCACACAGCCCCTTCTCTACAATCCTGCTTGGGGCAATCTCACTGCTTCCCTCACTTGACCCCACCTGAGCCCAAGTGACTAACAAGGTCACCATGCTCTGAAAGGATAGGATGCTGGGCCCGGTAACAAGTCTGTTTGGGGATGTTAAATTTAGGAAATTGTTAGATATCCAGTGGAGACCTCTTTCAATCTTTAACAACAATCAGGCTATTGGAGTTTGGGTCAGAGATAGGGCCCAGGAGGGTGAGGAGAGTCAGTCTTTCAGGGAAGAGTTGTTTGTGGGAGGGGCTTTGTTGCAGACACCGCAGAGGGAGGGGTTTCAACAAGGGGTGGGGCGTGGGGTGGTGGTCAGGAAGATTCCTCGACTTAGCAAGCATCAGGAGGGCGGGAGACAAGTAGGAGGTGGAGACAGCTAGTGGAGATGGGGTAGCAGAAGAGTTTGACAACAAGAGGAAAGTGGCCACCAGGGCATGGGAAATTGTAAAATCTCACTTCTGGAAGTCTCCTTAAAGGTCAGTCGTGCAGCGGTCCTCAAACTTGAGAATGGATCAGCATCACCGCAGTGCTTACGGAGACCCAGCCTCCCAGCCCCCACTACAGAGCCTCTGGCTCAGAACGCCTGTGGTAACACTTGAGAATTCTATTGGTAACAAGTGCCCGGTGAGGCTGATGTGGCTCATGAAGGAAGAGGCCCTGATTGAGTCCAGCCTAGATCCTAAAGTCCTAACACCAAAAATCCTGTTTTAACAAAATACCACAGATGGCTTAAAGAACAGAAATTTGTTTCTCACAGTTCTGGAGACTGGAAGTCTGAGATCAGGGTGCCGTGCGATGTGGTTCCTGATGAGCGTCCTCTTCCTGGTTTCCAGGTGCGGCCTTTTCACTGTGTCCTCACGAGGTTGAGGGAGAGAGAAGCAAACTCTCTGATCTCTTCTTACAAGGGCACTGCTCCTATTTGAGGAGATTCTACCCTCGTGTACTACTCACCTACCAAAGGCCCAGACCTCCTAACACCATCACGTGGGGAACTAGGCTTCAACATGTGAATCTGGGGACATGAGGGGACACAAACATTCAGTCCACAGCGGCCACTTCCTTCCGTGGGGTCTCTGCCAACTCAGCACCTGCATAGGCCTTTTGAACCTTTCTTAGTGATGAATAGCTGAGAGGTTTCCCAAAATTGTTAAGCACAGGACCTGCAGCAAAGGGCAAGGCTGCTCACAGGCAAACTTGTTTTCACAAAGAATAGGTGATCAAGGCTGTTTCCTTGGTGAGTCAGCAGTGGAAGGGGAACCCTGTACTTACTGAGGTGTTCCACGAACACGTTCTTCATCGTTTACACAGGGGCAGCTGTGCCTATTCCAGATTCTCCCTCGTCCACTAGGACACTCTCTTGGTCTCTACAAAAATATTTTCTTGAGGTAAGCATCGTGGTAGTGTTCTGTAGGTTCTTTAGCAAATTACCACAAATTTAGAGACTTAACACAGTTTCGGACACCTGGGAGGCTCAGCCAGTTAAGTATCTGACTTTGGCTCAGGTCATGGTTTTGCCGTTAGTGAGTTCGAGCCCTGCATCAGGCTCTGCGCTGACAGATTAGAGCCTGGAGCCTGTTTCAGATTCTGTGTCTCCCTCTCTCTCTGGCCCTCCCCCCACTCGTGTTCTGTCTCTGTCTCTCAAAAATAAATAAACATTAAAAAAAATTTTTAGGGGCACCTGGGTGGCTCAGTCGGTTGAGCGTCCAACTTTGGCTCAGGTCACGATCTCACGGTTCGTGGGTTAGAGCCCCACGTCTGGCTCTGTGCTGACAGCTCAGAGCTGAGAGCCTGCTTTGGATTCTGTCTCCCTCTCTCTCTCTGTCCCTCCCTGCCTGCACTCTGTCTCTGTCTCTCAAAAATAAACAAACATTAAAAAAATTAAAAAAAAATTTTTAAACCACACAGATTTATTATCTTATAGTTCTGTTGTTCAGAAGTCCTAAATGGGTCACACTTGGCTAAAATTAAGGCGTCAGCAGGGCTGTGCTCCTTCCTGGAGGTTTCAGAAAGAATCTGTTTTCTTGCCCTTTCTGACTTGGCTGCCCAGATTCCTTGGCTCCTGGCTTTTTTCTTCTGTCTTTAAAGCCAGCAACAGCTGGGTAAGTTCTTCAAACGTTGCATCACTCTGACCTCTTCTCTTTCTTCTACATTTAAGGACCCTTGTGACTACATTGGGCCCATCTGGATAATTAAGGCTGCTCTCCCTATTTTAAGGGCAGCTGAATAGCAACCTTAATTCTGTCTGGAACCTAAATTCCCCTTTGCCATGGTGCCTAACATTCACAAGTTCTGAGGATTAGGATATAAGCAACTCTGGGGGGCCTATCACAAATATATACAAGGCGAATCTTTACATGTGTAAACAATTATCCTTGAAAACACTACGCAGCTTCTCAGAAGTCTGCCTCATATCTCCTCCCAGCTGGTATCTCCCGAGGGTAACCATTATGCTGCCTTCTATCTCCATGAATTAGTTTTGCTCATTCTTGAGCTTCATATAGAGGGAATCATACAGTGTATGAAGTGACCATGTTCCTCTTGGAACAGTATGACCATTAGAGAGGTGGTTTTTTGTTTTAGTTTTTTTTTTTAATCATTTTAAGTGCCAGTCTGTCTTTCCGAGGCTTCTATACATAGGACCTTGCCTGACACAATAATGCTGCCATTCAGAAAATATCTCTTCCATGTGAAAACCATTCAAGTCATTGAAGACTGTCCAATGTTTTTAAATTTTGCAAGATCAATATCCCATGTCCTCCGATAGCTCCTGACATGGTGTCATCGCAAAGTGCTCCCTACCCCCACCCACTTCAATAATGAGGTGCTATTCTATGCTATTCACAGGGGTATTCCTGGTTCCAGATGCAATCCTCCCTCAGATGTGATTGGGTCACACAGAGCCAGGGAATCAACCTTCTGTTGCTCCAGATGTCTATGAAAACCTTTTGCGTGTCCTTCCAAATTCTTTTATGCATATGCGAGTAAATATGCACATGGTCTCTCCCCACCCCATCTTTTGGACAATTGTTAGTTGCTCTACATACTCTTCTGCACTTGATTTTTCTTTCTGACTCAGCAATATATTTTGGGAATCTCTCCCTATTAGTTCACAAAGAACTTCTTCATCTTTTTAATGGTTACTTATTATTTCATGGTATGGATCTACCATACTTCATTTGATCAATGTCTTATTGAAAAATATGTGAGTTGTTTCCAGAATTTCACTATCACAAATCGTATGTACAAATGTCATTTTGTAATTTTGGCAATCACGGGATTATCTAAATAGATACAGAAAAGCTCTTGATAAAGAAGAACACCTGTTGATGCTAAGAATTCTTAGCAAACTAAGATCTGACAACAGATGAGAAGAAATAAAATCCAGTAGAAAAACAGATGACAAGCAATTCATAGAAGATGAAATTCTGAAGCTACAAGTGTTTAAAGGTGCTCAAACATATTGGTGATTGGAGAAATAGAAATTAAAACAACACTGAGAAAGAATTTTATACCCATCAGATTGGCAAACCTTAGAAAGTTGGATCATGACAAGTGTTGGCAGCCACTGGGCATAAGAGAACCCTCCTTTGTTGTCAGTGAGTGTGACCATGCTGTGTAACACACTGGTCAGCTTTCTACCACAGTCACTCAAGAGACTGGCAGCCTGAGACAAGGACACGGAGCCTCTGTAAGACAAGGGGGATACGGGGTTTATTATAGGACCAGCACAGACTTTAGATCCGGACACAGAAGTCACCAGGTGGGAGAGTTTTGCTACTGGAGGCCAAAGGCAGGACCACAGATTTACCAAAAGACCCATGGAGTCTGTTGCATCTCGGCAAACACCAGTCCAGGCAGGGGTTGATTGGGCCAAGCACTTCATGGCAGAGGCCAGCCAGCATGGACGCAAGGGCCCTTTTCTCCTCCATGATGCAAGGTCAACTAAGGTGAGAAGAAATTAGAAACAGGACTAGATTGAGCTGCTGTTAGTTGGTAATTGAAAATTTTTCACACTTTGACACATGATCTTTTTTGCGAGAAAGGTCGAAAAGCTGCCTTTTTTCCCCCCACATTTGAGAAGTGTGAGTTAATTATCCACCTTGCTCCCCTGTACCCCCTGACACTGTACACGCAACCTGAAATGTCCTTCTTCCCTTCGCTACCTGTTAGAAGTAACAAAGCCCAGCCCAAACGCTGTCCCTATGGTGACACTCTCTTCAGTGCCTCAGAATTAATCAAAAGCTGTCTCTTTTGTGAAATTTTCTACAGTGTCTTTGGTTAGAATTAATTGAGCTTTGCTCCTATTATCACAGAGCTCATTGTCCCTCTTAGTGGATTTCAGTCTCCTGGAGGAAGGAACCGTGTCTTCTTGATCTCCACATTCCCAGCTGTGTGGTCTGGGAGACACGGACAGTGTGGGTTGGAATGAATGAACCAGTCAGTCAGGGAAGGTAAGGTGAACCAGGAAACACTGCACACTGGAAGGTCTTATTGAGAGTCAGCTGCAATGCTGATCTCTGAAAGACTGTGACACCTAAAATACCAAAGTAACGGGGCACCTGGGTGGCTCAGTTGGTTAAGCATCTGACTTTGGCTCAGGTCATGATCTCACAGTTTGTGAGTTCGAGCCCCATGTCAGGCTCTGTGCTGACAACTCAGAGCCTGGAGCCTGCTTCCAATTCTGTGTCTCCCCTCTCTCTCCCCCTCCCCCGTTTACACTGTCTCCCTCTCAAAAATAAATAAACAAAAAAAGTTTAAAAAGAATAAGATAAAATACTATAGTAAGAAGAATCCTGAAGTGACCAGCACTAAGGTCTTGTTTATTTGTTTGTTTGTTTCAATTAATTTTACTACAAGCCTGAGATTTCATTATAAAAAGAGGCTTTGAAAAGACTTTGAATAGACAGTATCTTTGAAAAGATACTGCCAGATGACAGAAGACAGACATTTCTCCAAAGAAGACATCCGGATGGCCTGCAGACACATGGAAACATACTCAACGTCACTCATCCTCAGGGAAATGCAAATCAAAACCACAATGAGATACTACCTCACACCTGTTAGAATGACTAAAATCAAAACCAGAAGAAACAACAGGTGTTGTTGAGGATGTGGGGAAAAAGGAACCCTTAGGCACAGTTGGTGGGAATGTAAACTGTGGAAAATACTACAGAGGTTCTTCAAAAAATTAAAAATAGAACTACCATATGATCCAGTAATTCCAGTATTAGGTGTTTACCCAAAGAAAGTGAAAATACTAATTCAAAAAGATAAATGTACCCCTATGTTTACTGCAGCATTATTTACAATAACCAAATTATGGAAGCAGCCCAAATGTCCGTCAATAGAGGAATGGATAAAGAAGTGGTGTGTGTGTGTGTGTGTGTGTGTGTGTGTGTGTGTGTGTGTGTGTGTATGTATGTAGTGGAATATTATTCAGCCATAAAAAAGAACGAAATTTTGCCAATTACAACAACATGGATGGAACTAGAGAGTATAATGCTAAGTGAAATAAATCAGTCAGAGAAAGACAAATACCATATGCTTTCACTCAGATATGGAATTAAAAAAACAAATGGAAAAAGGAGACAAAAAAACCCCAGACTCTTAACTATAGAGAACAAAGAGATGGTTACCAGAGGGGAGGTGAGTGGGGGATGGGTGAAATAGGTGAAGGGGATTAAGAGTACACGTATCATGATGAGCATTGAGTCATGTACGGAAGTGTGGAATCACTATATTGTACACCTGAAACTAATATTACATTGTATGTTAACTACACTGGAATTAAAAAATTAATTAATTTAAAAAAGATACTGCCACATGAGCCGGATTAATTCAATGACCACAGTATTTCTTTGGACAAACCCTTGACGTGTCTTTTCCCTCCCTTTAATGTGGCAAGTTTTAACTCCTTAGTACCTGGGAGCATGCGTTGCTAATAACTGACAGCCCTTCTTCAAGTGTGGCCCACAGAGATTTTTCTGTTGTTGGGTTTCCCCATTTTGTCCTGTGGCACAGTCTGGAGCAGTTTATTTCTGCTCACACTGCTGAAGGTGAGTGAAGCCACGCTTCACCTATGGCTAGGGCTGGGTGATAGTCCAGGACCCGAGTTTGGCTGTTTGGAGTCCAGGGTCAGTGGGCAGTGACACTGGTGTGGCAGGCAGAACACCATGGGTACCTGCGATTTCCTTGCAGAATTGGGTCTACAGTGTGGCCCCTCAGTGACTAGAAACCGGGGCTAAGAGGTTGGCAGTCATTCCTTCCCCCAACGTGTATTAAGCCCTCCTCAGGCCAGGCTCTCTGTTCTGTGAATGCTGAGGGAAATACAATGAGTAAGTTTCAGGCTCTACCCTCTGGGTAAATGAGATAGGCCACAATAATAATGGCAATGATCATATAACTAATTATAGAACATCTTATATGCCAAACCCTTACATGGGCTTTCCATGGATTAACACATTCAATCCTCATGACAACTGTATGAAGCTGGTATATAATTACACCTATTTACAGATAAGGAAACCGAGGCACGGAGAAATTATGTATGCCCAAGGTCACACTGCTGGTGGATGATGGGACCAAAATCCAACTCCTGGCTACCACAGTAGGTTTATTTTTTGACTCTTTTGAATCACAGAGTCCTTTGAAAATCTGTTTGTTTCCCTGAATAATGATAATCTCTGTTACATGGGCGTGCATGCACACACACACACGCATGCTTACTTTTTATGTAATTCCAGAAGGTTTGCAGAAGGCTTGCCCCTGTCCCTAGGGGCTCCATGAGCTCAGGATAACTACCCCTGCCTGCCTTGCACAGATGATCTCCACATGAGGGCATTGGTGGAGAGTGACAAATCACAGACATGACAAAGCAGTCAGGGGCAGCTGGAAGGTGGCATGAAGGGTACCGAGGGAGGACTGAGGAGGGAATGCAAGGCCAGGTGGGGCACCAGAGGAACAGAGAAATGGCCCTCGATCCTCTCCGGAGCCTGTTCTCTCTTCTGGTCCCCATGAGGGCAAGGTGGCTTTCTCGGGCTTGTCTTCCACTTTCTGATTTTGATCATTCATTCCTATAGCAGAGGCTCCTCCACCCACTGACAAACCAGTTAGGGAAGATAGGAGTGGGGGGACTCAGGGACCTGCCTCCTTAATCCGGGTTGGCAAATGACCTCTCTCTTCTCCACCTGTGGGACCACAGAACCTGCAACATCCTCCCTTCCTCTTCTTCCTTCTACACTTTCAGAGGAACCTCATGCCATTGACTTCAGGTCTTGTTATCTATTAATATGATCACTGCCCCAACCAACTCTAATGTGTGGGGGTGAGGGTGCAGAGTTTGGAGGCTGGCAAAGCAGAAAGACAACCCTCCTCCCCAGTGGTTGATGGGGGGGGTGGATGAGTGTTCTGGTAGGAAAAGAACAGGACACGGTGGGGTCCGGCAACCTCAATTAGGGGGTTGGGGAAATCCTTCTAGAAGAAAGGTGGGGTTTAAGTTGAGACTCTGATCAACTTGACTAGATTGAGTAGTAATACCTCATTGTGTTTCAAATGGATTTATGTCTATTTTGTGTGTCTGTGATTTATTTCCTCTTTTTTGAAATGTTTGTTTGAAGTCTCGGCTGTTTTTGTATTGGGTTGTCTGACTTTTTCTTAATGGGACTCTTAAGAATTATTTATATATTCTGCATGCGAGCTTTTTGCCAGTGGTGGTTTTTGATAAATAGGAGTTCTTGATTTCTTCAGTGAAAAATTTTTTATTGGATTGTAACATATATACAGAAAAGTACACAGATCATAAGCGTACAGCTTAGCGAATTATCTAAAAGTGAACATTTTCTTGTAATGAGCATCTAGATCAAGAAACAGTATTTCCAGAAGTCTCCTCTCCCTATAATTATCCTTCCACCATGGGCAACCATTATCCTGACTTCTAATGCCAAATATTCGTTTTGCCAGATAATCTTAATTTCAGTGTAAATCTATTGATCTTTTCTTATGGTTAGTGTTTTTGTGTCTCGATAAGTATATTGCTATCCTGAGATAAGAATATATTCCCCTTGATTACCTTCTGGAGCTTTGTTGTTTTGCTTTTCACATCTGGATCTATAATCCACTTGGAGTTATTTTGCATATTGCCTGATTTGCATATGTATTTCCAATTGTCCCTTGCATTGGTTATTAAAGAAATATTCCTTCTCCAATCACCTGCAGTGATATCTTTATAATAAATTAATGTTCTCAGGCGCCTGTGTGGCTCAGTCAGTTGAGCGTGCAGTTCTTGATTTCGGCTCAGATCATGATCTCATGGTCGTGGGACTGAGCCCTGTTTCAGACTCTGCACTGAGTGTGGAGCCTGCTTGAGATTCTCTCTCTCTCCCTCTGCCTCTCTCCCCCACTTGCGCTCCTTTCTCTCTCTCTCAAAAACAAAAATAATAAGTCAATGTCCTCAAATGTGTATTTCTACTTCTGGATTCTCCATTCTGTTCCATTTTGTCAATTGGTTCATTTTTATGCCAGTTCTTTACTTCCTCTTTACTGTGGTTCTGTAATAAATCAGGATACCTGCTGAAGCACATCCTCCCACCCTGTTTTTCTTCAAGAAAGGCTGCTTTGAATTTACTGATAAGCATTTTGTCAAGTTCCATAAGAAAATCTAATGAGATCTAGATTAGAATTGCATTGAGTCTGTAGATCAATATGGGATAATTAATATTTTTGCAATATTGAACCTTCCAACCCAGGACCATGATCTATTTTTCCATGTACTTATGTCTTTTAATTTCTCTCTATTATATCTCATTGTCTACTTCATAGAGGACATTCAGATATTTTGCTAGATTTTTCTCTAGGTACTTATTCCTAGGTATTTTTGATGCAATTGTTAAAGGCACTTTTGCAAATTTCCTTTTCTAACTTTGACTTTTGTATATTGACTCTGTATTCAACATCCTTATTAAAGACTCTTATTAATTCTAATAACTTATCTGCTAATTTAAAAAATTGTATGTCCAATCTTATACAAATAATGGCACTTTTGTTTCTTTTTTTTTCCCAGTCCTCATAACTTTTTCTCATTTCTTGCCTTATTGTGTTGTCTAGTCCTTTGCATACAATATTGAATAGAAGTGGCATTTATATTCTCATCCCATTCTCAATATTAAAGGAAAACTTACAACACTTTGCCATTAAATATGATATTTATTGTAGCTATTTTTTGGTAGTTATCTCTTTTCAGATTCAGGAAGTTCCCTTCTATTCCTATGCTTTAAAAAATCATAAATGGGCACTGACTTTGGCAAAGGCTTTTTCTGTTAATATGAAGGATTATACTGATTGATTCTATTTTTGTAGTTTACAGTTTTAAGAAGAATTTCCAAATCTTAATTTTTTAATCTATTTCACTTAGTATACTAAGATATTTTTTTATTTGTATTTTTTTAGAGTTTATTTATTTTTAAGAGAGAGAGAGAGGGAGAGAGAGAGAGAGAGTGAGGGAGGGACGGGGAGAGAGAGGGAGACACAGAATCTGAAGCAGACTCCGGGCTCTGAGCTGTCAGCATAGAGCCTGATGCAGGGCTTGAACTCAGGAATGGCAAGGTCATGACCTAGGCCAAAGTTGGATGTTTAAACAACTGAGCCACCCAGGTGCTCCCACACTAAGATATTTTAAAGTTGATGCGATTTCAATATCTAAAGCCCCTTGTTCCTATTCTCTATTTTTTTCTGCTGGTTATTGTGTATGTCTTATTGTGTGCCTGGTTGTTTTTATTATGAACTATATATTATATTTATGATATTTTAAATAGATATAATTGAAGATAACACCTGGGATGGTGTTATCTTCCTCCAGAGTGGATTTCTGTTTATTTATACCAGATGCCTGGCAGCACGAATACTCCGTGCTGCCTGAGGCCACTACCACTCCAGATAACTGCAACCTACTGACAGAGTAGGGACTGATGTGATTTGAAGCTGAGCTACATATCCCGCAAGGGCCTATCTACCTTCACTGCTAAGGTATACTTTTGGGGATCCTAAAGTGGAGCAGCCTGCTTGGTGGGCCCTGGATTCTAATCCCAGCCCCAAAGCTTCCTGAAACCATCAAAAGCATCCTTCAGCTTCTCAGTTGCCTTCCTCAGCTAGCAGATGCCCCCAGGAGAAGTGGATCCAAACATTGAACATCCCTCCTTGGGACTCTGGTTCCCTCTCACATCCTCATCTAGGTTTATTTTGTTAGTATCAAAGTCGTCAGAAATAAATTTTTATATTTGGTCCAGCTTTTTAGTTTTCAGTAGAAATGTTAGTGTGAATTATTTAGCTTGCTAGTATTCAACGTTGGAAGACTTTGATTGATTTTCCAGTGTGAAAACAACCTTGCATTCCTGGAATAAACCTGATGTAGAAGTGATTTATCTTTTTTTGTTTTTCTTTTTTTTTTAATATATAGCTGGATGTGATCTGTTACTATATTGTTTAGGAGCTTTGATTCTATGTTCACGAGTGACACTGACTGGTAATTTTGCTATCTAGTGCAGTCCTTGTTCTGACTTCATAAAATAACTTGACATCTTTTCACATGGATTTTGATTTTCTAAATATTCTTTTTATATTTTCTGGAAGAGTTTATGTAAGATTGGTGCTCCTTCCTCCTAAAACTTTGCTAGAATTTGCTGGTGAAGGCATCTGGACCTATCATTTTCTTTGTGGGAAAATTTAAAGACTCCGTTTTTAAAATAGTTAAAGGACTTTTCAGGTTTTTGTATTTCTCTTTTTATCAGTGTTGGTCGGTATATTGTATGTGCTTGGGGATTAGATAATTTCATCTAAATTTTATTTATTTATTTATTTATTTATTTATTTATTTATTTATTTAATGTTAGTTAGTTACCTGTCTGTCTGTTTTTGGAGGGAGGAAGGGCAGAGGGAGATGGGGAGAGAGAATCTTAAGCAGGCTCCTTGTCCAGCTTGGAGCTTGATGCAATGCAGGGCTCAATCTCATGACCATGAGATCATGACCTGAGCTAAAATCAAGAGTCAAGAGTCGGACACTTAACTGACTGGGCCTCCCAGGAGTCCCTCATCTAAATTTTAAAAGTTATTGGCAAAAAGTTGCTCAGAATAACTTCCTTAATTTTTTTCATGTGTGTGGCGTATACAATGATGCCTTTTTCGTTCCTGATAGTGGCTATTTTTGCTTTCCTTTTTGCAAGACCAATCTTTTTAGAATTTTATCAGTTTTACCAGTCCTTTCAAAGAATCAATATTTGGCTTTTAACAGTATCCTTTCAATTGTGTGTTTGTTTTCTATTTCAATACTTCCTGTTTTTACTTTTATTATTTCCTTTTATCTACTTAAATTGCTTTTCTTTTCCTAAGTTTTAAAGATGGATGCTTAAAAAAAATAAATAAATAAAGATGGATGCTTAGCTCATTGAATTTAAGCATTTCTTCTTTTCTGAGATGGTAGTTAAAGTTATGCATTTTCCTGTAAAAAACACTTACCTTGCATTCCATGAGTTTTGATGTGTAGTACTTTTTAATCATTTTGTTAAAATTTTCATTATGATGTCTGCACTGACCCATCAGTTTTTCCAGAAGTATATTGCTTAATTTTCAAATGTATGGAGATCTCCTAGCTATATTTTTGTTATTAATTTCTAGCGTTCATTGAGTTCATAGTTTATATAAATTCTAACCCTTTAAAAGTTGTCAGCATTGCTCTTTGGCACTGTATATAGTAAATTTTTGTAAGTGTTCACTGAGTGCTTCAAATTAATGTTTATTAATATAGTTTTTGCATTCATTGTCCTATATATGCCCATTATGCCAAGTTTGTTAAATGTTTTAATCTTATGTGCTCTTACTGGGATGTTTTTGGTCTACCTGTTTTATAAATTCTGAGAGAGATGTATTAAAATCTCCCACTATAAATGTAAATTTTTCTGTTTCTCCTTCAATTATGTCTACTTTTGTTTTTGCATTCTGAAGTTATATCAGTAAATGCACACAAATTTATATGTATATTTTGTTGGTGAATTGAGTCATTTATTATTACTAAATGCGCCTCTTTATTTATCTCTTTGTCTACTTTATTGATATAATATAGCTACACTCATTTTCTTTTGGTTAGTATTTGAATGTTTTATCTTTTGCATTTCATGTTCTACTTTTCTGTATCTTATATTTTCAGTGTGTCTCTTTAAATAGCATAAAGTTGGGTTTTGTTTCTTGATCCCATCTGAAAAACTTTAGCATTTCTGAATTATAAAGTTGGACAATGTTTGTTTGTTCAATGGAGCATTTAGTCCATTTTTATTTATGAATAATTTAGACGTTGGCTTTAAAACTATCATCCTACTATGTCTTTTTTATTGTCCAACCAATTCTATGTTCTTTCTTTTTTCTTTCTGTTTTTTTGTGGATTGATTACTTTTGGTTATTCCTATTTTGGCTTTCCTATTTTAGTTTTGAACATGCGTACTCTTACTATTTGTCAGTGGCTTCCCAGAAAACAACAGGAACTCTTGGCTTATCATACTAGTATGTTAATTAGCTACTTTTACTGTTCTCCCAGACAATGCAAAGACCTCATCACTTTTACTCCATTTATTCCTTTTCTCACTTAAATGTTATTTTTGCTTGCATTTCTGTTTAGCTTTTTCATTTCCGCAATACGTTATTAATATTGTCTTATGGGGCACCTGGGTGGCTCAGTTGGTTAAACATTCAGTTTCGGCTCAGGTCATGATCTCAAGGTTTGTTAGTTCAGGCCCTGCCTTGGGCTCTGTGATGACAGCTCAGAGCCTGGAGTCTGCTTCGAATTCTACGTCTCCCTCTCTCTCTGTCCCTCCCTCGTTCATGCTCTGTCTGTCTCTCTCTCAAAAATAAATAAACATTAAAAATTTTTTAAATAAAATTCAAAGTAAAATAAAGTATTGTCTTACATAGTCAGTGTTTACTTAGAATTGTGCATATGTTTACCATTTTTGTTGTTCTTTATTCATTTTTGCATCCCCAGCTTTCCCTCTGGGATCAAATTCCTTCAGCTTGAAAAACCTCTTCATTTAGGGCAGGACACATGTTGGCAAATTCTCTGTTTTAGTTTGTCTGAAAATTCTGTCTCATATTTATTCTTGGAGTCAGTGGGGAAGAAATGACATATATTTTAATTTCAAAAATGGATAAATTCCTAAGTGTGCTTTTTAGGACCATGTGAGGAGAAATGATAGGAAGGCTAAGAACCGAGAAAATGCTTGACTACACAGGTATCTCCCTTATACTGCCTTGCATTTGTCACCTCATTGGCTATACTGCATGAAATCCCACTGGTGACTTCTATTTAGCTTACCAGATCCCTCTCTTAAAGCAGCAAAATCCGTAGCAGTGTGAAGAGGCCAAAGCATGAATGCCTACTTAGTTTAACTAGGCTTTTCTGTCTCTTTATGGGACCCAGGCTTACTCAAAACATAAAATTGTTCACGGAAGGAGGAGAAAATCCAGTAATTTGGAAGAATTCTCCCAAAATCATGTTAGGAAGGGTCACAAAATAGACAGTTCAGGAGAGCCTGGAAACATTAGCCCTACTAGTGCACGTCAAAGGCAAAGGTCAACTCCATTGCACTCAGACCAAGGAGGGCAGAGCTGTTGGTTCTGTTCAAACTTGAGATGTGAGTCCCTAGGAATATAGCTTTAGAGCCTCCTGAACACACAGATTGTTTACCTCCAATGACCCAGGTCTCCTGAGAACTTGTCCTGCACTCCCACGTGGGCAGTACCTCCGGAGCGCTGACGTCATCCTCACAGGCATTATCACATTTCTCTTAGGGCAGCTGTGGAGAGCAGGGCAGGCCCTGAGAACAGAGAGACACAGTAACAGGCTCCAAGCAAGCTGATATATTTTATCTTGAAAATGTCCTTTGCCAAAACCAGCTCCTATTCATACACCGTGCCCATTATCTGAAAACCGGGCCACTGGGAAGTAGGTTCAAAGAGGGCGATGGCTATATTGTTTCTTTCCTTTGGCTCTTGGAATGACCTGATGTTGCAGATCCCATGGCACCTTAGTTAGAGAAAGGGAGAGGGGGAAAGGAGAGCCGGTCAAGTACAGCACACATCCATGAGAGGCAGTGGTGCCAGGGTTAAGAGCTCAGACTCTGGTCTGTTTTAACATTTCTGGCAACAAAGGTTCCAAAGGATGAAGGAATTAACCAGCCCTACTTCCCCGATGGCAATGCTGGGGGCACATAGCCCCACGAAAGGGAGCAGGGTCTGGGTACTAGGAGAGGACCCTGGCCAGGCAGCCCGCAGACTCTCCCTCATGTTGCAAGCCCCCTGGGGGAGAAAGGCAGACCAGTCAGACCTAGGAGGGAGCCTCCTCCCCACACTGAACATTGCACTCTGGCACCTTCAAAGCACCCTGGGAGCCTAGAATAAAAAGAGAACACAGCTGTTAGAGCAGGGACGTCTCACGGGCCCTGACCTAAGCTCTCAGTTGAAAAATAAGAGAAAATAAAAAGATCAGCTTACCCCCTGATTTATCCGAGAGGGAAAAAGTAAAAATAAAAAATAAAGCATTGTATTCATTTACTTTCATGTTTCAGAACATAGGAAATACCGATTAAATTCCACTAGTAATAAATAAAATTCTTCCATTCTATTAGACTCGGTCAAAAAACGAATCTTCAATGGTGGGATTGCAAGTATTAGCAGGTGTACGGGGGACATTTGAGGGAGTTGGTGAGCCCATCCAATGCTCTAGGCTACCTCCATGAGGACCCTTGGCCCCCCAGTTTGGGCTAGAACTGAGGATTGAGCCTTCTGGTTCCTACTCCATGTCAGAGTCTCCCATCCTTTTTCCCAGCCTATGACCAAAGTCTTGGTGCCTTCTAGACCTTCCAGACCCTCTGGTCCCTCCCAGACCTTAGGTCTCTTCCTAAGACCCAGACTCCTCCAGCCACCCTAAGGTTCTCCCTGCTCAGACCACAGTGGGTCAGCGTGCCCTCGTCCTGCACCCCCTGGCCAGGGTTCAAGGCTCTAGGTGCCACCGGGCTGGCCTCATGCCCTCTGTCCACCTGCCACCTGACTCTCAGAGATGTTTTTTTTGTCCATAACTATAATAGCATGTGTTAATATGCTTGATAAACACAGATTTTTGGCTTTCTCCATTCTAGATTTAAAAAATAGATTAAAATCTGGGGCGCCTGGGTGGCTCAGTCGGTTAAGCATCCGACTTCAGCTCAGGTCGTGATCTCACGGTTTGTGAGCTCGAACCCTGCATCGGGCTCTGCCCCTGGAGCCTGCTTCAGATTCTGTGTCTCCTTCTCTCTCTGCCCCTTCCCCACTCATGCTCTCTCTCTCTCTCTCTCTCTCTCTCTCTCTCTCTCAAAAATAAACAAATGTAAAAAAAGTTTTTTAAAAATCTTAAAATCTAAGAAACATTTTATGGAAATATAACATACACACACAAAGTACACAGATTAAAGTGGGCAACCCACTAAGTTGTCACAAAGTGAGTGTAACCATCATCCAGCCCAAGACATAGAACAGGAAGCCACAGATAAACCCACCGCTAAACATGGTTTTGGAAATCTTGCCACAGGCCAGGTGGAATTGAGTGTCAAGCCCCTGTGCTATGTATTCTCCTACTTCTCATCTGACACGACCTGAAAGGTTTTAAAAATCTTGTACAGTTATGTCTTTTGCAGTGATCTGACAGAGATCTTGTCTCACAGCAGACTGAAGATTTCGAGAGGGCAGGATCCCAGGTATCTGTTAGGTCCTCTGTAGGTAGAGTTTGAATAATCGAACAAATCTAGCCCTGGGCATGCAAGTGTCCCAAGCCCAAATCAGAGGCCATTAGGCATTATCTGTCCTCTGTAGATGTCACAGGAGGACAATTGACCAGGGTCCCTACTCAGGCACTAGAGCATTATTCCCTTGACCCTACAGAGATAACCCTGGGATGTAGAAAGTAGTAATCCAGTTCATCAATTCATGCAACAAGCATGGGTTAAACATTCTCTTTGGCCCAGGAAAGGCAACATAGGGCAGACACAGTCCCTGCCCTCAGGAAGAAAGCTGAGGCACCCAACATGTCAGGAAGTAGCAAGAAAAAAACCCTCATAGAATTCGAGCCACTGCCTCACCCCTTCTCCAGTCAGGCTACCCCCAGGAAGGGGGTTGGGGTTGGTGACCCAGTCGTAGATAGAAATGTACCTTCACCAGATGTCTTTGCTCTTCTGCAGGCCCTGCTATCCCGGTGGGTGTGGACGTGCAGGTGGAGAGCCTGGATAGCATCTCGGAAGTGGACATGGTACTCAGGGCCCTTGGTGGGGCAGCCTCTGGTGCGGAGTCCTGGGGTTAAGGTTCTGTGAGCACCCGTGGCTGGTGGGGCTGCATGGGTGCAGGCTGTCCCCTGGTTGGTGGAGCAGGGGCCGCAGGAAATAAAACGGGGACTCACTCAGTTGGCTCAAGTGCACTGAAGCCTAGAGCAGAGATTCTCAACTTGATGGGTAAAAGTAACTTGGGGAGTTGGTTAAATGCACATTCCTGGACCCCACCCTAGACTTCCTGAACGAGAGTTTCTGGGAGTGGGACCCAGCACGTTATATTTTGAACACACTCCTCAAGTGATGTGACTGGTGAGATGAACCACACGTGGAGGAGCACGGGAGGTGGACATTTTCAGACAGAAATTCTGCAGTTTCTGCTCTCCAGTGCCTGCCTTGAGCGTCGCTCCCCTATGCATTCCTTGGCAGGGTCCACCGAGGCCAGGTGGTAAGGGAGGGCTCTTTGGAGAAGCCTCGTTTCAGCTAAGACTTGAAGGGTAAGAAGTAGACAGTGAGGGGAGCGCCAGAGCAAGAGCAGGAAAAAGGCCCCTGAGGCAGAAGAAACAGGTTTACAAACATAAACTAAAACAGTGCAGCACAAAAGGAGGAAGAGGTGGGAGTAGAGGACTGGGCAGGTAGGGTGCTCCCTTCCAGCCTAAGATGTATAGGTGTGCTGCAGGACAGCCAGAAGATGTATAGGTGTGCTGGTAAAGTAGAAGTTTGTGGGCACTATGCTCTGAGACCACCACCACTAGGTGTCTTTCCATCCTTGCTCCCAGAAGAGGGTGTTGGGGGGCACTTATTTACTTATTTGCACTTATAACTTAGCACTCGCATCTTCTGGCTGCGGCAGAAGGGTCAGAGTCTTGGTCTAGGCATCAACTATGCAGGCAAGGAGACACTGTTTGGCAGAATGAGCTTTGAGGATGAAATTATAGCAGATATGCAGCTGTCCAACCCTTCATCCATTCATTCCTATGCCCCCCATTTTTCCATCCCACAAATATCTATTGAGCGCCTACTATGTGCCCTGCCAGGCACTGAGTTAGGGCTTAGGGATTCAATGGTGGGCAGGACACACTTCTGCCTTCAAAGATTCTACAAGACCAATGATAGAAACTCTCTTAAACGGTTTCTATCATTGACTGTACAGGTTTCTCCAAGTGTGCGCTAACTTGAAACTGAATGCTTAGCCAATAGGTAAGGAGCCCTGTGTGCACAAGTTGAGGTGAGAGAGAGAAGGACTTTGGGGAAATCCCGCCCTGCTGGCCCCCATGCCAGGCTGTCTGCCTTACAGCTGCGGGTTTCATTTTCAAAGCCTGAAGGATAGGCTGCTCAATTTCCTGGGCTCCAACCTCATGATGCACTATGAACCATTCTCTTCCTACCATTTCCTAGCAGCACCATTGTTGCGGCCACTGTCCTACAGGGCTGCAGAACTGTCACCTCCAACTCTGGAAGCTGAGTCTGAGGTGTCTGTTACATTGGTTGATGATGAGTTGGCTGTAAGAAAGGAACGTTTCTGGGGCGCCTGGGTGGCTCAGTCGGTTGAGTGTCCAACTTCGGCTCAGGTCATGATCTCACGATTCATGGGTTCAAGCCCCGTGTCAGGATCTGTACTAACAGCTCAGAGCCTGAAGCCTGCTTCAGAGTCTATGTCTCCTTCTCTCTCTCCGCCTCCCCTGCTCATGCTCTGTCTGCTTCTGTCTCTCAACAATAAATAAATGTTAAAAAAATAAATAAAAAGAAATAAAAAGAAAGGAAGCTTTCTAAGCATTTCTGTTTGGTGTCATCTTGGGCTCCCATAGGACTTCACCATGACCCTGTACCTGCGGCATTACTGGAAGGATGAGAGGCTGGCTTTTCCCAGCACCAACAACAAGAGCATGACCTTTGATGGCCGGCTGGTAAAGAAGATCTGGGTCCCCGATGTCTTCTTTGTTCATTCCAAAAGGTCATTCACCCATGACACCACCACTGACAACATCATGCTGAGAGTGTTTCCAGATGGGCACGTGCTGTACAGCATGAGGTAAATGCCCATGGGGTCACTGTTTCTTTGTCTAATGCCATTCTACTATGTATGATCAGTCTCTTTGGCCCTGAAGAGTTTATCGCCGTGGTTGGGCTTGTGGGCTATACAGATGGTCCAAGTCTCCTGACACCTGTTAGAACTTTCTAAAGATGAAATGATCACCCTAGTAGCCAGTGACTTCCCGTCATCTGGGATCTTAAACTCAGGCTAGGAGACTAGTTAGGCTCGAATGAGTTTGGGGAATCAATGCCCTTCTAGATACCTTCCACCCCTGAGAGCCTATGATTCTAGTTTGTTGGTAATAAAGATTAAAAAAGGTAACAATAGGGGTGCCTGGGTGGCTCAATCAGTTATGCGTCAGACAGGGTCAGGTCATGATCTCACAGTCCATGAGTTCCAGCCCCGCGTCGGGCTCTGTGCTGACAGCTGAGAGCCTGGAGCCTGTTTCTGATTTTGTGTCTCCCTCTCTCTCTCTGCCTCTCCCCCGCTCCTGCTCACTCTCTCTCTCTCTCAAAAATAAATAAACATTAAAAAAAAAAAGGTAACAATAGCTACTGTTTATTGAGTGCTATTGCAGATTGACTTGTGGACTAATGAGTGTTACACAGGCTTATTCCACATCTTCTTGGCCTGCTTGTATGCTTCACTAGAATTCAATGCCAATAGCCTTGGGGTGGTGGAGGGTGGGGGGAGGGCATAACCACCCAGGCATCCTTGAGGGAGGCAGCCCGCTGGCTGAGGGCAATGCCCAGAGAAGGGTGCAGATGTGGGCCACTGACGGCCAACACCCTCAGTAGCCGGGACCTGGGCCATGTCTTATGGAAGGACAGAACTCTAAAAGTTAGGGTCCTGCAACTTAGATACTGGGATTTCCAAACTGCTGAAGTAGACATGAGGAGGCAGCTGCTCTTGGTCATGCCAATAACTCACTGCATGAGCCAATATGCTCTTTTGGGTTGCCTAGGATTACAGTCACTGCCATGTGCAACATGGACTTCAGCCACTTTCCCCTGGACTCCCAGACCTGTTCTTTGGAGCTGGAAAGCTGTAAGTATCCATATTCTTAATGACAGATCTTTGCCTTTTCCCCTGTCCAATCCTTGTGCCATTTTAGTAACGTGACACCACGTACTGCCTGCCAGTGTTAAGACCTGTTCTCACCGAAGCTGGTGTAGGATTTCCCTGTTGTTTCAGCCTGTGTCAGAATCAAAGGAGTCAAATTAACTTATTTTCCTCTCCCCAAAGATGCATATACAGATGAAGATCTGATGCTGTATTGGAAGAATGGGGATGAATCCCTGAAAACAGATGAGAAGATCTCCCTGTCTCAGTTTCTGATTCAGAAATTTCACACCACTTCCAGACTGGCCTTCTACAGCAGCACTGGTAGCTAATGTTTGCCATGGTCTAATTCAAATGTGGAAGAAAATACATGAGAATTCTCCAACCTTAAACTTTTCCCTTTCTAATGAAAATGAATTTGCATTATTAAATAACGCATAGTTCTACCAAACATTAGCAGCACTTAAAAGCAGAGTTTTAAAAAGTTGCTGTCATGTCTCTCATGGCCAGAGGCAACCACTCCTAACGAAGTGGAACACACCCTTGCAAACATCTTGCTTTAATTATGTAATTGCACAGTTGTGGGGTCATGTTTTACATGCTGTTCGGTAATCTAGTTTATTTGACTTAATGATATAGATGATAGCTTTCCGAGGAAATGTATTTATTACTTATATTTCAATCTATAGATTTATTTTTAATGTTTGGTGTAACTCATCCTGGACCCTGGGCTGTGTCTGAAGTTTTGAGAGGATGCACTTATCAGTCCCTTTCTAATCTCACTGTGAGCTCTTGTAGTAGTTTTCAGAGGGCTGTCATAATAAAGTACCATGGTCTGGGTGCCTGAAACAACTGGAAGGTATTTGCCACAGTTCTGGAGGCCAGAAGTCTGCAGGCCATGCGCCTCCCTTAGGCTCTAGGGGAGGAACCTTTTTTTGTCTCTTACTAGTTTCTGGTGGGTGCTGCATTCCTCTGATGTCGGCTTCTGTTATCATATGGCATTCTCCCTGCGTCCCTCTCTGTGTCTTCACATGCTGCTGTTTCTGTGTCTCTCTGTCCACACTTCCCTCTTCTCTAAGGACACCAGTTGTTGGATTATGGCCCACCCTAATCCAATATGACCTCGTCTCATCTTGATTCCATGTACAAAGACTCTATTTCTAAATAAGCTCACATTCACAGATACTGGGAGTTAGGACTTGGACATATCCCAATTCAACCCACGATAGCCCTGTGGTAGCTACAGGACTCTAGAGGTCTTCTCACTTAATTACTCTTGGTGTATTGGGAAGCCCAGGCTCTTCTGTGGAAAGCTTTTGTTCTACTTTCTGCCCCCACATGGCCACTATCTCCCTGTTCATCTGCCCCCCACACACCCCTCTGTCCCCAACATCAAACGTGGAGAAAGTTCGAGCTTCAGTCAAGGTTGTGTTAGTGTTTAGACAGCTCAAGCTTTCTTCACTTTATGCCCACAGTGCTTGTCCTCATCCCTTTCTTCCCTTTTCTGTCGATATGTATGTCCACAGAATTTTCTCTTCTCATATCTTCTTGGTAAGTTCAAACCAACTCTCTTTCTAAGACCAATTTTAAGAATGTCTTACATAACTTTTTATTATGTGCCACTGTTTTTTAAAAATATTTTTTCTTTTTTTATTGAGGGACAGAGCGTGTGCATGCATGCACCCTCATGCACAAGTAGGGGAGAGGCAGAGAGAGAAGGAGACAGAGAATCCCAAGCAGTATCTGTGCTGTCAGCATATAGCCTGATGCAGGGTTCCATCTCACAAACGATGAGATCATGACCTGAGCCAAAATCAAGAGTCAGACACTCAACAGACTGAACCACCCATGCTCCCTTTTATTTCTTTATTTTAGAAAGACAGAGAGAGCATGAGTGGGGGAAAGAGGAAAGAGGGGGAGAGAGAGAGAGAGAGAGAGAGAGAGAGAGAGAGAGAGAGAGAGAATCTTAAGCAGACTCCACGCTCAGCATGGAGCCCAACATGGGGCTTGATCCTAGAACCCTGGGATCATGACCTGAACTGAGATCTGGAGTTGGGAGCCCAAAGGACTGAGCCACCCAAGCACCCCCAGAGTATACATTTTTAAGGATCCTGGTTTCTTCCTAGTGTTTCCAAGGCAACTCTCCCTGATTTTCTTCCAAGGAAAGGATAGTGGAATAGTCCTTAGCAGAATGAGGGCAACTCTCAGCCTTTCCAGAAAAACCCTGTGCAAACCTAAGGAACAATGTGATTTGCTTCATGGGTGACAATTTAAGTGTGGAAAATCTGACATGACTGGGTAAGCGCTGTGGTATGAATAAAGGATTGGGAGTTTCTGTCATAGTTGAAGATTACTTTCTATTTATCCACTCCACTGAAAGCACCTACCTCATTGAAATAACCCAGGAACTCACACAGTAAACCATGTGCCAAGCTTCTAATGGACCCATCCTATTGTTCCAGCCTTTCCCTATTGATCCACCCCTTCCTTTCCCTGACTCAGTACTAACTTTCCATGCCAGCCAGTTGGGCTTTGTCCCCTTCCTCAGCAGCATTTTTCTGGGTGTAGCCTGAGGTCCTCCTGCGTCCAAACCATCAGGGCAGTGTGCTTGACAAACAGATTTCTGGGCCCTCTTGCAAGCTACTGAGTCAGCATCCCAGGCTGGGCTGAGATGGGAGTGGGGTAGGTGTGTGCACACAGTTTCAGTCCACCTTATACATTTATTCTGTCCTTGCCACCATCTGTGGTCCCAGTGATTGGGTATCGATTTTGTGGATCATTTGAAGCCTTACCATTTTAGTCCTTGTTTACAACCACTCATCTTGTGATGTATGTGGAGGTTGGCTCAGCTGATAATCTACAACAAAGGGAATAGTGATAAGATCCCAGCTCTGCGGGCTCCTGCCTCTCTGGTATTGGAATCAATAAAATAGAACCAGTCCCCCTGTCTTAGGTTCCTGAGTTGTGAGTCCTCAGGAAATATGGTCCTGGTTTGCAAATAACAAATACCAAACAAGCAGCTAAACATAGATCTCTCTTTCTACCTTTTCCCAAAGTGCTGTGGAGAGAAATTAGGTAACATTGAATAAATAAATGTGTTTATAGGAGAGAGGGCTTCGATTTTAGAAAGGAGATATATTCTATTAAGTCAATGATCATTCACTTTGAACTTTCTGCTGGAGATGAGAGCAATATGGGGGAACCCAGGGAAGGAGTTTGTTTTTGCCTCTCTCACTGAACCTCACGCGCTTCCTCCTGTGTCCCCCAGGCTGGTACAACCGTCTATACATTAACTTCACGTTGCGACGCCACATCTTCTTCTTCTTGCTCCAAACCTATTTCCCTGCCACCCTGATGGTCATGCTGTCCTGGGTGTCCTTTTGGATCGACCGCAGAGCTGTGCCCGCCAGAGTTTCACTGGGTAAAAGCATGTGATAAGGTGTGATAGGGTGGTTATTTTTTCATAACTGATCACTATAAAAAGAAAAAGTAGGGGCGCCTGGGTGGTTCAGTCGGTTGAGCATCCGACTTCAGCTCCGGTCAATATCTCGCAGGTGACGAGTTCGAGCCCTGAGTCGGGCTCTGACAGCTCAGAGCCTGGAGCTGCTTCCGATTCTGTGTCTCCCTCTCTCTCTGCCTCTCCCCCACCCATGCTCTCTCTCTCTGTGTCTCAAAAATAAAGATAAACAGTAAAAAAAAAAAATTTTTTTTTAAAGAAAGAAAAAGTAAAATCATTCATTATTCAGAGTTCTTAACTGATTGGCTGCCAGAGCCAAAAGGAGCAGACTTTCCTCCTGCTTCTTGCCCTCACTGTTCCCACACTGCTCTCAGCTTCCTAGACTATTTTATGAAAACCACAGGGAGCTACAACTGCATCAGCTTTGCTCGAGTCATTTCAGAAGGAAAAGGCTTGTCTGGGGAATAGATGTCCACTACCAGCAGTCTTAGAGCTCACTACGTCGATGAATAAGACAATTCTGTAAATGCCAAAAACTTATTTTGTAAATACAAGAATTTTGTTTGCTGGCCTTGTTTGCATAGAGTGAGAGTTTGAAAGCAGGGCCTGTATCAGGAGACTTGGGGGGAAGGAAAGGGCTGTATGCCCTGGAGTTGTGGTTTTAGTCCTTGCAGACCCTAAATTCCAGAGTGAACCGTAACAGCTCATCGTTGTCAATCTGGACAAAATCAGGCTGGGCTCCCAGAAATGTGAGGGTTTAACCTGCAAGGCACAGGGAGCAAGAAACTAGCATGCAGTCTTCCGGGAATTTCCACAGTCTTCAGAGACTTAACGTGGCCCAGAGAGAGAATGAGGCCATTCCTTGTGGTGTGGGAAGTTTCCTTTAGTGGTGTCCTTTACTCACTGTTTCAAATTCCACATCTGGATGGGTCCTCCGTGAAGCCCTGCTGATGTGGTCAGCCATATCGCAGAGACCCAGTCCCCCAAGGGGCGTAGAATGAAAGAGGACCAGCAGTGAGCTGGCCAGGAGGGGGGCTGCCTGCTGCCTGTGGGGCAGATCCTCAGCATGGATGTTTCCATGCCCCGGGGGTTTCTCGTTAGATTTAAGAGATGGAGAATATAACACGGTGACTCAGTGGACTGTGGGAGCAGTTCTGTACCCTTGTTGGCGGCTGAACTAGAGCTGGATGTTGCAGGTATCACCACCGTGCTGACCATGTCCACCATCATCACGGGCGTGAACGCCTCCATGCCCCGTGTGTCCTACATCAAGGCGGTGGACATCTACCTCTGGGTCAGCTTTGTGTTCGTGTTCCTCTCGGTGCTGGAGTATGCAGCTGTCAACTACCTGACCACGGTGCAGGAGCGGAAGGAGCGGAAGCTCCGGGAAAAGGCGAGACAAGTTTCATTCATTTCCTGTCCTAGCTCAAGCTACTGGTTGGATGAGAATGGCAGGAAGGAGGGTTGTGTGTAGAAAAGGGCGATGTTTATGCAAAAGGAGGGAGATCTATTTTAGAGTAGGTTCTAGCTTCTTCCACAAAGGATCCCAGAAAGCAGAAAGTCTTTGGATCAAGACTAGGAACAGGAAGACTTGGATCCTTAGGTCCAACTCTGCTACTTATACTGGGCTTCCGTTTCCTCATCTGTAAAAATGGTATAGCTGAACCCTCACCTCGCCTTCCTCCCAGGGTTATTGTAAAGATTTCATGAAGTAATGTATATAAAAATTATTTTGAAGCTGTGGGGTTCTAGAGTATCTAGTATAGTATAGTATCTAAAGCATCTAGATAGTATAGTATCTAAAGTGTCACTGTTACTATTGAACATGTTTAGGGAAGGTGCCTCCATGTCCTATGACCAGACAAGGAGAATTCTAGAGTTGAACATTCCTGTGTTTATCTGCGCTCTCACCCAGTGAAAATTCAGCCACATACACCTTTAGCCTTTAGACTCATTGGAAATACTATGCTATATACACTGCACTGCAGTATATTAACCCATAGCATGAGATACAGTGGAAATGAGGAATTCAGGCAATGTGCATAGGCCTTTGGCACAGGGAGGGAAAGTCAATTCCTTTCGTATTCAGACTCTCATTAATCGCAGTAAGAAATAAAATGTCAACTTGTTAACCAAATCATTGTTCATCATCGCACCAATCGAAATGGGCATTCTCCTAAAAGGTATAAAGATCAGGGGATATGAAAATCCCACATTTATGCACATCTAGGTGGCTAATAGCTCCTTAACATAAGGGACTTTTAAATTTTAGGAAAAGAGGATGTGTTACCTTTTCAAAAATAGTCTTTCAATGCCCACATCATACGTGTTAAATATTTCTACACTGCCTCCAAATAGGCTAAATCGTTTAAGAATTTATTTTTAAAATTCTATTCAAACCTTTTCTACTTTAGCATTTGAGTGGTATGCACTCAGATTTTCAATAATCTGCTCATCGGTCATTGTCAAATGATTTTGGATTATATTTAAACATTTTTGATTTATAATCAAATGAACTTCCCCATATAGAGCTGTTGAAAAAAATAACAAGGCTTAACCTGACAAATATGGGCTCATGAATTGTTGAATGGTGCCAGCTAGAAGCCCACTCTTTGCTGACTCAAATTTTGGAAAGAAGTGAAACCATTTCCTTCCTTAAAAAAGGCATTGCAGGGGCGTCTAATGGGCTGAGTTGGTAGAGCATGTGACTCTCCATCTGAAGGTTGTGAAGTCAAGCCCCACATTGGGCATGGAACCTACTTAAAAAATAAAATAAAATAATAAAAATGCATTGAAGGCACCATGACCTTTTATGCTTTAGAATAAGGACACTCTCCTACCTAGTCATCTTTTGATTCATGCACAAAGAGGTGGGGACCCACAACTGGAATGAGAATGCGCAGGTTTAAAGTTTTGACTCTGACTCTAGCTATGTAATTTCAGGAGAACTATATAGTCTCTCTGGGTCTTGGCCTCTCTGCAGTTGAGAGCATGTGAACTCAGTGATTCTGGACCCCGGCTGCACAGTAGAATCACCTGGGGAGCTTCGAATTAATTCGTTTAGAGTGGAGCTTGGGTGTGGCCATTTTAAAGAGCTCCTGGATGATTCTAATATGCAGCCAGGGCGGAGAGTCATTGGACTGAGTGATCTCTGGAGATCCTTCTAGTTCTGCCTTTCTGTGGTTCTGAGTAGCCAGAGGGCTTTGCTCTCGGCCCAGGCCACCTCCTCTGCACCTCCACAGGGTCTAAACATGCCTGCCACCTCTCTTGTGTTTGCTGCCTGCAGTTCCCCTGCACGTGTGGAATGCTTCCCTCAAGAACCATGATGCTGGATGGAAGCTACACTGAGTCTGAGGCCAACAGCCTGGCTGGGTACCCACGAAGCCATATTCTGACAGAAGAAGAAAGACAAGACAAAATAGTGGTCCATCTGGCTGTGAGCAATGAATCCAACTCCTCTAGGAAGAAGGGGCTTCTGAAGGGCCAGATGGGTCTTCGCATCTTCCAGAACACCCATGCCATTGACAAATACTCCAGGTTGATATTTCCTGCCTCCTACATATTTTTCAACTTAATTTATTGGTCAGTGTTTTCCTAGAAGCCCTGAGACTATGCTTGGGAAAGGACATAGACATCTATGGGGCCTGGCCAGCCATCTGCACATGGACCTGCTGACCACTCTTCCCTCACCAGACGGAGCAGCTGCCCCTGGACCACCAGATCCTGGACCACGATGGCAGTACCCCCTCTCAGAGGAGCCCAGGAGCCCTCCAGCTCCCCTTTCCCTGACCTCATGGGTTTGCTCCTCATTAATGGTGTGTTCTGTGTCCTATTTCATGCCTCATTGGGACTGTCTTCTTCTGTTCTTGTGTGTAAACAAGAGCACAAGAGCCCCCCCTCCTATAAAAATGACTCAAATGCCTCCTAGATATTCTAATACCCTAAGAAAGCCCAGGATTCAGTTGTGAAGGGACAAGGAAGAATAAAGGGCAAGCTTAGGGGCTTTATGGATAAGAGACAGGAAATAGGATTCAAAATAGGAATTAAAAAATATGTAAACCCGTACAACTAGATTAAGTGCCTACCTAGGAAGGAAAAAAAAAAAAAAAAAGCTCAGATCCCTGATTGGAAATGATTTGACCTGTGTGAGTCTGGCAACTCACAGGATTTTGCAATCCATTCAATCATTTGTTAAATATTGAGCACCCACCTTGTGCCAGGTACTGTGAAAACGAACAAATAGAAGTCTCTTTTCTCAGAGAACTTCTCTAAGCTTGCAGTCATTCTACATATGGCAGAGGATACTTCTGCCCTTCTTTCTCTCCCAGCCCCCACTTACCCCATGGATCTGTTCTGTTTGCTGGTGCTTTTACTTCTATGTCTGTCTAGAAAAGCACTTTCTGTCTCCTGTGAGGCCCTCCTAAGGCCAGCTTAATACTTCTTTCTTGGAATCTCCATTCAGGGCAAGTATAGTATTGGGGAGAAGGCCAGGGATTTGAGAATGGGTGATAACAGAACTTGGTCTTGGAGAGGAAGGAGCCATGAGTCTGCTGTGGAAATGTGTTCCACATGCCATCCTACCTCCCTTACTGGGCTTCTCCCCCAGCAGACAGATGACCTCAACAATTCCTGTGTCCACCCCTGCCCCCACCCCAAGGGTGGGCAGAACTGCCCCTGCACCCTGGAATGATTTCTCCTTTCCACAAGGAATTGACTTTCCTCTAAAATGGCTAAGCTCAAATTAGGAAAGCAATATGATTTATTGAAGCTATAGTAAGTTGTGAATGACCATTCCTCTTAATCCTATTTTAGATGTTTTCTAGTTAAGTGAACCTCTAATTAGCAGTATTTATGGAAATATAAAGGATATGATTTTGAGAAGGGGGCCTTTTCTTTAAATCACAGCACTTGGAATCAGAGGGCTGATCTGGGGAGCAGGGAGGGAATGCCCAGCTCAGATTTCTTGTTTAATAAAAGAAGTTGTTCTGCTCTGTCCCCTACCTGCTGCCCCTTCTACCTTCCTGCTCAGGGTCTGAGCATCTAGTCCTTTGGTCACAAGTATACAAATGGTACAGGAAGAGAGTATAACCCTGCCTTAAATCAAGTGAGCTCTGGCCTGTGGAGTCTGCTTTGCAGCTCCTGACTTCCAGGGGCAGAGCTTTTTAGTTCCTGAAGATTAGAGCACAGGTAGGTACCAGAGCCTCCTGAAGTTTCAAGTCAAGGGCCCGTACATCCCTGATCTGCTCACTTCTCCCACACCACAACCGCCATACAGTTGCCCTATGCATCTCCGCTTCTCTGGTCCTTCCTTTCGTCAGTTACCCACCCATTTCCTCTGTTCCCATACCCATTCCTGTGTGATCCTGGTCCCAGACACCCCTTTGCTTCGCCACTCCACTGTCCCTGTTGAGACCCAGACTCACCATCTCTGGCCACCAAGCCTACCAGTCCAGAGGCTGTGTGATCAGGACTGGGATTTGAGGAGTTAAACTCTCAACAGGACAGCCTCCAGGCAATAATATGGCATAGATTACCTTGGGCAACTGCGAGTTTGGGAGGTTCCCAAGACCACTCTCAGGTTTAATAATTCACTGGAAGGACTTTCAGAACTCAGAGGAACCATTATACTCACAGTTATGCTTGGATGTGGCAAAAGGATACAGATTAAAATCAGTAAAGGAAAGCAGCATTTAGGGCAGGGAGCAGGAGAGACCAGGCACAATTTTTAACTATTCTCTGTCAGTGAAATCATGCAGTTAGTGCTTATTTCTCTCAGCAATGATGTTTGACAATATGTACCAAGTATTGCCAACCAAGAAAATGTACCCAAGTCCATCAAGGTGTGCAGAGTTTTTATTAGTGGCTGGCCAATGTAGATACAGCTAACTGCCCACCTGGCTGACCTTAGTCTCGAGCCCTTTCAGAGGTTGAGCTGACAACTCTTATCCTTAGGCCTCCATCATAAATCACACTGTTAGTATAGACTATCTGGCTTGACCCAAGGCTCCAAGGTAAAGACTCTCCTATTAGGCAGTATATCCCAAGGGCTTAGAAATTACCTCCAAGGAGCTGAGGCTGACCCAAACCCTTTCTTTTGTCAAGGCTAATCCTTTACTGCACAGCAATCTTTGTAAATTACTTATTGTTAATGCTGATCGTTGGGTTGCTATTATAGATTCATGCAACAAACATTTTAAACATGCCTTGCACTGGGATGTTCAAATTAAGAACAAGCGTTAGTTGCAGCTGTCAGAAAGGGTATACATATATAGAGGACAGTGTACACAAATATCTACAAGTTAAAAAGTGTTGAGCGCTACAGTAGTGGTTCAAAGTGTAATGGGAGTGCAGAGGAAGGAGAGAATGATTTCTACCTGGAACACTGGATCTCATGGACAAAACACCCCTGAGCTGCCCCTTGAAGGTTGGAGATTTGGAGATGAACATGCTAGACGCACATCGCACATGTAGAAAAGTACGTACTGGATCTGTGCCGTCCAATATGGTAGCCACTAGCCATGTAGCTATTTAAATTTAAGTTAAATTAAAAGTACGGTTCTTGCCACTGCACTAGGCACATTTTCCAAGTGCTCTTCTCAATTGCCGCATGTGGATAGTGCAGACCTAGAGAATGTTTCCGCAATCACAGAAAGTCCTGTTAGATAGTGCTGCTGTGGATGAAGGGGTCAGCCTGAGCAGGGGCATGAGAGCGGCAAGAAAGTCTAGGGCTGCAAAGTGTAAGGTTTGTGGGACAAGTCATCTATTTTTGCTGGGTCCTAGGCTATGGGAAGAGGAGGTGAAAGACCAGCACTTTCCACAACACTAGGGTCATGGCAGGCTTCCCCCATGCCAGTGCCAACAAGGACAGTGCCCCCTCCCTGGAGTTGTCTGGCCCAGAACCACTGGGTTTCCTAACCTCATGGACAGATGAAAGATGAAACTATGAAAAACAAGGGTTATTGGATGATACAGGGCATCTGGACTTGTTTAGAAATTTTTACTCTCTGTAGATTCTGGTAGGCCACAGTGCTACTCAAAGAATAATTATGTTGTCATTAAATAGATTGCTGTAGTTGTCTTATTTAATTCCAATACTTCTCTGCTTCTATGTTGTCTTCATAAATTGAGGCTCATATAGCATGGTAGCCTGTTCACACTCAAAAAAATAAAGATGTATTTTAACTAGCTTACATATTTAACTGGAGTTAATAGTTAATAGTATGATGTTCACAATCATAAATAGCATTTTATCATGTAGAATCATAATATAATGACTCCACTGTATTTAACACTGCCTTACTGCAGTGTAACACAGTCTGACTCTACTTAAGAAAAGTAGAGAATTAAAAGGAGGTAAAGAAGAGACAATAGTAGGGGTGTCTGGGTGACTCAGTTGATTAAACATCTGACTTTGGCTCGGGTCATGATCTCCTGGTTCACAAGTTCGAGCCCAGCGTCAGGCTCTGTGCTGCAAGCTCGGAGCCTGGAGCCTGCTTTGGATTCTGTGTCTCCCCTCTCACTGCCCCTCCCCGCTTGTGCTCTGTCTCTCTCTCTCAAAAGTAAATAAACATTAACAAAAAAAAAGAAGAGACCAGAGTAGGAGTAGAAAACAGGAACTAAGGAAATGCTGAGGACATGGAATGATTCACTCTAGAGGCAGGAAGACAGCAGTAAACATGATTGTTATCAGGGACGCTTGAATGATACTTTATTTCACTGACTCTAAGGCACCATTGATGTAAGATGCACCCGTATTTTATGTACCATCAAGAAAGAAAAAAATGCTATGAATTAAATTACAGCATGCTAGTGATAACGAGTCCTGATTTCACCAATATTAAATTGTGAAAAAATATGCATGTTGGATAAATGAAATAGGTATTATACAAAAGCTGGTGATTGGACATACTTCTCTGACACCACAGAACCAACATTTATTATGCACTTGTCCTCAGGGGCTCGTGCCTGGGTGGGGGAATGGGTGATGGCAGATACAGAAATAAATGGGAAACACCTTTCAGTGATTAAGAAGTTTACATTGCAGTGGATGTGTTTCAAATTTTTTTTTTAACGTTTATTTATTTTTGAGACAGAGAGAGACAGAGCATGAACAGGGGAGGGGCAGAGAGAGAGGGAGACACAGAATCTGAAACGGGCTCCAGTCTCTGAGCTGTCAGCACAGAGCCCGACGCGGGGCTCGAACCCATGGAGTGTGAGATCATGACCTGAGCCGAAGTCGGACGCTTAACCGACCAAGCCACCCAGGCACCCCAGCAGTGGATGTGTTTCAAAGGAGAGAGAGAGATCATAGAATTTGAGGAATAAATGCTATTTGCGGTAAATTCTGAGCAATGGGTAGATATAATTTCAACTGGTAGAAAGGGAGAGTGGGGATGGTAACATGGCAGAAGGAAAGCTGAGGTGTGTTCAGGAGACAGTGGGCAGATACCCTACCAAATGTACAAAAGTCTCAGGTTCCCATCTTTCTAGTTCCATGACCCTGATATCAAGAGTCCTTTTAGGTTCATTCTGCTTAGAATAAACCTGGGGAAGAGATTTGTCTGGTCTGGTCTGGGCCACACATGTTGAAGATGATCAGAGCTCTGTGTTAGAAAGTTAGAAGGTTTAGAAAGTTTAGAAAGTTAGAACTCTTCAAAGACATTTTGATTTGGTTCAGTATTTTTGTAAACATCTGCAGAAGGGAGACCAGGAATTCAAAAAATGGAAAGCTGCGTAGTCTGAGGGAACTGATGAGGGGGAAAAATAACGATAAGTATAGTGAAGAAAGTTCACATTAAGTTCAGTTATATGTGAGAGCCACAGCCTGTGTGCTGACATTAACAGAGACTGGGAAGCCAGGGGAAAGAGCTATTCCCTGTGGAGGGTGAGGAGTTTGGTCCTGGCAGACAAGTGGAGATGTGAATGAAAGTTATAAACATTGGTCTGGGGCTGGAGGGAGGTAAGGCTCCCTCTTAGATGCTCAATGAAGCTCAAAGCTCAGTGAAGCTATCAGAGTGGGTGGAGCTCCAGGAGCAAAGCAGAAGAGAAGAAGTCTGCAGACAGGAGTTTAGGAGTTTATTTTTAGGTGGGAAGAGAAGGACTGATCAGAGAAGTAGGAGACCCAGAAGACTGTTGTGCCTTAGAAACTGGAAGAAGGGAGACTCTCAAACGGAGGAGGGTACAGCTGGGGGCAAATGCTAACCATAAAAATAGAGAAGGATAAACACTGTGATCAGACATGGCAAGATGGAGGCCAAAGGCTTGGTGGGATCAAGCACACAGGGAGATGTTAAAGAAGAGGGACCTAACTATAAGTGATTTAGGGAGGTAGAAGGGAAAAGGCTCAGAGAATTACTGCTATCTATTATGGAAAGAATATTTTAGACTCTTGTTTTCTTGGAGGATTTAAACATAACACAGTGGCATACCTGGCCTGAATGAGGATTGTGATCTCAGTGGTTGGTTTCCCAAATTATTATATTGGAATTTAGGGGACCGGTCTGAAAACAGTGTTTATAACCTAGTTGCCAGGTCTGTGGACCAGCAACAGTCTTGAGGACTTGTGCCATCCTCTGTTCCCACATGCATGGGTCGGGCACCACCAGAGACAGTGTGGCCACTGCTTCAGCCATCAGGGAAGATAGAACAGATGTTAAAGCAACCTCATTATGTAAAGGCCAAGTATTGAGTGCATTCTCTTGTGCTTGGCACTGTGGTGAGAGTGGATATATGGTTCCCAATTCAATTCTCACATAAGCCCCGCTGAGGTGGGAAGGATTGCCCCTACCACATACCCACCAAAGCGTGCTGTCTTCCATAATTGTGTTCAATACATTTAGGTAGGTGGACTTCGTGAAGCAATTATTATTTCCCATAGATTTTCAGAAAAAAGGGCAATTTATTCCCTTACTTAGATGGGCAGAAATGAGGTTGGAAAGAGTAGAAAGAAAAGAAAACCCAAGCTGTTCTGGGTTGTGCTGAGACATGTGGGCATGGAGTCACCCCTACACCCAGGTAGAAACTTGGAGTCAACTAGGACACGTGGCTAGCTCTTGAGGCTGGAAGCTGGCCTGTGGGACCCACAGCTATTCAGGGCGGCCAGGACAAAGCAGTATGGGCTTCCATCACCTATGCTGTTATAGGGAAGGAAAGTTTTCCTCGACCCTCTTAGAGTCCCTGGCTGAGTCTGCAAGTGAAACTGAAAAAGACAGAAAGACAGATTAATAGGAGAAAAGCATACATGTTTATTTAATGTAAGTTTCATGTGACACTGAGGATTTGTAAAGAAATGAAGACCCAAAGAAATGGTTAAACCTGAGTGTTTTTGTGCTAGATTTGATGAAGTGTGAAGCGTCATGGGAAGATACAATAGGACAAAAGGTATGAGGTAAGTGTAGTAAATGGGGGTGGGGGGATTTAGCAAGCCTTGTTTCTTCAGATTCCTTCCTGTGTCCCTTCATCTTTGGAGATAAGGGTGCTCCCTTCCTGTGGGTGTGGAAAGGGCAGCTGTCACATAAAGGTTATGACTTGCTTCAGGGGACGGTCAGAAAGTCCTTCCTGCACAAGCCGTTTCTCAAATTCCTTACTCTTGAAATAGTCAATAGGTTATAGTTTGGGGGTTGCATGTCCCATTTAAATGGTACAGACCAGCACGATTCATAACCCCACCACCATAGACCTCTTCCTTTTTCCTTTCGTTGCAAAAGAACAGACAGCTGTGCTTGTGGGATTAACACTGGATTGGAAGCAGCTGATGCCCCCACCCCCACGCGGTCACTAGGAAATGTGGCAGGAGTTAAAATGGTTCCCACAAGGAAGGCTGCATGCCCAACCCGTCTGAGGGTGAACGTGCTGGCCGGTTTGCACAGAGACCCAAATCCCGTGCCAGGAGGCTGCATTGTCCCAGCCTGTCCCACCCCCGGAGTCACCAGTGAGCATCTGCACGGGTAGTATAAAAACATTCGCCATTAGCAGATTGGATAAAGCACTCAATCCTCACCCTCAGACCTTCAGATGTCATTACGAAATGACATTTGGGTCAGCCATTGAGAACATTAGGTTTGGGATTTATTTTAAAAGAGAAATTGAAAGATAAACCTCAGCTATAGTAAACCATTGTTTAATCTAAACCGACCAGGTTTGTGGTGGCAAAGCTCTTCTCCACCCTGTCCATTTAGCCCAAGGCATCCCCGATTCTACAGTGCACATGAGTAAACTGGGGGGCTTGTTAACATGCACACTTACATCCAGTAGGTGTGGGAGGGGTCCCAGGATCTGCACTCCCAGCAAGCACCTGGGAGATGTTCCAGCTGCTGGTCTGCAGACCATGCTTCAAGTGGCAAGGCCTTAGAGACCCCTGCTCATCATTTAAAGTTGAGCTTAAATGTCACCTCCTCTCTTTGATTTCCTGACATCCTCTTCCTTCCCAAAGCAGAATTTATTACTACCTTACTGGCATCCTCCAAACATTTTATGCATTTGAGCATTAAGAAATTTCCTTTATGTTGTGATTATCCTCCTTAATCCGTGCTTTCCTAGCTCTGGCTAATGGTAGTCACCTGGGGAGTTTAAAAAAAAGAAATCTCAGTGCCCAAGTCCCACTACCCCAAGAGTTTCTGATTTTATTATGGTCCCCACTCTTGTAGCCAGGGCAGAGGGGTATCAGAGCACCTGGCTCCGGGGGTCCCACACAGACCAGGTTCCGCCACTTGTCACCGACAAAACCCAAAGGCAGAGAAATGAGTGGTGGTGAAGAAGAAAGGAGTTTATTTCAGTGAGGCCAACACTGAGAAGACAGCAGACTAGAGTCTCAAAGACTGTCTCCAAAGTGCTGAAAATACTTCCAGGTTTATGTGAGAAAATGTGGGACAAAGGTTGGTGGGAAAGTGCAGGAGGGCAGCGAAGATCAAATTGCACATTGTCCTGGAGTCAGTCGGAGTGGAGTCTTGCTGGCTCAGGGCGGTGCTTGTTGCCTCAGGGGGTAGTTTCAGTTCCCATCAGAGGATGCTCTGCCTGCAGGGTCTTTTGCCTGAGTTAAGAGATAAGCTGGAAAGAAGAACTTAATCAATTAGAAAATACAGACCAAGGTCAGAATGGAGGTAGTTGAAGTCCTCTTTCACTCTCTGTCTCTCTTTTAAATAACACTGATGCTTTTTTTGAAGACTGATACTAAAATCTGAAATACATATCTTTGGGAGAGTATTGTCTCGACTTGGTTTGCATGGTTTGCAAACTGTGTTCCCTGGGACCCAGTGGGTTCTCTGGGGGTGCTTCAGGGACTACTCCAGGGGTGAGAGATGGGAGAATAGGAATGAGCAGAGGGTGTGGGGACAAGGCAATGGACCTAGCCAGAGTGGGGGAACAGTAAGGAAGGAACAGAAGCTCATCCTTCCTCTTTTCCCAACAATTTTTTCATCCTGCTCTTGGGCAAAGCAACCAACACAACAAAGAAGACAGCCTACTGTAAGCAAGTGCCCAGTGCTTTCATCTTTCCAAGAACCCCATGAAGTAGGGTTCACAGAGGAGTTAAGAGGTAAATACATCAAGTTACAGGGCCAGGACTGCAACAGAACTTCTGACCCCAAGTCCTTTCACTTGGCATGGTTCCCTGCACGAAGGCTGTGGAGTCTGAGACACACCGGCCCCCAGGGAAGCCTCAGTCTTCTCCCATCGGCACTGCTCGGATCAATCCCGAAGGTGCCTGGCTTGTTGGTGGCACAGGTGGAAGGGAGGTTAGAGGTGGGAGGGGCAAGTAGGCGCCAACCACCCACAGAACTTTAGGTTTCGGCACTGACATCATATCTGCCCAAACTATTTGGAAAAAGCTCCCGGCCCTGGGTCCTGGTCTTCTGGCCTCCAACCTTCACGCTTCACCCACTTCTTCCAGTCCCCATCACCTCTCCTCTTCCCTAAGAGAGCACCACTGCTCAGCCTCCAGGAGGAAGCTGGCAGCTGTTGGCACGAGGGCCCCATTTCTCCCCTGATGTCTGCTCTGCCATTGTAGGGTTGTAGAGTTGAACATGGCCACAAACCTTTTTCATTCCTCCTATGAGCGGAAAGAGTGCATGTAGGTGAAAGCTGCAGCAGAAGATGCCATCACAGATGTAATGAGTCCTAGAATGTAAGCTCCACAGGACAGGGGTTTCCATCTATATTCTTAATTGCTGTCTCTCAAGGCATAGCAGTGGTTGGCACATGGTGGATGCCCAGTAAATATGGAAGGAACGAATGAAGTACCCACTATGTGCTAGACACTGTGCCAGGGGCTCTACTTACACTATGCCATTTCCTGTTAGCTACTGAAATATCCTACTCGCGTTCAGTGTGGAGGCGGGAGGCTGGAGATTCCGTGAATGCATTTTGCTAACCATCTGACATTGAGCAATGTACTTAATCTCTCTGAGCTTTAGTTTCTCCATCTGGGGGGAAAAAAGATGGTAATTCTGGCGTCTTAGGGTGGATGTGAGGAGTGAGTTAACCTGTCTGAAGCACTCAGCCCAGTGCCTGGCCCAGGAAAAATACAATGTAGGCAAAGGAGAGGAGTCTACCCTACCACCCTACCACCCTAAAATGCCCTACCACCCAAAATATCAGTTCCATCTGTGATTGCAGTCATTTCTTTTTTTTTTTTTTAAACATTTATTTATTTTCAAGAGACACAGAGCATGAGCAGGGCAGGGGCAGAGAGAGAGTGAGACACAGAATCCAAAGAAGGCTCCAGGCTCTGAGCTGTCAGCACAGAGCCCGACGTGGGGCTCGAATACACAAACCATGAGATCATGACCTGAGCCAAAGTTGGCCGCTTAACTGACTGAGCCACCCTGGTGCCCCTGTGATTGCAGTCACTTCTTTTTTTCTTTTTTAATTTTTTTTCAATGTTTATTTATTTTTGAGAGATAGAGAAACAGAGCACGAGTGGGGGAGGGGCAGAGAGAGAGGGAGACACAGAATCCGAAGCAGGCTCCAGTCTCTGAGCTGTCAGCACAGAGTCTGATGCGGGGCTCAAACCCACGAACCATGAGATCATGACCTGAACCGAAGTTGGATGCTGAACCAACTGAGCCACCCAGGTGCCCCTGCAGTCATTTCTAAAACAACAAACATTTTAATACTAACCCTGATCAGAGAGTATATAAAATTCTTCGCAAGAGAACCCGGTTTACATTTCAGCCAGCCATTTTCATCAAAAGGATAGATGAAAACTTTGTCATGGATCAGTTCGTGGTTTGGGGGACCACTTTCCTTTTTTAAAATGTTTATTTATTTTTGAGAGAGAGAGCATGTAGGGGGAGGGGCAGAGAGAGAGGGGGACAGAGAATCTGAAGCAGCCTCTGTGCTGATAGCAGTGAGTCCCATGTGGGGCGTGAGCCCTTGACATGGAGCCGAAGTCGGGCGCTCAACTGACTAAGCCACCCACCCAGGCACCCTTTCTGTGACGAAGATTCATTCTTCATTTTGCAGATGAGAAAACAGACCCAGGGAGGTTGAGTAACTTGCATACTGGCAGACAGCTAATTTTCAAAGGAAAAATGCTTACCCAGATACTCTCTTCTGCCAGTTACAGAATTTAGTTAATACTCCTCAAATGACATGAATTGGTAACAGCATGTGACTCGGGTTAAGACTTCTCCCTTTGTCTGGAGATTCCATCTTCTCAGGCCTGTGACCCACTGGGACACCTACAAATGCCCAGACTTTGGTACTTCATGTGTTTTTTCTGAAGTTGGAAGATGACGTGGGTCACCTCTCAGGATTCTTCACTCAGTCATGCTTTTCATTGAGTTTCCTAGAGCATATCTCTGGCCTCAGGAAAACTCCTTTGAAAAAATTGGCTTGGTGTCATTGAATACTATTCAGGTTTATGCATTTGCTTTTAGTGACTTGCTGAATATCACCTACACCAGTTTCAGTTAGATTCAGCTACATGTAAAGAACATGGCGTTAAAAAGAAAGAAGCCTACAAGGGGCAGTCCAGAATGCTCTAGTAGCTCTGTTCCATGTAGTCTCATGAAAACTCAGGCTGTTTCCTGCTCACTGCTTGCTCCCCTTAGAGTGTGGCCCTTGACCTCATGGTCCAAGATGGTGCTAGGAATCCTAGCGATCTTTCTGCAATTGAAGAGGCAGGATGTATGCAAGGGGAGGAAGAAGGAAAAATGAAGCATGCCAGCTATCTTTCAAGGAAAGTTCCAGGGGGCTGTTGCACACCTCCCCATTGGCCAGAACTTGGTCTTATGGCCACATATAGCTGCAAAGAATGCTGGGAAATGTATTTGCTTGGAATAGACATATACTTAGGTAAAAATAGGGTATTCTGGAAGAAAAGGAAAAATACATAGTGTAGGAAAGAGCAGTTCCTGCCATACCACCCAAGAACACAGCCACTTGTTTCCATGAAGCCCCAGCTGAGAACAGTTAGGAAGGTCATAAGAAAAGACAAAATGTTCAGTCATTGCCTCCTCCTTTCCTCTCACCCAGATACCTTCTTGTTCCTATTCTCAAGTGTGAAGCAGGGCAGAGATACATGGGTCTTTCTAAAGCATTGTGTTGATGCCAGGAGCTTCTGTTACTACTGAGCTCAGAGACTTGGAATGTTTCTATGCCCAGAAATAGGACCTGGGAACTGAGTCCCTGCCATCGTTTATTTTGAAAGAGGGCAGGAGTTTTATTTCCTCCAACTCTGCCAATTTTAGGGACAAGCAAATGGGGTTAGCAAATCTGAGGCCATTCTCCTTGGGATAGACTGTGAAGGCCTAAAGCCCGTGCCCTCACTAACTGTTCCACCTGTTTGCATGACTGTTGTCTCCAGGGGCTGAGCTGGTCTGTCCCCCTCACACTCTAAGGGGCCTCGAATACTAGAATCAAGAGAACAGAACACCCTCCAAGGTGATTATCAGTCTGAGATTGTTTTCCCAGGAATAATGAAGGGTTTGCCCTGAGTCACCCCCCCATCCTCTTTGTTAACAGTAGTGCATTGTTTTGAGATCTCCTGCTGGCTTGAAGGATGTAAATGTGACACAGAGGAGAGCTTCTTCTGAGTTTGAATAACTTTAGAAATTGAGTTGATCGGCAAATATGATATAAGTATATTAAAAATAAGAGGGGCACCTGAGTGGCTCAGTCAGTTAAGCATCCGACTTCGGCTCAGGTCATGGTCATGAGTTTGAGCCCTGCGTGTGGCTCTGTGCTGACAGCTCAGAGCCTGGAGCCTGCTTCAGATTCTGTGTCTCTCTCTCTGCCCTTTCCCTGCTCCTGCTCTCTCTCTCTCTCTCTCAAAAATAAATAAACATTTAAAAAGTAATAATAAGAAAAATACCAGAGTGAGGTAAGTAGTTGGAGTCTATTGTTCTGGAGCTTCTTTCTTAATAAAAGAAACAAGACTACATTTAAAACAATATATTGTGAATAACAATGTGTTAGTTAATGCGTTAGTAATTTGGACCATTTGTGTGCCTGTGATTCAAGTTACTGCCTACCTTAAGGTCATAATATCCAAGAACAAAGCCATCTTTCATTTTCTATAATCCTCTTCTGTTCTTGTCTACTTCATGTTAATCAATAGTCCACATGAATATGGGCATCTACATGGTTGGCATGTCTAGTCATATCTGTATTTCTGGAAAAGCTACCTTTTAATAAACTATTACTGTGTAAACTACCTACAGCTGACAGCTTTTATTGACGTATGTTTTACATGCAATGAAATGCGCAGATCTTAATTAAGTGTCTTGTTTAGTGAGTTTCAGCAAGTGTGTATACCCAGTAACCCACCTTTCTATCAAGAGACAGACCTTTCTGACAAATCTTATGCCTTATTTCCAGTCAGTCCTTATGTCCACCTCCCCCTAACCTCACAACCACTGCTGTGGGTTCTATCACCACTAGATTTGTGTTGTCATTTCTCAAACTTCGTATAATGGAGTCATAAGGTATGTACTCTTTTGTGTCTGGCTTTTTTCATTCAACATCCATTTCTGAGTTTCATTCATGTTGTTGCAAGTATCTGTAGTTCATTCCTATTTGCTGCTGAGTAGTATCCCGTTGTATGAATAAAGCATGATCTCTTTATCCATTCTCCTGTTGATAGACATTTAGATCATTTTCAGTTTGGAGAAGTAAAGCTTTCTATAATAATTATAATAAATAACTTAAATAAATCTGTAAGTAATAAATTTGTAGCTTATAAATAAGGAAACTGACAGGTGTGTGTGAGTATATTCTTGACTTATCACAGAAACATGCTCATCAAAGATACTCGACTAAAGCTCTGAGGCACAAGCATACATCTGGAACCGTGCTTTGGGTGAATGAGAAGTTTGTGGACGATGGGAGGATGAAGGGAACAATTACCAATTCATGAACTTAAAAAAAAAAAAAAGTTTATTTCTTTTTGAGATGGGGGAGAGGAAGTGGGGGGAATTCATGAGCTTAAAGTGTTTATTTTTGAGAGAGAGAGAGAGAACAGGGGAGGGGCAGAGGGAAAGGGATACAGAGGATCTGAAGTGGGCTCATGAACCATAAGATCATGACCTGAGCCAGTTCAAGAGTCCGGAGTCAGATGCTTAACTGACTGAGCCACCCAGGTGCCTCAGAGAAAGGAAAAGTAACCGCCCAACGTGGGGCTCGAACCCACGACCCTGAGATTAAGAGTCTCATGCTCTACCGACTGAGCTAGCTGGGCAGTACATGTGCTTTTGAAAAGTTGTTGTCTTCCAATTGCAATCAAATGAAGGAAGTAGGCTTGGTCTGAAAATGCTTTACAATTTAGAAATGAGTCACTCCTGATTAATTGCTCCATTTTACAGTGGAGAAATTCTTGGACTTTTAGTTTTCTTTTGTGTAAAATGGAGGCACTAGTTTTTACCTAGCTTACCTCGCAGGGTTTTTTTTTTTTTTTTGAGAAGCAAATGAGAGAAAGCATACAAGGTATCTGTCAGCTTAAAGCTCTGTGTGAGTGCAAGGTGGTAGTGTTGTCTCTGACAAATTCACACGGTTTTCCCTTAAAAGCTTACGGTGGAATATTTCACATGTGTCATGCATGTTTTGTTTATTCACTCATTTACTTTCCTAAAAGGTAAACACTACTGCTATCATTCCCATTTTATGGATGAAGAACTCGGGGCCCGGACAGGTCTACCTCTCAGAGGCCACACAGGTATAAATGGCATAAATGGGATTTGAATCCATAGAACTGGCTCGAATCTGAGCTGTTACTATTGTGCCATCTGCCTTTCTAAAAACATATCATTATACCTCCTCCTAGCAGCTCACTTTACAGTAATCGTCTTCATCCACCGCCTTTATTTCCTTGTGGGAGGGTTGCTATATTCAGATTTGTTGGTAAGTTGCCTCCAAGATATAACAGAAGGAAACTGCAAGTTTGCCTAAAATCTTACTGATTTCCCATTTCGGTCTTCCTGGAGGTTTGTGGTGAGACTGCTGGGTCAGCCATATTCTCAGCGAAAACTCTGCATTTATGAGATAATCAGAACCACCCACAGGATGGAACAGATCCTGTGAGCTCCTACTTTCCCAGGACACACAGTTTGGTGCCCTGGTGAGGTGGGAAACACCCTGCAGCACTGAATGCTAAGAAGGAAGCATCCCCATATCCAAGACCATTTGGTCATTTACTGGCATGTCTATCCTCACTGCCTGGACATTTGGCCTTGCTTCTTATAGACCCCTGTACTTCAGGCTGCACCCCCTTCTGTCCGAGACGCTGTGGACAACTGAGTCAGAAGGCACCTTGCATTTCTGGGTGGGGACTGGGGAGAGGGGATGGACAGCACAGCATTTTTTTCTTTTATTTATTTATTTTTAAAATGTTTATTTGTTTTTTGAGAGAGAGAAAGAGCACGAGCAGGGGAGGGGCGAGAGGGAGACAGAGGATCACAAGCAAGCTCAGTGCTGACAGGGAAAGCCTGACGCAGGGCTCAAACTCACTAACAGTGAGATCACAACCTGGGCTGAAGTGGGACGCTTAACCGGCTGAGCCACCCTGGTGCCCCTTTTTCTTTTTTCTTTTAAAATTACTGGGGACCACTCCTTAAAAGAAAAAAAAAAAAAAAAGAGCCCACTGGCTGGCTCAGTGGGAAGAGACTACGACTCTGATCTCAGGATCATGAGTTCGAGCCCCACGTTGGGTGTAGAGCTCACTTAAATGAATAAATAAATAAAAACTTAAAATAAAATTCCTGGGGACCACTAATTAACACCTCCAAATTGATCTGAAAATAAAGTTCAGTTTTTAAGCAAAATGATCATGGTTATCTAAAATATTACATGTCCCTAACACTGAGGTTTCAGAATGTGAGTTGTGGAAATTCTAAAGTTAGGTGAAATTTAGCAACTCCTGAAACTGAATATTCAACCCGAGAAGAACAGGCTGAGAAAACCACCTGTGCTGCTTTTTTTAGCATTTTCTGCAGAAAAATTAGAAGTAGGAGTTATGGCCCCTACAACCACATCACCAGGGATTGGCTATCTATCTTCAGCATTGACTAAAACAGGAAGTTACCAGTGGTACCTAAATGGAGCTAATAAGAACGAGAACCTCCTACAACTTTGTAGCCACTTGGAAAAAGCAACCCAAACCAAATTACCCATCTGGATCTGTTTTCTGTTCATAAATGAGGTAGATGAACTTGGGGAGCACCAACACCTCCCCCAGCTGGAATGGTCATGATTCTATCCATCAGTGACCAAGACATGATTCTATCTATCGTTGATGAAGGACTGCAATCCTCCACTAACCTGTGAATTTATAATCACATGGGAGCTATCCTGGATGTTCTCCTGCTGGAATGGCAGAGTATGGAGCAAGATTTGGGGTGAGTTCAGAAGCCCCTAAGGAAAGCCCAGCATTGGCCCTCAGAGGGCAGAAAGTGGACACAAATCTACAAAAAAGCATTCATTTCACTGACTCTTAAGGGTCTCCAGTGTTTTTTCTCTCCTTAAAGCAAAGAACCAAGTCATTTGAAAAACTGGAGACAAATGAATACACTCTGAGGCTAGCCATTTTGTTTTTATTTTTCAACAGATTCAAAGAGACAGTGGAATTTATGTTAATTTATTTTAAGAAATGGTATGCAACGAAAGTTAATCTGGGAGTCAAGGCAGTCACATGCTACAAAAAGTTAAATAGTCAGACATTAAAAATTGTACAACTGTTACGTCCTTCTTTGCTGCTGCTGAGTTCAGTTTAAGCTTGTTGTTTATTTTATGGTAAAATTAAATTACATTCTTTTCTTCAAGTGTTGAGCAGTTCCAAACGTGGCTTCTTAGTCAAAGAATCCATTCTTACTGTGGCCAAAAAGCCTCTCTTTCGTTCAAATGAATCATTTCCCCTAATTAGCAGGGAAGAATCCGGAACTAATTAACTAAAAGATCTGAGATGTCTTCTAAATGCTTTGGGCAACATGTTAAATAAAAAAACTGTGTGACAGGGGCACCTGGGTGGCTCAGTGGATTAAGTGTCTGACTTTGGCTCAGGTCATGATCTCACAGCTCTTGGGTTCGAGCCCTGTGTCGGACTCTGTGCTGACAGCTCAGAGCCTGGAGCCTGCTTCGGGTTCTGTGTCTCCCTCTCTCTGCACCTCTTCCGTTCACACTCTGTCTCTCTCTCAAAAATAAATAAACACTAAAAAAAATTTAAAAAAGAAGAAGACTGTGTGACAGATAATATCATTTTGCAGACCAGCCAATTCAGGAAGGGGGAGGGGTTAGAGTCAATGGAAAAGCACAGGCTCTGGGATCAAAAGTACAAGTTTTCCTGTTTACTACCCACATGTCCTGGGAGAAATAACTTAATGTCTTGGGGCCTCAGGTTTCTTGTGGATGAAGTAGAAGTAGTACTCCTGTGCCTGCTTCCAGGGCTGGTTCTCGGGGCCAAATGGAACCCTGGATATAACAGTGTTTTGTAAATGCCACAGGACCACTCAATAGCAAACTGCAATTATTCAGCAATTGGGTTGGTTTGGGGACAATGAAAGAAGTCCTGTGTTTTGCATTTAGCTCTCAGACCACATCATGCCACTGAGGGAGCCTCACATCAACACCCTGCTTAAATCCCAGCTACCCCACGAAGGGCTCCAAACGGTCACTGGGGCTTTAGGAATAGATTGACCTCACAGTATTTCCTTTTTTCTCCACAGCGACTCCCCTGGAACTGTGACAAGCATATCAAACTCCACCAACAAGAAACTAGGGGACATTTTATGAAGTTATACTTGAACCTAGAAGCCTCTGTGTTTCAGTTAAAGACAGACTTGGAAATGATAAAAAGGTGCCTTAACAATTTTAACATGATTCCAGCAGAGGGAGACAGGGCTGCACTGACTCCGCACAGGATCAGTGATGTAATTGATAGATTGACATCACAAACAGCCTTTCTTCCTTCCTTCTTTCCTTCCTAATCAGATGACTGTAGTCATAATTAAAAAGATAATTTTTAATGTTTATTTATTTTGAGAGAGAGAGAGCAAGCAGGGGAGGGGCGGAGAGAGAGGGAGAGAGAAAATCCCAAGCAGACTCTATGCTATAAGAGCAGAGCCCCCATGTGGGTCTGGATCTCACAAACCATGAGATCATGACCTGAGCTGGTATCAAGACTCGGGTGCTTTACTGACTGAGCCATCCAGGCGCCCCTGTAGTCATAATTTAAATATCACTAGGTGGAGAAAATATATGGCTGAAGGCCCTTATGAATTCAGCTGTACTTGCAAAACACTTCTAAAATGGGTTCGCATTTGATCGATCATAGAAGCCACTAAGGCGGTTGGAAACAGCAGCAAAGGCAGGTCGTGCATTAGTCTTCACAGTGCACAGACTTCACACCTGTGATGAGTACCACTGGTGGCTGAGCCAGCTTTCACCCTGTTTTCCTCCTTCCTGAGTCACAGTTCCAGTTTCGTTCAAGCATCTGCTCCATTTCCAATCCAGAGGTGGATCCTGATTATTCCAACTCAATCAGATCACATTCTCCCCAGTGAAGGTAACTGGTCCAGCGATGGACTTATGACCTTACTTGGCCCAGTCAGACTTAAGGGAAGGGCTTCTCTTCCACGCTCTGGGAAGAGGTGTTCTCTCTTTCTCTCCCACTGGATATGAATAAGGAAACTTACTGCCGTTGGCAGCCATATTGCAACCATGAGTAAGGAAACAGAAAACACATAAAAGAATGAAAGAAGGAAAGAACCTGAATTGTTGTTTTTTAAGAACCTGAGTTTTTGATGACACCACTAAATCAAACAAACCTGCAGCCTGGATTTCTTGTTTTGTGAGATAATACGTTCCTTTTTAAGCCTGCTTGAGTCAAGCCTCTATTTTTTGCAGATACAGTATCTGTATAGATTGATGGACTCCCTTGGCTTTTGCCAAAGTCACCCAGTAGTCTTCAGTCCATTGGGTGGACTGAAATAGTGGTTGAGGACCACTACTTTTAATTTTTTATCTTTTTTAAAAATTCCAGTATAGTTAACATACAGTGTTATATTAGTTTCAGGTGCACAATGTTGTGATTCAACAATTCTATACATTACTCAGTGCTCACCATGATAAATGCACTCCTTAATCTCCATCACCGAATTCGCCCATCTCTCCAACTCCCCTCTGGTAACCATCAGTTTGTACTCTGTAGTTAAGATTCGTTTCTTGAGAGGGACTACTTTTGACTACTTTTTAAACGATCTATTGCTTTTCTACAGGTCACTTGTTGAAAAGGTTGTTGCAAATTATTTCAGTGATATCATTCTTTTCATTGACATAGCACTTTATAGGTACTTATTACTTATTGCTAGTCCTAGATGGATCTGTGGCTTAGAAGGATTATTCCAAATGAGAGATTGCAGTACAGCAAGTCAAAACATATCCAAAGTCACCCAAGATGTGAAAATACTGAAAATACTCTGTATGTCATAAGTGCTCTTCTCATTACTAGTTTTAGTCTGATGGAGGGAAAAATTCAAGTCATCTAAAATGGCAAACCATGATAGTTTAAAAAAATAGGAATTGTTAGTGCTGCCTTCCTTCATTCTCTGTTTCAAGGGTAGGAGACTATATACGTATTTTTTTTTCTGATTCTGTTGCTAGTTGATGTTCATAACTTCTAATAAAATTAAACTAAAAATTACATTTTAAAAACTTACTTGTGGCTCCTACTGGAAAGAACTTGCCAAAACAGGAAGTAGGGGTTGTCTCATAAGAAGGAGACCGAGTGCCCAACCTCCCAAGTATTTTGGCCAAATGTCTGAGAGATTGTTCAGAGAATCACCAGATAAGCATTCATGAAACATGTATTTGTCTAAGCATTCATGAAACATTTCTTTTTTGACCATAATTATGAGAAATAAAGAATCAAAAAGGAATGTAATTTTTCAACCAACAGTGTACAAAGTCTTGTGCTGGGTGCTGCTGTGATGAAAAGATGAATAAGATACAGTTAATGACATTTTATATTGCCCTTAGAGAAAGAAGGCTAGTACAGTGTATGTGAAATAAGTAGCCAACCATTTTAGGCAGTAGATAATTAAATGTTAACCTGGAGCTAACCTTGGAGGACCTGGGTGGCTCAGTTGGTTACGTGTCTGACTTTGGCTCAGGTCATGATCTCGCCGTTTGTGAGTTGGAGCCCCACGTTGGGCTCTGTGCTGACTGCTCGGAGCCTGGACCCTGCTTCGGATTCTGTGTTTTGCTTTCTCTCTGCCCCTCTCCCACTCATACTCTGTCTCTCTCTCTCTTTCTCTCAAAAATAAACATTTAAGAAAATGCCATTTGCAGTACAGAATAAGTGATACCAGTACACAGAGAGAGAACTTAAGATGAGTTATTGTGATCAGGAGAGGTTATTTTATAAAAACGATGAGCTACATAGGATGGGTTTGGATGAACTTTCAAGGTGAGAGAAAAATATTTTTTGTTTCAAACATTGTTGAACATTTTCCTATCAATACATGAGTATCTGAAATTGTTTCCTATATTTTGAAATGCTTCAGAATTAAACTTAGAAAAAATTTAAATGTATTTATGTATTTTCTTCCTTAGGAAATAAAAGCATTGGGCATTTAATATGTTCATTATTCATTCACTAAATATTTATTGAGCACCTCCTGTGAGCCAGCTAAGATTCTAAATGATGAGCAAAAGAGATATGCCTCATTGATGACTGAAATCTTGTTCGGGGAGATAACAGTAAATGAGTAATTAGAAAAGGGAAAGAACAGATATGAAATCTGTTTATCACAGGAGCCACTAGGGCATCTCTTATCTCAGATTTCCCTCCTGGCAAACTTCAGTCCAAAGCTGGGAAACCACATTTAGACACTGAGCTCAGAGTCAGAGCAAAATTGGTGTGCATGTAGAGAATGTTCTGGAGTGAGTAACTTGGAAACAGTTCATGAAGGCCCAGGGCCATTGTCTTGGAGCAACCAGGAGTGTGGTGTCTGAAGTTGACCCTCTTGGTCAGTGAGTGCCTTGGGCATGGAGTGTTGGGCTGGTTCTGAGGGCCAGAGGCAAGGAGACATTTGAAGAGCTTAGAAGAAGCAATGAGAAAGCAAACTAGCCTCAACTACTGCCTGTTCCTTTCTCCACTGAAGGAATTACTACCCTGGAGTTCCTGCATTGATGTAGAGAAGGCCATGATAATTGAGGAATAAAAAAAGAAATTAGAAAGAGAGATTGTCATGCTAAATAAAGGAAAAGGAGGATTTGGTCAAAAACAGTGGTTTTTAAAATTGGTCTGGAAATACTATACTTGAGTCGGTCAGTGTGGGTCCTCGATAAGCCTTGGATTATGATTTCTAACCCCTCTACCTTCCTGAATCTGGATGTTAGCCCCAACTGGTGCTCTTAGACCACATATACTCTTTATAAACCCCTCTTATGTCCTTGTCTGGAGAAAATGTCATGGATAGTCTCTGCAATAGAGTCACATGGTGTTGATGGGAGAAAAAACATTTATTAAGAACACTTATAAGTAGGGTGGCACCTAGGTGGCTCATTCGGATAAGCGTCCCATTCTTAATCTCAACTTAGGTCTTGATCTCATGGTTATGAGTTCAAGCCCCACCATGGGCTCCACACCGAGTGTGAAACCTACTTAAAAATAATAAATAAATAAATAAATAAATAAACAAACAAACAAACACCTATAAGTAGGGAAGTAGCAAAGTGCACATGACTTTTTGAGCCCTCATGATCCCCCCAAGAAGGGTGCTTGGTCTGGGTATGGTTGGCTAGGTCCAAATACAGAAAGGGCTCTAAGACAGGGTTCCTCCCCTTAGGGCTCTGCCATTGGAGATTTCTGGTGGGGGAAGTGGCCTAATTGGGAAGGCTGGGCATCTAGCATCAGCCCATCCTTCCATTGAGCTAACTCAGACCTGCTGAGCTGGCTCTCTGCTAAGCTACTAAGAGAAGATTGGAAATGCATATTTGAGGCCATCTGGATTTGCTCTCTTTGGTTATGCCCAGGGTCCTCCAAACAAGAAAGAAATGCATTTTCCAAAATGAGCATCAAAGAGCCATTTGATGGTCCCTTCAATGACTTCTCAACCTGGAGATTTTTATGTACTCAGCCCCAGAATCTTTTTTCTTTGCCACTTTGGCTCTTCAGGTCAGCAACTCCCCACCAATGATCTAATCATGCTTGGCTTGCATTGACTTCTGGAGACATCACATATTCTGCCTTTATTTCTATAAGTTGAATTATTTTCAACATCTATTTATTGAGTGCTGTTAAGGGATAATTTATATAAGAAGATCTAATCACAACTTTCATATAACTATGACACATGTCAAAGTTTTTATTTAACTCGTTAATTGGTTAGAGGACCAATAAGATATTATAACTAGTACATTTGAGGATTTGATTTATAGAGATTTGTATTCTCTACTGGAAAAAAGGAATAGTTTGCATAGTTATGGGCAGAAAAAATATATTACTGTCAGTTTTCTACATGTTAATGTCTACTGTTATGGCGCTGTAAAATAACCTGGTCAAAGACAATCAAAGGCCACGTCGTTATAGAATGAGGAGGGTCCATTGGACAAAGCTTTGCATTCTATTGTAAGGACATGCAATAATCTCTTTCGACCATTTCAATGTCTGACAGCTTTTCCTGACAGACTTCCTTCCCCCTGTGATCATACATAATTTCAAAGATTATTCTTGGTCACCAAAAAAAGCTGGTCACATTAAGTTTGGCTGATTACTTAAAATAGGGGCATCAAGATTGTGGATTGATCAGAGAGGCCTCTTTCAGCTTGCTTTGCAAAATCTAGGGTAATACAGCATCAAATGGTACCAAGTTAACTCCTACCTACAAGTTATCATAAGGAATCTTAGACTGGACTTTGAAAAGCATGTCTTATTTGTTGTCCCAAGATCCTCCACCAGCCTTTAGCTGCAGTACCTTTGGGCAAGTTCCTCTCTTCCTGAGGTTTTGAAAACTATCCCAATGGCTTACCTTTGAAATGACCTTTCTTACTACCTAAAAAGGGTGGTCCCTATAAACTGGTCCAGGCCAGTTTTCCTCAGAGGACTTTGCAGACGTTGACTCCATAATTACAGCCTTATTTTGTTCTTTATTTTTTAAATTAATTTATTTTTAAAAGATTTTATTTTTAAGTAGTCTCTACACCCAACATGAGGCTTTAACTCACAAGCCCGAGATCAAGAGTCACGCACTACCCACTGAGCCAGGCAGGTGCCCCCAAACTTTGTTCTTTAAAATGGCTTGTCACATCTAGTCAACTGAGTATGACGATGACAATATTTCAGGCAAGGCCTTGATTGCACAATGGAGTCTTTTAGTTATATTCTGGCAAAAAGGAGGACAGATTCTTATTGAACATATGTAAATAACTGTATTGAAAAGTAAAGAGACTAGGTAAGTTTCTGAATTCCAAGGAGGGTAATTGACTGTTGGTGAGAATCATATATCATTTTTAAATGTCTCATTTTAGTTTACAACAGCAGAATTTACAAAATTATTGTGAATAGCATAGAGCATATAAAGAAAAAGAAAAGGCTTCTTTACACATCCAGTAAATAGAGCATTAAAGCAAATCAACAATATTCCAAATAACCTCAATAAAATTTCCTGCAGCAATTGGTTCAATCTTATATAATTAATTCTCATTCTGATGGATGTTGGGTTAGCAGTTTCATGAAACTGTCTGCTTTTCAACTATAAAGAGGCCTGGAAATCCCAACTAACTTCTGCTAAAATTCTCTGAAAATTATCCAAGCCATGTCAGCCAAGATTTGAAGAGTCAGTAGTTTGAAGGACCTTGTGCTGTCTTCTTCCATGAGATTCTGAGACTGCTTTTCTTTGATGAAGACACAAACTCTGGCCAGTTGATTATAGCGGTCTTTTGAACAAAAAAAAGAAAAGAAAAGAAAAACTATGATGTTTACAAAATTCAGCTGAAGAGGCATGGTTCAGTCGGTTGAGTGTCTGACTCTTGATTTTGGCTCAGGTCATGAATCTCACAGTTTGAGAGTTTGAGCCTAGCATGGGCTCTGAACCAAAAGTGCAGAGCCTGCTTGGGATTCTCTCCCTCTCTCTACCCCTTCCCTGCTCTCTCTCTCTCTCTCTCAAAATAAATAAACAATAAAAGAAATTCAACTGAGTACATTTTGAAGATCTTATTCATTCATGATCTGATTCATGAATCAGGCAACATCTAATCTAGTAGCTAGGAAAGAGCTCTGAGGAGTTCTATAAAATGAGAGATTTGTAGAAGCGGAAGTGCAGTCTAGGTGGGCGACAAGGAAGTTATACTTGACAAAAAAGTGGACTGGTTAGGGGCGCCTGGGTGGCTCAGTTGGTCAAGTGGCGACTTCGGCTCGGGTCATGCTCTCGTGGTCCGTGAGTTTGAGCGATCCATGAGTTTGAGCCCCATGTCGGGCTCTGTGCTGACAGTTCGGAGCCTGGAGCCTGCTTGTGATTCTGTGTCTCCCTCTCTCTCTGTTCCTCTCCTGCTCACACTCTGTCTCTCTCAAAAAATAAATAGACATTAAAAAAAAATTTTTTTAAGTGGACTGGTTATTGCAAGGTTGCTTTTTTTTAGGGGATGATAACGGTCTGTCAGGTAGATTACCTAACTAGTGCTAATTAGGCGATTCCTGATTGACTGATTTAAGATTCCATTTCTGGGGATTCCTGGGTGGCACAGTTGGTTAAGTGTCAGACTCTTGACTTCAGCTCAGGTAATGATCTCACAGTTCCTGAGTTCGAACCCTACATTGGGCTCTGCACGAAGAGTGCAGAGCCTGCTTGGGATTCTCTCTCTCCCTCTCTCTGCCCCTCCCCTGCTCATGTGCTCACTGTCTCTTTCTCCCTCTTTCTCAAAATAAACAAAACTTAAAAAAAAAAAAAAGATTCCATTTCTGGGAGAGCTGAAACTAAGTCTTGATTTGGTGACATGGAGCTTAGCCTAAGTGACTCCATTTTGGGCCCGTTGTTTTTAACAATAGATAACACAGACTTAATGGCTACTGTTAATTTATTTCTGGTATTTTTTTAAATGTGAAAAGTCTAGAGAAGTTCATAATACAAATACAGCTGACAAGAAAATTTAGTTCTTTCTGTGCAAACGAAGACAAAAAAGCCTCTTCCCCACTAGCCCTCCCAACCTCAGCCATATAGAAAACCTGCCCAGGTAGGAAGCCCAGAGGTTCTGTGGATTCAGTATAGGAAGGAGTGGGGGCGGGGCGCTGTACAAATCCAGCCTTCAGCTAAAGCAAATAATAATGGCCGGAAGCTTAAAATAGATCCAGGGAGGAGCTCATTAACTTGGCATAGGAAGTGGTTCAGCACCTCTGGCATTTCTCATTTTGGAAATTGCTTTGGTCCGTTTTCCTTCTATTCACTGGACCAGAAAATACAGACCTTTACTAACATACTCACCGCATCTGATGATGAACTAATTTAGACTGGTCGAAATAATTGTTCGACAGGAGCACAGGGCTTCAACCTCCAGTTCAGAAAATCCCTGACATCTGACGTAGGAGGATTTATAGGTTTAGTGGAAATTGCTTTCTCCTGCTCTCCAGATTACATACTGTGGGTTGATTTTTTTTTTTCATGAGTAAACATCCTTGTAATAATGAACAGACCAATAATGTCTTAAGAGAGAAAAAGAACACCCTTTTCCTTTTTGCTGTTTCTTGAGAGAACCATTTGGATTTGGAAACCCATAGTGGCTGTCCAGAATATGAAAGTTGGCATCTTCCTGTTGTGGTGGGGATGGGTTTTGGCCACTGAAAGCAGAGTGCATTGGCGAAGAAGAGAAGTACACGAGATGTCTAAGAAGGGCAGGTGAGTGGACTTTTAGGGATAGAGCTAATTGTATTGTTCCAGAATCATTTCCATAATACTGTGTTTTATGTGGATGCCTTTCCCCACTTTTCCCTTTGTTCTCCTGCTTCCTATCTTTTAGGAAGTTAGAATTATGTTGTTTTTTAATGATGCTAGATTAGATATAGTGCTACCATTGCATATTCTTAAATCTCTTATGAATTGTCCTGGGTGAAAGACTCTGGGAAAAAAGAATATATGTACGGTTTTTAAAAAATTAAGGGCATTTATTTGATGTCTGCATCCTAGGTGGAAACAAGTCTGCAAATTCCATGGGACCTCTAATTAGTGAAAATGATTCTGTTAGTTCTAATTATTTCGGTTAGATTTGTGGGTCCTTTTTAACATCTTTTAAAAGAAAACAAGGCAGCTTTCTTCAAGCTGTCTGGCTAGATGGATCATTGATCATCCCCTACCAGTAAGCGGAAAGGGTGCAAGGATGGACCTGCCTGCAGACCGGACCCTTGCTCGATGCCAACGGTGTGTGCCACCCTGGCTGAAGTGGTGTCCGAGCGGCATCTGAGGCAGAAACAGACACCCTCTGACACTCGGCCTCTCAGGCAGCTCTGATGACGGTGCTGGTGATTAAGTGCACACTTGCACACCTGCTTGCCCGACATTTATCAGTAAAATAGCCCATTTGGAGAAAACCTAATCCAGCTCTCTTTACTGATGAGGAAATAGAGGCAGTAAGGGCATCTTGACTCTCAGTTTCTTTATCGGCATTGGGTCCAAATTAAGCTTCAGGGCTTCTTATCTCTGGATGTAAATACAAATAGAGGTCAGAAATATCAATTTATGTGAAAGGAAATCCAGCTTTCTAGAATTCAGGGCTAATGAGAGAGCTGGGTATCTAGCTCCTCCATGTCCCCCTCCTGGGTCTTGAGAGCCTCCCTACCCCCCACAGGCTTCCGAACAGCCAGCTATGGCTCACAGCACTTGTTTCAGGATATTTTAGCAACATCGCAAAGCTAGGCGCTGAAATATCCGGGGATCGCGGTAAATCCTGGATGCTGAGGGGGACTGCTGTGTACAAGCCATATGCCCTGGTTCTGTCAGAGTCAGGAGTTGCTTGGGCAGACAGTGGAATTTGTGGAGCGCTACAGCCATAGAGATTATCTGAACCAAATGTGCTCATGAGGATTAAAAGCAACAACAGCAACAAACCCTATTGGTTGTGGTCAAAAACTTCTCAGCCTCTCTCCTAAACCAGAGTTGGAGTGGCGACCAGTTGGTAAATACCAATGATGAAGAGAAGTCCCAGAGAGTGAAACAGATTTTCTTTAAAAAAAATTTTTGCTTAAAAGAACTTTCTTTTTTTATTATGAAAGTTATACATGACCATTATTTAACATTTTAAAAAATGGGAAAAAATGTTTTAGAAACACACAAAAACCACCCGTAATCCCTAAGCTCAGAAGTTTATGGGTGTTAATGTTAACATTTTTGTGCATTTTCTTTCAATCTTTTATTATTTTTTTTCTAAGCATGTCCTGGGTATTGACTAGTTTGGGATTATTCTATACGTCCAGTTTTGTAAACTCATTATATTTATATGGTTTTGTCTGCATGTTTACTTATTTAATGTCTACATAATTATCACTTGAGTGACTGCATTATAATGCAAAATGTACCACCATTTAAGTATTATAAATATTATACATGAATATCTTTGTATATGAGAATAGTTGTTTACATACATGTTTATTTTTAAGTGAGCTCTATCCTCAACATAAGGGTTGAACTCAAGACCCTGGGCTAGTCACATGCTCTACTGACTGAGCCAGCCAGGTGCCCCTACATATGTGATTTTTTAATTAGAATAGACTCCTAGAAGTGGCACAAGAACCTTAAATCTCCAAATATATTTGGCCGAACTGTTTTCCAGATTGGTGGATCCAATTTATATATCCACCAACCAGATTAAGTTTTAATGTGCCTAAATTTTTATTATTTTATTTATTAAAAATTTTTTTAATGTTTATTTTTGAGAGAGAGAGAGAGAGAGAGAGAGAGAGACAGTGCAAGCAGGGAAGGGGCAGAGAGAGAGGGAGATGCAGAATCCAAAGCAGGATCCAAGCTCTGAGCTGTCAGCACAGAGCCCGACGTGGGACTCGAACTCACGAACTGTGAGATCATGACCTGAGCCGAAGTCAGACACTTAACCGACTGAGCCACCCAGGTACCCATATGTAACTTAAATTTTTAAAGGGATCACTTAATTTCATCCAGAATCTAAACTCATAAGATGCTAGTAGTTTGTATCCAGGCTTCTTTTCGTAATTTATCCTAATGGAATGGGAAGCAAGATGAACACACTCACAGAACAGGGTGAGGCAAGTGCGGTGTCTATGGTGCAAAATTGAAGGAGGCGCTTGCATGATCCTGAGAGTGCCTCCTTAGGTTTTTTTCTCACTTGCCTCACTGTAGTCTCCACCCTGGCAAATTATTCAAGTGTTTTTCCCCTCCGAGATCTCCATGGGAGGCACATCCAGGTGGAGTTCCTTTCACAGATCCATGCTTGGTAAACATCAGAATGTCAGGGCATTGAGCAATGTTTCCAGGATGAATCAATAGTTATTGTTTCTCTCTCCTCCCTGGAGGAATGGAGGCATAACCTGTCTACATCGCAGGTCCTGGGACAAATGCCAGCTCTTGCTCTGGGAGGGCAAACTGATCTACCAGAAGCCGGAAGTACTGTTACTATACTTGCTTTGCTATGCTAAAGAATTCAAGTTGATTCTGAAGGTAAAGAGGGTCCGAGTTGCTTCAGCGGACTTCCATTTTTGGAGAGATCACACTGGTAGCAGTATGGTGGGAGGCCGGAAAGAGTGCTAGAGGGGAGATAGAGAAAGTAATCCAGAGTCTATGCCTTAGCCCAGGTGAGGGATGCTGAAAGCCCGGAGTAGGATATTTGTGGAAAGAACAGGACTAGGGGAGATGGATTTGAGAGCTTTAAGGGGCTAGAATTGTCAGAATTAGCTTGGGTGGAAGACTAGTAGGTATTTGGATTGTGTGACTGGGTAGAGGGTGGTGCCAGGGAAAGGAAACAGGAGGAGGGGCGGATTTGGGGGGAAAGAGGTATTCTGTACGAGCATGTGGACGTGGATGTGCCTTCACAAGATGCTAAGAGATAGCTGTCCAGTTGGAGGCTATAGGTCCACAGCTCAGGAGGGAAATCAAGCTTGGGGATGTAGATTTAACAGGAGTCCTCACAGGAGGTGGTAGGTGAGGAAACCCAAAGACACCATGTTGCATGAAATAAGAATAGGATCAAGGACAGAACCTTAGGGAAGAGCAACATTTAAGGAGAGGACAGAGGAAGGAGCCTTGGTGAAGGACACTGGAAATGAGGGACCAAAGAAGTGGGCACATGATTGGAGTAGAGGGGTGTCAAAGAGGCCAAGACAGCCATTTATTCAAGAGTTGTCAGATGTTTGTTATGGGCCCAACACCACACTGGGCAATGAGTCCTTCATCGGTGACTAAATCGGACACAGGTTTTGCCCTCAAGAGGCTTACACACCAGAGAGGCATTCCGGCAAAGTGTTAAGTTTCCAGAAGGGGGGAGTGAACAATAGGGTCAGATCACACAAAAACACAGTAGCCAAGAGCCACTGACGACGTCAGAGAAGAGAAGAGCAGGGCGGTGGGTTGAAGAGCGGGGAGAAGATGGGGCGGGTAGAGGTAACTCGTACAAGCAACTCAGCTGTGCCCAGAAAGGCTGCCACTGGTGAGGTTGACAGGCGAGAGCTTTCAGGCCAGAAGAGACCCAGCGGGTTCACGTGATGAAGGAAGGAAGCCAGGGGAAAGGTGGTGATGAGGAAAGAGCCATTTGCTCTCAAACCCCTGTCCTGACACAGCACAAGCCACTTAATTACGAACTGGGTCTCTGATTGCCCAGAGTGTCTTGGAATTTGATTTTCTCCTGAGTAAGTGGTGTCCACTCTTCATCTTGTCCCCCAATTCTCCAGATGGTTTGCTCGAACTTTTGACTCTCTTTGTGCTCCTGGTTCTGTCCTGTTACTACCTTTCGCTCAGTCTTAATTGTTTTCTGAGGCCTGTGCTCAGGCTGCTCCCATCTCATGACGCCCTCCTTCCCTTTCCTCTCTCTCCTGCTCATTTCTTTTCCTGCTCCTATGCTTACCAGAGACGTCACTTTCTTGGAGGAGCCTTCCTGGCCCTCCTCCACCCCTGCCTCTCAGTCTCAACTGGGCGACTTACTTGGGAGTTTCCACAGCCCAGTCTGTACCATCTCAGAGGACTAATCTCTCAGCATTAGCACTTCCTCCTCATCTGCCTCGGCTTCTAGACGATGAGCTCCTTGAGGGCTGTGTTAGTCTGCTCAGGCTACCATAATGAATTACCAAAGACTGGGTGGCTTAAACAATAGACAGTTATTTTCTCACAGGTCTGGAGGCTAGATATCCATAGTCAAGGTGCCAGCAAATTCGGTTTCTAGTGAAAGCTCTCTTCCTGGCTTATAGACAACCACCTTCTTGCTCTGTCCTTACATGGTCTTTCTTCTGTGTTTGCCAGCAGGGGCAGAGGGGGCATCTCTGGTGTCTTCCTCTTCTTGTAAGGACGTGAGTCCTATTGGATCACAGCCCCATTACTATGATCTCATTGAACTGTAATTACTTCCCTATAGTCCCTATCTCCAAATATATTCACACTGGGAGTTAGGGTTTTAACATATGGATGGGGGGGGGGGTCATAGTCCAGTTCATAACAAGGACTCCACTAGCACCTTTATCCTTGTCTCCCTAAGTTCAAGTACAATATCGGATACATGATAGATACTCAAGAAGTGTTAAGCATGAATAAATGAGTTCTGATTTTTGCTATTCCTGTACTTTATTCGCCCCACAAATATGTACTCAGTACATTATGCTTCGGGTACTGTGCCCAGGGCTTGGTGGAGGCAATGGTGGTCCCTTGAGATGCTGAGTTTAGTGGAGGTGACAGACATTTAATCAAATAATTTTTACAGAATGTCAGAATTTCAAGGACCTTAGAAATCCCTTCATTTTAAAGATCAGAAGAGAAAAGCCCCCCCATGTACAATGGCTGTGGCAGGGTCGTGAAAAATCCCTTCAGAATTCCACATCCCTCTTTTCTCCATGTCCAGTGCCCTCCTCTCACCATCATAAAGTGAGAACAGGACATTACATTGACAGATGTAAGGTTTAGGTTGAACTATATGAAAATGTTTTTCTAGGTCAAAACCAGTTGAATGTCAGCCGTTTTATGTGGTTCAAACATTTTCTGGCTTAATCTTTATAGCAATCTTGTAAAGTTAGTATTATTTCCCCATTTTATGGAAAATTGAGGCACAGAAAGATCAAGTAACTTGCCCAAGGTTTACAGCTAGTTTGTGGCTACCCTGAGATTCACACTGAAGTCTGACTGGTGACAAATCTGAGCTCCTTCCCATACTATAAGCTGCCTCACTTCAAACAAGTGATTGTGACTTATAATTACTATGACATCAAGTCCCCTTGTGGGCCTTTACTATTCACTCTTCTAGGCCTGGTCCTGCTCCACTTCCAGGTGAGAGGGCGAGATGTGGGGTAAGTGGACAAGTTCACTTAGTCACTTCACTTATCAAAATGCATTGCAAGCTGGCTCCTTGACAAACATACCCTTTATTTGCATGCTTATTTTGGTCTTGTTTTTTTTTGTTTTTAAAATAGGTGTTTTTTTTTAAATTTTAGAGAGAGAAAGAGAGTGTGAAGTGCAGGGGAGAGGAACAGAGGGAGAGAAGAGAGAATCTTAAATGGGCTCTACCTCAGCAAGAAGCCTGATGTGGGGCTCGATCCCACGACCCCGGGATCATAACCTGAGCCAAAATCAAGAGTTGGACACTCAACCTACTGAGCCACCCAGGAACCCCTGGTTTTGTTTTTGTAAAAGCTGATATATTTAATTAGTGATGGGAATTCCACTCAAAAGACATTTATTGAGAGCCTAAAGTGTACAAAGGCATGTAGGTACATGGTGGATAGTATATGATCAGTAAACAAAGTTTGCTTATAGAGGGGGTAGCATTGGAAATAGAGACAGATCTCTCCAAGGTCAAAAGTGGTATCCAGAAAGTAGCTGAAGAACTTTAATAAATGGGAAAAATACAACCTGAGAATTCTGATAAAGAGAATAGGTAGAAAATAGATCAAAGCTTTAAATTAAAAGAAAGCAATCCAGTGTCTTCAAATGGGAAGGCATAGGAAATTTATGTTGGGACGTATGTAGAAGATAAAAGAGATGATCTAGGTCAAGATTTTACCAGAGACGCAGGGTGACAAGCATGTTCTTGCTGTGCCCTGTCACTGAGGGTGATAGCAGCCCAGGCCTGTGTGCCAAGGAGCTGCCAGGTTGGTGGGAACAGGAGTCTGTCATGGTGACAAGAAGAAGGCCTGATCAGATGACCTTGAGCTAGGACTCTGAGACAAGATCAGAAGGCAAATGAAATTGGTCTGGTCCACCCACACCAGACACAATCCCTGCTGTCTTTTGGTTCCAGGAAGCTCAGGTCTCCCACAGGTGTGCAGACCTTAGGTGTCCATGAGTATACACATCCTGTATTAGTCAGGGTTGTCCAGAGAAATAGAACCAGTAGGATGCATGTAATATGTATCTATCTGTATATATGGTATTACATAGATATATTGTGTGATGTACTGAAATATATACATATGTATGGAGGGAGAGGTGGGGAGGAGGATTTATTCCTTTGAAAGAATTGGCTCATGTGGTTGTGGGGGCTACCAAGTCTGAAACTTACGGGGCAGATAGCAGTCCAGAAATTCAGCGGCAGATGATGTTGCATCTTGAGTCTGAAGACAGTCTGGAGGCAGAATTCCCTCTTCCTCAGCGGACTCAGCATTTTTGCTTAAGGCCTTCATCTGATAGGATGAGACCCACCCACACCATGAAGAGCAACCTGCTTTGCTGAAAGTCTGCTGATGTAAATGTTAATCACATGTTTAAAAATACCTCACTGTAACATCCGGGCTTGTATTTAACCAAAAACTGGGTACCATGGCCTAGCAAAGTTGACATATAAAATTACCCATCACACATTCTTAGAGGTTGTGGTTTGAAAAGCAGATTATCGGTTACTTACCCAAAATTCCACTTAATAAGAAATCAAAAGAAATGAACTATTTATACCCAAGGAAAAATACAGAATACTTATTCACTACGTGGAAAAATGCACAGCCTCTATAGCAATTCAAGAAATGTAATATAAATAATATTAGGGTAACATCCTTATTAGATAAATGAAAGTTAAATGCACACGGACACACACACTCACATATACCCTGTGCTGGGGGGTCTGCAAGGAAGCCAAAACCATATTTGTGGGGCTCTGGCAGTGGACTGACCCTTTCCACATTGCCATCCACCCATAGGGCTAGAGCTATAAAGTGCCTTTAGTACCATAGGGATGATGCCTTCTGGAACAGACTTGAAAGGTCTCCAAGCTCCCCCATGACCCAACCCCTTGTTTCGCAGCAGAGGAAACAGAAACTGATAGCAGAAACGTGTGGTGTTCTGTCAACAGCCAGAAAAGCTGGGGCTTGAGACCGTGTGCTGGCAGGTATCCTCCCTGCTAGGTCAATGCCTCAGAGAGCAATGTGTACAAAATATCATAGCAGGGTTCCTGGGTGGCTCAGTTGGGTAAGCATCTGTCTTCGGCTCAGGTCATGATCTTCCAGGTCGTGGGTTCGAGCTCCATGTAGGGCTCTGTGCTGAGGCTTGGAGCCTGGAACCTGCTTCAGATTCTGTGTCTCCCTCTCTCTCTGCCCCTCCCCTGCTCATGCTCCGTCTCTCTCTGTCTCCCAAAAATAAATAAATGTTTAAAAACTTTTTTTACTTAAAAAAACAAAACAAAACATATCCTAGCAGCCTTACTCACGGTGGGCACACTGGAAAGCAGCCCTGTGTTCAGTCTCAGGTAAGCAGCAGAGCAAACTTGGCTGGTCTGGCCCATGTCTCCTCCCCAACCTCCCTTCTACCTCCACACAGGCCTCCTTGCTGCTCCTGGGGCACACTGTGCAGCCCCACTTCATGGCCTCTGTCCACTCTTTTCTGGCATCGGGAGGTTGCTTTCTCATCTTCTTCAGGCCTCTGCTTGATTGTCACTTTCAGGGAAAGGTTCGCTGGCCATCCATGTAAAACAGCCAGCTAAGTGCCCACTCCCAAGCCCTTACCCTACTTACCATCATAGCTCTGAACTTATGTTCCCTTAAGGTAAGGTGGAACCCTGGCTGTGCCCGTGATGATTTCCTTTGAAGTTTTGGCTTGGGCAGGCACAGTTACAGGCAACCCCGAGAATCCATCACCAAAGCCCCTCAGCTAGATGGGGCAGCGGTGGCAAGACTGGCTCCAAACGATAAGAAGGCTTGGCTTTGGGACTTGGAGCTGCCACATAGTCACTCCATGACTTTAGACAAGTCACTTGACATCCTCGAGTCTGTTTCTTCTGTCGAGTGGAGTCAATTATGTCTGTCACCTCAGGGTTATTGTAAAGACTGTGTGAGCCAAACTATGGGAAAGTGCTTCGGATGTTGTAAAGCTCAGGAAACCCCTGAAGACCCTGGGCCCCACCTATGCCATCTTGTCATGGGCACGGATAAGAAGCTCCTGTGCAGACTGTCATTCTACCTGGACCCCCTTAGGGCTTGTCTCTGCTTTGAGGACAGTTACGCTACGCACATCACCCAGTGACACTCCCCGGATCTGCCAAATGGAGGCCCCACCCAGGGAAAGGAGATCAGTTTAGGGTTTAGGATGTCTTGCTCTGTCTGAGCTCTCACTGGTTTCACACCATTGACGTAGTGGGACACAGCAATGTTCCTAAGTTGTCTTTGTAATCAAAGTTCTAGCACATGGCCAGGAGACAACCTGGAGCTTAACTTCCACAGTTTCATGATACCCTTTGTTCTTTGTGACTATCAAGAAGCATTTTCCCATCTTCAGTTTTCTGGCCTCTCTCTTATTTTCCAGATTTTCTCTGCTGCATAATCCTTAAGTTTCCCAAGCTGTAATACATCTGGGTCTGTACGCTTGCGTTCCATTAAAAAAACTAGAACAGTAAGTGGTTCTCAATATTGGCAGAGGAGGTTTGAAAGCTACTGATGGCTGGGTCCCACCCCTGGTGTGCAGTGTGGCTTGGGAAGTTTCAAGTTCCTCGGGTGACCCCAAAGTGCATTCATACTGAGATACCCTGAGTTAGATGATCTCATGCCAGCATTTTCACCATGCTGAGCAGCAACTATTTCTTTTCACTGCTCCCTTCCCAATGCGAAGGCCAGTCTCTCTGATGGAGATTGGATTCTATTAGCAGACTCCCAGCCTGACCCTTACCGTTTGTTAACATTGGTGCCTACCCACCAAGCAGTGTATTTCCCTCTGCTGACTCTTCTGGCTCAGAATACTTTAGGGAAAGCTCCTTGTCTTTAGCACCTTTCTTGAGTCTCACCTTGTTTAAGCCTTGGCTTCCTTGGCACATTTCTCGCAGGTCCATTCAACTCTTTAGGATACACCTTTAGGTTTATGTTTCTCCTTTTATATTTTGTACGTGTTTTTGTGAAATCTGATTTCTTCACACTGCCAGGAGCTGGGGCTACAGAGATGTACGAGAGAGATCCCACCCTGATATAGCTCACGGTGAAGTGCGTGAAGTGGTCAGAAGGCCCCTGGCCACACAGGCTGCTGCACATTCTAATAAGGCATGTGAAGAAGAGAAGTGTTGATTTGGGCGGGTAGGATGGAAACCTAGGAATTCTTCCAGGAAGAGGTAGTACTTGATCTGGGAACACAAGGCATTGTCTAGGTAAGGAGTATGAAGAATGGAGGCAAGGAACTTCCAGACAGATGGGACAGCAGGAGCAAAGGCATAGAGGTGTAACCAGCAACTGTGGGGGACAGAAGTGGGGGGAGCTGAGGAGGAGAAAGAGCCTTTATGTATACGTGGCTATTACACATGCCACGAAAACAAGAGTGTTTCCATTAGCTAGTTGAAAGGATTCCTTCCTTGTCAAAATTAAGTTCTCTATCTTCTCAGAGGTGACCTCATCAGCAAAGTGAAGTATAACTTATCAGGTGCTCTGTTCTTAGCCAAATGAGGGAGACGTCCAGCAGACCCCTTGCTCATCATGGATTCCCAACCCTGCTCTACCTAACCTCTGAGAGAGTTCTGAGATGTGCTTTGGGAAAACACCATCCACACACGAGCTGACTAGGAACTATAAGAAGGAAATGTCAGGATGTACCATAGGTCAGAACTTTTCATTCTGTCCAAAAGGATAGGATGAACATGGGTGTTCAAAAAATGTACAGCCCAAAACTTTACTGCCCCCAAAGCTGTTTCAAATGTTATCCTATATCATCATAACTTGGGACATGTCTGTGCTTTCTCCATAGCTTCCCAGAGGCTCATTCAATAAATGTGTGGGCATCGATTTTGCGCTGAGTCCATGCTAGCTCTTATGCGAGGGAAAGATAAGCTTAGACCTTTTACATCTAACCCAAATTCCAGGCAATCAGAGCCAAATCTTCCAACAAGACACTGTACTGACCTTACTTCCAACCCTTGGAGCCAGACCCTCTGGATTTGACTCCTGGATCCATCACTTTAGCAAGTTACTGAGACCCTCTGTGTCTTAGTTTCCTCATGTATAAAATGGGAATAATGATAAAGCCTACCTCAAGGTTATGAGGACTAACCCTAGATAATACATGTAATGTAAGTTAGCATAGTACCTGACAGATAGTAAGTACTCAAGCACTGTTGGTTATTCCTATTATTTTCTATGTGTCATACTTCGTTTCAAGATTAATAATCAGGGGTGCCTGGCTGGCTCAGTCAGTAGAGTGTGTGACTGTTGATCTGGAGGTTGTGAATTCAAGCCCCACATTGGATGTGGAGCCTACTTTTAAAAAAATGAATAATCATACTTCTGGCTGATAAAAAGATGCCAATGCCATGTAGAAGATTTCATGATCTATTGCAACTTGAGTTTAAAAGCAAGTTACAGTATCTCCTCTTTTTCTCTCTTTCTCCTTTCAAAGGATGAGGGTATATACAGATGGCAAAGATTATTTCTTTCTTTTATTTATTTATTATTCATTGTTGAGAAAAAGAGAGAGTGTAAGCAGTGGAAGGGCAGAGAGAGAGAGGAGTTTCAAGCAGGTTCCACGCTGTTGACACAGAACCCAATGTGGGGCTTGAACTCATGAAACTGTGGGATCATGACCTGACTATGACCTCTCAAAATCAGGAGTCCAATACTTAACTGATGAGCCACCCAGGCGCCCTGGCAAAGATTATTTTTGAATGGTTTTTATTTTCTCCTTTATTTTATAATTTTTAAAACATGGGCACATAAGGGAAAAAATGTTATTTAAAAATATTAAACATCAATGCAAAAGACTTTAAGAATCTTGTTTATCAGTCTTTTCTAGGCTAGAATCTAGGCTTCACGATGGGAAAGGCAGTGGCATCTCAGAGCCCAGTTCTGTTTCAGGCTGGCCCAAAGCCAAAGAAAGAACTGGGTCGAGCTCAATTTCCATTCTGAGCCCTTCTTTCAGTTCCTCCTGCTTCCCTTTTCAGATGCCCATCTAGGGGGCCATTTCCTTCCTTCAATTAACATGTGTTGAGAGCCCACAGGAACCCAGCACTGTACAAGGTGCTAAAGATAAGACTCTGCCTTTGGTGGCCTGTGGTCTCATCCTGTCCCTGCTGACCATCACTTGTGATGGCCTGTAGCCCAAGGAGCAGCCCTCCCTCCAATCTTAGCTTTTCCCTATGCCTGGGACCCACTCTTGGGACCCACTCCTGCTGAGCTCCTGCCTCTGTTCCACTTTGCCACAGATGACATAATCCCTATGCATCAGTCCCGATGTGTGTGCATCATTCGAGTCCTGGCAGAAAACAGCAGTGCACTCAAAAGGGCTTAAACAATAATTGAACAAAGGGACTACTCGCAGAGCTGTGGCCAAGGTTCAGAGAACCAACCAGGACTAGGAACAGAAGGAAGCCATGACTACCCACAGGCCTGGAGGGGAAATAGTATTATTGGAAATTATTGAAGATACTGTGATTATCTGTAATTACAGAGCAACACAGACATTGCTAGTCCCTGGCATTGAAGCAGGAAGAGATTGAGGAACAAATGCCCTGCTCTGTCATCTCCTGCCAGTGCCCATGTGGCTGAATCCACAAGCCAGACGGCAAGGATGCCCAAGTGATACAGTCCACCTGGCAATGTGTTACTCTCTGTAGTAACGGTTTCGTGGTAGATTCAAGTAAAGAGTGGCATCAATTTCTGATCTGCCCAAGGGGGAGAGGTTTACCTTCTGGTAAACCGAGGGGGGAGAGGTTTTTAAGTCAGGTCTCCTCAGACCAGTCTAAGTAATTAATCCTCCAAATCCCTGCTCCTGTGAGTACTGGGAAAATGCTCAGCAAAAGGCTAAATTAATGCAGTGAAGCGTCATAGTTTTGTTTTTTTCGTTCATATTTTATTCTGACAATATTGGCAGTAGATCTGAAGGGTGAGGAGTACTTTGTTGATTTGAGTACCTAGACTGTCTCTAGCATGCCTTTGTTTTTAATGTTCATCGTACACAGAGACAGAAGCACACAAAGATGCCGGCAGATAAGGCAAGCATGGCCATCAACACATGCACACCATCCTAAAGATGTCTCTTCCTCACACGTCACCTGTGGTGATTTTCAGAAGCAGTCCCCACCCCTGGTCCATTTGCTGGAGGCAGAAGGTGGGGGACCAGAGGAAAGGAAAACTGGAAAGGAAAAATGGCGGGGCTCCTGGCTTCAGCTGGGTGAGAGAGAGGATGAGGGAGGCGAAGGGGACCAGCTTTCCTCCTCTCGAAGTCCCTAGCTTCTTCCTCCCTTACATCCATAAGCAGCGTAGCTTGGTCCTGGTTCACTAGTTCAAATTCTTTCCCCAAAGTGCTTCCTTTGCTGTGAGCACATTAATTCCCTTACTTTGGAAGGAAACTTCCTTACCAGCTCAGTAACGACAGTGACTTCTTCCATTTGTGTACCTTTTAGAGTTTGAAGAGTACTTGCACGCACGTTATCTCATTTATTCCTCACACCCCTTGTCAGGTCACAGAGCTTACCTTCTATCAGTTAAGGAACTGAGTCTCAGGAAACAAGTTGCCTAAAGGCACCACGCAGACAGCGTCAGAGTGAAGGTCAGAGCCCTGTTTTTCTGTCTCCCCGCCACATTTTTTCTCCCCACAATGATGAAGGCTTCTTCAGGAAAGAAGATGGCAAAGGACTTAAAGGTAGACATAGTTAAAAAGGAGGAAACCATATATATTGAGAATAAGATGAGCCAGGGCAGTGGCTCTTAAAGTGTTGTCTCCAGATCAGGGACATCAGGGGCATCTGGGAGCTTCTTAGAGGTGCAAATTCTTGAGCCTCAGCCCAGACGTACTGAATCAGAAACATCAGAAGAAAAGGGAGTTTCAGGAACCTAGGTTTGAAGAAGCCCTCCAAGAGATACTGATGCATGCCACAGTTTGGGAACCACTGCATCCAGGGGAAAGGTGTGGGTGATGGCACCCTGAAGAGAACACATGACTGGTGTTAGCATAAGGAGGAGCAGGGAAGGTAGTCAGTTATTTCTGTGGATTCCAGAGATGGTGTTGATGGCTGGGTGAAGACTATTCAAGGACATTGAAGCATTGCCTATAAGAGCAGAAAACTAGAAACAATTCAAATATCTACCAATTGAGGATGGTCATGTGAATTACAGTGCATCCATGTAATGGATGCTATGTAGTACAAAACAGAACAAGAGGCTTGGGATAATTAGATATGGAAAAAAATCCAAAGAATAGTTAAATAAAGAAAAAAAGAAAAAGTAGGAGAGTTTATATGCTAACTTTGGGTTTTAAAAAGGGGAGAACTGGGGCGCCTGGGTGGCTCAGTCGGTTAAGCGGCCGACTTCAGCTCAGGTCACGATCTCGCGGTCCGTGAGTTCGAGCCCCGCGTCGGGCTCTGGGCTGATGGCTCAGAGCCTGGAGGCTGCTTCCGATTCTGTGTCTCCCTCTCTCTCTGCCCCTCCCCCGTTCATGCTCTGTCTCTCTCTGTCTCAAAAATAAATAAAACGTTAAAAAAAAATTTAAAAAGGGGAGAACTGGGGCGCCTGGGTGGCTCAGTCGGTTAAGTGGCCGACTTCAGCTCAGGTCATGATCTCGCGGTCTGTGAGTTTGAGCCCCGCGTCGGGCTCTGTGCTGACAGCTCAGAGCCTGGAGCCTGTTTCAGATTCTGTGTCTCCCTCTCTCTGACCCTCCCCCGTTCATGCTCTGTCTCTCTCTATCTCAAAAATAAATAAACGCTAAAAAAAATTTTTTTTAATAAAAAAGGGAGAACTAAGGACATATATTTGTATTTACTTGTACCTACAAGAAACCTTGCAAAGAAACAAGAAATCATTCAGAGAGATACCTGGGGATGGGAGAAATGTGGTAGAGGCAGAGATGGGAGGGAAACTTTTCACTGCATTTCCGTTTCTAAAATTGTCCAACCCCGTAAATGCATTACCTATTTAGAAAACATAAAAATAAATAAAAATGGCCCTAGGTGTAATCCAGCAGCAGAACAAGAAGCTGCCTCTGATGGAATAAGGATGGTGGACTTTCCAAGGGCAAATCCATCCTCTTTCCACAGAATGGGCCAACAGAAGCCAAGGGTACCAAGCTCTGCCCACACCCACTTCCTCTCCCCTCTAGCTCAAACCCTCCCGGAATGGCCATGGTGCTTTGGAGGGGGATAGACTTCTTAGTAAGGCCAGGACCAGCAGTTATCAGCATTAGCTACACATTAAAATCATCTGGGAAGCTTTTAAGAATACTAATTGCCAGGCCCCATTCCCAGAGCACCCAAATCCAAAATTCTGAGGTGGGGCCTGGGCATTGGTGTTTTTAAAGCTCCTCAGTTATGATTCTAAACTACTGTCTTGGACCTTCTGGGTCAGTTCATTTCTCTAGAAAGCTGGAGAGAGGGAAAGAAGATATCCAATAGCATAAAAGAAGAAATCATACATCCCATCGAACCTGTCAGGATCACATCTGAATGCAAGAAATTTTTTTATCTGCTTTGATTGGAATATGTGCTCAACCCATTTCTCCCCTCTTGGCAGTCCAATTCTGAAACGAAGTCCCGATATCACCAAGTCGCCACTGACAAAATCAGAGCAGCTTCTGAGGATAGACGACCACGATTTCAGCATGAGGCCTGGCTTTGGAGGTATGAGCCACAACTCGCCGTGGTTGTCTTCTCTTTTCGGGTCTGTTCACCTATGCCTGGGTATAAACCGAAGCAAGGGACCACCCAGCTTTTCTATCCCCTGGTCAGGTCCATCTCTGTCGTGCTTGGTGGCCAAGATGGAACCCACAGTGTCTTCTGAGCATCACCCCTGCCCAGCCCCACTGTGGGCCCTGCTAAACACATTCTCAGAAGGTGCCTGTTGGCCGACGGCGAGGGTAGGCTAGCTGAGCAGTCCTCAGGCCACTACTCCTGATAAGGAAGGCTTGGGATCAGTGAGGCCAGCAGCTGGCTGCGGGAAGGACAAGGGGAAGATGGGGCTGCTACATCCCAAAGCTGCCTCCTGAAAATACTCTGAAACCACAACCTTGGACTAAATTCATTCTCATCCGGGAGCTGGCAGATGGAACGAGGGGTGTGTATCTGAGGGCAGAGTGTGGTCTGCTGGATTTAATTAAATGAAAATAGCTTGAGAAAATAATGATCTAGAGCAGAGGGATGTCATGGCACTTTGAAGCTTAGCCTGAAGCTGCCAGATTTCAGCCTGCTCAGTGTCAAATAGGGTTTTCATCTACATGGGTTTCTTCCTGCAATAAAAAATTTATTTTAGAAACTGTCCCCATGTTTTTATTTCTTCTAGCCACCTCGACCCAAAGAATAAACAGATTTTAGAAGGGAGTCTTTATTTAATCTGTAACCTGCTCCTGTTAGATCCAAACCTACCTCAATCTATGATAATCTGAGTCTGCCCCATGCCTGCCCCCCATGCCTGAAAGCAGGGAGGAAAAGGGGCAGCAATCTACTTCTCCTTCTCTTTGTGGATAGTAAGATTTCATGGCTTAGAAATGCCAAAGGCCACCCTATTGCATCACGTTGCCCTTGGAAGCTACCCCATCCTGTGGCAAAGGTACAGATGTGTGGGCTTGGCCAATGACCTGAATGTGGCTTTGGTTCTGGGTGCCTATTAACCAGGTAGAGCCTTTCTCATGGCCAGACAGAGACACTGGCTTCCGTGACACAAGAGGCTGCAAAATCAGGAGGCAAATATAAAAAATAAAGTGGATAACCCCATGCTAAGGAGTAACTCCTTAGATTAGACTCAGCTTTGAGCTAGGTCTTCATTGTATCTTTAGATAAGTATGTGCAACCAAAGAAGAAAGCTTTATATTAACCTCATCATCTCAGAATCACCTGAATGATTCAGATAAAGAAAACTTTAAAAAAAATATTTACTTGTTTTTGAGAGAGAGAGAGAGAAAGAGAGCACAAGTGGGGGCGGGGGAGAGAATGAGGGAGAGGGAGAGAGAATCCCAAGCAGGCTCTGCACTGTCAGCGTAGAGTCCAATATGGGGTTCAAACTCACAAACCACAAGATCATGACTCTAGCTGAAGTTAGACGCTTAACCAACTGAGCCACCCATATGCCCCAAAACTTCTTTTTTTTAAACCTTTGTTGGAATATTCCAGGGAGGCAGCCTATGATCCAACCCTTTGATTTCTGGCTTCATTTGAGCTTGAAATGTGGGGACACCAAACCTTCAAGTCTGACAGGAAACTGAGGAAACTGGGGCTCCAGGGGGGGAAATGCTCCTATGCCTGTCTTTTCTATAGTAAAAATTCAAATAGAAAGAATAAATGCTCTTGCCATGCCCCATTTGCAGGTCCAGCCATTCCTGTGGGTGTGGATGTGCAGGTGGAGAGCTTGGACAGCATCTCAGAGGTCGACATGGTAAAGTGCTTCTTTTTCTAGGGCTGTAGCAGGTGGATTCACACAGGGCCTATGCTGGGCCAGGAGGTCCACACACCCGAATTCACTGGGTCTCACAACTCTCTGGCTACTACGGGAATGCCCACACTCATTTTATAGGTGGCTCAGGAAGGTTAAGACACTTGCCAAAAACCACCCAATTGGAACGAAGCAGAGCCAGGTGACAAAGCCGATCTCCCTCCCGTGCCTTTTGCCATCGGGATGGTTCTCTGGGCAAAGGCTCTCAAACATAAACCGTAGGGTCCGCGGTTGAAGCTGCCAGATATCCCACAACTGTAGATCCTATATCTGGCTGCGGAAATGCAGATGAATTGCTGAAAAGTGTCCCTTTTTTTCCTTTTTAGTGAGTTTAGGTGGAAAAATAGAATGTTCTACAACTCCTCGACTTACAGGACTTTTTACAGCCTTAGCTTAGTTTGGGTTCTCCAAAAAGCAGACTTGAGAGAAGCATTCTAGCACAAGTTGAGAGGTGATCCCAGGAAAATCGAGAAGAGAGTGGGGGGAGGTGAGATGAGGGTGGGGAGGAAGCACATAGACCTGAGCCTCAAGCCAGTTACTACTAGGAATCTCAGTCCCACTGGGGGTACTCCAGGAGTCAACAGAGAACACGCCTCACGGTTATCCCAGCTGAGGGGCCAAGGAGCTGGGGTGCTTAGCTGGTCCCGCCCAGCCCCCCACTCGCCCCAGTATGTTGAGGGTCACAAGCGCTGACAGTAGCACCTTGTCAGTGTGGAGGCACTTGGCAGGGGATGGGGTGGGTCTCAGGGACACGGGTTCTGCTAGCGGTCTCTTGCTGTGTCCCTCCCCTGCAGTCCCCCTCCTACTGTAGCAAACCCCAGGGACTGGAAGCAAGACCTCTACTCTGCTGTTGCATTCTCAGCCACTGACGGCTCCATGGGGTGCACAGTGTCCTGCTGACACCCAGTGGGTTCAGTGTGTGGGGTTCTCCTCTCTGTCCTTCCCCTCCAGGACTTCACGATGACCCTCTACCTGAGGCACTACTGGAAGGACGAAAGGCTGTCCTTCCCGAGCACCAACAACCTCAGCATGACGTTTGACGGCCGTCTGGTGAAGAAGATCTGGGTCCCCGACATGTTTTTCGTGCACTCCAAGCGTTCCTTCATCCACGACACCACCACGGACAATGTCATGTTGCGGGTCCAGCCCGATGGAAAAGTGCTCTACAGTCTCCGGTAAGGCCCTCCCAGCCCTCAGGCTGTGCCTCTTCCTGTAGGTCCTTTTACATCTGAAGCCTGGGCAGAAAGGCAAATCATTTGACCACTCACACCTGCAGTTTTGCTTTTTTGGCTTTGAATAGCTAGCTGCTGCTTCTTTTTTTAGAAAATGTTTTTTTCTATTTATTTTGAGAGAGAGAGAGAGAGCACGCAAGCAGGGCAGGGGCAGAGAGAGAGAGAATCCCAAGCAGGCTCCGCGTTGTCAGGGCAGAGCCCGATGCGAGGCTTGAACCCATGAACCGTGAGATCATGACCTGAGCTCAAATCAAGAGTCAGATGCTTAACCGAATGAGCCACCCAGGTGCCCCTCATTAATATTATTCCTGATACATTGTATACAAATATCGAATATTGATAAAATCAACAAATGAACAGAAAAAATGGAATTTATCAACAAGAGAACAATATATGCTCCTATGATTTCTTTTAGGAAACAATATCACATGAATTTTTATTTCACAGGTTTATATTGATAGAGGTCATTGCTTTGTTAATATGCTTCAATGTGATAGAATTTACAGAGATAGACACCCTGTTGGCCTCACCCTGACGCTGGAGTTAAACATAAAAACCGGAGTACTCCAATGACTTTATTATACGCAGGCTACTTACCTAAGTCTTGACACCTTGCTTATCAATTATAAGGAGGCAGTTACATGGGAAGGAAACAGAAGCCTTTTCTGTTTGATCATTTTGCACTTGTATTTTGCAGCCTCTGAAAATTTGGATTTTGTCTTTTGGCTTGCAGGGTAACAGTGACTGCAATGTGCAACATGGACTTCAGCCGATTTCCCCTGGACACGCAAACGTGCTCACTTGAAATTGAAAGTTGTGAGTAGACTGTCCTGGACATTGGCACACAAACCGCGAGTAATCGCAAACACCGAGAACTGTCAGTAGCACGAACAGCATGTGCTCCTCCTTCCTGGCTGTGCTTTTCAAGTGATTTTTCAATTATTTATGTATCTTTTTAAAAGTTTGTTTATTGTACGTGTGTGTGTGTTTGTGTGAGAGAGAGAGAGAGAGAGGAAATGTGACTGGGGGAGGGGCAGAGAGAGAAGGAGAGAGAATCCCAAGCAGGCTCCTCACTGTCAGTGCAGAGCCCGACTTGGGGCTTAATCTCACGAATTGTGAGATCAGGACCTGAGCCAAAATCGAGAGTCGGGTGCCCAACTGACTGAGCCACCCACATGCCCCTCAAATGACTTTTTAAGATATTAAACCTAAGTCCAGAGTCGTTTTGAAAATCAGGCATAAGTTTGAAACTAAAACCTTCTGTTCCCATAACGGTTTTAAACTTGGTTCTGTGGAACCAGAGCTGGGGAGGGTGGTAGAGGGCTCAGCAAATGCGGATCTCCTTCTGTAGCTGTTTCTACACACCGTCCATCCATAGAGCTCATTTCTGACCCGTTTAATTGTTCCTCTGAATGAGATTTCTGTGGAAGAAAAGATTTCTTGACAAAAACAAGTTTGGCAACCATCGCCGGAGGGAACTGCCCAGGCGAGCACACGTCCTGCTTGAGACTCTCAGGCACAACTGAGGGGCATCGGGACACTTGCACACAAAGTCCTGGACAGATTCAAAGCCAGGCCCCAGGAAGGGCAAGGCTGAGGCAGCATCAAGGACTAACCGCTTGCATCTCCAGCTCTCTACACGACTGCTCTGTTTTTCAGTCTTTGCCCAAACGCTTCCTCTGGTGGGTGCAGTCTGGACTCCCCCATAACTCCAGCTGGCCCGCTCCAACTGAGCACATGCCCACTGGCCCTTCCTGGCTGGTGGCCAAGCCCTAGTGAGGAATCTCTTTGGCCCAGGACACCTTTGTAAGCCTACCTGCACTGTGGCAATGGTTCAGGGGTGCCCTGGCTCCAGTCATCTGGGGCTGAGGAGGGCAGGGATGTTGACCCCCCACATAGCAGGGGCCAGATAGCTCCATAGGGCACTGAATGTGGGAAAAGGGAATAATAAATCCCAGGACCAAGGAAATCACTACCCACTGCACAGTGATTTGCCACCTGCTGTCATGTAATCCTCACCAGATCCTGTGAGAAGGTTACTATTATCTCTGTTATGGGTAGGAGGGGTGTAACTTGCCTGAGGACATAGTGCTAAAATGGACTAAACTCACTGACTCCAGAACCTTGTTTTCCCTACCACACCCAGGCGGCTCCGTCAGGAATGTAGCTTTTTCCAGGTTGCATCAGTCAGGGTACCACAGAGAAGCAGAATATCAGAGATACATAGTAAGAGATATTTAGTGTCAAGGAATTGGCTTACACGAGCCTGGGGGTTAGCTTGGCAAGTCTGACACGTGCAGGACAGGCTGTCAGGAAGGGTGGCTGGGAACCCTCGGGTGGGACCTGATCCTGCCCGTGGAGGCAGGAAGGGCAGAATTTCTTCTTGGGGAAACCTCAGGTCTGATCTTAAGGCTTTTCTGTTGATTGGATCAGGCCAACTCAGATTATCCTGGATCATCTCCTTTACTTAAAGTGAACTGGTGGTAGGTGTCACACCCACAAAGCATCTTCCGAGCAACACCTAGATTTGTGTTTGATTGAATAACGGTACTGTAGCCTAACCAAGTGGAGGGGATACATGACACCAACTATCACGCAGGTCAAGGGTAAGAAATAGAAGAAAATAGAGGAATGAAATAGGGCGTCAGGGAGCTCCGGCAAGAACTGTCTAACACATGAGCAGACTGGACCGGCAACTGTGAGGTTTTACCTCAGCTCTGTCCAGGCCGCAGGTAGGTTTGTTCAACCAGAGTAAGATGTGGGCTCACCTAAAGTGGGATCACCAGAGGGAGTGATCCTTATGGAGAATCACTTGGATTTTTCCCTGGGTAGGAAGAGCAAGAGGAGGCCTGCAGAAAAGGGACTTGTGTCCTGCTGCCATCACTTTGTGGCTCCTTTCCTGCTAGAATGCACCCCTTATTACCTGAGAGTATTGCAATAGGTTCGCCATCAATGGATGCATTCCTACACTTTGAAAGGAGAAAAGAAAGGGCTAAATTAGCCTGGGCTTGTAAGGCTGAACCGTATGCGATACTGCAGCCATTTATCCATTTCTGATCTACAAGCATAGCAACTTCATTTTTTCTTTTAATATTCGTCTGAGAGACAGAGAGAGAGAGAGGAGGGGAGCCGAAGTCTGATGCTTACCCGCCTGAGCCATCCAGGCGCCCCACAACTTCATTTGTTTTAACCTAATAAATGGCAGGCTGAATTGTGAAGTGAGCACTTTTGCAGGCATTATGAGCATTTAGGCTTGACAGCTTTGTTCTGATGACTTCTGGAAGACTGGGGAGAATTAATGTGGATTTTGTTTTGCTTTGTTTAGACTGTGGTTTGTTTATTCAGACTCTCTTACTACAATCCCAGTCGTCCGTGTGGGAGGTCTGGAGCTGCTTCCACAGAGCCCCACAGGCAGGCCTGTCCTCCCACGGCCGCCGGCCGTGCCTGATGCTGTCTCCCATCCTTTCAGATGCCTATACAGAGGATGACCTCATGCTGTACTGGAAAAAAGGCAACGACTCCTTGAAGACAGATGAGCGGATCTCACTCTCACAGTTCCTCATCCAAGAATTCCACACCACCACTAAGCTGGCCTTCTATAGCAGCACAGGTAGGGGTGGGGGTGGGGGGCAGGGAGTGGGGGCTTGGTTGTCAAGCGAGCAGAGCTTGTGTGCTTGGATTTGAAGCCAAAGGTGGAAATCCCTAAATCAGGATGGCAAACACTGGGGAAGGTGATTTTCAGATACCACCAAAGCATTGGAAGTGATAACCTAGGAAATATTAGTAAAGACTCAAACAGAAGCTATGGGAGGAGGTTTGTTTGAGCCAATTACTTTTCCAGTTTAGCAGCTGGCATCTCACCCCTGATAGGACCTCCAGGGCCCCTTCCTCTATAGACAACAAACAGTTCAATTTTAGGTCTGTTGATTTCCATTCTCTCTGCTCCATTCAACCAATTCTCTCTCTCTCTCTTTTTTTCCGCCCCATCCCCACCCCCCAAACAGTCCTCTCTTAACCATACTGCTTGCATAGGTCCTCCTTAAGATCTTGTGAGCCTCAGTGCTCAGGTCGGGGTGGCCTCACCCCCTCTGGTTGCCTGAGGGCTTGCTCTGTGGTCTTCCTCTGGGCAGCTGAGGGGAACAGCTTTCTCCAACCTTTGTCTCTGTCTTGACTAATCATCTTTCAGGATGATCTTGTTCAAAAATTTATGAAGCTTCTATTGCCAAAAACATCGCATGACTGCACAAAGAAGTGCAACCTTTTAAGTCTTTATAATCTGCAACAGAGGCACTGTTTTATTTCCAACACATGGCAATGCAGCACATCTCATCTTCTGTATACATCACTCAGGAGTCTTGATTTTTCAGGGGATCTCCACTTCACCTTAGCATTCTAACATTTCCTCTTGTCTTAGTCTGCTCGGGCTGCTATAACAAAATTCCATAGACTGGGTGGCTTCTAAACAACAGAGATTTACTTCTCACAGTTCTAGAGGCTGGGAAGTCCAAGATCAAGATGCTGGCGGATTCAGTGTCTGATGTCTATAAACTTCCTAGTTTATAGACAGCCACCTTCTCCCTGTGTCCTCATATGGGGGAAGGCACAAGGGAATGATCTGGGCTCTCTTTTATAAGGGCACTAATCCCACTAATGATGTAATCACCTCCAAAGGCACCACCTCCAAATACCATCACACAGAGGATTAGGTTTCAACATACAAATCTGGCGGGGACCCATTCAGTCCATAGCACCTCTATACTCGCTTTCTGGGACTGTTTTACAATGATCACTATTGCATTATAATTGTCTAGGATACCAAGTTTTCAAGTTAATGTTGCCAAGTCTCCATTTTATTTTCAGTCCTCGTCGTCTCCCATTTATCCTGCCTTCTCCTTTTCCTTCCTCTTTCTCCTGTTCGTTAGAACTCCTCCATTCATATTTTTTCCTTGTAGAGAACACGAGGGGAGAGCTAAAGCACAGCTGAGCCGGTGACCTTTCACTGTTCTGAAATGTAATGTTATGGTTAGCTGGGTATTTTAACTTTGAAACATTTTCCTCTATAAAGAAATCCAAAGGAGCTTGTTTAAATAAATGTTTCCCAAGCTTTATTGTGCGTATAAATCATGTGGGGAGTATTGTTGAAAAGAGATTCTGATTCAATAGATCTGGTGTGGGGCTGAGAGTCTGCATTTCCAAGTAATCAAGTGACAGTGACTTTGCTGGGCTCTGTCCCAAAGGATGAGTAATAAGCCTTAAATGGCTGTCTCAAGGGGCTCCATTTATGTAGAAGACAGGGGCCAAGGATTTCTTGAGAGGGACTCACCCATGTGGTTCAGGTTATCATATAATCACTCTATTCCCTGTTTTTTTTCTCCCTCCCAATTTATAAAGGTATGGCAAGGTTCCAGGGAAGTGTCTAAGGCGTTTACGATTCCCCAGATAAAATGTGTTGGGTGAAGTTGCTGAGTGGCTATGGTGTGTGCTATCTTTTCCTCCTGTGTCCCCCAGGCTGGTACAACCGTCTGTACATTAACTTCACTTTGCGACGCCACATCTTCTTCTTCTTGCTCCAAACTTACTTTCCTGCCACCCTGATGGTCATGCTGTCCTGGGTGTCCTTCTGGATCGACCGCAGAGCTGTGCCCGCCAGAGTCCCTTTAGGTAAGGAACATCTCAAGTGCACGTTCCAGGCATCTGAAAATACAAGCCATTTCTTCCAGATAAAAACAATTCATTTCAAATTGATTGTAAACCCCTGTTAGCATTGTAACTTGGAAAAACCGGGTTATTGATTCACAAGTAAAATGCCATTCTTAAGAACCTATGTGGCAAAAGAACTATTTCCAGGTCCCCACAAGTGCTAATGTAAATAACCCACCTTCAGTCTTCTTAGAACCATGTTCTGGGGTCAGTGGTCCCGGTGTGTGGGTGCTTTCTCTGCTCACCTGCATAAGAAATCATGTTCTCTAACAGGGCTTCTCAAAAGGTGGCCCAAGGGATCTTTGCAACGGAATCCCTGGGGGGATCTGTTAACAGTGAAGAATCCTGGGGCACCTGGGTGACTCAGTCTGTTAAATGTCCGACTTCGGCTCGGGTCATGACCTCACAGTTGGTGGGTTTGAGTCCCCGCGTTATCGTCATCGTAGGGCTCTGTGCTGACAGCTCAGAGCCTGGAGCCTGCTTCGGTTTCTGTGTCTCCCTTTCTCTGTGCCCCTCCTCCACTTGCACTCGCTCTGTCTCTCTCTCAAAAATAAATAAACATTTAAAAAAATTTTTAAAAACAAAACAAACAATGAAGAATCCTGGGTCCCTTCCACATGTATAGCATCAGAATCTCTGAGAAAGGACTAGGAACCTACATTTTGAACAGTCTCCTGGTAATTCTTATACATACTCAGGTCTGAAAATCCCTACTGTGTAAGCATTTCATGGATAGGTACTTGCTATCAACTCTCTTCCCCACTTTTAAATATTTCACCCACTCAGTCACACACACCCCCATTGTTCAGATGATTCAGAGGCTTCAAGGGAGAGGGTGACCCCTCCCCTCAGATTTTAGTGACACTGAATTGGAGTTGGCCCTTAAGGTGACCCCAGTCCCCTGTGATTTGGTGTTTGCCAAGCAAACATTCTGAGCTTAATTTGAAATCCCAGGCAAATACCATTGACAAATGCCCTGTCCTTTAACAGTTGTTCTATCGCTTGAATAGTTACTGTGCTAAATAAACAAACATTCTAGTTTTCAAAATCTAATCCCCATTAAATGAGGTTAACATCATTCTTGGCAAAATTGACCTCTGAGTCCTCAGGTCAACATTGCTGAACGGGCAGCTGGGTCCAGCACGGAGGTGGGTGCCATAATTGCCCTGATGGCTGATTATACAGGCCCAGGACTGCAAGCCCAGCAACAAGGACACAAATACTAAAATATACCTTGTGCTCTTGTTTCCCTTTTGGAGAAAGAGTTACAAGAAACACATATATACCTGCTCATATATATAAACTCTGTTTTAAACAATTGAATGGAAATTCACATCTTGCTGCCCAAATGTCTGGGGCGGGCACTCTACAGAAGGACAAAGTGATACGTTTGCTCTAATGAATATGTTCGTATATGGAGTGAGGAAAGGGTGAGCAGGGGGCAGTGGAGGAGTAAGAGAAGCTTCATAAAAGCTACATCTTGAAAGATGAGTAGGGGGCAGGAACAGAGAGGCAGGGATGGAGATATTCTAGGCCCAAGGAGCAGAAAGGACAAAGAACAGAGGCGTGAAGCCACCCAGTGTGTTTGGTGAAAGACAAACACGGGCTTTTTTTCTCGCTCTGTGTGCAGGTATCACCACCGTGCTGACCATGTCCACCATCATCACGGGCGTGAACGCCTCCATGCCCCGCGTGTCCTACATCAAGGCGGTGGACATCTACCTCTGGGTCAGCTTTGTGTTCGTGTTCCTCTCGGTGCTGGAGTATGCAGCTGTCAACTACCTGACCACGGTGCAGGAGCGGAAGGAGCGGAAGCTCCGGGAGAAGGTGACCTTACCATAAGTAAAGAAAGTGCTCAGGGATAGAGTCTGGTCCGGCTATGGACTGTGAGAAGGTCAGACCTTCTCTGTAGAAGTGGGTAGTGACATCCCATCCTCAACCTTCTCCACCGATTGGTGTGGAGATCAAACAAAATAATGTGTTAACACAGTGCTAATTTTACCCTGGGCTACATATTTCAGTCACTCAAAAATTTATTTAGCACCTACCATACACCAGGAGCTAAGCCAAGTTAACTAAGACATAGGCCCTTTAATCTTGGTGGTGTTCAGTGTTTAGTGCTAAAAATCGATGACAATTCAACACTGTGAAACAATTATTTGTGAACACAGAGGTGTGATAAAAAAACCTTCCAGGGAGGTACATCCTCCATTCTGGGAACTTTCCTTTCATATGTGATCTTGTGCATCTCCCGTCATTTTCCCGATCATCTTCCCTCTCGCCTGGCTTTCCTTTCTTCCCCCTGTCCGCGGTCCCATGGTTATCTCCTCCAGAAAACCAGAACTAAATAAGAGTGAAGTTTCTCCACAATACTACACCTTTCAATCCCCACCTCATCACATCACACACACATAACATTACCAGAAAACATTTTTATCAGGGCTTACATCCGTTTATGATCTCATGGAGAACAGGGCAATTATCTGATCATGAACATTCTCATCGGTCTCTGATGCAACGTGATGTTTCCTAAGAGTTGCTTTGTAGACTTCAAACAAAAACGGATACCTGCTCTTTTAGAACAACTACAGTGTCACCACCATTATTTTCCCACGCCCTGCCCCTAACTGGGAATAAAAGAAACTAGAAACGGCAACCCTGTCCACTATTGCAGTTTCTTGTGAAGGGCTTCCGAGAGATGAAGCTGAGCTGGCATCCCAGTGTGTGTTTGCTGTGTTCACAGCTTCCCTGCACCTGTGGAATACCCCAGCCACGCGGGGTCATGCTGGATGGCAGCTACAGTGACGGGGAGGTTAACGACCTAGGCAACTACACGCCGGAGAATGGAGAGAAGCCGGACAAGATGATGGTGCAGCTGACCTTGGCCTCAGAGAGGAGCTCCCCCCAGAGGAAAAGTCAGAGAAGCAGCTATGTGAGCATGAGGATCGACACACATGCCATTGATAAATACTCCAGGATAATTTTTCCAGCAGCATATATTTTATTCAATTTAATATACTGGTCTATTTTCTCATAAACACCTGTAACTCTATACATTTCACATTCTTCTGTATGTACCACAGAAATACCTGTACGATGAGAGTAATTTAAGGTTATGATGAAATTAAAGTTCCCACTACCCACTCTTCTCCAGCTTTCCAAAACGACATTGACAAGACACTTACTGGTTTAATCTGCACTTAATAACCATCTATTGTGTCCACAGAATTATACACGGTGCTGCAGGAATTGGACACCTGTAGCAACTGGGGATAGTTGTTACCGGGATTCCCTGGAAAAGCACACTGCCAGCATTGTGGGCACCCTGTAGTCAACCTCTTTTAGACCCTAGGTGCTTATTCACATGAATGATGCCCTTTATGTGCACGTCACTATATTCTCTGGGACTAGGTGGAATTGGGAAGCACCTAAAGATCACCTGCATGGAACATACATGCACCTAAATCCCTGCTTTGGCCAAAATTGATGCTTCACTTTATAGCCTATTACCTATTTTTCAATATTTATTGAAATGCATGTTTATTTTAATGCAAGGCAATAATAGTATTTCTATTTTTGTTTGTGTCTCATGGTTCATGAGGTTTCACCTCTCTGAAGCAAAGCTCTTTAGATTGATACAATGGCTTCTGATTTGGTGGGGAATTTCTCTGGTAGGGAAATTTTAAAGAAGAGGGTCTATGCATGCATTTTGTCAGTTCTGTCATAGAAATAACTAGCCTAGAAAATTTCTGTTAAGTGTTCCTGTTTCATAATCACTGCTTCGTGTATCTCCACCTTGGAGCATGTCCCAGTTCAAAGTGAAGTCCTTTCTCAGTAGTGTGATATCTTCACTGAGGAACTCAGGAATAGACAGATTTTTTTCTACATAAACATTTCAAGAAAATGCATAATTTGAGACAACCTATAACTCATTAGGATGAGAAATGCCCACATAGATTCTGAAGAAAAAAAGAACACCAGAAAGAAAAAGAAATGGGAAGACATCACTGGACATCTCCATTTGACCTCAATGAATACCAGCATTTTCTATGAACCAGTAAACAATGGCCACCTCTTGCCAGAGCATGGGATAAAGAAGAGGGTTCTAATTTGATGTATTATTTAAACAAATAAGTTACTCAGACTAGGTATCTACAGGATCAACACCCACCAAACTTATCCGAACAGCATTTGTTTAAAATTCACTTTAATAAAGTAAATTCTATACACAATAATGTCATTGTATTTCCAAAATTAATTGGACTGAGCATCCATACTACATATTTCTTCATATTAGAGCTATACTTCATTCTAATCTGAAAATGAAACCATATTTGCACAAATTCTACTTACAAGGTAATCTTCCATTTCCCCCAATGAAAACTCACGAAAACAAAGGGTTTTTTTTGGCAAACTCAAGATACTTAAAGGGATATAAATGAAATAGCTAAACATTAGCTTTTAGTATTTAAAAAAATTTTGGGGTGGGCGCCTGGATGGCTCAGTCAGTTAAGTGTCTTGACTCTTGATTTCAGCTCAGGTCATGATCTCATGGTGGTGAGATTCAGCCCTGCATCTGGTTCTGTGCTGAGCATGGAACCTTCTTGGGATTCTCTTCCTCTCCTTCTCCCTGCTCCCCCTCTCATGCTCGGTCTCTCTCAAAATAAATAAACATTAAAAAAAATTTAAACATTGTTTTTTTTTCATGCTTATTTTCTGAAACAATTTCAATCAAACTCTTCACAAACATCTTTGTCACTCACTTCTTCCTCATGACCAGGGCCACTCTGAGTCATCTTGCAAGGTTTCCAGGCCACATGATCTGATTTTCCACCTACTTTGCTTGGGAAACTCATATATGATGCTGTGTTAGCTGCTCAGGCCACCACAACAGGTGGCTTAAACAACAAAAATTTATTTTCTCTTAGTTCTGGAGGCTGGACGTCCAAAATCAAGGTGTTGGCGGGTTGGGTTTTTCCTGAAGTCTCCCTCTTTGGCTTGCAGATGATGGCGACTTTTTGCTGTGTCCTAGCATGGCCTTTTTCTCTGAGCTCATGCACACTGGTGCCCTGATGTCCCTTCTTTCCTTTTCTTTTTTTTCTTTTCTCTTTTCTTTTTCTTTTCCTTCCTTCCTCTTTCTTTCTTTCTTTCTTTCTTTCTTTCTTTCTTTCTTTCTTTCTCTCTTTCTTTCTTTCCTCTTTTAATTTTAGAGAGAGCATGAGATGGGGAGAGGGAAAGAAAGAGAGAGAATCCCAAGCAGACTCCACACTCAGTGAAGAGTCCAATGCAGGGCTCAATCCCATGACCCTAGGATCATGGGCTGAGCCAAAATCAAGAGTCAGATGCTCAACCGACTGAACCACCCAGACACCCCCCTGACATTTCTAAGAGTAGCATTAACACTGGGGAAAAACCACTGGAGCAAGAAAACAGGTTCGGGCAACAAATATAAATATAATCTTAATTTTTTTGTTGCTGCAACATAGAATTTAGGTGAATGTAATTCTAAAACATTGTCCCTAAAAATGATGGATTCCAAAGAAGTGGAAATTTTTGTAGGGTGAGTGGTCAATGGAGTTATTTGATAAGGATTAAATAAAGAGACATGGAAATTGCTTTAGGAAATTTACTGGCCACAATAGCAGGATTTCTTTTACACAAAGGCCAAGTTTTAAATCTCATTCAGCCATGTTTTAACAAGGTTCCACTTGTAATTTTCCAGTAGGTTTCTTTCTCTTAGACCTTCTATTGGAAAGCAATCAACTTTAGTATTGCCCAATTTAATGATATGCCTAGAAAAATAGTTCAAGCATGAGGAGAGAAGAAAAAAATCTCTGAAAATTTCTCAATCTTCACCCAAAATTGGCACCGTTTTCTCATGTTGTACATCTGCACACAACTATCCTTACTTGAAAATCAATTTTAGAGTTCTGGCTTCTCCCCAAAATACCATGACTACAATTTAATATGAACCTGGCTGCATAGTTACTGGCTTTGCCATTTCAGATTGTTAACAATTTTTGCAAAATTGCCTTCAGCTATGAAATACAGCATAATTATACTCAAAATATGTCCGGTGATTTACCTAAAAACTGAAGATTTAAGGTGAGAAGAAAAGCTAGTAAAAACAAGCTAAAAGGGGCCAGCCAGATGCCTGCGGATGGATATTCCCCTCGCATACTTTCAATTTCTGTAATCTTGTTTGCCTCCTGTGTCCACCAATTGCCCAGATGGCACCAATGATAAGGGCCCCCTCCCCTTTTTCTCTTGTCTCTCAACCCCCTACCATCCCAGCCATAAAAGGAGGCCGATGCCAAGGTTCGGGGCTCAGCCTTTGGAGGTGACTCCGCTGGGCCAGCACCAGTGCACAACAGTCTTTTCTAATTCCCCGAGTGTGTGTGGCTTGTCTCTTCCTGGGCGCTGAGTACTTGCTGTAACAATGGTACAGCTTTACAACTATTTTTCCACTTGGTAATACTGTCCCATAATACAATTTAACTACCATGGCATTCAGGTGAAATGTTGGGGTTCAGGAACGAATGGTCAAGAAAAAATTCTTGGGACATCTTCGATGCAAAAAAAACGTGGTTTTATTACAGCATGGGGACAGGACACTTGGGCAGAAAGAGTTGCACTGGGGTTGTGGAGTGACTGATTATATACTTCAAAGTTGGGAGGGGGTTAGGGATAGGGTAAGTCTCTAAGGAATTTGGAAACAAGGTTTCCAGGACCTTGAGGGGTCATTTACTGTCTAGTAAAACCTTAGTCATGAGACCCTTCAGATGTATATCAGTGGAACATATGTTTAGAGGATGATTGCTAACAAATTATATTGGGGGGAGGGGGTAGAGGTAAAGTAAGTTTCCAAAGGGATTTTTGCATGTTGAAGACTTACAGGATCCTGGAGGTCCGGCTAATGTCAAGCTAAGGTTGCCTTTTGCCTCTAGCAAAGTATTAACATCAAGGGAGTTGAGCTTCTAGAGGAAGATCACTCTGGCTGTCTCAAGTACTTGTCAATGGGCTGTAAGTTGTAAGTTTTTGTTTTTGTTTTTTTCTTTTTTGCCTTTGTCCTCCACATCAGCATTCCTCAAGTTGGACTTCTACTCTGGGGTATTCACTGCATCTATTTTTTTTTTTTATGTTTATTTTTTAAAGAGCGAGTGAGCTAGGGGAGGGGCAGAGAGGGAGACACAGAATCCGAAGCAGGCTCCAGGCTCTGTGCTGTCAGCACAGAGCCCAACGTGGGGCTCTAACTCACCAACCGCGAGATCATCACCTGAGCCGAAGTAGGAGCCAACTAGCCACCCACGTGTCCCGCTGCATCTATTTTTACTTAGGATAAAAATACAATTTGATTCTTGCAACTCAAATATCTCCAGAGCAGTAGTGGCATCACCTAGGAACATGTTCGGAAAGAAAGGATCTCAGTACCTGCCTTACACCTACTCAATTAGAACCTGTATTCTAACATGATCCCTAAGGTGATTTCGGTTGGGCAACCCAGCAGCCCAGACGGTGATAGAAGTGAAAGAATTTGCCCAGGGAGAACAAAAGAGAAGTTTACTGAATACACTGCAAGGGAGCAGCAGGCAGGACAGCAAAGGAGAGACTGTCTGCCAGGAGGCAGTGGTGAGGGGCACAGTTACATAGAGTAAGGGGACATACGGGATTTTCTTTTTTGGCAATCTTGGAAACTGTGCCTGGCTGTTAGCAGCCCATTAGGGCCAACGGCTATTTTGAGGTGGGTCACTTAATGAGCCTGTTTGTATTCAGCTCTGTGGGCTGAATACAAACTCTGTATTCATTCACTGTGGGCCCTTTTATCTTGCTCAGGTTCCCATTGCTCAAGCCTTTGCCTAAGAGTGGCCTCCACAATTCATATGTACATTCAAGTTATCAATGCATTGAACTAGGATCACATAACCACACATCTTTTATTTTCATTCACAGGAAGTGACAGAAGAGCTGCATTCAGACATTCAACAACTCAATATTGAGTGCTTACTATGCGTGCCAAGCACTGTGTTAGGAGTTCTGGCTGATTTGTTGATCCTAAACAAGTTGGTCAAGTACCCCTGCCCCTAAAGTCTACAGCCCTCCAACACCAAACCCAGCTTAAAAAACACAAATGCCTTTATAAAATGGGAAGAAATGTTTGTCCTGGAATCTTTAAAAAAATATTTCTCCACCACAAACCTCAGCTGACTTAAAAAAATTTTTTTTTAATTCTAAGGGAGTATGAATCTCAAGTTACTTGGGATCTAAATGCAGATTTGGGAGGTGAATTTCCTCCCTTTTCCTTGAGGGGAGGGGCGGAGGGAGAGGGGAATATTGTAAAGTTCAAATTATAAAAAGCAGAAAAAACTCATAATCCTATACATCTTTATATAGTTGCCATCAATTTTACATATAAATCGATTTGGGTTCTTTTCCAGGACATAGCATCACCATTTTCCTACTAAAAACTCTTTATATTTTGCAGCCATTAAAATCATTGTATATTTTAAATATACAAGGCAATCTTTCCCCTAATATTGGATAAAATACTGTGGTGAATACTTTTAGACATCTATTCTGGTCCTACTCTGGACTATTTCCTTACATTAACAATAAATGTCTGGAATGGATGTTGATTTGAGATCAATATTCTTCATTATGTTATAGTAGTGTGATTCTAGGCTCCTAGCTTTCTATGGCTTTAAAAATCACAAATGGGATTAAACTATACCTTAGTGGTATTTGATAATATGGGTAATATGGAATGCACTCATACTAGCTTAAGAAAGAAATAGAAGAATACCGAAGAATCTCACAGATAAAAAGTAAACAGAAGTACAGCTGAACCTGCTGAAAACAGGAGAGATGTCAGACAGCTTTTCTTTTTAGGCAGTACAGTAGCTTTCTCACTTTTCTGGGTGATTGCTGTCTTTGCTATTAAGATTGTCCTCAGTATATACATGACATTCAGCTCCAGAGTTATTGTCTTTAAAATTACAGTGCTCATCATCATCTGAATGATGCACCTACCCCATTCTGAATTCCCAGGATACCTATAGGATTCAAGTTATCTCCCCACCCATATCAGAATTCCATTTCAGGGGCACCTGGGTGGCTCTGGCTGTCGAGCATCAACTCTTGATTTCGGCTCAGGTCACGATCTCGCGGTGGTGAGACTGAGCCCCACATTGGGCTCTGCATTGTCAGCTTCCAGCCTGCTTGGGATTCTCTCTCCTTCTCTCTGCTCTTCCCTACCTTGCACGTGTGCTCTCTCAAAATAAATATTTAAAAAAACAATTTTTTTTTTTTAAGGTTTACTCATTTTTCAGAGACAGACAGAGTGTGAGGCAGGGAGGGGCAGAGAGAGAGGGAGACACAGAATCTGAAGCAAACTCCAGGCTCTGAGATGTTAGCACAAAGCCTGACGCAGGGCTTGAACCCACAGACCCGTGAGATCATGACCTGAGCTGAAGTCGGACGCTTAACCAACTGAGCCACCGAGGTGCCCCCAAAATCAATATTTTTTTAAAAAGACAATAAATATGGTTGTGACAAATCAAGGTGAGGACAGAAAAGTTTTGTTACTGAAATTATGTTGTAATCTTAAAATAAGAAATCTGCGCTTTGTGAATTAATTCAGATCTAAACTTTTGTTAATTCTTTTCCCCTTTGATTTCCTAAATTCATTTTTGGCCAGTCTTGGATCAATAGAGAAAAGAAATCATATTTAGGCCAGGAGAACTCAGTAAGTGACAGAGGGTAGAAGAGTGTAGACAGCAAGATGCAGTTACTCAGTCAAGCAGGGGTCTGTGTCAAGCAATAACACAAACAGTAAAGGGTATTGCAGCTACAAGATATTGCCAGGACAAGCAACAACTGACACCCCAAAACTGTTAACAAGCAGAAGCAGAGGAGGTCTGCAGGGCCCAAGACCCATTAAATTCCTTTAAAAGGGGGGAGGGGTTTGCAACAAACTGTCCTGCTCTTCAGACATGACCCCTCTGGTCTGACCACTTAAAGAAGGCAGTCACCGAAGGCCCTGGCCAACTGATACCTGAACAAAAATGAGCCCCTTCACCGCTTGAACATAAGTAGGTGCCAAGAGCTGACCTGAACTGGACCAAGGCCTTATCTCAACTGTATGCCCACCAACTGACTTTGTGTTGGGATCGTTTCCTCCTCTCATTTGTTGTGTGCCTTTGTCATGCTCTGCTCTGTGTGCTGTGAAAGAAACCAAGTTAATCACATGGTGAAATGTCATTGAGTTTTGAATTCTGAATCTGCTTTATAATTATGATTAGCTTTGCTTTATGATTGAATCAAGCTGACACTGTGGAAAGACATAACTCATGTGTGCGCCTTCATAGCATGCTCTTGACAAAATGGCAACATTGGAGGCTGGGGAACATGGAGTAAAATCTGATTGGAGATGGTTGCAATCTCTTTCTGCCAGGGATTTTCTATCATAAGCTCTTTAAATGTAGATAGATAGATAGATAGATAGATAGATAGATAGATAGATAGATAAATTTTTTTTCTCTCTTAACACACAACCGACGTTAAGTGGGTTTTGTGACTTGGGAGGTATGGTTCTCCTACCACAATACATGATCTGCTTGTGAGGAATGTGTCAGGTCAGATGACAGAGTATGGAGGAAGTGATCATTAATCCTGAGTCCATATCATTTACAGGCAGTAATGCTTAGATTTAGGTTTGGTATTCCTTGAATAAATTAAGCTCAAAGGGGAAAACATGAAGTTTTTGAACTGCTTTTCATTCTCTTGAGCTAAACAAAATACTTCATCAGACATTAATGACATCACAAATAGATAAAATTCAAGCTCTCTAAAGTAATTTATTGTTCTCAGGGGGGCAATGTCTACTTAGTATTTGACCTAAACAAGATTCTTGTCTATTTAAGACCCTGACCTTACATTTCTTTCTATTTTATATCTCTGAGGTTTATTTTTTAAGGTGATTTAATACTTTGATCCACTGAACTAACCAAAGCTAATCTTACCTTTCAATCATTGGAAAAAAGGATTGGACTCTATTTTGAAAGACAGCCTAAATTTTTCTCATATGAAGACACTTGTAATTTTTTTCTCTGAGGCACTTGTTCTTCAGCCATCAGTAAGAATCTAAAAACCTGTTCCATTGCATCTTAGTTATTACATGAATTACTTTGTATTAAAGTTGAAAAAAAATTTTTTTAGTACCTTTTTTTTTTTTCTAAGTTTATTTTTGAGAGACAGAGGGAGCACACAAGCAGGGGGAGGGGCAGAGAGAGAGGGAAACTGAGAATCCCAAGCAGGCTCCATGCTGTCAGCACAGAGCCGAACTCGGGGCTTGACCCCGTGAACCGTAAGATCATGACCTGAGATGAAATCAAGGGGCAGATGCTTAACCAACTGAGCCAGCCAGGTGCCCTGAAAATCCTTTTTAAAGAAACTTTAATGCTATAATCATGTATCACTTATCACATACAATTTGCACTGGCATTTTTCAGTTTCTGAGACTAGTGACACATTCATTTTTAAACAACAGAACTTAAAAGAATTATATTTTATGAATCAATTATATGAATAATATGGCTTTAAGTTTATTTATTTTGAGAGAGAGACAGCGAGCATGAGCACAAACAGGGGACGGGCAGAGAAAGAGAATCCCAAGCAGGCTTCACACTGTCAGCACAGAGCACAGCGCAAGGCTTGAACTCACGAACCATGAGATCGTGACCTGAGCTGAAACCAAGTCGGATGCTTAACTGACTGAGCCACCCAGGCGCCCCTAGTTTTTTACCTTAGGTAAACTCCATACCACACGTGGGGCTTGAATTCTCAACCCTGAGACCAAGAGTTGCAGGCTGTACTGACTGAGTCAGCCAAGTGCCCCAACATTTATCATTTAAAAGCAAGTCATCACCTGTAAAACTGAGGAAGAGAATAATGTATCACGATTTATTTGGGTAACTACTTTAACTTCATGTATTTTATTTCTCTGTATATACACTGAAAAAACCACAAGATGATGGCTATTAAACATATTTATTATCACTTTAGATTTTTTTCATACACACTTTCGTATGTACATATTGAAATTACAAAAACTACTATCACCTGATGGTAGTAGAGACCGCTGATTTGAAAATATTAACTTGATACATATCAAAATGCATCATCCTCAACTACACCAATGAACTGCAAAATGCCTGATGTAAAAAAGATAAAGTAATGCATCATAACTTATAGTCTTATAAAGCGTTGCTAGCACAAAGATACCGGATTTATTTTACAATGAACATTTATTTTTGATAGTTTCAAGGCTAGTATGCTATGTAGGACATTTTCCAGAAGACTAAAGAGATGCTTCAGGTAAAAACTAAGAAACGTATAAAAAACAACTATCAGAAAGGTTAAAAAAAAAAAAGTATTAGGTAATCATTCTTTTTAAAAAAAGACTTTTAATATCAATTTCTTCTATCCAAACAAACTGACACAACTCAGGTATTTTTATTTTTTTATTTACTAATTTTTTTTTTTGACTCAGGTATTTTTTTCCTCAAAAATTTCCAAGATAGTAGCTTTCGGATGATTTCCTTTCAGATGAAGTAAATCTTATGAGGACTCACCACCAACCACTAGTTTTTTCAGGCGTAAGTTTATTCTTCTCACCACCCTGTGCTTAGAAGTAGGCAGTCCTTGGGGCGCCTGGGTGGCTCAGTCGGTTAAGCAGCCGACTTCAGCTCAGGTCATGATCTTGCGGTCCGTGAGTTCGAGCCCCGCGTCGGGCTCTGTGCTGACAGCTCAGAGCCTGGAGCCTGTTTCAGATTCTGTGTCTCCCTCTCTCTGACCCTCCCCCATTCATGCTCTGTCTCTCTCTGTCTCAAAAATAAATAAACATTAAAAAAAATATAAAAAAAAAAGTAGGCAGTCCTCAAGAAATGTTCACTGAACTCAACTGCTGAAATTATAACAGTTAAAATATCAACATAACATATCAACAAATAAATAGGCCTTTGGAAGACTGGGAAATCAAAACACTTTCAGTTTATACACTTTCACAAACACATGAAAATGCTCTAGTTTATGCTAAATGCCCCAGCCCTTTTGAGTGCTACACAAAGAAGCAATTAAAAGGATAAATTTCCTTAGTTCATAAAATATGAAAAGCAGTCCAAAAAGAGACAAGCTAAATATTAGCTATACTCAGTCCTATTATATGGTATATAGCAACTTAGTAATTAACAGTACCACATAATTGTTTTATTCACATTCTGTAGTCAGGCCTGCTTTTAAAGTTAAGTCACTGAAAACATTTTCAGTCTGTAATTAAATTTAAATCATCAAATTGGCTTCTACATTTTAAAGTCTGTTAATTTAACAAAGATGGCTAAAAGTTAATATTGGAGAAAAAGACTTTCATTTCAGGATACAAGCAATGAAAGATCATTAAAAAGGCACGTAATAGGGGTGCCTGGGTGGCTTAGTTGGTTAAGCATCCGACTTCAGCTCAGGTCATGATCTCACGGTCTGTGAGTTTCCTCAAAAACAAGACACAAAGTTATAAATTTTAAAAAGTCCTATTCATTTGTTAACCTCCTAAAACCAAGCAATCCTCTTTTATGTATAAAGAGCTCAATATAACCCTTCCTTATCTAAAAGTGACACTGTTCGCCTGTAACCTAGTGCTTCCTTGTTTATCTTCCAAAATCTCTGGAGATTTAATGCATCCTGTGAGAACCAACCAACGATGGTAATTTAAGCCAAGTACAAACGTTTATGAAAATTCAGCACTGTTACTTAGGAAACGTGCCACTGAAGTAGGAGGGTATAGAAAGAGCTTAGTGCCAAAAGGAAAATCTATGTTATGAAGGAAGCAATCTCCTAAATTCAAATGGCATAATGAATACTGGTGATAACTGGTTCCTCTGGAATGAGATTTTGACTTCGGCGTTTATGTATGTATTTATTTATACTTTTTAGTGTAATGTGGCTCAATTAACTCACTGGTATATAAAAAACAGAAAGGGATTTAAAGAATCTGAATTATACTAAATACTATTAAAGTAAAATAATATAAAATGTCAAGGTAAGATCTAGGACTAAAAAAAAAAAAACCCGAAACACCAGGGGCGCCTGGATGGCTCAGTCAGTTAAGCATCTAACACTTGATTTCGGCTCAGGTCATGAACTCACGGTTCATGGGTTTGAGCCCCATGTCAGGCTCTGTGCTGTCATAGAGCCTGCTTGGGATTCTCTCTCTCTCTCAAAATAAATAAACTTTATAAACAACAACAACAACAAACACCATCCTTCTGGATAGACTCTAGAGAATCAGTTCTCAACCTCTTCTGATGTGATAAATCCATGACATGTTCCAATGAATAAATCCGTATTCTGATCAGAGTTTTCAAAAATTGGAAGGAAAATACAGTATTACACTCAGATGGGACGCAAATCTCAGTGGCACATCAGCATTAGTTCCACACTGTGGCTTATGGCAGATAGTGCTGGTGCAGACTATACCTTCACCCCAGCTGCAATACCACACCTCGTTCCCGTTCTCTCATGTGAGAATACTTATCAGAGCGCAAGTGAATCAGTAACAATGGAATTGCTAACCTGAAATTTTCTCTAATTTGTTTTTAAAAAGTAAATCAATCACAAACAAAACACAAAATACTTTGTATGAATAACAATGAACTTGTGACACTTCACAAAAAACAAGAGAATATTAGTGTGTTGGGTTACCTGTTAAAGTTATCGTGGCTTTAGAAGATAAAACTGTGCTCCTTAGAGTACAAGGCTTATAAAAGGAATTTAAAACCTGTAGTTGGGAAATTTATTAAGTTGATAATGAGGAAACTAATTCCATCCATATAAACCGGTGATCTTGGATATACCCAAGTCTCAGCCTGAAGCCTCTGCTGATCCGTCTCTCATCTGTAATAGCGCTATTTGCAGTTACAAATAATCAGACAAAGCATGTCGTGAAGATCCAGTTCTAAAAGCTGATGTGAAGAGCTGGAAGGCTAGCTTGCATAGAGGAGTCTTAAGGCACTGGGGTAGCTGTGTCTCAGAGCGAAGTAAATGCTAAAAGAAACAAACTTCTGAAGTTCCAGAACTCCAAACGAAGACAAACTGCCCATGCATTACAGCGGTCAGCGCCAGGGCACTGCCATCTAAACCCTTTTCTCCATGTTTTCAATTCAAAGGCTGGAAGTTTTATCTTAGGAGAAGATTTGATGATATGATGGAAGTCAAAGACAAACATTCTATTTTACTGTTATATAGGACAAAGACTGGCAAACTTTTTAAAGTAAAGGGCCATTTTGTCGCAATGGAACTGGAGAGTGTTATGCTAAGTGAAATAAGTCACACAGAGAAAGACAGATACCATATGTTTTCACTCTTACGTGGATCCTGAGAAACTTAACAGAAGACCATGGGGGAGGGGAAGGAAAAAAAAAGAGAGGGAGGGAGGCAAACCATAAGAGACTCTTAAAAACTGAGAACAAACTGAGGGCTGATGGGGGGTGGGAGGGAGGGGAGGGTGGGTGATGGGTATTGAGGAGGGCACCTGTTGGGATGAACACTGGGTATTGTATGGAAACCAATTTGACAATAAACTTCATATATTGAAAAAAAAGTAAAATAAAGGGCCAGGTAGTAAATATTTTAAGTTTTAGAGGTCACATGATCTGGTCTTGGTCTCTGATGCTTTTTTTCCCCCTATGATCCCTTAAAAATGTAAGGATTGGGGTGCCAGAGTGGCTCAAGTGGTTGAGCATCCAACTTCAGCTCAGGTCATGATCTCATGGCTCGTGAGTTCAAGCCCCGCGTCAGGCTCTGTGCTGACAGCTCAGAACCAGGGGCTTGCTTCAGATTCTGTGTCCCTCTCTCATTCTCCCCATCCCCCACTGGTGCTCGGTCTCTCTCCCTCTCAAGAATAAACAAATATTAAAAAAAAAAAAAAAAGGTAAGGATTACTTTTAGCATGCTGGCCATATACAATCAGGTGCTTACCAAATGAGGCCATAGCTTGTAGTCCCTTGATATAGAAGAAAAGCAATTCTCAACTACTAACTGTCCCCAAAATTACACCTGTCTTTTTTTTCAATTTTAAATAATCTCAGATCAAAAAGGAACTTAGAGGTTCAAAGGACTGTAGGGATAAGTGATCTAACTTTCCAAGTGGGGACCTCAAGGCTCCTGGTCCTGAGTAACTTGCTTGTGGCAGAAGAGGCCAAACGCTTACTTTTCTCTTTCCCCTTATGTTTTTGGAATACACTCAACTTTGAGGAGTTCCTTTAAAACAAAGTACACTAGAGGTTTTACTACATTCACAGCTTAAAGGATTTGTTTTACTGGGTACTTTTTTCACATTCTTTTACCATGTTCAAGAAACTCACACTAAGAACCAAGAAAAACTTAGAATACTTTTAAATTAATATTGAGAGAGCATGGGGCCTAAGAAGGCTTAGAATTCTGTCCCTTAAACTCAGTAAACTGGACAGGCTGACTTCTGAGCAGAAATCTGAATAGGGCTGCTGGGTAGAGGTGACCAGTTACATGACGCTGACACTCAAAGCAAATGGACATTGCTCCTTTCTCAGTAAGTCCCTCTAGAATATGCTACCAAGCAAACACTTCACAGGAAAAGTCTAACCCTATCTGTCTATATGTTTTCCTAATACAGAAATACAGAATTAGGAATAGCACTTTAATGCCACTTCTCAGAGTTAATTATGTAAAAAAAAAAAAAATTCATTTTCCTTCAAATGGTAAAACTGAAGCTTATTCTTTGTACTGAACTTCTAGTTGTTTCCCACAGCATTTCTGATTAAAATCCTGCTTTTACTATCAATGAAAAGATTCTCTAAGTAAACATAGATATAATCAGATGTTCAAAATGAACTTTTCCTGAATTTAGAATCTGAATTTAAAAATTTTAAATTTTAAAATAATTTTAAAATTATTTTAACATCCTATACCAAAAGAAAGAAAGAAAGAAAGAAAGAAAGAAAGAAAGAAAGATAGAAAGAAAGATAGAAAGAAAGAAAGAAAGAAAGAAAGAAAGAAAGAAAGAAAGAAAGAAAGAAAAAAAATCTTTCATGGATCAATTCTAAATATAAAGTTTGAAATCCCCTGATCTTTTAAAATATAGCTCCACAACATATGAATTTATAAAATATTATCACTGATAAGCCATGGATCATCCAGATTAAGAAATGCCATCGCAAAAGAAATGGAAAAAGAAAAATAAATGCCATTACAGGGGTGCCCAGCTAGCTCAGTCAGAGGAGCGTGCAACTCTTAATCTTGTGGCTTTGTGAGTTTGAGCCCCATGTCGGATGTAGAGATTACTTAAAATCTTAAAAGAGAAGAGAAGAGAAGAGAAGAGAAGAGAAGAGAAGAGAAGAGAAGAGAAGAGAAGAAAAGAAAAGAAAAGAAAAGCCATTACGTATCAGCTCAAACTCAACAACCACATGAGATCAAGAGTTGAACACTCCTCCGAATGAGCCAGCCAGGCGCCCCTGAAATTTTTCATTTTAGATATGAGGTAATGTGTTTTCTCTGCATCATGGATCATGGCCTCCCTCTTCAGGTAAGAGGAATTTGATTCCCTTAAGACTAAAAATTAAGCATGCCCTCCTCCATTATTAAAAAAGATTCAAGAAAAAAATCAGTACTTCTTAATGATCCATAAGTGGCTCCTAGGTCTTCCTTTTATTCTACTGTATTTAAAAATTCTTCTTCTTGAAGTTGCAATTTAAAGTCCTCCTTGATTCTCTCCAGCAACTCTGGTTTAAAAATAACATCCAACGCAGTCATTGCCAGAGCTTTGGCCGTACGCAAAGTGTAGAACTGAGCTTCTTGTGACCCTAAAAGGTGGAGAAAATAAATGAAGAAACCACCCTATTTATGATAAACTTATACACTGGTTTTCAGGTTAGCTCTCGATATCTAAACCACCTCTTGAAATGCCCACCAGAATACAGTATTTTCTGAGGTAAAGTTAGCTAATGAAAAAACATGGAGCTATTACCACAAAAAGAGAACATATGTCCACACATTCACTTCTAATAACACATACCTGCAGCTTCAGTATATTGTTCTGTATGATTCAAGGCATTAGATCCAATGTAAAAATATGGATGAATCCCAGGAACCACAAAAGTAACATTTCCAAAATCAGTAGATCCTTAGAAAAGTAAGACAATCCATGGGTTTCTAATTGTTAGTCCAATAGATGCCAGACTGTACGTATCCAATCTCTATAGCACCAGACATGATTTGCCACTCCTTTCCTTCTAGAAATTCTCTATTCCTTTGGCTTCCATGACTTGACTTCTCCTGATTGTCTGGCCTTTTCTCTGGTCACTATCTGTCTCCTCTAAATTGCTTCCTTTACCTGTCTCCTAAGTGCTGGCAATCACCAGCACACCAAATACTCCTGTGTTTTCAGTTACTTTTCAGATATTGCCAACTCCTACATCTCCAACCTAGGCATCATTTGGGGGTTCCACAGTCTACTGAACAGTTCCCCTTAGAAATCCTGTACGCACATCAAACTTAACATACTAATAATATATACCAACATAGCATACCCCAACCTGCTTTCTCTTGAACTCCTTATCTCAGTAAATGACATCAACACCCCATTTCTATGGCCAAGTCCTTTTGAGTCCACTTCATCAGCATTTATTGTTATATTTTAGTAGATACATCTCTAACATGGAAACATATTAGAAATGATCCTTTTAAAAAGGAAAAACTCTAAAATAGTCCTCAATATAATTATTTAAATTCTAAGTTGTTTACTAAACAACTAGTAGTAAACAACCATAATAATTACTCCTCAGCAACTGGCATGGCTCCTTATAACTACTTGCTAGCCTGCTTACTGAGGACTGACAATGAATTAAAATTCTATTTCTCCTTTAAGTAGCTTACTTTAAAATTAGAACTAAGCAAATTTAAACACTAGAACTATTTAGAATACAAAGGAAATAGTACGCTATTTCTAAAAACAAATCTGCTCATTTAACACTTTACATTCACTGAAGAGTTCTTTAGTTTCGTTCCCCTAACCATTAAGTTTGTGAAAAATATTGTTAAGAGCAATACCTCCCTACCTCCAAAGCTGTCGAACAAAACCCTCTAACCAAAGATGATATTTTCCTTCCTCAAACAGTGCAATATAGTATATATGAAAGAACCTGATTACCTGAAGGGCCATTCAACATTGCATCTTCTGAAATAAATTCTATTCCCAGTTTTTTTCCATTTTCAATATAAGCTTTCCATAGGCTCTTATTGGGAAGAACATTGTAATAATCATGTGCTCCACCTTTAATTTCTACCTAAAAAAAATCGTAAGACAAATTCTGAAATAAAAAACTCAAATTCACTATCTAATTTTCAAATCAGCAAGAGGTTTAAGAGGGTACACTTTCCCTTACAGATATAAATTCTCTTAAATATTTTACCTTAAAAAAATCGGTAATAAGACTTCCCTCAGGCCCTATCCCCCTCATGTTACATATGCAGCAAACAACATGATGTCACCTCACTCTCCCAGCAAGTCTCAACTTCGGTAACTTATATAGGGTGTGGGGGAAGCCCAGGAATCTCCATTTTAACCAGGACCCCCAAGTAATTCTGATGCAGGTGGTCTAAAGAGCAGACACTGAGGAACACTGCTCTAGACTGCAGCCTCTTAAAGAAAAAAATTAAGCTTTACTCATATTCAAAATATAAGCCAACACTGACACCAATAACTGGTCCAAAAGATATAAAGGTACCTAGGAGAGACAGGTTTATGATGAAGAAGGGTTGGCTACGGTCCTCATTTATTATTTATTTATTTTTAAAAGTAATCTCTACACCCAATGTGGGGCTCGAACTCACAACCCTGAGATCAAGAGTTGCATGCTCTACCGACTGAGCCATCAGGAACCCCATGTCCTCATTTATTAACTTCAGCGCTTCAGTGTGTCAAGAATTATAAGCAGTTTATAGGTACACAGTTAAGAGGATTTATAGATTTAGTTTTGATTAAATCAAAATGGATAATAGTTCCACAAACTAAAGGCAGTAGCCATAGCATTAGTAAAAGTCAATTATAAAATGGCAGAGCTGACATTTCTTCTACTCTTAGCAACATCTAAGCTAGAAATAATGACAACCGGGGCATCTAGGTGACTCATTTGGTTGAGTCTGACTCAAAATAAACTTAAAGAAAGAAAGAAGGAAAGAAAGAAAGAAAGAAAGAAAGAAAGAAAGAAAGAAAGAAAGAAAGGAAGGAAGGAAGGAAGGAAGGAAGGAAGGAAGGAAGGAAGAAAATACTTATAATATATAATAGTCATTCATGTATTACAAGTCAGCCAAAATATAAAAAGTTATTAAGAGACTATTTAAAATATAGATTAAAATCCAGTAACAATGAACCTTATCCTAAGGGAATATTATGCCTTGAGATTCGGAGTTAACGGTAATAGTTCATGTGTTTATTCTATCAATATTTATATTTATAATTATAAATAAGGGATAAAGGATTGGCTCTGTAGCTCAGGGGTTAGAACACTGGTCTCATAAATAAGGGACAAAGGATTAATTTTTTACTCTCTGGACACTTACCATATATGCTGAGAATCACTAGTACTGTGAGACACTATTACTATGTGAACAAATCATACATCTGAGAGCAGAAACAAATAAGTTGTAAGTATGAGGTCTAGGCCCTAACTCTTAACAAATATTCTCTCATTTAATTTTTACAAGAACATAAAGTATATTATTATCTCCCTTTTTCAAGAGAAAATGGAGGCCCAAAGTTATTAAATGGTGTTTTCTAAAGTTACCAAATCAGTAGGCTGAGAGGCACAGACCCAGATCCTGTCTCTCCCACTAGACTACAACCTCCGCCCAGGAAAAGACTGATGTAATTCTGAAACTTCTCGTTCTGCTGTATACCCTACGTGACTGGCACAGAAATGTCACTGACTTTATGGTTTAAATGAACAACATTTCTTCACTAACTTCTGCATCTATTTTAACTTTCATTCCAGCAAGCCATAAGTATTTATATCGTTACTGCACATATCAAATAATTTCACCCGAAACAGCTTTTGCTGATTTTGCCATAAAGTTCCCTTTATAGGAACTATACTGAGCAATTCTGAAAACACAACTGCCAATAAGGAAGGCTATATCTTGCAAAAAGGCAGGGAACTCAGCATTATCAAGAATTATTCTAATTACAGTGCAATAAGATGACTATAGTCCTTTCTATGTGGGCACTGAGTAAAACAAGTATGAATTAAAGACTTTCACATCACCCATTCACTCAACTGATCTTACATACTCTAAACATTGCCAAATGAAAAAGGGGCAAGTTAGGTTCTAATCTAATTTAATAATACTCTAACTTAACTCCAGCCCATATAGATATACCTCTGATTATAACTTATATTAACTCTTAAAAGTTCTTACTGTACACCCAGTAGCCAAAGCTGCAGCTCTGAAGCAATCTTCTGCCTTTTTGGTCAAAACTGGAAGTTCTTTCATTGAGGGTGCACGGAAGTAATAGATTAATTCAGAATAAGACGGAATGATATTGGGTTTTACACCACCACTTTTTATTATGCCTACAAAAAGAACCAAATTACTGAAATTGAGCTTGGAGACCATTTCTTTAAGTTTAAATACACCCATAGAATTTTCAATATGTACATAAGAAAAACAATTTCAATTTATTAGCTTCACAGATATACCAATCAATGATTTTTGATGTGCTGTACAAAATTTTTTTCTTTTTTTTTTTTTTTTGTACAAAAGTTTCTATACATAGGGCAATGCTTTCTGGCTAAGAGATAAAACATTGTCTATCCATACTTAATTCTAAGGAATTTAACGATGTTGAGAAATTATGTTGCATGATTATAAAGAAACTCTTAGAAACTTTTATAACAATCTTAAGACTTCTGAAAGAGTTTATTTCAGTAGGCTTAATATAGTAGTAATAGTTGTACGTTTTGATAAACTTTTGACTTAAAAGAAAAAAAATGGCACAAGGTTCTATAATTATCCTCGTATTTCCAGATTCCTATGAATATTTTCAATGGTATTTAGCTCTGGGAACATAATTTTTATACCAGCAAGAAACCGATGCAGGTCGAAGATCACTAAGTGCTATTAACTGTCAAAACAAATACATTTATTTGGAACTACACTGAGAGGAAAGATTTATCCATTCAAAATAATAACTGAAATAGATACACAAAATCTAAATTTATTTGATCTGCTTTAAAAATTATTATTTTTACATATTTCTCTTAGAAAAACTAAGGTAGGACATTGGTCAAAGTGCAATTACAAACTAATTTAAGCCTATAACAAAATCAGGTAAAAAATAGATATTAAAGTATAACAGTTTCCCAAATCATAAGAAAATAACTAAAAAATAAATTCATACCTTTAAGATCATACTTTATTACTGTAGTTACATTAAGGTGATACACATAATTTAAAAAGATGTTACTCATTTTATCAGCACTTGAGAAAATAAAACCAGTAACCATAACTTTTTTAAATTGAGAAAATGATTTGTTACCATTAAAAAACAGTGAGGATAACTGGAAAATCAAGATCCAACTTTCAAATACCCACAGAAAACATGTACATCCTTACATAAAACATTATCTCTAATACTCAAAATGACCATTCCATTTATACATAAATACTTTTTTAATTGTTTTCTTAGCCAACACATACAAACATCCTAGTATCCTGTCACATGAATTTTGGAAACTGTTTAAAAATTTTGGAATATTCATATAAAGTATATAAAATGTTTACAATTTTTAAAAATCAAATGTTAATTAATGGCACTGAAATATATTAAGCACCATCCATTACACAACATACTTGACATTCGTACCATGAACTCTCCAGGTTGGTTTCATTTGCTGTCTCAACACAGACAGATTGTTGTAGGCGAGAACAGCAGCATCTAATGCATTTACTCCTTCCCAGGGATATGCAGCAGCATGAGACGCTTTTCCATAGTATTTCACAATCACACTAGGAAACAAAACATCATTTGGAATTACTCTTTTCAAAGTCACTAAAGAAAATCCAGGTACCGTAATTAGAATTACCCAACAAGTATTCAGAATTAAGTAACACTGCTGGAATTTTTATTTGCAAATCATTTGTAGAAATAACACAGCAATTTATATACCTTAGTTGTAGTTTACTATTATGTAATACAGTGACTGACACAAAGAAAGCATTCCAAAAAAGAGAAAAGAGAGAGAGAAGAGAGAGAGAGAGAATTTTGTTCAACCAACCCCCAATAGAAATTTAATTTGTACACAACTCAATTCAAACAAACATGCAATTCTGTATTAGGCACTGGAATTACAAAAAGAGGGCTCCTGTCTCCTTCTACACTGCATAGTAATAACTCTATATAAAATGTCTGCGAAACTCAGATAATTCTATCTTAAGTGGGGGAGGGCAGGTGAAGGAAAACAGAAATAGGTGACAATCTGAAATGAATTAAGACAATCTCTGAATACCAGATTACACTCACAATATCCTAAGATATTCTAGCATTAAGTCAGTTGTTCCTAACCAACATTTTATTAGTGTTCCAAAACACCTGCATCACTAATATCTCAAAATTTTATCAGTTATGTTACTGCACTTCCAAATAGTTCTCATACCAATTTAACTACTCAGATACAATAAAAAATAAGGGTTAAAGAAAGGATTGCATATTAAATAGTTATTTATAAAGATGACTTGTATAGGCAACACTTTTTAAGCCTGAGTAATAGTACCCACATTTAAATTGCCAAAAAGCTATTCTAGACTTAGTTTTTTTTTTTTAACAAACTAGATTCAAGAATCCTTGGCATGCTCATATTCCTTGATGAATTCAAAACATTCTGCTGGCAAAATAAAAACAAGTTAAAAGCATCCAAATATATTTTTAAGATTTTAGGATATTTGTTAGTTCCTTGATATATATCTTATCACCATCACCTTGAAACTGGAATTTTAACAAAACTGGTGATAAATATAAAATGGAAGAGGATGACCTTTATGAAAATGGCTCTAGCACCATTTCTTTCAGGGTTCAAATCTAAGTATAATTAACATACAACAAACTATAGGAAAATAAGTGTTAATGGTTATTTTTTTCAGCATTAGTATTTTTAGTGTATTTTAAAACATTTTAGAGAGCATATTTTACTTTTTATTTATTTTAGTAATTTAAATTCATGTTAATTAACATACAGTGTAGTATTGGTTTCAGGAGCAGAATTTAGTGATTTATCACTTACATACAACACCAGTACTCATCACAAGTGCCCTCCTTAAGGCCCATCACCCATTTAGCCCATCCTCCCAACCCCCTTCCCCTCCAGTAGCCTTCAGTTTGTTCTCTGTATTTAAGAGTCTCTTATGGTTTGTCTCCCTCTAAGAGTAAAGTATATTGCAATTCAGGCCTATCTCAAGGAGCAAGAAAGGTCCCAAATACACAATCTAACCTCACTCCTAAAGGCACCTAAAGGCGCTAGAAAAGGAACAGCAAATAAAACACAAAGCCAGCAGAAGGAGGGAAATAAGAAAGATTAGAGCAGAAATAAACAATATAGAAGCAAACAAACAAACAAAAAAAACCAGTAGAACAGATCAATGAAACTAAGAGCTGGTTCTTTGAAAGAATAAATAAAACTGATTAACTCCTGGCCAGCTTTATCATAAAAGAAAAAGGAAAGGACCCAAATAAATAAAATCACAAATGAAAGAGGAGAGATCACAATCAACACCACAAAAATACAATTATAAGAAATACTATGAAAAATTGTATGCCAACAAACTGGGCAATCTGGAAGAAATGGACGAATTCCTAGAAACTCACACACTACCAAAACTGAAACAGGAAGAAATGGGAAATTTGAACAGGCCCATAACCAGGAAAGAAATTGAATCAGTTATCAAAAATCTCCCAACAAACAAGAATGCTGGCCCAGATGGCTTCCCAGGGGAATTCTACCAGACATTTAAAGAAAAGTTAACACCTATTCTTCTCAAAATGTTCCAAAAAACAGAAATGGAAGGAAAGTTTCCAAACTCATTCTATGAAGACAGCATTACCTTGATTCCAAAACCAAAGATCCCCCTAAGAAGAATTATAGGCCAACATCCCTGATGAACCCAGATGCAAAAATTCTCAACAAGATCTAGCAACCAAATTCAACAGTACATTAAAACAATTATTTATCATGGTCAAGTGGGATTTATTCCTGGGATGCAGGGCCTGTTCAATATTTGCAAATCAATCAACGTGATATACCACATTAATAAAAGAAAGAATAAGAACCATATGATCCTCTCAATAGATGCAAAAAAAAAAAAAGCATTTGACAAAATACAGCATCCTTTCTTGATAAAAACCCTCAAGAAAGGGATAGAGTGAACATATCTTGACACCATAAAGGCCATATAAGAAAGACCCACAGCTAATATCATCCTCAATGGGGAAAAACTGAAAGCTTTCCCCCTAAGGTCAGGAACATGACAGGATGTCCACTCTCACTACTGTTATTTGACACAGTACTGGAAGTCCTAGCCTCAGCAATCAGACAACAAAAAGAAATAAAAGGCATCCAAACTGGCAAAGAAGTCAAACTTTCACTCTTCACAGACAACATGATCCTCTACGTGGAAAACCCGAAAGACTCCACCAAAAAACTGCTAGAACGGATACATGAATTCAGCAAAGTTGCAGGATATAAAATCAACATACAGAAACCGGTTGCATTTCTGTATGTCAATAATGAAGCAGCATGAAGAGAAATCAAGGAACGAATCCCATCTACAATTCTACAAAAAACCATAACATACCTAAGAATAAACCTAACCAAAGAGGTAAAAGATCTGTATGCTGAAAAACTATAGAAAGCTTATGAAAGAAATTGAAGAAGACACGAAGAAATGGAAAAGACAACATTCTATGCCCATGGACTTGAAGAACAAATGTTGTTAAAATGTTGATACTACCCAAAGCAATCTGCACGTGCAATGCAAACCCTATTAAAATAACACCAGCATTCTTCACAGAGCTAGAACAATCCTAAAATTTGTATAGAACCAGAATAGACCCTGAGTAGCCAAAGTAATGTTGAAAAAGAAAATCAAAGCTGGAGGCATCACAATTCTGGACTTCAAGCTGTTTTACACAAAGCTGTAATCATCAAGACAGTATGGTACTGGCATGAAAACAGGCACATAATCAATGGAACAGAATAGAAAACCCAGATATGGATCCACAAACGTATGACCAACTAATTTCTGACAAAGTAAGCAAGAATATCCAATGAGAAAAAGACAGTTTCTTTAGCAAATGGTGCTGGGAAAACTGGACAGTGACATGCAGAAGAATGAACCCGGACCACTTTCTTACACCATTCACAAAAATAAACTCAAAATCGATGAAAGACCCACATGTGAGATGGGAAACCATCAAACTCCTTGAGGAGAAAACATGCAACAACTTCTTTGACCCTGGCCACAGCAACTTCTTACTTGACAGGTCTCTGGAGGCAAGGAAAACAAAAGCAAAAATGAACTATTGGGACTTTATCAAGATAAAAGTCTTCTGCACAGTGAAGGAAACAATCAACAAAACTGAAAGGCAATGGACAAAATGGGAGAAGACATTTGCAAATGACATATCAGATAAAGGGTTAGTATCCAAAATCTGTTAAAAAGGCTTATCAAACTCAACACCCAAAAAATAAATAATCCAGTCAAGAAATAGGCAAAAGACAGGAATAGATACTTTTTCTAAGAAGACATCCAGATACTAAAAGACACCTGAAAAGATACTCTACATCACTCATCATCAAGGAAATACAAATCAAAACCACAATGAGATACTACTTTGCACCTGTCAGAATGGCTAGGAAACAACAGACATTGGCGAGAATGCAGAAAAAGGGGAACACTTTTGCACCGTTGGTGGGAATGCAAACTGTACAGCCACTCTGAAGAACGTATGGAGGTTCCTCAAAAAATTAAAAATAGGGGCTCCTGGGTGGCTCAGTTAAGCATCTAACTTCTGCTCAGGTCATGATCTCACCGTTTGTGAGTTCAAGCCCCTCATCGGGCTCTGTGCTGACACCTCAGAGCCTGAAGCCTGCTTCAGATTCGGTGTCTCCTCTCCCTGCCCCTCCCCCACTCGTGCTCTGTCTCTATCGCTCAAAAATAAATAAAACATTAAAAAAATTTTTTTGAATTAAAAATAGAACTACCCTGTGGCCCAGCAACTGCACTATTAGGTGTTTACCCAAACGATACAAAATGATGATTCAAAGCACACCAATGTTTACAGCAGTGCTATCAACAATAGCCAAAGTATGGAATATTACTTGGCAATCAAAAAGAATAAAACCTTGCCATTTGCAACAACGTGAATAGAACTAGAATGTATTATGCTAAGCGAAATAAGTCAAAGACAAATATATGATTTCACTCATGTGGAATTTAAGAAACAAAACAGATGAACATAGGAAAAGGAAAGGAAAAATAAGACAAAAAGTGTATTTTAAACAAACTGACGGGGGGGTGCCTGGGTGGCTCAGTCCACTGAGTATCCATGATCTCACAGTTAGTGGGATTGAGTCCGGCTTCAGGCTCTGTGCTGAGTGTGGAGCCTGCTTGGGATTATTCTCTCTCTCTGCCCCTACCCTGCACATGCACCCACTGGTACTCCCTCTCTCTCTGTCTCTCAAAATAAATAAATAAACTTAAAAAAATCAAAAGGAAGAGCCAGACCAACAATATATTTAGCAGAATATTTAAGGGGGAAAAAAGAATCCTCCCTTAAAATTCAATTTATATATGTACCTATTTAGGTTTATAACTATGCTCAAAAAGTCCTGGAAGGGGGCGCCTGGGTGGCTCAGTCGGTTAAGCATCCGACTTCAGCTCAGGTCACGATCTCGCAGTCCGTGAGTTCGAGCCCCGCGTCGGGCTCTGGACTGATGGCTCGGAGCCTGGAGCCTGTTTCAGATTCTGTGTCTCCCTCTCTCTGACCCTCCCCTGTTCATGCTCTGTCTCTCTCTGTCTCAAAAATAAATAAAACGTTAAAAAAAAAAGTCCTGGAAGGATACATGCCTCTCAAGAAGGGACAAGATGCAGGAAAGGTGGTCAATATGAACATAGTGTTTTATCTTACTTATTGTTGGAGATTTTTAGGATGAAAAGATCATAATATTTTCAAAAATTAGTTTGTATTCTTGTTCCCTTTTCCATCTTAACAGATGGCCAATGAAAACTCTAAGAAGCCAGAGACTAAGAAAAGGCCTGAGGCCAACTGGCCTGATGGATCAAGGCCAAGAAGCCCAACTCAAAGTCCTAGAAGGCTAACGGGCTGGTAAGCCTACAGCTGCAGGCCTCTTCTAGCCAGAGGCCTTGGCAGAGACTTCTAACCTCTAAGATCCTCTGCAGGTGTTCCAGTATGCACTACCCCCAAAACCAAAGTTGAAAGATTCTTCCTGCTGCCACAGCATCAACTCTTGGTGATAAGAAGGAAGATTAAAATGGTCATCCTGTGAAAACAAGGCCTCGGGTCATTCTGAGCTGGAAGATACGTGAGTACCACCTAGAAGCGCAGCTGCAATGGTTTTATCACTCCCTAGCTCCCACAGAGGAGAACATGTGGTTTTCCTGAAGCAGATCAACAGTGGCTCCTGGAGACTGGCCCGATGACTGGCCCATTAACTACTGTGACTGAAACTTCTGGTGTGCAAACTTCAATCCACTTCAGCAATCCAAAAAAGTGAGCTCTTCCACATACAGGAAACTAAATAAAATGTTTCGGCACCGGACAAATCAGAAGAGTACAGATGCAAATTCCACTAAAATCCACAGCTAGTTTCTGTCTTTTCTCTCAGAAATATAATTTACCCCTTTGCAAAGAACTCAAATTACAAGAAGTAAACTAGAGAAGTGTGTTTTCTTCCCAAGTCTAATAAAGCTGCCTCTTTTTTTTTTTTGTTTATTTATTTTTGAGAGAGAGAGAGACAGAGCATGAGCAGGGGAAGGACAAAGAGTGAGAGAGGGAGCCATAGATTCTGAAGCAGGCTCTGGGCTCTGAGCTGTCAGCACAGAGCCTGACGTGGGGCTCGAACCCACGAGCTGTGAGATCATGACCTGAACCGAAGTCAGATGCTCAACCGACTGAGCCACCCAGGAGCCCCTAATAAAGCTGCCTCTTACAAATCTATTCAGTTGCAAAGACAACCCATGTCAAAGGATAGATGTTTTCTAGAAACCCAATTGCTCTCAGATAGTTCAGAATAGAATACAAGCGTCAACATATTCTATTTGCTAGTCTTAATGCTTTTTAGGCACTATTTTTTTAGTGTTTATTTATTTTGAGAGAGAGTGTGCATGTACACAGGGGAGGGGCAGAGAGAATCCCAAGCAGGGTCCACACTCAGCATGGAGCCTGATGCGGAGCTCAGTGTCACGACCATGAGATCATGACCCGAGCCAAAATCAAGAGTCAGGACACTTAACCGACTCAGCCACCCAGGTGCCCCGTGCACTAGGTTAATAGTCCAATTACAAACACCATCTCAAATAGAAGAGGCTTACCAAATGTTATTCAATGGAAATCAAGTAAGGCATCACATCACCATTTTTCAACTTACTTTTTCAATATATAAGTACCGGGTTTTAGTCTCCAGTTAGGACACAGAAATATCTTAATAGTCTTTTCCACTAAGGAGCTTATTTCAACTTGATTACTCACTCATGTTCAGCCACATCAGGTAAATAAGCAGCATTCTCTTGGGATGGGTGGGCCATAAAAACAACATCAAGATTTTTAAAAGCCCCTGCTTCAATTAAATCAATTTTGCCACCACCATCTTCTTCTGCAGGCGTTCCCAGGACAACTACCTAGAAGGATATACCTGTGTCAGAGCAAAACAACAACAACAAAATCCTCGCAGGAAAATATCAAACAGGTTCCCTTGCATAGGTATTCACAACCTACATTAAAGTCCTTGAACTATGGAGAGAGGTGTTGTTCTCTGACACTTAAATAATGCAGTGGGCATAAATCTACGGTGCTAAGTTAACTACACATTTAAATTTACAGTGTTATACCAATTTGGCACAAAGTATGCACTAAAGCTACACCAGGAAACTTTTCCTAATTTTATAACTCAATTTTATATAACTAAAGGCAAAGATGAAAAAAGATAAATACTATATACTGAATTAATTCCTCAAAATTCTTTAGGACTTATTTCTTAAAGCTTCTTCTTGACTAAGTCTTTTAGTAATGTATATAATTATTCATAAACACTTTACTGGTTAGGAACATTCCAGTTGCTTATTAGTTATCCCCACAACAACCCTGTGAGGTAGGTGAGCAGTATATGTCATCATTTCAGGGATGTCAGAGATGGTGGTTTTGAGGCATGGAGTGAAGTGTTTTGTCCCAGGACACACTGCAAGTCTCCAGGCAGAGCAAGGATTAGATGTTCTGATCCTCAGACCTGAACTCTTGATTCCTTACTGAGCTAACTCATTAAAAGATCTTAACTCATTAAACCTTTATAAAGAACATTATATAAACCTTAACACCACAGTTAGAAACAGCCGACTATTACACAAACTTACTAATTCGATTCCACCAGTTCAACCAGGCAGATTTACTGGTCACCAAACACCTAATTAAACAAAAGAGAACTTTACAGAATAAACATTTTACTTTGATATTTAAGCTTAACTTCTTCAAACAATTTTTAAAAGCAAAGAAAATTTATAAACAACTAATACACTTTCAAGATCATATACAGGAATACAATGAAACAAATTGGAAAAAGTCTTGGCTTGTTAAGGGAATCAACATAAATTCCATTTTAAGAGAGGACTGATAACCTTGCTAAAACTGTGCATTACCATTCAAAGGTGTACGTTTCCCAAAGTCGAGCCTTCTTTGGAAGTTACAAAGCACTCGAACTCATAATTGAACCTGCTTTCTACTCTGAACCCTTGACTCCTTAAATTTGATGACTTCAAGTTAAATCTTGCTGACGTCTCTGAATCTTTCATAAGTCTGGTTAAAATTAAATCTCTCCCGTGTTTCATGCAATAGCAAAGGACCCGCCCCCCCAAAACAAAAACCTACCCAGATGCAAAAAACAAGCCACCAGAAGCTGAAAAGAGAAGGCAGCTAAAGAGAAAAAGCTACAAAAGATGGAACTGTTAAGATAAAAGAGAAAAGTTACTGACATTGGGGAAAAAATGGGCTATAGAATATGAAAATAAAACATCAGCCTTGCCCTTATTAAGCCAAATGTTGATGATTGAATTAGCTCGCAGAATGAAGAATACCATCTGAAAAAACACAGTAACACGAGATTAAACTTGCCCTACAACAAGCATAAATGACATTTCCCCACTTAAAGGAGAAATTTCTTAATATCATGAAATAAATATTAAAACTTAAGGATGAACTCATCTATGTAGTATTCATTCACTTCTCCAATTTTTGAGGGAAGTTTTGGTAGTTGCAATGACTGAAAAATTCCTATCCAAATACCAACGATTCGAATCACAACAGCTCCTATGACTGCCACAAACAAAAGAGGTTTTGGAGCCTAATAAAGAGGGGCTGGAGGTTTCCCTACAATAACTACTTCTTCCAGAGATTGCACAACCTCGTCAGCAAATCGCAGTTAATTATGTTACCAAAAATAAATCACAACGAAAACCAGGCTTGGTCCTAAGTTCTTTCCTTAGGGCCAGTCTACTCAATCGTTTACAACTACAGAAGAGGAAACAAAAATCTGCAAAAAGTCGCTGGGTCGGCACCTCAAGCACTACTGACTTTGATCCAGGAGTTCTGCCTCTGGCAAAAGCGAGGCCGGGACTCCGAGGCGGCAGGTGCGCACGGGAAGTGCCGGGTCCCGCCGTCCCCGGGTACGACCCGGTCTGGGCAGGCGATGAAAATCCCGCGCCAGGACCCCACCTCACCTTCACCGGCGGAGGCGGCCCGGGGAGCCCCTCCAGGGCCCCCTTCACGCCCAGCGCGGCCGCCGCCCCGACCTCGGCGATCAGGTTGTGGCCGCAGGCGTGCCCGATGCCGGGCAGCGCGTCGTATTCGCAGAGGAAGCCCAGCTGCAGCGGGCGCCGCGCCGCACGGACCCCCAGCGGCTCCCACTCTGCGCGGAAGGCCGTGGCCAGCTGGTAGTGCGGCTGCACTGCCCAAGAGGCAGCTGGAGGCTCGCGCTCAAAGAAGCGCGTCAGCACGCCGTGGGCCCGGTGCTCCTCGTAGGCCAGCTCGGGCTCGCTCCAGATCGCGCGGCTCAGGGCCCCCAGGCGCTCGGCCGCCTCGTCAATGCGCTCCGCGGCGCGCAGCTTCAGCAGCTCCAGCTGGGAGACGCCGCTGCAAGCGCCCCCCTCCAAGGGCCGCTCCTCTCCCGGTCTCATCGCGCCTGCAGCCGGTGACCCGCGAACACTCCGCTCGACTGCCCGCTCGGTAGCTGCCTTTTAACTGCACACCCGCTTCAGTGCCCGCGCCCGGGGTCCGCTAGAATCCGGGAGGGGCCCACAGCGCAGCTCCGCTGCTCCCGGGGGGAACAGTCCCGGGGCCCCGCCTCCAGCGCCTCGCCGGGTACAAGGTTCCCACCTCATTTGGCTGGCAAGTGCTCCGCCCCGGGCCGGGAGCGCTGGGAAGAGAGGTGTTCTGGGACTCTCGCTTTCATCTCCTTGGCTGTGCTTAAGACTGAATTGTTTTCAACTCATTATTACTTTTCTGTTGTTGCTTGTTTCCCACAGCAGCAGAATGAGAACGGCTATATTGGTTAGTTGGCATCAGAGAGAGACCAAGTGGAACATAGTCCTTGAAAAACGCCACTCCCCTTTCTAAAATAGCAATTTAAAGTTATACAAGGTTTTTAGTTCCTAAAACTAGATGTCAATGTAAATGCTATACAAAGAACACTGGTCTATAGATTCTATACTCTTAAAGTGTTCAGTACTGCCCTCACTTTCTTCTTGAGGTTGCTGTATTATCTAAAAGCTGCAACTACTCTGTATAGTTTTCTCATAAGGACACTTACTGGAGTATAGTAAGGACTGGATATGTAATTAGCAAGTATAGTCTATTTGGGTAGATAAGAACTAAGAATTTAAAAATGAAGGTTTGTTTAAAGCCCAAACCCAAGGGTTAATAAAAAGACTTATGGTCGTCAATATTCATACCATTTTGTTGACTTGGGTTTTTGATTTGAACATAGTAACAGCTATGAAGGACAACATATGACCAGTTTCGTTTGTAATTGATGCTGAACTCATGATGTGTGCAGCTGCTGTGCACAATATCACCGGGTTTTAAATTACCCAGTGAAGAAATTCAAGATACCGTACTCTTGTTTGCCTCCAGAATGAAACCCAAAGTCTGAAGGAAAAACAAACTGTTGTTGATATTCTAAGGTGTTCTGCATTTTGAAAGCTTCCATCAGCTTTTCAGGCACTTCCACCTCTTCCCTTAATTTGTCACAATTTGGTTAAATGGGACACAATATATTCATATAATTAGAGAAGTGCATTTTTTTGAAAGTAAGTCGACAGGAAGCTGCCTATGTGAAGACTCTACTACTGTTTTAACCATTTCATATGCTAACAATACCAGAGTAAATGTCCTATTTGAACTCTGAAAATACTGTCATTCTCAGTTAACACTTTAACTAAATCTCAGCCCTGATGGTAACAAATGTGGTATTAAATCCCTGGACTCCCTTGTCTATACTTAGTAAATCATACCCTGGTATACCTCTGACAAAACCCCCACCTTTATCTATGAAATATAATATTATTGCTTTATGTGAGCAAAACCAATAGGTAACATTTGTAGAGCATTGACCCTGTGGCAGGCACTTAACATGTGCCACATGCTTTACAGGTATTAACTTATTTAATCCTCATAACAACCTATGAGGTTGTTAATGTGATTATTTATTTTTACAGATGCAGTGTCCAAGATTACACAGATAGTAAATAGTGGACCTAGGATGGAACAGGAGCCAGTCTGGCTCCCCGTGGCCTGCTTGTAGCCACCATACTTTATTGCTTATGTAAGCAGACATCCAAATTCATAAATGTATCTGTAGCTTGTCTATTTACATCAGAACCCACAGCAATCACTTATTTTGAATAAATATGCTGTAGCAACTCTGCCTATTGACATCAGTAGAACCCATGTTTGCTTGTTCTTACCAGACGGCTATAAACAACAACAGAATAGGCATACATATAAATTCTATATAGAAGCTGCTATTTATATTGCTGGTCATAAATTAACAAAGCTGTCACTTGAGTTGGAGAAAAGACAGATACGTTTCAAGGTCTGTTCCATTTGTGTGCACACGCATGCACGTGCGTGTTGGATTTCCATTGTGGGCACTCTATATGCCTTGCTCATGGTGCTTTGTACCCTTTTATTTAATAAATTATGATAATTTGTTGAATGTGCATCCTCCTCAGAAGTGCTAGGGGAAAAAGGAATAAAAGGCGTGAAAATGATTTCATCCATGAGAGGGTGTAGATATTTCACCAGAAAATAAATAAAACTTATAGAAAAACCTTAAAAAATACAGTATAAAGGAATTGGTTCCCAAAGTGCATGGGAATCTTACCGACTATCTTTTCATTTTAACAATATTTGGAACCTGGGGGTGCCTGGGTGGCTCAGTCAGTTAAGGTCTGACTTCAGCTCAGGTCACAATCTCGAGGTTCGTGAGTTTGAGCCCCACATTGGGCTGTCTGCTGTCAGCACAGAGCTCGCTTCAGATCCTCTGTTTCCCCCTCTCTCAGCCCCTACCCCGCTCATTCTCTGTCTCTCTCTCCCTCTCTCTCTCTCTCTCAAAAACAAATAAACATTAAATAAAAAACAATATTTGGAATCTGCACAATTTCCTCCAGAACCAAACCCTGGCACTGGGTGATTTGGGGCTATTACCACTGCCAGCATGCAGAGTAAGCAAAATACGGTGCCACTCTAGGATATTGGTCATTTGCAACATCACCCTAACCGTCCTCCCCCACCCCCTGCCATTCTCCCCCTGGAATACTTTCTGTTTCCTCCAGAGAACTCTCTAGTTGATGTAAACATGCAACTCAAACTAGACAGCACATTACAAAACCACTTCTGGGCTAAGATCTTCGAAAACCTGACTGTCATTTTGGCAGAAAGTAGTGAGCTAAGAATTCAGCAGAAAAGGTGAATTTTGATTGAGGGTGAAGGAACGTGGAGGAACCGTGTACACACTCATAAAGAAATAAAACTTTATCCAGACAGTGGGCGACTACTGGATATTAAGCAGGGGAGAGGCAAAACTGGATATTTGTTCTGGAAGAATAATTAATGGCTATGTGAAAGATAAATTGGAAACAGACTTTGGTCTGGAGAGAAGCTAACCCATTTCTGCAAAATCCCAGGATTCCACAAACCTTCCACAGGCAGAAGTGACAGGACTTGGTGCCTGATAGAATGTGTCTGGAGGAGGGGAGCGCGATGGAGAGAAGGAAGAAAGTAAGATAACTGAGGTTTGTAGTGTGAACTATGTAGATGGTAGTCATTAAACAAAATAGGGGTAGTGTGAGCATGAGGGTTGAGCTGATGGGTGTGCGTTAGACGTGTCAAGAGGAGGTGGAACCCTCCACCCAAGAGACCAGCAGTGGCACTAAGGAAAGTGGAATAACTAAGGAAAGTGCATTTCCTCGTATCTACTATGCATAATGATTATATCCAGAGGAGAATTAAACTATCTGGGGAGTGAGTGACTAGAGAGGGCAAAATTTTGAGCTGAGGAAGAAACTCTGGGAAAAAAAAAAACAAAGGGAAGGAGCAAGAATGTCTGGCAGAATCTTGCTTCTGCTGGGTAAGATTCTATTACAACTTGTTTTTAAGTTCTGTATAGATTTCTTCAAATGGCCCATGAGGTGAAGGCAGCTATTTCAAAGCCCAGAATGTCCTGGTACACAGTTATTTGAGGCTCCCTTTGGCTTCCATCCCTCCTGGCAGTGAGATTAGCTGCTCTGCTGACCATAACGGTTCCTGGAAATGAGGACAGTGAGGTTGTCTCAGAGGAGGCTTCTCCTCTGCCCTGATTCCCTAGGGCATGTGTACTACCACACCGCAGAGACGTAGCCTGGCTTGTGCTGGGTGAGAACACTTCTCTCCTGAGGTTATGGTTCAGAAAAACGGAGAGAACTCTTATTGCTCCTCTACCTCTACTGATAAAACATTTAGAGCTTGGACCTAACGCAGTGCATGAGGGTCCTTCGTGAGATTCCTCTCTCAAGCCATGCGTGTAGCTTGGCCAGGTGCATACCATGGTTAGTAATTACCTTTATTAAGGATTCACTTCTCAAACGTCTTGGTCATTTTGGTGCTTATTATTATTTTTATTTTTGAGAGGAAGTGAGAGCCGAATTTATTAAAGGCAGAGTGAGGGTGAAGATACAGACAAAGCGTCCAGGAGACTGGGAAAGGAAAGGAGAGTGAGTCTTATGTTTGCTTGGGGCCTGGGGTTTTTATTGAGGATTGTGGTCTGGTGCTTATTTTAAAGTCGTTAGTAGGAATGGATGGTGAAGATGGTCATAGGGTGCTTAAAATACTCAAAATGTTTTACAACGGATGTGGTAATGAAGAGTCATTGATAAATAAAAAATGTGTGGTCTAAAAAATTAACAAATAGGGGCATCTGGGTGGCTCAGTCGGTTAAGCATCCGACTTCAGCTCAGGTCACGATCTCATGGTTCATGGGTTCGAGCCCCATGTCAGGCTGTGCTGACAGCTCAGAGCCTGGAGCCTGCTTCAGGTTCTGTCTCCTCTCTCTCTCTGCCCCTCCCCCGCTCACACTCTGTCTCTCTCTGTCTCTCAAAAATAATAAATAAAAATGTTAAATTTTTTTTTAAATTAATAAATAGCATCTAGCAAATTAGAGGCATGCTGGTAGATAAAACAAGAAGCAAACTAAACATTTCCAATAAAACTGATAAGGAAAAAACAATTATAATGTTCCTCAAGGGCTTCCACATAAAATGCCTCTCCCCTCTGTTTTGCTGCAAGGTGTGAGACCAAAATAATGAAAGGTTTCTGGAAACCTTTGCCTGACCAGAAAAGATAGGAAAGCCAAGTTAAGTCTTTCTTACTAGTTAATATTTTTAAATATTTACTGTTTGTTAACATGACACAAAATAAGCCATTGACAATTGGTTAAACTGAAACTAGAGCAAAGCTAGAAGATTTAATGGCTGGACAGAAGCGGTCAAAGGTACAAAGTTATGCAAAGGGTAGTTTCAATTATCCAAGATGACTAAATCCTAGAGGTCTACTATATAGCATAGTGCCAATAGTTGACAATATTAAAAATTTGCTAAGAGAATAGATCTCATGTTAGGTGTTTTTATCACACACACGCACACAGGCACACACACACACACATACACTCATAATAAAGAGGGCAGGAAGAAACTTTTGGAGGTGAAGGATATGTTTATTATACCATAGATTGTGTTGATGGTTTCATAGGTGTACACTTATATCCCAAATCATCAAATTGTATACATTAAATACATACGGCATTTTGTATGTCAGTCATACATCAATAAAGTGGTTTATTAAAAAGAAAACAACAACAAAAAGAAGTGCCTACAAGAACCTGAAAACCTTCAAAGGGTTGTACATATTTCTCCCATAGCATGGTGATTTCCACGTTAAAAGTTTTTCGGGGGCTCTGATCAACTCTAGGGATAGCTCCTAGCTTAGCTTAAGTAATGGCTGAGAACATTTAAATATTAGTGGTCATTATAACAAATTGTTAATTTTACATTTAAAACATGCCTCTAAATTGTGTATCCTGTATTAATGTAGCATCAAGGGACAGGGATTTCATCCCAGCCTTGACACTTTATCTGTGTCTCCTCAAGCAACCCACGTTCTCACCTGTAAATTAAATTGAACTCAGTTATGTATAAGACCCATTCTAGAATAAAGATACTCCCCCAGCCCCAGGACCCCATCTTTTAATCATTCTACTTATCTGCTTCAATAAAACATTTTATTTTTAAAGCACCGTTTGGCAGTAAGGTATGCTTTTTGGTTTGATTTAGTTGATCACAGAAGGGGAGAAGAAAGGACACAGTACATTCTAGATTCTGGTTGTTTCTTCCCATCCCCGTTTTCCTTTTGATCTTTTCTTTTCTTTTCTTTTTTAGTTTTTTTAACGTTTATTCATTTTTTGATAGAGACAGAGCATGAGTAGGGGAGGGGCAGAGAGAGAGGGAGACACAGAATCTGAAGCAGGCTCCAGGCTCTGAACGGACAGCACAGAGCGCGATGCGGGGCTTGAGGTCACGGACCATGAGATCATGACCTGAGCTGAAGTTGGATGCTTAACTGACTGAGCCACCCAGGCGCCCCATGATCTTTTATTTTCTTTAAAAAACATTGTTTAATGTTTATTTTTGAGAGACAGGCATGCACGATCAGGAGAGGGGCTGAGAGAGGGAGAGAGAGGATGTGAAAGTGGGCTCTGTACTGACACCAGAGAGCTCCACCCTGGGCTCCAACTCACAAACTGCAAGATCATGACCTGAGCCAAAGTCAGACCCTTAATCGACTGAACCACCTAGGCGCCCCTTACGTCTTCTTTTTAAATGATTTTCTTTTTTCTCTTATTTCTGATTTTTAAATGTAATACATCATGCAAGTTTACTCATCTGTAAAATGGAAATAGTGGTATCTACACTGCCGTCTCACAGGTAGGCTGTTGTGAGAATTAAATGGACTCAGTGCATATACATACTGGAACAGTGCCTGACATATAGTCCTGTAAGCACTCAAAAATGTCAGCTGATATTATTAGATTATTAACATTAGTTTTCTACCTGTTCACCATAAAAATCAGAAAACTCAGCAAAACAAAAATAATAAAAATTATTTATGATTTATGATACCATTCAAATGATTATTGCTATGGAATAATAACAATTACCATGGAGGTACTTATGCTTGCAGACTCCTCTCTCTCTCCTCTCTGTCTCTCTCTGTGTGTACCTATATGTGTTCATGTGTGGGTTACAAATGTAGTCTGTGGCTGGGCCCCCTTTGTGGCTCTTATGTTTGTTCTTTTTTCATCTTTAGGCCAGACTGATACATTAAATTCAAGTGCAATCCACTGGTGATTATTACAGTTTTTACTGAATGCTTTGAAGGGCAAGAAAGACAGCATTACATCATACCTACAGTGTAAAATCTCCTTAGACTCTTTCAGCTTCTCTCTTTCCCCCTAAGTCGCTCTACCCCTCACGGTGTCTCTTCTCTCCCCTCCCGTGCACCACTCCACGGCTACTCCAGCTGCCTCTGGTTCCCTTGCCCACAGGACTGCTGAAAGCATGCAGACTTGGTTCAGCAGAGTCCTCAAACCGAGGCTCTTCTGGACAAACATCAGCCACCTGTTCACTGTACTAGGGTGAGTCAGTTCATCTGTGTACATGTACTTTGACACATACCAGTGGGAAAGGATGTCCCTAATTCTTAAGTTTAATAATTGCCTTTCAAGCCAGGAGAGATCAAAGAAAAAGAACCTGGCAAATCCAAGCAGTGGGCATCAGTGCACTGACTCTCTGACCCCCTAAGCGGTCCACTTGGTCACCATCAGCTCATCAGAGTGTACCCTAAGAGTTCTGGGATGAAAGTCCCAGGATGACCTTGATGGCACCCTGGTCCCTTCAACATGTCCTTTGGATATCTGAACCCAGGGAAAGCCCTCCCCTTGTATCTCTCCGTTTAAAAAAAGTCCAGGTATACGAAATGCTTTAAATGAAAATGATAGACATCACAAGTCCTCAGTCTCTTCTGGGGTTCTTGAAATATTGTTAGCATCTGTAACTTAGTGATGAGCTAAACAAAGCAGATGCAACACCACCATCAAATTACTTAGCTCGTGGGACGCCTGGGTGGCTCAGTCTATTGAGAGTCTGACTTATGATTTCAGCTCAGGTCCTGATCTCAGGGTCGTGGGATAGAGCTCCACATTGGGGTCTGCACTAAGAATGGACCCTACTTAAGATTTTCTTTCTCTGACCTTTTCCCAAGCTCACACTCTCTCTCATCTCTCGAAAAGATGATAATAATAATAATAATTACTTAGGTGTGATTTTTTAACTGGAAATATCACCTATGTTCAAAAGTGATGTTTTGATGTTTCCCCAAGGCGCTGCCATCTCTAATGCTATGCACCACATCAGACCTTGACAATCTGTTGTCCCAGAATTTTATATAATGTGCTATTTGTATCTATGCATGTATATACTATATTGGTCTGCTCAGGCTACCGTAACAAAATCCTGGAGACTAGGTAGTTTGAACAATAGAAATTAATTTTTCACAGTTCTGGAGACTAGAAGTCCAAGATCAAATTGCCGTCAGGATTGGTATAGTGAGGCCTCTCTTCCTGGCTTACAGACAGCCATTTTCTCCCTGTGTCCTCAAATGGCCTTTCCTCTATGATTGCACAGGGGTGGGGAGAGGACAGGGAAGGAGAGAGAGAAAGAGGAAGATCTCTGGAATCTCCTCTTCTTATAAGGACACCAATCCTATTGGATTAGGACCCCACTCTTATGACCTCATTTAAACTTAATTACTTCTCTAAAGGCCCCATCTCCAAATACAGTCACATAGGAGGTTAAGGCTTCAACCTATTAATTTTTTTGTGGGGGAAGCACAGTTTAGTTCACACCATCTACCAAGCACCAGAAGTCCCAGATAACTGTATAGCAGCAAAGCAGAGGATTTGTTTTGAATAAAGATCTCATTATAAGCTATAATATTTCTAAAAGGAGACATCTATAGTAAACACATAACTAGAATTAGACAAATTCTTCATAAAGGCTTTCCAAGTATTTTCCTTGAGAAGTTGAAAATTCTTTTTTTTAAGTTTGTTTATTTACTTATTTTGAGAGAGAGAGAGAGAGAGAGAGAGAGTGTGTGTGTGTGTGTGTGTGTGCACATGTGCACGAGCAGGGGAGGGACAGAGAGAGAGGGAGAGAGGGAATTCCAAACAGGCTCCATCTCACAACCATGAGATCATGGCCTGAACCAAAATCAAGAGTTATATACTTAACCAACTGAGCCACCCAGGCACCCCTGAAAATTCTTATATACAATTATGATGACATAAGAATTTTAAGGGTTCATTTCCTTTCAAGAGAGCATTCCTTGAAATTCATGTCCTTTCTTAGTGATAAGTGTGAATCAGATTAAGGTGTTCCTCAAAAGCTGCATTTTACAGTCCTATTTATTCTAATAAGTTTTTTATTTTGCTCTAATAAGTTTTGTATGCCAATTAACACAAATTTAATTATTGTTATTATAATCTACTTGACTTCACTAAAACTAGCTTCCTTTGTTATAAATTAGTTTGGCTTTTGAGAAAAGTTCATTCAAACTGAATTATGAGAGAAGAGATATTTAATTCAGTATTTTAATTTTTTTCAGGCAAATATGATTCAATTTTTTAAAATATTTTTAATGTTTATTTATTTTTGAGACCGAGAGAGACAGAGCTTGAGCGGGGAAGGGACAGAGAGAGAGAGGGAGACACAGAATCTGAAGCAGGCTCCAGGCTCTGAGCTGTCAGCACAGAGCCTGACAAGGGGCTCAAACTCGTGAACCACGAGATCATGACCTGAGCTAATAGGCTGCTTAACTGACTGAGCCACCCAGTTGCCCCTAAAAAATTTTTTAAATCTAGAATGTCACTTATGTTATCATTTTAGACAAGCAAACAGTTTATTCATTGCCTAATTTATACCACATGGCAAAAATTGAGGCTCTCATGTCTTTACTTACCTAAAATTAGTTTATGAGCACCTGAGTGGCTCAGTTGGTTAAGCATCCAACTCTTTGGCTCAGGTCATGATCTCATGGTTCATGAGTTTGAGCCCTGCATTGGGCTCTGCACAGATAGCACAGAGCCTGCTTGGGATTCTCTGTCTCCCCCTCCCTCTCCTTCCCCCACTTGCACACTCTCTCTTTCCCTCAAAAATAAACACTAAAAATAAATAAATAAATAAAGTTTGTTTGTAATTTTACCCAAGTGTGTTGTTACCCAGATATTAGTTTCTTTCTCCAGTAACACTTGACCATTCAGAGATCTCCAATTATGAGGACATGTAAGATGGATCTATCATATTCTTTGAAAGCTTTAAAGCCCGTATTTGACTATAACATTCGATATCAGGGTTTAGCACAGAATCAAATTAATTGTGTTACAATGTATGCCATTATATTTGAGATGGGAATAAAAGACTTAAAGTTATTACACTGGAATGTCCAATGATTTTTTTTTTTTTTTTTTTTGAGAGACAGAGAAAGACAGAGCTTGAGCAGGGGAGGGGCAGAGAGGGAAACAGAATTCAAAGCAGGCTTCTGGCTCTGAGATGTCAGCACAGAATCCGACACTGGGCTCGAGCTAATGAACCATGAGATCATGACCTGAGCCGAAGTCAGACACTCAACTTATTGGGCCACCCAGGCACTCCTGTAATGTCCAGTGATTTACATTCATCATTAAAAGAGATCTTATGCCACATAATTTTAGACTACTAGAGAAACTACAATGACAAAAAAGAAGAATAACGCAAAGCATTTGAAGGAAAAAAAGAGAGAAAAAAGAAGGGAAATGAGGAAACTATGCAATAGTGACACTTTTACATTGTTGTAGTCTTATTTAAAAAATTTTTTTAAATGTTTATTTTTTTTTATTTTTTTTAAGTTTATTTATTTTTGAGAGAGAGAGAGAGACAGAGCATGAATGGGGGAGGGTCAAAGAGAGAGGGAGACACAGAATCTGAAGCAGGCTCCAGGCTCTGAGCCATCAGCCCCAGAGCCCGACGCAGGGCTCGAACTCACGGACCGCGAGATGGTGACCTGAGCTGAAGTCGGACGCTTAACCGACTGAGCCACCCAGGTGCCCCAAATGTTTACTTATTTCTGAGGGAGGGAGAAAGAGACAGAGTACGAGCGGGGAAGGGGCAGAGAGACAGGAAGACAGAATCTGAAGCAGGCTCCAGGTTCTGAGCTGTCAGCACAGAGCCCGATGCAGGGCTTGAACTCACAAATGGTGAGATCATGACCTGAGCCGAAGTCAGCTGCTTAACTTACTAGGCCACCCAGATGGCCCTTACTTAAAAATTTTTTTTAATTTTATTTCAGAAACAGAGCATTAGTAGGGGAGAGGAGCAGAGGGAAAGAGAGAGAATCCCAGGCAGGCTCCATGCTGAGCCAAAATAAGGCTCTATCCCACAACCCTGGGATCATGACCCGAGCCAAAATCAAGATCAAATGTTCAATCAACTGAGCTGCCCAGGAGCCCCTTATTTAAATATTTTTTAAAAATTAAGTCTGCAATAAATATAATAAAATATACACACAAAATATGCATTTTTAGTTCATGGATTGAACATTGAAGGTGAAGTTAAAGAAAACAAACTAAGCAAAATAAGTAAATAAATAAGTAGAAAGACCAAAGTTGCCAACTCATGACCAGTCTATTTGTCTGCTTTCAATTAATGGTTAAGTTTTATGCAAGATCATGTTAAACCACAGTTTCTACATTGCACAATAGGATCATCTATCGTACTGCTAATCTAAGAGAATCTGATCTTCAAATACCCAAGGCTGTGAAATAAACAAACTCCACACACTTTAACCTAGATTCCAGTTTCAAACTCGAAAATTCTAGGAAGTGTTTCCCGTGTCCTTTTTTGACTTTTGAGTACTAATATTTCCATTAGTTTTATTGTATATTTTTTTTTAATTTTTTTTTTCAACGTTTATTTATTTTTGGGACAGAGAGAGACAGAGCATGAACGGGGGAGGGGCAGAGAGAGAGGAAGACACAGAATCGGAAACAGGCTCCAGGCTCTGAGCCATCAGCCCAGAGCCTGACGCGGGGCTCGAACTCACGGACCGCGAGATCGTGACCTGGCTGAAGTCGGACGCTTAACCGACTGCGCCACCCAGGCGCCCCAGTTTTATTGTATATTTTTAAATCAATATAGAAGCTGAGCAAGTGTTTGTTAGTTAACTTTGGTTGACTTGGTATCTGAAACAGCAATAATTAGTAAAGACTTCAGTGGTATTGAGACTCATATATGCAAGGAAATTACATCACTCTACAGATAACCGGCTTAACCAATCCATAATAGTAACAGGACAGCAAGCTTATGAAAGTGGAAAAACCTTAAAAACTGACCGAAAATATTGTGGCAGTGGATTCCACTTTTACCCTCTGCTACTCATACCAGAGAAGTTGGCCACCATCCCTTGACATATTGCCACATATTTTTTTATGACAAAATATAGAACTGATCACAAGAGGGACACCTGGGTGGCTTAGTTGGCTGAGTGTCTGACTCTTGATTTCAGCTCAGGTTATGGGCTCATGGTTCATGAGATCGAGTCCTGCATCGGGTTCTGTGCTGATATTGCAGAACCTGTTTGGGATTCTTTCTCTCCCTCTCTGTCTTCCCTTCCCCCACTCACATACACTCGCACATGCTCTCTCTCTCTTTCTCTCAAAATAAATAAATAGACATTAAAAAAATTGATCAAAAGAGAAATAAATCTATTCTGAGGGAATTTGTAAGATTAATAAGTATATAAAACATGGAAATTTTCTGAGTATAAAAGTATATTAATATACACGGTTAGAAATAAGTGATTAAAGCATAATATAGATATATGTCTTAAAAATACTTTGTGTATTAATATGTTAGAATTAAATTGCACTGAATTAGCAGAATTAGATGAACATGACTCATTTGGTAAGGATGAGTCTTGGTCAGCAAGATTCTTGGAAACACAGGTCTAACAAGAAGAATGAGACTTCACAGTTCAAAATTCCTGTGACAAGAAAGAGGAAGAAACAGAAGTGAAATTTGGGAAGAATTTATTCAAAAACCAGTGATTAAGATCAAAGAGAAGGGTTGGATTTGTGAATAAAAGAGTGTTCCTGAATCTCAAGAACATTTGGAACATAGTGGCTGTTTTTTTTCCTACTGCTATTGTTACAACAGCATAAATAAACTAAATGTTCCTGGATAAATATTATTCCACATGTTCTACCCAGGGGCAGATGAACCATGAAGCTCAATGGAGCTTAATCTTCAAGGGCTGAAAAGGGCTTAGAAATGGTTTCACATGGTCATATGTTGGAGTAAATTTGAAGAAGATATTTCAATCACAGTCACCTAAGACTTAAGATCTCTTTCTGTTCTGACTTTTCTTCTGAAAGACTTTCCCTTGGTCATGTCACATTGGAATGGCCATAAACATTTTGGGATCCATGTAATGGGAAATTGAACTGGGTGTACGTTTGGTTTCAGTTACTGGACTATAATTATGTGCATTGTAGTCACCTCTGTGTAGAGGAAAGTACTGCTGGTTGTCCAAGGATAGAAATGGCTTCCAGTAATATTCCTACTGTCTGCTATGCCAACTCACCAGGCATCCTGTTACATTGGAGGTGCAGAACCAAAGGTCATATTGCAATGTGACCTTATCCTCCAATGGATGGCACCATAAGTATGTGGTAGAGGAGAAGAAACAAGGTTTGAAATAAATGGAGGTAAAAGCCAGTTATTGGAAATTCTTCCAAACACTAGATATGTAAAATTGTTAGGAAGGCAAGAATATATTTTCATCTTCCTAGTCAAACAGGAAGTACTATCCTTTCGTGATATACTCAACAATGCAATGTATACAATTATAAATGTATCATAGTTTCTCCCCCCTGTTTTGAAGGAGATTGCACATAATAGAATTTATCAGAATTATTGTTTGCAGCGTACAAACTTAGGAGGACTATACACAATGAGTATATCTGTCTATGAAGTCATACATTATACAGGCATTGCAAAGTACTAGATTTTGTCTCAGCATACCTGATGCAGCTTGACAAAGGCTGCAAAGCCTCTTGACAAAGGCTGATGACACATCAGTCATTGGAAGAAGATTTAAATGATTCTTGATTTAATGCAAATTACTGGCATCAATAAGGATAACATAAAGCTCATTATATTCATCTGAGATAGGATATGGCAGACAAATTGATTGATGAATGCGGCCTATTAAAAAAAAATAAGGTTGATCACTGCCCAAGAAAACTTGAAATGTCTTGAAATTTGACAGCTCATACGAGGCTTTAGTATATTTGACAATAATTCTAAAAATATGCATGACATCAGAGTCATTACTAGTCATGAAATATGAAGCTAAAAAAAACTTTTTCCAGGGGTGCCTGGGCAGCTCAGTCAGTTAAGCATCAGACTTTGGGTCAGGTCAGATCTTGCGGTTGTGAGGTTGAGCCCCATGTCAGGCTCTGTGCGGACAGCTCAGAGCCTGGAGCTTGCTTTGGATTCTGTGTTTCCCTCTCTCTCTGCCCCTCCCGCATTCACACTCTGTCTCTCTCTCGGTCTCTCTGTCTCTGTCTCTGTCTCTCTCTCAAAAATAAACATTAAAAAAAAAAACTTTTCCAGATTATCAATAATAAAAAACAAATTTCAACCAATCATGCTAAACTAAATTTATGCTCCTTATAGAAAATATTACAAACCATTGTCATATGAAGAAGAGATCAGGGGTGCCTGTGTGATTCAGTCAGTAGAGCATGTGACTATTGATCTTGGGGTTGTGAGTTCAAGCCCCACGTTGGGCATACAGATAACTTAAAAAGTGTGTGTGTGAGAGAGAGAGAGAGGGATCAAAGTTGTCTATGGAGTAAAGTAAGAAAGGAGAAATAGTACCATAGAGAGGTTCCAGGCACCTGTAATATTTTTCTTCTGGATTTTCTGGTATTTACAATATTTATTAACTTTAAAACATTTGAAGTTTTATTAAGTAATCTCTATGCTCAACATGGGGATTAAACTCGCTACCCTGAGATCAAGAGTCCCATACTCTTAACAACTGAGTCAGCCAGGCACCCCAACTTTAAAAAATTTTAAATGACTATTTCCTCTTCTTTACTTCTGTACCTGTAGTAATAGCTATTGCTCTCCTGCCCTGATTCCCTTCAGCAAGACAGTGCACCCATCCTAGCTGCTGCAGTGTTGACTACTAAGGATTTACATCTGTACCCTGCTGTAGCAAACTGATCATCCACAGCTTAGGGGAGCCACCCTCCCTAGAGATGCTGGGGATCTTGAACTACCTGCGTGACTGACTGATGCTCGGGCATAAAAGCCCCTGCCTTATAGCAGGGCAATACACACTCTAGAGCTCCCCAGCAGATCAGGCCAAGGCTAGATATCTTCTGAAACCACACCTTTGCTTAGCTTCTCTGGCCTTATCCTGCATCCCTCACTCCCCAACAATTTCCTGAGAGCCAGCCCTTGATAAATCACTTGCTCAAGAATCCCAATATCAGGCTTTGCTTCTAGGGAACCCCACCTAAAAGAGTATCTAATTGTGTGTGCTTTCAGACCGAGCCCACCCTTTGGAGGGATAATGAGGTACCTGCCATTTTGAAGTGACAAGATTAGTTATAAGCCCATATAAGGAGCAGCTAGATCTCCAGATGCCAGCTCTAACATTGCATAGCCAGGCACCTAGGTGGGTGGGTGTTGGGTGCCTTTCCCATCCCAACAGAAGAAGACAGGTATTCTCACTGTAAAAGTGAAAACAGAGCTCTAGCCTCAGGGATATTTCAGGGAAGTAAGACAAATGGTAAAAAAGGAAGGTTAAGTTAAATTCCATGTATTGAGTTGTGAGAACCTTAGTGCCCTGCCCCTACTCAGCTCCTAGAATAATAGCCAGGCTTGCACCTTCTACAGGAGGATAAAAGGGGTCTCTCTCTCCTGAAAAATAGAACAACAACAACAAATAAACAAATAAACAAAAACTTAGCCCAGGAGGAAAAAAACCTGCAGTTGCCAATATTTGGGCATCTACAAAATAAGACCTAAGTATTAGTATAGTGAAGCCACCAATTAACACACCCTGGCCAAGCTTCCAATCCATTTTTTGGTGTTTTTCTCTTAAATAAGAACAGAGAGCCGAGAATCACTAAACTTTTGAAGAATGTTTCTACCAGCTCGACCCTGTTGTCAGTCTAAGGGCCTGTGACCATGAATCCTAAAGATACCGCTAACTGACCCCTGTTCTAGTTCTGAAACTCTCAGTTCAAGGGCATATGTTGGCCTGAGAGGCTGCAGGTGATTATAAATAAATAAATAAATAAATAAATAAATAAATAAATAAATAAATAAATAAAAAGACTGTGTTCATGCCCAGTGTTTTGCACTGGACAATGCTCTCTCTTGATGTTTATCATCCACTCCGAGATTGACAGGGTGTGCAACTAGCTCTAATGAGGCGGTCTCTGACACATACAGGATTGGCTTAAGTGCAGAACTTTTCCAGGCTCTCAGCTCCTAAAATTACCCAATGCAACTGCTCACCGTTTTTCTACTGAAAACAAATTACTAGCTTGCTGCCAGACACTTACTGAGACTGCACCACTATTGAAAGACACCTATGACCAAAGATTCCAATACTTTTCTGGATGATACAGAAAAACAATGGAATAAGCAAGGAGCAGCTCAATCTCATTGATTTAATGTGACTGATATATTCAGGAACGTGAGAAGGCACAGCACGGGAGAGGTTTAGAGAATTCATGGACCAGAGGCATGCACCGTCTGGAGATTACATTGTCATTGCATGCTCTCTCTCTGACAAGGACTGACGTTCAGAGAGATGTCACTAAGTTTCATTTATTGATGGCAATGTCCACATTAACTACAACCTTAGTGATGGAAGGCAAGAGAGTCTACTTATATGTAGTATGGCTGGATGCACATTCCAATGTCTTTGCTTAGATTCCCCTGAAGCAGAGCCAGGGACTCATAAGTGCAGATGACTTATTTGGAAGATAATTCCAGAAAACAGGGGAGTGATACAGGCAAAAAGGAAAAGCCAATAAAATGTGTGTTATTGAATCACTAGACACAGCTAGGGATCAATCTTGTCTGGGACCCTGTGAAAAACCCCAGAATCCACTTGCAATTATACACTATTGTACACTATTGATAAACGGCATATATAGTTAAGTAAAACACAATATTGATACTATGTGTAGAGAAAAAGAAAGTAAAAATAACTTTATAAAACTGTATAAAAATATTTATAAAACAGTGTTCTGAGAACTAAAGTTCTATTGGATGTCATTTTGAGCACAAGTATAGTCCTTTAAGTAGCAGTTTTTAAAATTTATTTTTATTTATTCTATTTTAGAGAGAGAAATACAGAGAGTCTGAGCAGAGGAGAAGGAGAGAGAGAGAGAGAGAGAGAGAGAGAGAGAATCCCAAGCAGGCTCCATGCTCAGCACAGAGCCCAATGTGGGGCTTGATCCCATGACGCTGGGATCATGACCTAAGCCAAAATCCAATCTGATGCTCAACCCAGTGAGCCATCCAGGCACCTCCTTGAAGTAGCATTTAAAATGCTGCTGGGGGCGTCTGGGTGACTCAGTTGGTTGAGCAGCCGGTTCTTGATTTCAGCTCAGATCATGATCCCAGGATTGTGGGATCAAGCCCCGGGTCAGGCTCTGCACTGGGTGTGAAGACTGCTTGGGATTTTCTCTCTCTCTCTCTCCCCTGCTCTCTCTCTCTCTAAAATAATACATACATACCTACATACATATATACATAGAATGTTGATGAATGACGGGACACCTGGGTGATTCAGGTCAAAATCCCGGGTCATGGGATCAGGTTCTGTATAGGCACCTCTATCCCCACCCCCCTCACCCCACGCTGAGCATGGAGGCTGCTTAAGATTCTCTCTCTCTCTCTTTCTCTCTCTCTCTCTCTCTTTCTCTCTCTCTCTCTCTCTCCCTCTTCCCCTCTCCCATCTCATTTATGCTCATTCTGTCTCTCAAATAGATAAAATCAGATCAAATAAATAAAATACTGATGAATGAGATTAAAATTCTTTTTGAAGAGACATCATTTTGAAAGTCTCTAGTTTCATGATATTGGTTCCCATAGTTGGTTCATCTGAAATTTCGATTCACTTCAAAAGAGCTTCTGTTTTTAGGATTCAGAGGTGCAGGAGAAACTCCAGCCCAAGAAGAGGGCTCTCTATAAGTGCTTCCCAGGAAATGGGAAGAAAAAGGAGGTTTCCACAGGAACTATGTCCTTGGATCGGGGGTAGTAATGAACCTCGTATCGGAGCACAGCTGGGTGAATGTGGCCTGGCAGCACAGGAGGCCTGAGCAGAGGGAAAAATCAGCCCTGCTTTCAGACCAAGCCCACCCTTTGGAGGGATAATGAGGGATCTGTTGCAAAGCTTATTGAGATATGGTGACTGCTAGCTCAGGGACCAGATCATTCTTATAACTTCAGCCATCATTTCTTCTGGCCTTGAGTGTCTAGATCTTTCTTCATTAAGTTCTTTTATCAGGGGAATTAGTTCTTCCTTCAGGTTAAAGTTTGTTCTCTTCAGCTTTCCATAGGTGTCCACCTGGCTCTGAATTTTTGATGACTCCTTTTTTAGGCTAGTGTCCCCAAAGATGACTCAACCCCAACATTCCCCTTTTGAACAGAGCCAAGCTCATCAAGGGGTTGACACTACCTTGAATTACTTCAGCTGGTGTTTGTGAAATTTTCAACCAGTGTTTGTGAAAGCTGCATTCTCCATTTCACATAAAGTCAGTTTCTAGACAACTGGAGAAGTCTAAACAAATATGAGACCCACCAAAAAGCCAATGACAGATGCACACGCCACTGACTCCAGCTGGAGACCACAGAGGGTAAAGTCCAGATTCCCGTTATCCAGCCCCAGTTCCACAACCACCTCTTGTGGTTTCCCTACAACACCTGAAGCCAAGTTCTACAGTGGCTTGAAGCCCTTCCATGGCACTGAAGCTAGAACAGAGTTCTGCTTACATGTCGATAGAAATAAAAGTGGTGATCAAGTTTGGGGAAGAGGGTTACTGGCAGAATAAGGGAAATTTCTGGGGGTGATGAAACTGTTCTATATTTAGATTAGAGTGTTGGTTACACAGGGTGTATATATTTTTTAATTGAGATATAACTGACATACAACATTGTATTAGTTTTAGGTATATAACATAATGATTTGATATGTGTATCTATGATGAAATGATCACCACAATAAGTACAGTTAATATCCATCACCACACGTAGTTACAAATTTTTGTTTTCTTGTTATGGGAACTTTTAAGATCTACTCTCTTAGCAACCTTCAATATATAATACAGTATTGTTAATTATAGTCACCACACAGTACATTTTCTTGTAACTGGAGGTTTGTACCGTTTGACCCTCTTCACCCATTTTGCCTAATCACCATCCCCTGCCTCTGGAAACCACCGGTCTGTTCTCTGTATCTATGAGCTCGATTTCTTTTTTAGATTCCACATCGAAGTGGAATCAGTATTTGTCTTTTTCTGATTTAAGAAATATTGTTTTCAAGAGAAAACACATTACATGCAAGAGACTTTTAACTGATCTGCTTGCACCAGGCTCTGTTTCACTACTCCCTGCAATTCATCCTATGCATCTCTGCCAGAATTATCCTTATAAAACACAGATATGATTTTCTTAATCCCCTGTTTAAAAACTTTTGATGGAGTCCCATTACCAAAAGAATTAAGACAAAGCTACACACACACACACACACACACATACACACACACACACACACACACACAGAACCTCTCAAAATTCGGTTCCTAATCTCCATTCCAACTTCTTTAGCATTCTTCCTCCCCCCCTCCTGCCCCGCCCCCTCTGTTGAACACACCACACTACCCCCACCACCAGGTAGTTCACGGTCTCTGAAATGTCCTGTTTTTTCTGCTCCTCAGTGACTTTATACTCACCCTTCAATAAATAGCTCAAACATCAATTTTCTCTACCATAACTTGCAGCCTCCCTTCTCCACAGAGAGCTAATGTTTCCATCTTGTTCTACATAGTACCCTGAAATCTTTGTGTACCACTAATGAAACTGTATTATAATGCTTTGTTTACATTGACTTGCATGGGGTGAGAATTGGTTCCCTTTTAATACTCTACATTGGGGAGAGTTTTAGTTTGGTAGTAGTGTGGCTTTAACATCTCTCTATTGAATGATTAATTTCCCTTTTTAAGGGAGAGCAGGCCTCGGTCTTGGAACCTTTGTAGACAAAAGTAATTCGGGGCGCCTGGGTGGCTCAGTCAGTTAAGCGGCCGACTTCGGCTCAGGTCATGATCACGCGGTCCGTGAGTTCGAGCCCCGTGTCGGGCTCTGTGCTGACAGCTCAGAGCCTGGAGCCTGTTTCAGATTCTGTGTCTCCCTCTCTCTGACCCTCCCCCGTTCATGCTCTGTCTCTCTCTGTCTCAAAAATAAATAAACGTTAAAAAAAAATTTAAAAAAAAGGTAATTGGCTAGAATTTACTTTTTTTTTTTTTTAAATGATATTTTGTAGGGTGCCTGGGTCACTCAGTCAATTAAGCGTCCCATTTCGGCTCAGGTCATGATCTCCTGTGAACTGACCTGTGTCGGGCTCTGTGCTGACAGCCCAGAGCCCGGAGCCTACTTCAGATTCTGGGTCTCCCTCTCTCTCTGCCCCTCCCCCACTTACTCTCTGTCTCTCTCTCAAAAATAAATAAACATTAAAAAAAGTTTTTAAATGATATTTTGTAATGACTACCCTCTGTGAAACTTTTAAAATTAATATTGGTGATAGAGTGTTCTTTTAAAATAAAAGTAAGCCAATTTAAAGAAAAAATAGTAAGCCTATTACGGTAAAGAAGTGCATCATGGCAAAAATCTCATAGGATATACAAAAATAACTTAAGTTTGGGGAATACTGGGCCAAGACTTTCAGAATTCGGAAGCATAACTTCATCCCCAGTTCCCGGTAACTATCTTTAAAATACAGTAGATCATCACTAAACATTAACCACTACCTCTAACATTTTCAAGATCCAAGTGCCATTTTAGGGAATATGTTGGGTAAAGTGACAGACCTTCGGTAAGCTAACTTTTTCTGAAAAAAGTTAGCATTGTTATCATATAAATGACCTTTTAAATTATTTCCTAGAGCTGCTGTGGAAGAAATCAACTTCAAAAGAGGATATGATCATAAATTTTTCAACTAGATTGTGTGGAATAATGTCTTATAAACTAAAGTTCAGGAGCAATAGAAGAAAGCTTACAATGCATTCTTTGCAAATCACCACATTACTCTTTACCTTTGACGTCATGGTACATTTTAAGAAAGGGTAGACCAGAGCAGCTCTAACTAGAGGAGAGCTAGCACCATCTGTTGGGGAGTGAGTTGCCAGCACAAGAGAGATTCACTATCAGGTGGCTTCATTAATCCTCAATTTGTTTCTTCAAAATACCTTTCATCGCACAGATTGCAAGACATTCACACATAGCCAAGTACAAGTTAATTTTCAATCAGTTCTTGTGCTCCAAGTTGACAGTTAAAAACAAAATTAGTTCAGGAGCACCTGAATGGCTCAGTCAGTTGAGCATCCAACTCTTGATTCTGGCTCAGGTCATGATCCCAGAGTCATGGGATCAAACCCTATGTCAGGGTCCCCAGACTCCCTGCTGAGCGTGGAGCCTAATTACGATTCTCTCTTTCCCCTCTGCCCCTCTCCCTTGCTCATGTTCATTCTCTCTCTCAAATTAGAGAGAGACAGACAAAGAGTAATGCTGCAACAAATGCCCTTTTTTAAAAAAAAAACTAGTTCATTAATCTGATTAAGATACACTAGTCTTTCATGATTTGACTCCTTAGTTACAGACCTGATAATTAACCTGTTTTGATCCATTTAAGAAGCGGAAGAAAAATTAGTTATATTATATAGCCACATACACTACAGGATTGCTTCAAAATAAAAGATGTTGCTTGGTCTCATAAACCAGTCTTGGCATCTTTCGGTCATTGATGGTAATTAGAAATTTGAATTTCAAACTTTACTAGTAATCCAGAAACAGTGTCATATACTTTCAAACTTATCCATAAAATCTGCCATTGAAATTGAGAGGGTTGTGTTTCTCCTGTCTACCATTTGGAATAGATGCTCCAAAGTCACAAAAAGAGGAGAGATATCCAGCTAAGATAGCCCACTGCCTTAGAGGGCAGGTAGGTGGAGAATGACAGCAAGTCCTAAGTGCTCAGATTCTAAATGACAAGTTAGCTATCAGCAATCTCCTCCAGAGACAGGGCTCAAGAGTAAACATTAGAAATAAGTTCTTTGTGCCTCTATTTTAAACATAACTTATAGATTACTGATTTTGAAGACTTGCTCAGCAAGACAAATTTTAACAAGTTAAAAAAAGATTCTTAATTTTTCTTACTATTTTCTTTATGGAAGTGTGATTTCAGTGAAAAGTTTAAAATCTGCTTACTTTTGAAAAGTGAGATAAAGAAATGTTTGTATCTAAACTGGAAATAACTTTATCGACTTTCCTAAAATATTTTCCAGTTGAAGTCTGTCTCTTATGGGGAAACATCATAGATCATAACTTTTATTTATTTTACTTATTTTTAGTGCTCACTTCGACAGCACACATACTATTTATTTTTATTGAGATATAATTGACATATTATACTGTACGAGTTTAAGGTGCACAACAGTGTTGATTTGTATACTACAAGATGTAGTACACCTTTGTATACTGCAAGATGATTACTACTGTATCATTCACTAACACCTCCATGCTGTCACATAATTATTATTTTTTTGTGGTGAGGATAGACTGACATTTTTAAAATGTATTAAATGGAGGGCCACCTGGGTGGCTCAGTCAGTTAAGCATCAACTTTGGCTCAGGTCATGATCTCGCGGTTCATGAACTTGGTTCGTGAGTTCGAGCCCCACATGGGGCTTGCTGCTGTCAGCGCAGAGCCCCCTTAGGATCCTCTGTCCCCTTCTCTCTGCCACTCCCTGGCTTGCACTGTCTCAAAAATAAATAAACAAAAAAAACCTACAATAAAATGTATTAAATGGAAAGCAGTAGTTACTGCAAAAAACCCCAGTATATTAAACTCTGCTATGAAAGAGGGACAATAGTTACTAAACAATGGTCAGCTTTTGCCAGTGGTATACTCCTTGGGAATTCTCTGGCAATTTAGAGAGAACATTAACTCTCCCAAGCCTGTAGGATACCATTGGTAAAGAAAGCAATGATTGATTTACTGAATGGCACCTAGCTAAATTCTAGGACTTAGGGTAAATATGTAAATGTTTGTGAGTCTAGTGACAGGCAGGGTATTTAGTCTTGACTTAAGCCTTTTCCCCACTGCTTTAAGAAGGCAAAGTACAGTTTCAACAGTTACTCATCACAGCTGGTTTGAGGACCTGGTCAAGACACTGGCTAAGCCTACTGTTGTATAACCTTCTTTCATTGTCCGTTCTTGACCATGTCCCTCGTTGGGCCTTCCAACTAGAAAACAGCTTACTGACACTTCTTTACACTTCATATTCAGAAACAGGAAGTGCATACCTTTTTATGTACATAATTATGGCTCCACAACTAAATTAATTTATTAAATAGTGTACACATTTAAGGTGTGCAACATGATGATTTGAGATATATACACAGTGAAATAAATACTACAGTCAAGCTATTTAACACATCCATCTCCTTACAGTTACCATTTCCATAATTTACTTTAAATCAATTCCAGCTACTTTCAAAGTTCAAGTTTCTAACTGAAACTTTTATAGTTTAAAATCCTTTCTTCAGATACTTCTAGCAATAGGAACAACAACAACAACAAAAACCCACTCCTCGTGCAGTGTAAGACTTTTCACATACTCCTACAAAAGCTTTTTTTCAAACTGCAAAGAGCTTTCTAGGGCTTTTCCAATTTTATTTTATTTTTATTATTTTTTTAAAAAATGTTTATTTTTGAGAGAAAGAGAGAAAGAGTGTGAGCAGGGGGGGTTGCAGAGAGAGAGAGGGAGACACAGAATCCGAAGGAGGCTCTAGGCTCTGAGCTGTTAGCACTGAGCCTGACACTGGGCTCAAACAAACTGTGAACCACGAGATCATAGTCCAAGCGGAAGTCAGATGCTTAACTGACTGGGCCATCCAGGTGCCCCAGGCATTTCCAATTTTAAAAAGGATTTTAAAAATAATAATCTGACAGTATCAAAGGTAAGAAGAAGAAAGTAAAATTCAGAGTATAATGCCTCCACTCAGAAAAAAATCCTATTTACATCTGGGCACATAAATACATATATTTTTAACTAAGTAAATTCACAGTTTACATGGAGTTTTTACCCTACTTAATATGTCAGGCAATAGGTTTATTAATGACTCATTTCGCACAAAATCAAGTCTCTTTTCCCCACAAGGTCAGTGTAATGGGTTGAATGGTGGCCCCAGAAAAGGTATGTCCAAGCCCTAATTCCCATATATGACCTCATTTGTAAAAACAGGTCTTTGTAGCTACAATTAAGGATCCTGACATGAGATAAACCTGGATTATCTGGGTGGGCACCAAATCCAATGACAAGTTTTCTTATAAGACAGAAGAGGAGAAGGTCATGTGAAGATGGAGGCAGAGACTGGAAATATGCAGCCTCAAGCCAAGGAATGCCTGCAGGCACCGGAGACTGACTAGAAGAAGCAAGGAAGGATTCTCCCCTAGAACCTTTAGAGAAAGTGTGGTCCTATTAACACCATGATTTTACACCTCTGACCTCCAGAACTGTGAGAGAATAAATTTCTCTGTCTTTTTTAAAGATTTTATTTTTAAGTAAATCTCTACACCCAATGTGGGACTGAACTCACAACCCTGAGATCAAGAGTTGCATGCTCCACCGACTGAGCCAGCCAGATGCCCCATAAATTTCTCTTGTTTTAAACAACTGAATCAGAGGTAACTTGTTATGACAGCCCTAGGAAACCAATATAGTCAGCATTCCAAACTTCCCTACTATAAACCAGGTCTGCTCCCCAGCCTCACTTTCCTGTTCTTCAGCTTTTTGCTTGTTTGCCTCCTATCATTCCTATATTGCCTCAAAGTCACTGCATATGCTGTTTTCAGTGCATGGATTGCTCTTCTTCAGTCTTGAAATACCTGCCCAAGACTTCGGGTAAAAATTCAGTAACATTCTAGTCCTGTTTGCCAACCACTGTAAGGTCCCCTCTCCTTCAGCATAGAGCTCTTACCACAGCCCTTGTCATGGTCTATGTCTTTATTAGTTTTTAGATTCTCCCTCCCTACCAAATTGTAAGCTCTAGGAGACTAGGAACGCTGACCACACCTCCTCATCCCTTTTATATTCCGTGTAGTCCTGTGCCTACTGTGCCAAAGTAATTCTTTTTTAAATGAATGGCCACTGTTCCAGAAGCGGTTCTAGACCTTGGGAAACTCTCACAGCCTTTGAGTCTGAGCTGTGTAGGGTCACCCTATTATTTATCCTCCAAAATCTACCACTTCTGAGAATAAAAAGGAGTGCTATTAATAATTATAAGTTACCTGGGGGTGCCCGGATGGCTCAGTGGGAAGAGTGCATGACTCTTGATCTCGGGGTCTTGAGTTCGAGCCCCATGCTGGGTGTAGAGATTACTAAATAAACAGAAACGTATAAAAATAATAATTAACAAGTTACCTTGTTACAGTGCTGGGTAATACGCTGTGCCAATGATAAGAGTAAACCTGAAAGCAGAAGTGTAACTAGAAAGGGCTGGGCTACATTTTGGAGCAAGGGAAGGAGGATACTTTAAATTTGCTTAATCACCAGGGCGCCTGAGTGGCTCAGTCGGTTGGGGAACCAACTTCACTCAGGTCATGATCTCACAGATCTTGAGTTCAAGCCCCCTATTGGGCTCTGTGCTGACAGCTTAGAGCCTGGAGCCTGCTTCGGATTCTGTCTCTCTCTCTCTCTCTCTCTCTGCACACCTCCCCCCGCCCCCCCCCCCCTCACGTTCTGCCTCTCTCCTTCCAGAGAAAATAAAAATTAAAAAAAAAAATTTTAATTTGCTTAATTGCCATTGCCTTTTCATTGCTTTCTTCTACATCACGTCCTCATTTCTTCGTTTATTGTTGCACCCTCTCTCTACAATAAGGGTTGGGACTTGGCCTGTAGTGTTGCTATATCCCACACCTAACACATTCCTGGTGCATAGTAGGCACTCAGCAAACATCTAAATGAATGTATCCACAGCTGAATAGTGTGCCCTAAGTGAAGAATCAAAACACAAACAAAACCCCGAATCCTCACAATTTTAAAGCCTTATTAGGCTCAGGGCTAAAGGAACCGTAGGCGGAACTAGTGCCAAGATCTTGGGCTGAGGATGTAGGGATGAAGGCCCCACGGGCCATCCGCTGTTCAGCAGTTGAACTCTACCTTCACGACCACCCACTCCGACGACTCCCAACACCCTCTCTCCGGATCCTCTATCCTCCGCCTCAGTTTCAGCTCCTAGGACCCCGCTGGCCTCCGCCCTCCTGACACTCTCTGACCCCAAGCGCCCCCTTTCCAGACCCCTCGGACTCCAGCCTCCAAGCTCCCCTCCTTCCCGGATCCCCGCGTACCTCGGCACCGCCCCATCCCCAGATCTCGGAACCTGGGACCCTTCCACACCGCCCCCTCCCGGATCCTCTCTTGCGCCGCCCCTTTCTTCTCAGATTCCCTCGGTCTGCGGGACCCCGCGCCGTCTTCTCCCCGGATCTCTTCGGACCCCGGGACTCCCGCACAGCCCCCTCCCCGGACCTTGGCGGACCCCAGCACCGCCCCCTCCTCGGATTCCCGGGATCTTCAGGACCCCGCGCCTCCCCCTCCCCGGATCCCCTCGGCTCGGGCTCCGCCCCCGCGCGGTCTGCACGGACAAGCTCGCGCCGCGCAGCGCCCCCCCGCCCCGCGCCCGCCTCTGCGGCTGCGCGCTCGCGGGGCCGAGGCCGAGGGGAGGGGGTCGCGCCGGGGGCCGGCGGAGCTGCTGTGGCGGCAGCGGCGACTGCGAGAAACGGAGCGAGCCTGGCGGCCGCGGGCACGCCCAAAGGCAACGGAGGAAGCGGCCATGTCGCGCTACACGAGGCCCCCCAACACCTCCCTGTTCGTCAGGAACGTCGCAGACGCCACCAGGTGAGCGGCGGCTGCGGCCGCAGGTTGGCGCGCGGGGGAGGGGCCGGGTAACGGCAGCGTCGCGGAGCCGGGTCGCGGCCCCCGGCTGTGCCCGGCGCCTGCCCGGCCTCTGGCTGGGCCTGTGCTTTCCGCGGAGGCGCCCTTCCCGGGAGCGGTGCGAACCCTCGGGCTGCTCCAGGCCGGGGCGGGACTCGCGCCTCCCCTCTCCCGGCCGGCGTTCCGCCCCGGCGCAGCGCACCCCCGGGGCCGGGCCCCGCGCCCGGGAGATCGGTGCCCATCCTCTGCTTGAGGACCCGCGGCGCGCAGGCTTCTGCTTTCCCTGTAGCCAGGGTGCCTCCCCGCCCCTGGCCGAGAGTGTTTTCCCTCGGGCCAGTGCCTGCGATTCGACTCCTTTGTCGCCGTGCCCCGATAAAGCTGCGCGTCTTGTGTCCTAGATGAAGAGGAATTGGGGATGGTGAGAACGTATTATAAAATAATGCGTAGTACCTTGGGCCTTACTCTTCCCATTCTGAGTGTGGTCTACTTACAAGGGATGCTGGTTACATTTTGCTGCACAATACAAAGGATGGCTTCAGTGAAAGAGATTTATGTTTTTCTATAAAGTTCAGAGTGCAGTGTAAACACCCATGATAACGGTTTGGATAGACTTCCCTGGTCCAGTGAGATGCTCTCGGTCCACACATCCCCCTCCCCGCCTTGAGAATTCTTGCCTACATAGTGCTTAAACATAAGTATTAAGGAATGACCTCTTCATCATAAAGCACTTTCTCCCTTAACAGGAGCCAGAGGGAATGAATGATAGAGGGTGGGATAGGGGCATAAATAGACGTTTCCATTTCACTGGTTTTACCTAATTTATTTGCCGCTCAACCTTTTTAGGTATGCAATATCATCTTTATAATACACAAGGAAAACCTGAAGCTTAATAGTTTTAATGATTTAACTGGGGCTTAATGGCTTCAGATATTCAAATATTGGAGCCCTTGACTCCAGAGCCATCTGGAGTAATCATTGTCGTTTACCTTTGAGGAGTAAATGTTCAGTAGTTTTTTATTTGATCCCTACTATTATGTATGTCACAATTATAGAGTGTGGGCTAATATACCTTAATGACATCTAAAAGATGCGTGTGTTTATATTTCTCCTCTCAACCTGTTTATCAATACATAGAAAACAAATATTTATAATTTGGGTAGAGTAAAAAAAAAAATGCCACAGTTAAAGACCACCTGAATACTAAATAAGCATCTAGTCTCTCTAGTGTGTCTACAAAAAAGAGAGAGAGAGAGGTTTCCAATTCCAGTAGCCACAGGGGCTAGCCAGGGTAATATGAATGAGTAAAGTTGTTGGGTTATAAGGCACAATAGGATGGTGTGGATTGTAGCAAATAGAAAAGAACTCAGGCCATATAAAGGGGATGGCAACTGGTAATACTAGCTGCAGCTAATGACTACATAGACATTTGGACTTGTTGCCACAAAGTCCTAATTTTCTAAAGAAACAGAAACCTGTGTTTGTGTAAACTCTGTTTCAAAATGCTGGCATTTATTAAATTGAATTATATGAGATTCCTGTTTTTGTAGATTTAAAAGCTGTAAAATATTGGCAGTTTTATGTTTCAGCACACCTTAAGGCCAAATAAAACACATCACATGACACATGTTTTCTGATCTAGATAATCACCATGAGTAATCAAGACTGAAAATTGAGATTTATTGATTTCTTTTTCCAGTTTTTTCACCACTTTTTAGTACTGCCACTGGGGGCAATCATCTAGATTTGTATTAATGGAATAATAATCGCTGACATTTGTTGAGTATTCACTATGTGTTAAACACTGTACTAAACATTTTGCATATATTATCTTACTAGATTTTCCCAATAACCCTGTAATGTATGTTCTTTATTAATCCCATTTCACAGATTAGAAACTGAGGCTTGGAGAAATTAAGTTTCTTACCTAAAATTGCCCAGCTGCTGAGTAGTTTTGTGAAGGTAGAATCATTACGTGTAAACTATATTAAAAGCTTTTTTGTACAGGGTGGCATGCAGTGTAAGTTAACTGGTAATGTGGCAACTATAACAAAGCCAAATTTTATTTAAAATACTTCTTTGTGCCCCTCCCATGTGTGTGCTCGCTCGCTCTCTCTCTCTCTCTCTCTCACACACACACACACACACACAAAATAAATAATACAAACTTTTAAAAAATTTTAAAAAGGGGTACCTAGGTGACTCATTCGGTTAAGCATCCCTCTTTTGACTTCAGCTCAGGTCATGATCTCACGGTTCGTGAGTTCAGGCCCCACATTGGGCTCTGTGCTGACAGTGCAAAGCCTGCTTGGGATTGTCTCTCTCTCCCTCTCTCTCCCTCTCCCGTGTGCTCTCTCTCACACAAAATAAATAAACTTAAAAAAATTTTTTTTAAATGCTTCTTTGCAGTAGCCATTTTAATATGTGCCATAAAGCACAAGACATTAAAAGGTATTATGGCTTAGCTTAAATTTTTTTTGGAATGAAATTGAGTATCAAAACTAAAGAAAGACTTGGGGCGGTTGGGTGGCTCAGTTGGTTAGGTGACCGACTTCGGCTCAGGTCATGATCTCACAGTTTGTGAGTTCGAGCTCTGCGTCGGGCTCTGTGCTGACAGCTCAGAGCCTGGAGCCTGCTTCAGATTCTGTGTCTCCTCTCTCTGCCCCTCCCCTGCTCACGCTCTGTGTCTCTCTGTCTCTCAGTAATAAATAAATGTTAAAAAAAAAAAAAACTAAAGAAAGAAAAATACATTTTAGGGTGCTTGGTTAGCATAATCAGTGGGGCATGTGACTCTTGATCTCACGGTTATAGGTTTGAGTCTCGCGTTGGGTGTAGAGATTACTTTAAAATTTTTTTTTAAACTTTAAAAAATTTTTTTAAATACATTTCATGCTGTTTTAATTTGTATTATTTTTCTTTTCACTGGTGAAACAAGATCTGGTTCAGGAAGAATATTACTTTTAATATCTTTGCTTTTGCACTATGTAGAAGAATAATTTTTTTAAATGTCAGATATAGTTTTCTAATGGAACAAAGTAATGTCCAAATCCCAAATATAACATTCTCATTTTGATGCATAACATCATGTTAGGTTGGGAAGCAACCGTCAAGTACCTCGTTTGACATAATTAGTAGCATTCTTTGGTTACAGTGTGTATGAGACTATATTGATATTGATGGTGATACAGAAAAAGCATTAAACAGAATTCAGCAAGATTCATGAGAAAAAGTGTCAGCAAACTGGAATAGAAGGGAACTTCCCCAGCCCAATAAAGGGTACCTATGAAAAGCCTATAGCTAACAAGATACTTAATGGTAAAAGCCGAATGTTTTCCCCCTAAGATCAAAACAAGCCAAACATGCCCACTCTTACAACCTCAATTCATCATTTTGTTGCAGGCCCTAACCAGTGTAACAAGGGAAGAAAAATAAATAAAAAACATAAAAATTATAAAGATAGAAGCAAAACTTGTCCCTATTCTTAGGTGACATGTTTATGTAAACCTTAAGTAATGAGTTAGTAAGTTATCAGAATACCAGATACACTTATGAAAAATCTATTTCTATATATTAGCAGTAAATAGTTGAAAACGAAAATTTTAAAACAATTTCATTTGCCTTAGTATCAAAAAACAGACTTAGAAATAAGTTTAACAAGAACAACAACAAAACATGTAATAAAAACCTTTACACAAAAAACTACAATATAGTGCCAAGAGAAAGAAGACAACATAAATTGATATACCATGTTCTTGGATTCGAAAACAAAATGCTAAGTTATCAGTTCTCCCCAAACTGATTATATTATAGATTCAAGACATTCCTGATCAGCCAGAGGCACCTGGCTGGCTCAGTCAGAGTGTGCAACTCTTGATGTTGGGATTGTGAATTCAAGCCCCATGTTGGATGTAGAGATTACTAAAAAAAATAATAAATAAATTTGAAAAATACATGAAATAGGAACTGACAAGTTAATTCTAAAATATATTGATATGGAAAGGATCTAGACTAGCCAAAATAATCTAGAAAAAGATCACTGAAGTTGGAAGACTTACCTGACATAAGACCTACTAAAAATATATAGTAATCAAGACAGTGTGATATTGGCCTAAGGATGGACAAATAGATTAATAGAACAGAATAGAGAGTCGATAAATAATCCACACTTACAGAGTCAGCTGATGTTTAACAAAGGTACCAGTGGAAAAAGGAAAAAGGAAAATCTTTTCAACAAATGGACAGCGCATACTGGGGAAAATGAACTGCAGCCTCTACTTCACATCACAGTTTGAGCTGGATCATCAATTGAAATGGAAAAGATAACAAAATAAAGCTTTTAGAAGAAAACATAGAAGAATGTCTTTATGACCTGGGGATAGGCAAAGATTTCTTATAGGGCAAAGAAAGCAATTACCATAAAAGAAAAAAGAATATTGAAAAATTAGATTTCTCTAATTTAAAATTCTTGTTCATTAAGAAATGCTATTGGGGCACCTGGGTGGCTCAGTCGGTTAAGCGGCCGACTTCGACTCAGGTCACGATCTCGCGGTCCATGAGTTCGAGTCCCACATCGGGCTCTGCTGACAGCTCAGAGCCTGGAGCCTGTTTCAGATTCTGTGTCTCCCTCTCTCTGACCCTCCCCCGTTCATGCTCTGTCTCTCCCTGTCTCAAAAATAAATAAAAACGTTAAAAAAAAAATTTTTTTTTTTAAAAAAAGAAATGCTATTAAGAGAGTAAATAGCCATGCTACAGACTGAGAGAAAATATTCACAAAACATACACAAAGCAATACAGAGGACTTTTTTTCAGAATATGTAAAGAACTTTTACAACTCAATAATAAAAGAGACAAACATTAAAAATGGGCAGAAAGCTCCAATAGACACTTCACAAGGAAAATTAGCACATGAAAAAGTGCTTGAGATCATTTGTGATTTGGAAGTGCAAATTAAAACCACAGTGAGAGGGCTCCTGGGTGGCTCAGTTGGTTAAGTATCCAACTTTATTCAGGCTCAGGTCATGATCTCACTGTTAGTGAGATCAAGCCCCATGTAGGGCTCTGTGCTGACAGCGACCAAGTCTGCTTGGGATTCTCTCTCCCTCTTTCTTCCCCTTCCCCTTGCTCTTCTCTCACAAGGTAAATAAACATTAAACTGAAAAAAACCACCACAGTGAGATTCCACTTAACTCCCACTTCAATGGCTAAGATAAAAAACAAAAAAACCAAAAATCTGACAACCTAGAAAGTGCTAACAAAGATTAGCCTAACTGAAACTCATACATTGTGGGTGGGAGTATAAAATGGCACAGCCACTTTGCAGGACTGTGGCAGTTTCATAAAAATTACAGTACATAAAAATTACACATCCTCTTTAACCCAGAAATACTGCTGGTAGGTATTAACAGGAAACAACTGACCCATAACACATGAAAATATGTTGCACCTAACTGGTTGTTAGGTAAATTAAAATTAAAACATTAAGATACCCATTCACTTTATATGCTTCAGGATGACAAGAATTAAAAATGTTAATGAGAGGTGGAGCAGTGGAATTCTTATGTAGGTTTTGAGGAGTATAGATTGATTTGGTCACTTTGGAGAACATGTAGTTCTCTTCATGTAGTTCAGTAGAAGCTGAAGATCAGCATGCTCTCCGGCCTACCAGTTGCATTGTGATGCATCCCAGGAATCTAGCAGAGCTCTGCATGGCACTTGTATCAGAACATATGCTGCAGCGTAGTTTGCAGTTTAAAAAACAGATAGCATCTTAAATGTTTATCCACAGAAAGATGAATAAGTAAATTGTGATTTATTGATAATACCAATACAGAGTTAAAATGAGTGAACTAGGGCTACATAGAGAAATTTCAAGGGAGGAGAAGGAGTAAAATTATATAAATAGTCTGATACCATTTATATGAAGTTTGACATATACAAAAACACGTAATTAGGGATATATTAATTTACAGTAAAAATACAAAGTTATGCAGAGGAATAATAAACACCAATGATTGTCTCTAAGATAGAATAATACATCTTGTTTCTAAAAAAATTACTGAAAATGATGACACATATTGAGATATAATGAATCTTGGTGGATACATAAGTGTTTATTGTATTCTCTATTTTCTGAATGTCAAAATAGATGACACCAAAAATACAAAAATGAGAGCAAAACAACAGCTAATAGCTGTGGCAGTGGTGACAATGGGAGCCAGCTCTTTTGGAAGTTTGGCTTCTTCAGATTTCTGTCACCCTTGGCTTCTGGGATTCCAAGCCTCCGTGACACACATTGCCCCAACCTCCATTACACCATCTAGGATCCTTTTCCTGTCAGGCACTCACATTTGTTGAAGGGATTGGTTGCCTCAGAAAATTCATTTGAAGTCTAGCTTTGCTGCTGGCTATAGGTACCTCTGGGCAAGGTAACTTCTCTCATTCTCAGTCTCCTTGACTATTAAATGGTAACTCAATATTTTGAGTGCCTACTTTGTGCCAAGCAACAATGCTAGGTACACTGGTGAAGACACCTGCTTTAAAAGGGATTCTCAACCCTGATTCTCAGAATTGCCTGTGAAACCCTTAAAAAAACTAAACCTACCTGGGGCCCACCAGGGGAAGTACTAATTGTGTCCAAGGTTAATGCATCAGGCTGGAGTACCTGTTTTTATAACATCTCCTTCACAAATGATTCAAATACTCAGGAAGGGCTGAGAGTCATTACCCTGTTGTCTTGTGTTCTCCATCACAAGGCTGGCAGCAGGAATGTTGTTCTCCATCACATCGCTACAGGCTGGCCAGAGTAGGTGCTCAGTAAGTATTTGTTGAATGAGTAAATGAAAGAAAGACATTGTCACTACCCTCCAAAGAAAATAGTTTCAGGGAAGGCAGACAATTAAACATTTTATAATAAGTATTAAATGAAAAAAAGTACAATAAAGGATGTCATGTCAGTTGCACTGTGTGGTGAATTCACATCTCTAGCTTTAATCACTGACTTTTAGTCTTGAAAATAAATTTATTTAATAATAATTTTCAGTTGTTTACAGAACTCTTTTTTTTAAAGATTTTATTTTCTTTTTTTGAGTGATCTCTACACCCAACATCGGGCTCGAACTCACAACCCCGAGATCAAGAGTTACAGGCTCTACCTACTGAGCCAGCCAGGCCCCCTGTTTACAGAGCTCTTACGGATGTTCGGCCATCACCTCAAATCCAGCATTTCTTTTGCCTCTCTCCTCCCTCATCAATCTAACTTCTCTTTTCCAGCTATCTAATTTTTGTCACGGACACTGTCTTTCTTCCATTTGCCCAAGCTAGCAGCTTTGCAGTCATCTTGAGTCTTCTTTCTGCATAATATGTTTTGAAGGACTCTTATTTCTTCTGGGCCATGTTTTGCGCTCATAGCTTGATGCTGAATCTCTAACATCTCCATGAGGCGGTATGGTGCAGTGATTCAGAACACAGACGAGTGTCAGGTTGTGGATGTTTGATTCTAGTTCTATCATATGCTGGCTTGCTGACCTTAGGCGAATTCATCTGTCTGTGCCCTCACCTTTAAACAACCATAAAATTGTTAGCATTAAGGTGAACAGTAGCTGGATTGTAAATGTACTCTAATTGTCAGCTATAAATGCTAAGTATTCTGTCTCTTCAGTTTAAGTTGTTGCTCCATGAAGACAAATAAGCTAAATATTCCTTTGGTGTCCCCCTTTTAGTACCTGTCACAGTAGAAGGCATATAGGAGGTTTAAAAATACTTATCAAATTTAAGAATATGGTAGTTATTTTGCTTTATGTTTAATAGTAAAACAGTTTTCTGTAAAGCCTGAGAAATAATTTTAGGACTTCTTTAGCAGCTAATCCTTGCCATCTGAAAACAAAATTAACATAAACGTGAAATTATAGTGAGGCAAATGAATGTGTTCTTAATGAAATAGTTAACAGAACTTTTTATATTGACAATTGAAATCTCTTTTAATAAAAGTCACTTTCAAAGATGGATAATAACTTTCCTTGGTCATTTTTTCCCCAATCCGAACAGCCACCTGGAGTGCTTATAAAAATACAGATTTCCAGCCCCTAATGCAGATCTTTTAAATCAGAATCTCTACAAGTGAGGCCTGAGGATTTGCTTTCTTTTTTCCTCCTTCCTAAACCCTGGGTGATTGTTACAACAATTTTAGATAATACTGGTCTAGATAATACTTTCTTTTGAAGGTTTCAACTGGATTTCCGTAGGCAAAATATTTTAATCCAGCTATTCATATTTCTTTGCCTTATTTCTAAAACACTTCAGGCCTGAGGACTTGCGCCGTGAGTTTGGTCGCTATGGCCCTATAGTAGACGTTTACATTCCACTTGACTTCTACACCCGCCGCCCAAGAGGATTTGCTTATGTTCAATATCCTTTGTTTTACTGTGTGCATGTGAATGTACTGTATATCTGTGCAGATATGCATGTGTATTCAGGAGCATATGTTATGAGATTAATATTGCCTAATTAAATGTGTTTATTTCTCTATCTCAGAAAATCTAAAGCAGTCCACAGTAGCTGGCAAGCACCCCCCAGTTTGAACCAACCTGTTAGCTAGAATCCAAGCATAAACCAAGCAGGCGAGAAAAAAGGCACCTAAAGTTCAAGCATCAAGGAGTAAAGAGGGAGGGTGGACACAGATATAAAGACCTGGAAGAGGGGAAGTCTTTATCAAGCAAAAGACAAAGCCAACACCAGGTTGAGACTTCGGCTTTCCTACATTTATTCAGAGTTCCAGAGTCAAAGCCAAGTCTGATTTTGTTGGTTCTGCGTCTCTTATAAAGTCCATCTTGCAAGCCTTAAAGAGTAAAGGTCAAGGTTCAAGATCAAGTGACATTGAGGTAATTGCCAAAGTCTCATTTTGTATTGCGTTTCTTGAGCTTTTTTTGTTTTCTATTTTTAAAAAATTAAACCAGTGAACAACCTCTTGAAAAACAGCTAGTCATTTTCTATAGTTTATTTCCATTTTAGTTAGGTTTAATATATAATTTACGTAGGTAAGGAAGTTTAGTGGGGTATTACAAACCAATATATGTAACTCCAGATGTTCACAGATTGCTTTGTGTTTTTTTTATAATTATATCCCAAGTAATAAAAACATAAAAGTATTTTAAAATAGTAGGTTCAAAAGTAAATATCATTTTCAAAGGTGTAATATTTTAAGTTACATGTATCTTTGCAGTTTTGTTTATAGTAAGTAATTTTTCCTAAATGTCATAATCAAAAAGCCTTTTAGTGAAAGAGTAATTATAATTTCAGAATAAAGGCTTCTGTATGCTGAAAAACCTGATGAATCTTTTACCTGAAAGAAGGGAGAGCCTAAACAATTTTTTTTTTTAATCCTAGCCAGTGTTGGACTTATTTTTTTCTCATAACATGTTCTTTCACATTATAAATGCATACTGCAGCTACACTAATGTGTGCATTAGAAGTGTAGTTACACGTTTGTTTCTGTTCTTACTTTTAGATAGATTCTTCTAAATCATAAGGGGACATTTTGTTTTCATAATAAAAGTGAAATTTCTGATTATATATATACATATAAGATGTGAGCTTAATAAGTTGGAGTTGTTTTTTCCTATTAATTTCATGTCACATGTAAATAATTCGATAAAAATAATATTTTTACTTGATATCTGACGTTCAAAGTATCCTTAACAGCTAGTCATATTTGAAGATGTTCGCGATGCTGAAGATGCTCTTTATAACCTCAATAGAAAGTGGGTATGTGGCCGTCAAATTGAAATACAGTTTGCACAAGGTGATCGAAAAAGTAAGTGTGACTAAACATTAGATCTTGTTTATTCAGCAGAATGAGTTTTAGCTCTGACAGATTTTTTTTTTTTATTTTAAATTCTTTCAGAAAAGAATACTATTTGAATAGCTGTTACTGAGGTTTTCAGGTAATAAATTATTTCGTATTCTAGCACCAGGCCAAATGAAATCAAAAGAACGTCACCCTTGTTCTCCAAGTGATCATAGGCGGTCAAGAAGCCCCAGCCAAAGGAGAACTCGAAGTAGAAGCTCTTCATGGGGAAGAAATAGGAGACGATCTGATAGCCTTAAAGAGTGAGTACAAAATACAGGAGGATTGAAAACTTAATTTTCTACTTTTTCTGGAAAACATTTTAAAGGGTTTTCAAAAACAGGCCTCAGAATCATTTTGTATAATATACATAAAGGTCAACTTTTTTAAAAACGATATGCTCCTCTCTATTTGAAGTGTATTGTTATTTAACTTGGGTATATTGGGTACCTTCCAGTGTTTTTATTTCATGACAGACTTAATTTTAAGCTTTTTAAATAGAAAAGTAATATGTACTGAAGAAAAAACAAAAAATTTTAAAATGTATACTTGACATATAAAGTGGAATTAAAAAAAATAAAATTTTCTTAACTGAACAGAATAATTAAGAATTTAAGTTCGGGATGACTAAAAACTCATAAGAAATATAATCACTTGTGACAGGAGATTGAACTTAAAATTAATGTAAATCAATATATTTATAAAAGGTAAATTATTTTCAAAAACAAATTATAAGTATGGTACTATTCTAAGAAGACATGAAAATAGTAAGTTTTTTCAGAAAAAGATATTTGCAGGTTATTTATATTGCTAGCCAGGACTTTGTTTCTGTTAGAATAATAGTAAATCACTAATAATAAAAAATAATTAAAAAAATAGTAAAACACAATGAAAATTAATTAACTTGAAGTTATTTAAATAATAACTGAAATTGTATTAGCATTCTTAAATTATTAAATAATTGTATTTATCTTGAGTTTTAGTGCTGTAATTTTTTCATAGACATGTAGAATTTTAAGGTAAATTTTCTTTAAGAATGATCAGCATTGGGGTTCAGTCAGTGGAACATGCAACTCTTGCTGTTGATCTTGGGGTCATAAGTTTGAGCCTCATGTTGGGTGTAGAGTTTACTTTTTTTTTTTTTTTTAATGTTTATTTATTTTTGGAGGAGAGAGAGACAGAACATGAATGGGGGAAGAGCAGAGAGAGAGGGAGACACAGAATCCCAAGCAGGGTCCATGTCAGCACAGAGCCTGACACGGGGCTCGAACCCACAAACCATGAGATCATGACCTGAGCCGGAGTCGGACGCTTAATCGACTGAGCCACCCAGGTGCCAAGTGTAGAGTTTACTTTTAAAAAAAAAAAAAAGAGGCACCTGGGTGGCTCAGTCGGTTAAGCATCTGACTTCAGCTTAGGCCATGATCTCATGGTCCATGAGTTTGAGCCCTGCATCCAGCTCTGTGCTGACAGCTCGGAGCCTGGAGTCTGCTTCAGATTCTGTGTCTTCCTCTCTCTCTGCCCCTCCCCTGCTCATCCTTGTCTCTCTCTCAAAGATAAATAAACGTTTAAAAAATGTAAAAAAAATGATCAGCATTTATACGAATATCCTTTTTTCTGTGAGAAATAAGAGCGCTCCTGGGCCACATGTAGTACACCTAAACTCTATATAGGCCCATATAACTTCAGATCAAAGATCACCAGGGCTGCTCACTTTCACTCTGATCCCTCCGTTCCTCAACTCCAAGAGCCTAGCCAAGAAAAAGCGCAGTGTATGGTATATGTACCAGAGCTAGAGAGTTAATCTTTGCCCCAGGTTCCCAGATTTAAAAACAAGACTGTGGAGTGACCTGGCTCCAATCCCTCCAGCCAAGTGGAAGTCAAAGATAGGAAGTGAGAACTACATCTACCTTCTATGAGTTTTTAATATCCAGGAATCCTGATTGCTAGAAAATATGGCCCTGTCAGGGCTCTAGAATCTTACGTATCAGTTCAGTACCTCTCCTTGTGTGTGAACAAATATGTTGATTTGGCCCATCCTTAGGGAGGCATGAAGCAGGGAGGAAGCCCTAAGCACCTTTTATAATCCAGGAAAACCCAGTCAGGATTGAGCCATTACCGAGATTGGTGAAGAAATATTTAGAAACAGTCCTATCTGGAACATGATCTCTTTTATCATATTTTCTCTGATAGTATAAGAATATAAAACCTCCTTTGCATCTATGGAGAACAGTCAAGTTTGTCCGTGGCTAAGGGAAAGCCATTTTCCCATTGATTGATTATTTGAGATTTAGCTCTGGATGTATAGTTTCTATATTTAAAATACAAAATTATATTAATAGAACTTAAAACATAGCGAAAGCAAATCAAGATTTTAAAAAACTTTTACATGCCTTATATATAGGAAAGCCACACTGATAACAGTGGTACTGCTTCTGACTTTACGGAGGATATAAGGGAGTAATGTTCAACAGTTTATATTACTATGAATTTTATATTTATATACTATACACATATAGGTTATATATGTATACATATAACTATACATATGTAGAAACTATACATATACATTTTAGCATAAGTTTAAAATGATACAGGTGGTATGTATAAAATGAATGAATTATTTATTTACTTATTTTTAAATGATGTTTATATCAAAGATTAAAGGAGGTATAATATTGTGCCTAACGCAACACTGTTGTAACTTAATATCCATTGGCCCTTGTGAAGAAGACAAGTTTGTGAAAGAAAAAAGAAAAGTAAATTGCCCATTTTATTCATTAGGAATGTCAGTTGTTTCCCAAATGTATTAAAGCCATAGTTAACCAGTTTTTCTCCTGATTAATCAAAAAACGGCAAATATTCACATCATTTTATGCCTTCTAGTAAAAGTAAAGTATAACACTTAGCTGGAGAAAATTTAACAATGTCTATTGGGGCGCCTGGGTGGTTTAGTTGTTTGAGTGTCTGACTTCGGTCAGGTCATGATCTCCCAGTTCGTGAGTTTGAGCCCCACATAGGGCTCACTGCTGTCATTGCAAAGCCTGCTTCGGATCCTTTGTCCCCTTTTTTCTCTGTCCCTCCCCCACTTGTGCTCTCAGTCTTAAATATAAATAAAACATTTAAAAACTAGGTTATAGTTTAAAAAAAAATGTCCATCAATTATCCCAAATCATCATGAAGTATCAGGAATAGAAAGAACCACATCTTGTAACAATGCTGTTTTGCTTTGTACTCATCATAAGATCATTGCTTGATCTCTCTGACCTCAGTTTTTTCCATTTGTAAAATTATAGTATAAAGAATGCAAATCTTACCTAGTTCTCATGACATTCATAAGGATCAGATTTTGTGTGTGCATATGTGCATGCGTATGAATGAAGTAGTGTATGTATAAGCCTAACATATACTATAAGTAAATATAGTATAAGTGCTATTATCTTAGACTAAAAAGAGGTCTCTTATTTTGTCTTTAGTGGATATGGATAAAAAAACAAACTAGTGGGGCACCTGGGTGGCTCAGTCACTTGAGTCTTATTCTTGATTTCAGCTCAGGTCTTGATCTCACGATTTGTGAGTTCGATTTGTGAGTTCGAGCCCCACATTGGGCTCTGCGCTCTCGGCATGGAACCTGCTTTCGATCCTCTGTCTCCCTCTCTCTGCCCTTCCCTTACTCACATTCTTTCTCTCCAAAATAAACAAACACTTAAAATTATTCTATCAAGAATGTTACTTGTTAAATGCATTAAGAAGCCGACTGGGAAAGTAATAAAACCTTTGTTATATAAGCAAAAGAAAAAAAAATTACTCTATCGTTTCTTGATATTTATAGTCAGCTGTCAGTCTTAATGTTGCTCCTTTACAGGTAATGTATCTTATTCTCCAGGGTTTACTGAGCTGCTTGAAATTGTGAGTTGATGCTTTTCATTAGTTTGGGAAAATATTAGGCTATTATCTCTTCAAATATGGCTTCTGCCTCATCCATTTTTTCTTTTTGGCTGTGTGACTGTGTAGTACATATCTCTTAGGCTTTGTTCTGGATTTCTTAAAATTCCTTTTCTCTCATTGTGTTTCAGTATATATGTTTTTCTAATAATCTGTTTTATAGTTCAGTTCACTTTTTCTTCTGTATATAGATTGCTGTTAAATTTATCTAGTTAGTGACTTTTACATTTCAGATATATATTTTCAGCTCTTAAAATGTCCATTTGTTTCTTTCTACAGATTCCAATATTCTGTTGAATTTCTCCATTTTTTAATCTGTTTTGCCTGTCTTCTTATTTTCTTGAACACATCAGTCATAGTTATTTTTAAAAATTCCTGTCTGAATAATGCCAATATCCAAATTACTTTGGGTCTGTTTTTGTTTTTTTTTTTTTGTCTTGTATTTCCTTAGCTTTTAGTCATTTTTATCTATTTTTGACGTATTTCATGGATTTCTTTATTGGATGTTGAACATCGTCGATGAAAACTTGCAGTGCTTTGGATGATATCCTCCAAAGGAAGTTTCTTCTAGTAGGTGGAGGAGTATTGGCAGATCACCTTGATCTTTTCAAGGCTTGTTTGAGGCATTAAGACTGATCGGTAGGATATGGCCCTTCTGGGTTCTTAATTGAAAGCCTGGGTTGTTACTCAAGGCTCTTTGACCTTTTGGGGGTTGAACTCCAGCCTCTCTCCCCAGCACTGTGTGTCTGATAGAATTTCATCTTAATTCTTGAATCTTCCAACTGCTATTTTTCTTGACCTCTAGGAGTCTCATCCTTTATGTGCACAGCTTAAAAGATGGCCAGTGACTTGAAGAGAATTTGTAGGCAAATTTTAGGAGATTTCTTGTCTGCCATTTTCTCATTTCTGAGATTTTGCCTCTGTAGTCCCAACCATTTTGGTAGTCCTGAATCCTAATTTGTCTGTTAATATGCTTAGTCAAATAGCCATTTTCTGTTTGGGTTCAGTTCCACCATGCCAACATTTGGAACATGGTCTTTGTAAAAGAGCCATGGTTTGTAACCCCTCAAGTTCTGCTAGGGTTGGTTGGTTATTCTCTAATACCTTTAAACAGTTGTTTCATAAATGTTGTTTAGCTTCTTTTCCATGGGAAGATTAGTCTAATACAAGTTGCTCTATCATGGTGGGATTCAAAAGTCCTGCATTTGGTTTTGGTTTTGGTTTTGGTTTTTATAAGCATTATTTAATAAACTTTAAATAGTTACTTTCTCTCTGTCTTTTTTTTAATCTTTTTTTCCCTTCAGATTTTCATACCTCTTAGGAGTTGTATAACCCAGATTTATTATGCAGGCCATTTTTCAGAACTGACCTGTATCATAAGATAAATCTAGCAAAGTAAAAATCTTTTGGTCATACATTCTAGTATAACAAATATTACAGACTTGGTACTTACATTTGAACTAAAAGCATGCATAGCAAAATTAAAATTGTTTCTTTTAGTTTATCCAGTGAAATCATAATTAATATTATGTAAAATGTATACATTCCTGAAGTTGCTGTTTCTAAACCTATTAAATGTTTTTGTGTGAAATATATACTGTTAACATTATGGATATTTGCAGGTCTCGACACAGGCGATTTTCTTATAGCCAATCTAAATCTCGCTCCAAATCACTACCAAGGCGGTCTACCTCAGCAAGGCAGTCAAGAACTCCAAGAAGGAATTCTGGTTCTAGAGGACGGTCAAGGTCCAAGTCGTTACCAAAAAGATCCAAGTCAATAGGAAAATCACAATCAAGTTCACCTCAAAAGCAGACTAGCTCAGGAACCAAATCAAGATCACATGGAAGACATTCTGACTCCATAGCAAGATCCCCTTGTAAATCTCCCAAGGGGTATACCAATTCTGAAGCTAAAGCACAAACAGCAAAACACTCTCATTTTCGATCACATTCCAGATCTCGGAGTTATCATCATAAAAACAGCTGGTGAACAGCAGCAGAAGAGTGCTACATAGTCTTGAATATAAGTCATTAAACCTCTCATTATGCTAAATAAAAATTCTTCAAGGCTTATAGAAAATGTGAGTTACTTTGGGCATGTGCAACAAATAAAGTCTCTCTAGCTTTGGGTTAATAAAGATTTGGTCTCAATTTAAAGGGCCCATACCACAAATTATGATGTGTCTGATGTCACCATTTTATGGACCATTTTTTGTTTACCTTGTGGCAGAATGGTACTTTTCAAAAGAAATGGGTAAAATGAAATTAATATAGAAAATTCTACTTGGATATTAAGTATTAGTAATGCTGATACATTTTACATAAAGATTTTTTACTTTAAAGCACTTTTACTTTCATGTAAAAAATAATGACTGTATAATTGCAAAGGGAAGACTTAAACTATTTGACACCTTATGTCTCTGTTGTATCTTCTCTTTAAACTTGGACCAATTCCTAGTGGCTGTTAGTTCATATTACAAAATTCTGACATTCCTAAAAGAAGAATCTATATAGAGATCAAGAATTCAAAAGATACATTCTCTCCTGAGCTCAAAAAAGCTTTTATTTTTACCATGTGGAACAGTATAAACTTGACATTAAATTACATCCTGTACTGTGTTCATTCACTTCAGAAATATCAAAACATATAAAAAATACTGAATTTTGAATGGTTGGAGACTACTCTAAAACTTGTATACAGCACTCATAATCCAAAAATACTCATATTAAGCCTTATACATTTGAAGAGTAGTGGTACATTTTGTATAAAAATCATATTTTATAACATTATTTCTACATACCTACTTTTCATCTACTGAATTTCTTCTTAGAGCTCTAGCTCAAGACTTTAAATTGTGTAGAATAAGTCCTATTATTTTTTAAAGTGTTTAGTAACTTGTAGTAAGGAATTCAAGACTGCATCCTCTATAAGCTTTGTGGTATTCAGATTTACTTTACACTGCCCTTCATTTTTATAAACCAAATAACTTTATTATTGCTTTTGTAGTTGTTAAAACTGAGAATTTCTTTAAAAATGTGTTTGTAGTTTATGTTTTTCAGAGGGTTTTGGTAGTATTTGTGATAAAATGGTTTTGCATATGATTATTATAGGGAATATATTTATAGAGTTCTACTTGTGTACTTTGTTGAATTATATTGAAAATTAAAAGTTCTCAGTCCATACAGTTAATATTTGTATCTAGAGTGCATAAGAAAAATCTGTCTTCTATTTTTGGCGTATAGAAGCCAGTGTTGCTTCTATTTTTTTTTTAATACAAATTCCATTTTTCTTTGCGTTTTAGACCCTATGTAAGAAACAACTTTACAAAATAATATGCTGGTGATATTTGGACAAGTACCATAAATTCATGTATACTGTACAGTACTTTCTGGATACATTTTCTCTAATCATAGTAGAATTTGTTTCAAAACTGCAACTCTTTGAAGTGTTCAGCTGTAATAAAATTTAGTTATAAAATTACATGGCACTGTTGAAAATCTAAAGGATAGTCCAAAGAAAGAACAGACAAATATTAATAGTAATGTTTTATATTTTCTGAATAAGTGTTTGGGTTTATCCACACACATACGCAATCATTTGAAATGCTAAGTAAGAATTGATTATAGTGTCTTTACTTTTCATTTAATTATATCTTAGTAAAAAGTTAATATAGCAATTTCTTTTTTCTTGTTTTTATTTTTTTCATAATGGCAGTGTTTCTGAACATGCTTATCCTTTGATTTACCTCTGATTTGGTTTTCCATTGTAATCTTTAGGCTTCTTAGGAGGATCCTATTTGATTTGATGGAAAAACTGGAATAATAGTTCAGACTTTTTTGAGCATTGACTTGACACTGCTTTATAAGTTTTATATGATTCACTCATAATCACAACAGCTGTATGAGATAAATACCACTGCAGATAAGGAAAGAGAGATGCAGAGAGGTTCAGTGATTGCATTAGGTCACACAGCTATTAGATTTTGGGAGTCGTCGGTGGCTGGACTCCACACTGCCTCTCCCTGTTATGCTTTTTGGAAGAAGTCTTTGACAGATAATATGCTAAACTAAGATAATGTTTAGAGGGAAAGGAGAAAATAGAATTAGGAAAATAAATGATTATAAGTGAAAATGGGTTCTGTGTCTTAGTGGAAATCGACACTTGTGCTAGTTCCTTGAGAAATTGTCTTCTGGGTATATCTCTATTCAGGATTCACTTTGGTTATAGCATTGTTTCTTGAACCATTTAAGGGAGGATACTTATGGGTGAGATTGTTAATAAAGCAAATGTTTTACACATCTGTGATCATTTTCTTTAACGATAATATATTTACTCAGGTACTTCTCAAGTTTAGCATAGGGGCACTATCTACATTTGTTCAGGATCGGAGGATAAGTTAATGTCAAAGAATATAAAACTGGCCACTACAACTGCTTGTTTTCTTTCTCCTCATGAATAATAATTTCCATATAGGAGTTGATATTTTGTAGCTGCAAACAGTGGAATATGGCAGATTTTTTATTTGGACCCTAGGATTTAACCTTTGTCACTGGGCTAGCTTACTTTTAAATGAAAATAAATTCAAGACTTTATTATTTGTAATGTTTACTTGAGATACAACTATTCTAAGACATACTATTATGTTACAAATAAGGATGTCTGCCTTTATTCTCATCCCTTTTTTGCAAAAGGCAAAATTAGTAAATATGTAAAGGAAGTATTTAGAAATACTTTTACACTTCCTCTAAACTATATTAAAATTGTAATTTCTTAGAATTAAAAATTAAGTATTTTCCAAACAGAATACTTGGAGTATTTGTATGTAGATAAATATATGCTACTTAGGGGCGCTTGGCTGGGTCAGTTGGTAGAGAATGTGACTCTTGATCTTGGGGTGGTGAGTTTAAGCCCCAGGTTTAGGGGCTTTGAATATATATGTAAACTCTACCCTCAACATGATACTTAGTAACTTAAGCAGTACGGTCTGGTGCAGAGATGTTAATTTGGCATCGTAGAACCAAAGCTTTAGGTCTATCCCCTGTAGATTTTCAAACAAGCCAATGACTCCCAAGAATTTAAGGACCAGTGGTTCAGTGAGATAGGGATTTTGGACTCATAACTTATCTACAGATGACTAGAAGACACTTTCAAGTATTACATGAGGATTATACACCTTATCATCTAAATCACTCCCTTGATGAATGGGGGTATTTATGATCATATCGTGAACTCTGGCATTGGTTTATGAGGTCAGTTTAGGCCCTCTGGAAAATGTATGTCTTGTATACCTATAAAGTTAAGCAAATTGAATATAAAGATAATTGAATCAATAAGCCTTTTTAGAAATGTATTCTCTGACAGAAGTGTTAGATATTCCAGGTTGATTCAACTTATCTCAAGTTAATACAATAATGATGTACCATTTTTTTTTTTTTTTTTTACTTAAAGGAAGCCTGTGGAAAAAAGATTGAAATAGGAAACAGACTATTATACCGCATCAGTAGTATTTTCCCTCCAAAATTATAATGTTTTTATTCTGTTTAGAGTAAAGGGATATATGAGTCTTACATTCTAGGAATATACTGCAACTGTGAACTTAAGAAATAGTACCAACTTGTGAGTAGATAGATGGTTACTGTTTTATAAAAGGTGATTTTAAGTATATGGTTCATTTAATTTAAAACACCGTATCCAACCTACATGTTTATAGTAAATAGATTACAAGTTAAAATCGAGGATATCTTGGGGTACCTGGGTGGCTCGGTTGGTTGAACATCCAATCTTGATTTCGGCTCAGGTCATGATCCCAGGGTCGTGGGATCAAGCCCTGCATTGGGCTCTTTCCTGAGTGTGGAGCCTTAAGATTTTCTCTCTCAAAAAAGAAAATTTTTAAAAAAGTGTAATTGGGGGGCGCCTGGGTGGCTCAGTTGGTTAAGTGCCCAACTTTGGCTCAGGTCGTGATCTCACGGTTCGTGAGTTCGAGCCCCGCGTCGGGCTCTGTGTTGCTAGCTCGGAGCCTGGAGCGTGCTTCGGATTCTGTGTCTCCCTCTATCTCTGCCCCTCCCCACTCTCATGCTCTGTCAAAAATAAACGTTAAAAAAAAATTTTTTTTTAAAGTGTAATTGGAACACAAAGCAAAATTACTACTCTAGTTTATGAGTGTACTTCTATGAACTAAATGCCTAAATCCTATGCACTTTTTAGAAAGGGTATAGTAGAGTTAGATTGAGGAAAACCAGAATTCTTTGCTATGATGATCACTTGTTTCCTAAAGAAATAACTACATTCTAGTTTTCTTAGCTTATCCTAATACTATAGACTTAAAATGCTGTTGACTTTAATTTCAAGAAAAATCTCAGTATAAAATAGTCTTCCAAGCCCCAAGTGATAGCCAACTTCTTTTAATAGTAAGTTAATATTAAGTAAATAAATTTTAATGGCTTTTTTGAGGGGAAGGGATTAAGAATCATTTCTATTACATTGGTGAGGCAGTATCTACTTTGTGAAAATAATACTTTACAAGTTGAGAACAGTAGTCTGTTGAAGACCTTTTCAAAATTGACATAAGCTATACAACTGGTCAGACTCTTCTGGGCAGTATTATATATTTTTAAAATATTTATTTACTTACAGAGTGCATGCAATCAGGGGAGGGGCAGAGAGTGAGAGAGGAGAGAGAAAATCCCAAGCAGGCTCCTCGCTGTCAGCACAGAGCCCCACATGGGGCTTGATCGCATGGACTGTGAGATCAAGACCTGAGTCGAAATCAAGAGTGGATGCTTAATTGACTGAGCCATCCAGGCACCCTATAGGCAATCTTATTATTTTAAAAATGAGAAGGATTGTTATTTAAGATTACTTTAACACATTGTGAAATATTTATATAATTTCAAAAGAACCTTGCAGAAAAGCATTGATACTCCTCATTGTCACTAAACCTTCAAATTTTGGCCTTAAAATATTAAATGTAGCTGAATTAAGAATACTAATGTTCTGGTTTTGTTAGGGTATTCTGTACAATTTTTAATGGGTATATAAAGTCGAACCATTTTTGGCATTGTTTTATACTTTGTAATTCTCTCAACATATAATCTACTAGATGAGTTTTTTTAAAAAATACCACTTAAAAACATGATGAAAATTTTTTATTCTAAAATATCTCATGAAAAGTACTTTATACAGAGCTTTAAGCTGCCTGTTAGAGGTCAAATATAACTGATGCTCTTTAAGAGGTTTTGTTTGACTGAAAAGGTGGCAGTTTTTGTCTGAAACATGTCTGTCATTGAAACTGGAATTATATCTCTTAAGGAATAATTTTAAATACTTTTAGCTTTCCATTGGCACCGCTGGTATTAATTCAGCATTAAAGGTTTCAAGAATAGGAACCAACCAAGAGTTAAGCGTTTTACACTCCCTTGCCCTCCTACTCCCAAGTCACTTCAATGCTAACCAGCCCTTCAGCCATCTCCTTTCTTCTCTTTTGGGAGTTGTACATATTTTCTTAAAGTTGTTACACTGTAGATACTTTAACTTTGCTCTCAAACCATGGACAGTTATAAGTCCCCTTCATAATCTTTATGTAGTTTCCATCTACCTCTTCATCCTCCCTTAATTAAACTTTCTTCAAGCATTAACATTTATGTCAATATTAACATTAATGTCAACTGTCAGATTTCCCAAATAAGCCAATGCTTAAATACATTATCCTCTCTCTAATCTTTCAGTTCTTATTTACAAAGGCTTTGGTGTTTGTCATTAACTAGAGTTGTTCTTTTAGAAGTGTTATAACCAACTAACCAGACTATTTGAAAGTGCAAAGAAAAAATAACCAGAGATGTACAGTTTACAACCTCAAAGATTACTTGTCCTGTATGGTACATGTAAGCTTTTAAAATTATTGGCATATTACTCAACTTACATATAATGTTGGAATGAACTAGTAAAGCAGCCTTCATGTTACCCAATTCTATTAACATTTTGTTACAAAACTTAAGTAAAAAAATAATTCTGCAGTGAATACCCGTATACCAACTACCTAAATTCTACAATTAACAGTAGATTGTACTTGCTTACTATATATATTACATATATACAGTATATCCATCTATTTTCCAATTATGTTGAATTTAACTGTAAAATTTTGAAAACTGGAGTGTTCATAGAGTATTTCAGTTAGCTAAAAAATGATCAGAAAACGGTCGAATAACTTTATAAACCTAATTCTTCTTTGGAAATTCAGGTTGTGGTCTCAAGCATCAGATTACAGGAACTTAATAGAACACAGATGATTAAGGAATGCACAATGAGTAGGACCTTTGGAAAGCTAATGGAAAAGGGCAAGCCGATCGTTGATATTAACCCTTTCATTCTAAAATTCGAGAGTAGTAAATGATCGCTTAAAGAGTAAGGATAATTTCAACCATTGATAACCCTTATTTTATAGCAAGATGATCCCTTGTAATTGTAGATCTCCAAGGTTTTGATAGGGAGAACCAAAGCTCTCTATGATTCTATATTGCTAAGTACAGTATATAATAAAGATCTTCCTGTTTAAAGATCTTACTGTTGGGGCACCTGGCTGGCTCAGTCAGAGCACACAACTCTTGGTTTTGGGGTTGAGTTCAAGCCCTATGTTGGGTATGAAGACTACTTAAAAATAAAACCTTAAAAGAAAAAAAAGATCTTACTGTAGAAAGCAATTCTGAGTTCAATTTCAATAAGACATTTGCATGCTGGAAATAATCAAAAGTCATCAAAATGTTTTCTACATGCCATACCCTCTCCAAGACTCCAGACTGCTAAGAACCCATTTGTAATTTGGTTTTGGCAACTAATCAAGATAATTTCTAATTTTAGAATAAACTATTTGTAATAATTTAGGAGTAGCTATGGAGGAGTTTCATTAGTATCTCTTATCTTTACAACCAGATATAAAATACCACATATTTTCTGCCACTTTATGTATTAGACTAGAAAAATTACTTCCCTGAATCCTTTCTTATCCATAAAGGCTATTATTGTGTGAATCACTAAAGAAATGAAGTATTTTCATTATTATTATCAATGTCTTTTAAGTTATTACATGTTCAAGATACATGATCTAATTAAATGGAGCTTGAATATACCATATAGCTTCCTTTGACAAAGGTGCATATAATTTTCCATGAAGGTTGCTTCTGCCAATCCTCCCATTTTTTCTGTTCCTACCATTACGTAATTCAGAGACTGGAATTAATGCCACAATGCATGATAAATTATTCCTTGAACAGAAAGAACTTTACATTTGTGTCACCGATTCTACACTAAGGGAACATTACTGTAAATTCTGCTTTAGAAAATGAATTCTAAGGGGAGCCTGGGTGGCTCAGTCGGTTAAGTGTCCAACTCTTGGTTTTGGCTCAGGACATCATCCTGGGGTCATGGGATTGAGGCCTGCATTAGGCATGAAGCCTGCTTAAGATCCTCCCTCTCATTCTCTCTCTCTCCCTCAAAACAAAACAATCAAACAAAAAAGATAAAATGAATTCTAAGATCTCAACAATGGACCCTCAGTAAACGCAACCAACACCTTTTATAAATCTTAAACTGTAATTCTATTTGAGATTATAGCACGAGTTTAAACTTGATAAATGCAGTTCCTGGGTGTTAGGAACATTACTTCTACATTTCAGTGTATTTAATTTAGAATTCCAAGATAATTGCAAAGGATATGAAAAGTAACAATCTGAAAACTGTCAGAGATTAATTCAAGACAACCTAATCCAAGAAATTTAAAGAAAAGGGATTTAGTTGAAGCATAAAATAGATTATCCATAACTCTTAAAAATCCACCCCATACCTACAAAGAAGCTTATCTAAAACTTTAAAGAAAGTTTCTTTCAAAGATTAAATTTGTGTTTATAAACAGCATTCTATAAAATGTACTCTCAAATTTCTGATTAAAAAGAAGTAGTTCCTGAATTATACATGATTTGCATGTACACACTTCTGCCATCTCATCTCAAAACATACTGTCTCCATTTGAAAATCATTGTAAAAAAAATTGTATTTGGTGATTTTGGGAAGATTTATGGATTCAGGAGAAAAAGGAGTACAAAAAAACAACTTTGAGGAGTTAGCTCAGGAATCGGATGCTTAGCAAGACAGGCCCGTGATTTTAAAACATATTTAGTTCGGCAAATGTCTTTCAAAAATTTAATATATGGGAGGATGATGAAACCAACAGCCTTTCCATACCCAAGTATGTGTAGAAGCCATGGAAACTGGGGCGCCTTCCACCCTCTAAATAAAGGACAATGTATTCGGCAATATGATTGTCATTCGGAGATGGGAGATGCACCAAAAAGGGAAATAGAAGTATAAAATGTTAGGGGTGCCTGGCTGGCTCAGGAGGTAGAGCATGCAACTCTTGATGTTGGGGTCGTGAGTTCTGAGCCCCACTTTGGGCCTAAAGATTACTTTTAAAATAATTTATAAGAGGGGCACGAGGGTGGCTCAGATGGTTAAACATCAGACTCTTGGTTTCGGCTCAGGTCATGATGTTGCAGTTTGTGAGTTTGAGCCCCATATTGGGCTCTGTGCTGACAGCGCAGAACCTGCTTGGGATGCTCTCTCTCCCTCTCTCTCTCTCTGCCCTTCCCCTGCTTGCTCTGTCTCTCTCAAAGTAAGTAAACTAAAAAAATAAAATAAAATTATAAGGGGCACCTGGGTGGCTCAGTTGGTTAAGCATCTGATTCTTCTTGATTTCAGCTCAGGTCATGATCTCTGTGTTTGAGCCCTGCATGGGCTCTGTGCTGACAGTGCAGAGCCTCCTTGGGATTCTGTCTCCCTCTCTCTCTGCCTCTCCATGCCCCGCCCCCCCTTGGCTCTCTATCTCTCAAAATAAAAATAAATCTTTAAAAGTAAAATAAACTATAAAAGGTTGGTTTTACCCAGCTTGAAATCTCGGACTAACAAAAGAGAAGTAAACTTTATTATTTTCTCCCTGCACCAAGTGGGCCCCCAATATCAGAATTCAGAACTTAAATTGGAAAACGGTCTTCTAACAGACTTTTACAGGTACGTAGAGAACCAACCAGCATTTAACACCATTCAGAGGCAATACCAACAAACCAAGGTGAAGTTCAGAGTCCATGGGAGGCAGAAAGGTGAGGTCAAGAGTACTGTTAAGTGTTAAGCCTTGTGAGGGAAAAAGAGAGGCTACAGGAAGACAAAATATTTCATATTTCAGTTCCATTTTCATGTTGTAATTAGTGCTTCTGTGCACTTACCAAAGCTATACTTTCTAGGCCTGAGCTATTTTCTACTTGCTGTGTATTTCCATGTGGCTATCCTAAACGCCCCTCAGAATTCAACATGCAAATCAAAATTACCTTCTATAATTCGGATCCCCCTCTAGAGTTCTCTAATTGCTAGTTTTAATCTCCCTAACTGCCCAATTTAAAAACTCTTTTCTGGGGCACCTGGGTGGCTCAGTGGGTTAAGCAACTGACTTAGGCTCAGGTCATGATCTCGCGGTTTGTGAGTTTGGGCCCCGCGTCGGGCTCTGTGCTGACAGGTCAGAGCCTGGAGCCTGCTTCGGATTCTGTCTCATTCTCTCTCTACCCCTCCCCCACTCTCTTGCTCGCTCTCTCTCAAAAATGAATAAACGTTAAAAAAAAAAAAAACAACCCTGAAATAAAAACTCTTTTCTTACCCTCCATGCAGTTGGTTAAGTCTTAATTCTAACTTCAAAACATCTCCCAAGTATAAGTCCATGCCTGGGTATTCCCTCTGATAATGTCCTTAAGCCCATTTCTTCTATTTTAAACTACTGACATATACTTTTCCCTCAAGCTTTTCCTTTCCAAGCTGTTCTCCATATTTTCACCCGTTTTCTTTTTAAAGCAGGAATCTCTTTCCCTTATTTACCTTTGATGGCTCTGCCATGCCTGCAGAATAAAGTTGCAACTCTTCGGCATGACATTCAAGGCCCTTCAGGTTATTACCCCAGTACACCCTTCAATATCTTGTATCTCCTTTCTCTGCAAGTCTTCCACATCTTTTTACACCACTGTCCATGCACTTTTACTCTGACAATTATTTTTCTTAACATGTCAAATACTATGTCAAATATCTTAAGGCCCAATTCAGTGCTGCTTCTAAGATACCAGATTCTGAAGTAGACAATCCCTACTCACCAGAATTAGTCACTACCTTCTGGTAATAATGACTTGTTTTCACCCCCTCAGGCATTTGTTGTAGGGAAGGGGAATGCAACTTGTATTTTAGTTACATCTGTCATTTCTTCCCCAGCCACCTGTAGTTAGCTTTCTGTTCTGCCATTTATCCTTGTATTTCCTGAACATACTTCACACGTAAGCCCCCGCACATTAAACTGTAGACATGCTGCTCAGAAATGTCACAAAGGAACTGAGAAATGTCAAACAAGGGGGGAAGGGGTGTTTTGAGACAGTTTTATTTTCCAAAAGACAGGGACTCTGTATTAGTTTCATTGTTAGAATTTTTATAATCTTATACAGAAATGTGTTATCAAAACTACAGGAATGAACCATTTTCTGGAATCAGACTGGGAGAGATGTCAGATCTAAGCCAACTCATTGGTTTCAATATTTGTAACACATTGCTAGAAAAAAAAACCCTAAAAACTAGTGACTAAATATTGAGGAAATTTTCAAACTATGGTCAGAATTTCTAAAATTGATTTTCCAACTATTTGTGAAGGTACTTGCATCTATTTGAGCAGGAATGGCAGGAATGGAGATTCACACAAAATGTGAATGTCAAATAGAAGTTCCTTTGCATCTTTAAACCCTTCTTTCCCTTCCTTTCTAGAAGGGATTGCTTGGTGTCCCCATTCACAATTTGCCTGCCTTTATGCTACCACTTGAAGTCCTCCTTAATCTCAAAAGCAGCCCTTTTTTGGATTCTTAAACCATTTAATATGGTTCTTTCTCCAACTATGCCTCTGGAGGAACCAGGAATAGGGCAGAGGTGGATGGCTTTGAGTCAGGACAACCCAAACCCTCCCTCAGACATCTAAATGCTTTGCTTTTGAGAAGATGGTGGGGGTTGAGGGACGACAAGGCATCCAAGGGTCTAGCCTATCCACCGCAGCAACAGCTCCTCACAATTTCACCCTGACTTGGGTGGGCTGCCAGTTGCCCTCTCCCAGATCCATTCTGGAGCCTGATGCTGAGGGGCACAGCACAGGGATAGGGCCTAGGTTTTGTTCCTTCTCATCAACAAAAGTTGAGTTAGGGCTTTGAAAAGAGGGCAAGTAAAGACAAAAGCAAGTAATGTGGGTTTTAGCTAGCTTGATCATGTTCCAGGGAAAAGAAATACAAGTGGTTTTCCCCAAGTGTGGTATGACCTGACCCCATTTCACTTCCACATTTGTATGACACACAAGCTTTATACTAAAATAACGCGAAGGAAAGGGGTGATTACATAGTACAGTTGATCCCTGAACAACATGGGGACTAGGGGTGCCAACTCCCATGCAGTCAAAAATGCACCTAACTTGGCTCCCCTAAGACTTAACTATTAATAGCCTACTGACCAGAAGCTTGGTAAGAGTCAGTTAACACATATTTTCTATGTATTACATATTGTATTCTTACAATAAAGTGAGCTCCAGGAAAAAAACAAAAACAAAAAAACATGTACAGTACTATACTATATTTACATATGTATTCATAAAAACTCATGGGTAAGTAGACTAGCACAGTTTAAACCCATGTTATTCAAAGGTGAACTGGATGTCTAAAAACCTGAATTCTGGTCCTAATAAAATGTCCATTATTTGCCTGATACATTCTAGTCTTTTAACTCACAAACCACATAAACCACCTTAAAATCTGTATTTTAACTTACAAACTACCTTTAAGTTTGAAAACAATGATTCCTGTCAACCTTCTAATAGTGCGATTTGGTCTTTTACCTTCTTTTTCCTTTATCTGCCTACAAGGACACTAAAATACTTAGCACCAAGATTAATGCAAACAAAAGTCCTATGGTGTTACTGTATCAGCAGTATGTGCCACTTTATCAGTAGTAGGAGTTGAGTAGTATCAAATTGTATTCTTATCTAAAAGCAACTTCAGCATAATACCTCACATCCAGGTATGCTCTATAGTGAAGTGCCACTGCATAGAACAATTTCCACTCACATATAAACCTTTCAGCCCTTTACAATGATGAGCCCCTTTACCAGGCTACTAGGTAAAAACTTAGGCCCGAAGCTGGTGACTCTGAAGTGTTTGCTTTATATACCCACAAAACCAAACAGTGACAGTAACATTGGAGGAAATGAGAACCCTCATGAATGGGCTTAATATCTCTACAAAAGGAGTCCAAGAAAGCACCCAAGCCCCTAGACTCCCATCTATGGACCATGAAGTGGGCTCTTAGACATTATCTGCTGGTGCCTTAATCTCAGACTTTCCAGCTAACTGGATTGAGAAGTAACTTTATATAAGCTACCCACACCTTCTACTGTCACAGCAGTCCGAAGAGACTAAGGCTGCGGAATACCATTTTACTATAACGTCAAAATTAACTTTTTAAGTTTGCTAATACTTTTTCACAAGGTCAGCTGTAGTGTAATTCAGCCAACTTTATTCACTCTTCAAATTACAAAACCCATTACTTTATAATAACCTATTTCCTTTACCAGTGTTAACACTTCTTGAAAAAATCTTAAAAAAACTTTTACAAGATTGAAATCTTACTGTTGTTAGTTTTTCTAATGCATTTAATGCTAGCTATGTATAACATATAATAACAAAGTATAGCTTTCTCTACATACATGCAAGAATGAAGCATTTTATAGCCAGGGCCAAAGAATGGTTGACTGGATTATGTACGAACTGTGTAAACAAGACTGCAGGCACTTCTGTTAACTAGTTCTCAGGTTTTGTGGTGGCTATGTAACAAGTTACCATACCCTCCTGGCACAGCTCATCAGTAACAGTGATTCTCAGGTTGTGTCCACACCACCCACTTTTGTATAGCCAGAAAGTCTCCCCTCCTGCATGAACCAAATGTGCAAGACCTAAGACTTTTCTTGAAAAGACAGTAGCACCTTATCTATTCCACCATATATACCCTCTTAACACTCTTTTCCTGTCTAAGTATTGCCTAAAACTCAAAAAAAAAAAAAACAAAAACAAAAAAAACCCACAACCTTTTTTGTTATTCAAGATAAATTTTAGCTCTGTAGAACTAAAAACCACACAGGGAAAATTCGCCCTTTAGAACCTTAGAAAACAAAGTTTGAATTTTAAAGTAAAACTACATAAGCTACTATATTTCTTTTAGCAAACTCTAGAATCCAAATCTCCACCTACTTTAACATCAATTACACTTCCTTTGGTTTAAGTACCACCATTCAATATCATAAACCAAACCAAGTGTCATCTTCTTTCATTGAAATTATATGGTAAGTCAAATGGTACTTTATGAAACAGTTCATATATAAAAATATATTCTAAGTTATAAACTAACCAGCTTTACTTTCGACAAGTTTCCATTGCAAAATGGGGAATTCCTCCCCTTAGAGGTAGTACGGTGAAATTATTGGACCCTCTAAATATCAGAAGGAGGAAGGACAATTAGTAATAATACTAAGACATTTAGCCGGTAAAATGGAAAGTTAAAAATCCATCTCCTAGTCACACATTCAAACATGAAAGTCACACACAAAGAATCAAGACTAGTATAAAAGGGGGGGCCAAATTATATTATTATTTAAAAATTTGATTACAACCAATTTTGTTGGCATTAAAATTAGAGGTATTTTAAATTTGAATGGATAAACCAAAACCCAGAAATTAAGTTTGGTAAAAATGGGAATAGGAGTTTTCCAGTAATTACAGATTAGAAGGCAAAAATCAATTTAGAGAAACAAACAAACCCCATGTTTACAATGATTGTGCCACAGATTTAAACTTCAGTAGTGCATTAGTAAACTGTTCACATTTAGATCTTCACCTTGAGATTAGACAGCTGTTTCTTTAAAAAAAATCTCAGTACCTTGTGCAAATAAATCGGTCTTCCATGTGCCTTAGCACACTTAAAATTTCTCCACTGTATATATACAAAACACCTACCATTTGGTAGGGCAAAATACATACTTTCATAACAAAACTATAATGTACCTCTCAAGTATGAACAATATACACATAATACATGGTATACAGTATTTACAAAATATAAAATATAATACAAGTTGTTTGTAATTTTTGAAACTCCTTTGCACTTGTATGTTACAAGGCAAATTTCCATTTCTGTACCAATTTTCAAGAGTCCAGGGATTTTGGAAAAAAAATGTTTTACAGACATACTGCAATCTGAGATCTAAGTTTGAACTTTTAGGAGAGTTTTTAAGTGTACTGCCATCAACTCCCTATTTTGGTTGGAACTTTCAATAGTGCTTCCCATCCAGTGACTAGGAGGCTTTGGAAGAACACTAGGAGAAGGTGGATCACTAAACTTTGCCCCAGCATAATTTTCCTTTTGGTTCACTTCAGTTAGAAATGCAGATTTCTTCAAATGCATATTTTTAATGTTCTCAGTATTTTTAAAAGGCTTTTTTTCCTGCTTCTGAATTATATCAGATGAAACAGAATCCTGCCAAAAGTTATTTTCATTTCTTTTTGCAGAGGTGATCTTGGTTAGTGGTAAGTTATATTTGCTTTTCTGTCTGTTTATCTTTGGTTGTTCACACAAGTGTATACCATGAACAAGCTGGCCGTGGGGAATGGCAATTTTCTCCGATTTTCCCATCTTTGATTTTAAAACCTACAAAGACAAGGAACATAAAAGTGAATACAGTTCATGATAAAAATTAGTCACGAACCTCACAGCATGTATCTAGTATATTTTCTTCTCCTGGACTTTAGTTTCCTGACCTGACTAAATGTTTATGTGCTCACTGCACTTAAAAATAAGCACACATCTAAGTTTACTACTAAAAATATCACCACTGCCACCAATATGGAATGTAGGGAATCAGTTCTAAAATGTCAAAGGGAAAAAAAACCAGTAACCCCAAGTTCATCTTTCTGTAACTGTAAGAGTAATGAGGTCCCTTCCAAACATATGCAACCTCCTTTCTTTGACCAAAGTCAGAGGTTTTACAATACGATAATGCCAAGAGAAATTTTCACATGCTTTCATTTTGATTGGCTGAATCTGGTTGAAAATAAAAACTATGTTTATAGATTACTATTTACCTTTTAGACAAATCCTTTTAAAATTATTGCAGAATAATTTGATTAGTAAGAACTGTATTTTAAGTGATTGTTTTGATAATGGCTAACACAGAAAAATTACCTCCCAACTTCTGAAAACAAAATTTCAAATATTTAAATATAAAAATTTAAATACTAATCACTACCTTTTCCAAGTACACATACTTATAGCAAATACATAATAAGAAAATTGCTTCCGCCTGCCCCCACTTCCTGGTTTAACTGCTTCAAGAAATTTGCGGCACCAGTTCTAATCACTTTCGTAACTCAAGTGATCCTCACAGAGAGCCACGACCCAATGGAAAAGTATACGGTAATTCATCAGGATCACTGCCCTTCCAACACTTGGAATATGGTAGGGTAGCGGGACACAAAAATAGAAAGCTGGGCACCAGGTAACATTCCGTGTCAGTAACTGCCAACAGCGTTCCCTGGTTTTAACAGTTCTATAAAAGAATATTACTGGTAACCAGGAAACAAGACGTACAAAAGCTCACTTTTACATTATTACTCATATTTCAGAGCCACGGAATTTTAAAACCGGAATCTAAGATAATTAAGTAATCACGGCGGTCAAATTTGACTTTTTTCCAAGGGTACAGCGAGAGAAACTACAAATCTCTCCAGTATTCTTCTAACAAGAAATGGCTCTAACTTTTGATCCTAACCCAACACTACGGAAATTGGGTGGCATAACGCCAATTCATCTTATAACTTCTAAAATTTCATCATTCTGGACACAAGTAATAAAATTACCTTCCATTAATAAAGCCCAGTACAGTATAAAGTATATGTAAACAATTCCACTCATCTAATAGACTAGCAAGCAAATGTTATCGTTTCAAAGAGGCAAGAACTGCCACCGCTCCTGCCAACTTTTAAAGATAAAATTATAGCTAAGCAGGTCTGCCGGCGAGGGACACAGCCCCAGTTGGGCCGGCGACGCACACGGGGCACCTGTCATCGCAAAAAAGCAAGCCAAACAGAATGGAGCCGCTTGTGGCCCACCAAGTCCCACAACCGGTCGGTGAAACAGTGCACGCGCACCGCCAACTAGTCTTGGAACTACCGACGGTCTGGGAGCCGAAAGCGGTCGCCCACCCTTTCCCCTACCACTGCCAGCCGGCCTCGCCTCCTTCATGAGCGCCGGAGCGCTGCGCACGTAGCGCGCGCTGACGTCAGCCTCCCGCGGGCCCCTTCCCTCCCCCACCCCACCGCGCGCCCGAATACCGAAACCCCCTGGAACGCAGCCAACCTTCTAAATCGGGGCTGTTGCTGGGGCGCAGCCGCTCCTCTCATTGGCTGGTTTCCGGGAGCCAATCAGCAGCGCCAGCGCATGCCTCCCCCTCCCCCTTCTTCCCCGGGCTAGAACAGAGCGGGCGTCACGGAAACTTCCCTCCCGAGTAAACAGCCGCCCCTCACCCCGGCCCCCCCTCTTCCCGACCCCTCGGTGCAGGGCCCCAGATTCCAGAGCTCGGCCGGACCCATCGAAGGGCCGGAACTCCCCAACAGTCCCCAAGTCCCTCTCGCGGCCCTTACCTCTCTTCTGAATGAGGGTTGGCCGGGCACCGCGGGCGGCACCGGGCCAGGGAAAAGGCTCGCTTCCTCAGTTTGGGTTGCGGCCGCAGGACCCGGGGCCAAATTGGCGGCCTGGTCCGGGACTTCCTGCGCTCCGCTCAGGCCCGTCGCGGGGCTCCGACCGCCCTCGAGGCTCGGCCGGTGCTGCTGGTACTGATGGAAGCGGCTGGGCAGCTGCCCCGCCGGGCTGGCCCGCACCCTCTTCTTTCGCCGCTTCTTTGGTGCTGCCCGAGGGGTGCCTCCCGCCGTAGCTAGACTACAGTTGGACAGAGGTGCTGGGGCGCGAGGCTGCGGGGTCAGACAGGGACCGTCTCCCCCTAAGAAGTGAGGGAGGAAAAGGGTGGGAGGAAGTGCCCGGGGGTCCGGGATCCGGGGTAAAGGCGGCGGGGCCGTGGTCACCATCGGCAGGGCCCCGAAGTAACCGCGGGCGGAAAAGCCCAGGGGCGCAAGACGGCCACCCAGGACAAGTGGCTCCCGCTGTGGGACGGAGACGACGGTCATAGCTCTAGGAGGAAAGTGGCTCAGCAAGAAGAGAAGGAGGAAGTGAAGCCAGCGATCACAGGGCGGCGGCGGCGGCTGCTGCTAAGAGAGCCCGAGTGGAGCGCGGACCATGGTTCGGGCGGTGGCGGCGCAGCAACAAATAGCCTCAGCCTCAGCGCCGAGTGTTGTTATCAGAAGCTCCGCCCTGTGCCCGCCCACCTTCCTGCGAGAGCCCAATCAGAATGCGACGGAAGAGACCACGCCCCTCCGACTCTCCCTCCACCGCCTCCAACAGACACACACAAACAACCAGCTTGCTGCAGCCCCGCACAAAGAGCGCACATTGCGCAGGCGCTGCCAACGGGCTCTTTCGGGAAGAGTCGGTCCCGCGAACAATGAAGTTCCGTTTCAGCCCCACCTCCCCCACCCTTCTTTCTAGCCCCCGCACCTTGCCCCGAAGGCAGTGGTCGGACTGCTAGGTCTAGGCTGAATTGGGAAATGGGGATGGGGGCGGGAGAAGAGTCGAGAAACATCAAGGCCACTAATGCCTCCTCAGCCACTGACCTTGGGAAGTATTTTTTATTTCAATCCCAACATTATTACATTTTTTTTTAAGATTTCAAAGAACGTTATAGGTATTTCGTACTTGGCAATCGGTCCACATTTAATTTATATTTGGCGAAGTGTGGCTTACGTTTTTTTCATTACTCAGGCTACCAATGCTGTTCATTAGCCAAGGTAACCAGAGTAAGAATTAAGGGAGTGACTTACTGATTGAAATTCGCCCCTTAGTATATAAAGAATTCCCCCATGAATACGTAATTGAGCATTGGAAATATTACTGTCTTTATACCTGAAGGTTTGGGATCACGAAACGGTGCCTGACACTGGGGAGGAAGCAAAGAAGGAGGCTTGCGTCTAAAAGGAGAAAGTGAAACAGCTCTGCAACATAACTGTATTTTGCTAGCTGTGTGTTACGGAAATCTCACGCTCATCATCTCCCCTCACAGAGCTCACACACAAAAATTGTGGCTATTTATCAAGCACTTTTGTGCCAGAAACTGTTCTTTACATAAATTATGTCATTCGAACCTCACGACAACGCTAAGGAATAGGTACTATATTTTAAACCCCTTTGTAGGAGAGGAAACCGGCTTAGAAAGGCAAAAGGTACTTGTCAAACATCATACAGTAAGTTAATAGCAGAATTTGAACTCCAGTCCAGGGATGGCAAGACCAAAGTTTTAACATCATCCATACTACCTGCCACACTAGATTGTAGGTTTTTAGACCACCACGATAATCTTACGCATCTCTGTATCCTCACAGCCTCTAGCCAGTATTTTTCAGCTTTGTAGTGCTTAATAAACGTTTCGTGGCTGTTAACAAAGTTGGACAGAGGGAATATCTAAAATAATGCATCCAAAACTTATTCATATGGTTTAACCCCCTCATAAATTGAGGAAATCTGTATAAACTTTTCATATGACATTCCATAATTACTGATTGCTAGGTTTTATCATTTTTTGCTGGATTTTACTCATTTTTGTGTTTCCAACACGATGCATAGTAAGTGCTCATATTCACTGGATGAAAGGAAATAGTATACTTCCAGAGTTGTAAAAGATCCTACAGAACCTTTAATTCAAATCCACTGGTCTGCAAATTAACAATGGGTTCCAGATCAGGTGAGGAGAATGGCCTGGCAAAATTTGGTGGAGAAGAACAGGCAAAGATTAGAGACTCTGGAATGATGTAATTTCTTCTTCTGTTTTTGTAAGAGTCTATACTTTTTCAAAGCACTTTTTCATCTAACTCATTTTATTCTTACCCCAATCCTTTAAAGTAGAATAGAGATAAGTTCTATTTTACCTATGATGTAAATGAAGCTCTAAAGATAAAATAACTTAGACCTAAGGGTCACAAAATGAGTCAGCAACTAAATCCCTTGAACTCTTAATGCTTAGTCCTCTTTTCACTATATCCCAAGGCCTAAGGTTTGGCTTTATCTGTGGGTAATATCACACTGTCCCAGGGAATAATTTACCCTCCAGGAGGCTGCTAACTGGTAGTCAGTTCATAGGGGCCCTTGATGGAGGACACCTATTTGTGTGTATCTCTTGGGTGAATGGTGGAGTTATTATGTGGTATGTAAGTTTATATTTTTGAGGTCTGAAGGGTAGGCCTCATCTAAGACCCTGGATTCTGTCCTTTAAGAAAGGTAGCCTTGCAGATGCAGCCACATGGGTGATGGGTGTTAAGATGGTGCCCACCATGAAGAGACAGGGAGCTGGATCACCAGAGAGAGCAATCCAGGTTTTGTAAACCAGATTATTGAATTTCATGTCACTCTTTGTGGATAGTTCCTATAGATCCTTAGCCTTTAGGAAAGCCTATTTTAATACTCAAACCTGTTTTCATCTGTGCTGTGTGATATAAAGGAAGAGGCTAGATGCTCTTGTCTGGGCCCAAAGGGCTAATCATGGAGGTAGCAAGACATTCCAAGCATAAAGCAAGTTTTGGGAGGACTCTCAGGGTTCTTGAAGACTTTTGTTCCAGTGCATGTGTTAGTTTTATTTTTAAGTCAACAGTTTCTCTAGAGAAAGTTTTGGGGTTTTTTTGTTTGTTTTGTTTTGGTTTTTGTTTTGTTTTGTTTGTTTTTTTAAATAATTGATTGAGGGGTGCCTGGGTGGCTCAGTTGGTTGAGAGTCAGACTCTTGATTTCAGCTCCAGTCTTGATCTCAAGGTCATGAGTTCAAGTTCCACATTGGACTCCACACTGGGTGTGGAGCCTACTTTAAAAAAAAAAAAAAAGGTAAGCCAGTTATTAAAGAGCAGGGAAAAGAGTTAAAGCCATATGTGAAATAAGCAGTTTACCTGCATAAACACTTCAGAGCCCTCTGGGTTTCTCTGCTCTCTCTCCTGTCTACCTTTATCTTTTACATTTTACTTCTGTCCTTCTCTCCCTTTCTCTGCCTTGAATATTATTGTTCTCTCCTCCTGCTCTTAGTGTTTTTCTTTCCCCCTTATTGTGGCTTTATTTCCATTTCTTCTACCTATCTATTGCTTAGATCTTAAATGTCTAAGGGACACTTGTGTGAAAAGAGGAACCCTCCAAGTTATACTTTGCATAAGCTCAAATTATTAATCTTTCATATCTGTGAAATAATATTCCTCTAACCACTGAACACAACCAGGAAATCAAAACATTTAAACTTAACAAGTGAAAATTTCTCTGACGTTTAAGCATTGATCACAAACCTTCTCAACATACTCTGAAGTTTAACTGGAATTATAAGGTTTAGGGGCACCTCAGTGGCTCACTTAAGCATCCGACTCTTGATTTCAGCTCAGATCATGATCTCATGGCTCATGAGATAGAGCCAGGTGTAGGGCTCTGTGCTGACAACATGGAGCCTGCTTGGGGTTCTCTCTCTCCCTCTCTCTCTGCCCCTTCCTCTCTCTCTTTTTCTCTCTCTTAAAATAAACAAATAAGCTTTAAGAAAAGAGTTATAAGGTTTATATTTAGAAGCAAACAATATGCACAAAATTTCACAATGACAAAATTGATACTTAAATTGCTACTAAAGTACTATTACCACAGGTTGAAATTAATGTCTTTGTTATCCCTATACTTATCCCTTTCTGAGGTGCCAGTCATTTTACCACATTCATTTCTTAAACCTTCCTAACAGGGGCAGCAGGCCTATGTGGGTTGTACTTTGCACAGGGTGCCTGGTCAAAGGGGCAAGGGAGTACTGAAATACAGCTGTCACTCTGCTTTTAAAAGCCATCTTTCCAGGAGCTACCTGGAGGATGAGATGTCTTTTCCTTATTGATACAAAGGTCTTAAAAGGGCTAGTGGCAGCCTTGGGGTACAATACTATAGATACGTGATTCTATTTCATTCTACATATAAAACCAAAAGAAAAAGCCTATTATTTAGACCAGATGGGGTTTCAGCCAACTTAATCTGAGTTGGGTCATAGGCTTGGTTGTGCCTCCTGGCTGGTTTTCCTTTCATATAAAACAAAAAAAAAATTTTTTTTAATGTTTATTTTTGAGAGGGGGGGAGGGTAGAGAGGCAGAGAGAGAGACACAGAACCCAAGCAGGCTCCAGGCTCTGAGCTGTCAGCACAGAGCCCGACGCGGGGCTCGAACTCACGGACCACAAGATCATGACCTGAGCTGAAGTTGGACACTTTACTGACTGAGCCATCCAGGCGCCCCTCATATGAAACTTTTTAAATCCTTGCCATTCACAGAATGCAACCTAATGCTTCTGAAATGATGCCTTTTTTTTTTTTAAGTTTCATTCGCCCATCCTTTTTTAAAGCATTTTTAAAAATATTTATTTTGAGAGAGAGAGTGAATGAGTGAGCAGAGGATGTATAGAGAGAGTGAGAGAGAAAATCCCAAGCAGGCCCATCACTGTCAGCACAGAGCCTGATGTGGGGCTTGATCTCATGCACCAGGAGATCATGATCTGTGCAAAGATCAAGAGTCCGGATGCTTAACCGACTGAGCCACCCAAGTGCCCTTATTTGGCCACCTTACAGAACCCAGTTTCTTCTTATTATAATATATTGAGCTGGATTGTTCATTTGTTGCAAATTGATTTTGCCTCATTAATTTGTTATAATTAATAAGCTCATTGAAAGTTTTCACCTTTCATAAGACAGGGAGGGAGTCTATGCAATTAGTTATCTTTAAGACATTTGGTGAATTATCATCATGAAACACACTATGGAATTCTCTTCCTCCTTGGTCATTTTCCTACCCTAGTGCTGAAAACTGTTGGATCTCTTTTCTACCCAGTTGTTATGTGTGACAAATGATGTGGAGCAGTTCTTTCTGTAGTTGGTATAGTTTATATTTTTTTCCAGGATTTTTTGGCTGATTCCCAATTTCTTGTATTCATCCCTCCCTACTGTTGCAATTAGAGAAAAGGAATGCCTGCACTTTATAAACTACTATATGCTTTAGATTTTTTAAAAACCCAGTACATCTAACTCTGTATTTGTTCAACTTAAGCAACATGTCTATATTATCACATTCACTATCTTTTATAGCCAAACTACTTTTTACTAAATTGTAAACTTTTTTCCTTTGGAGAATCATCATGGACTTTCATGGATTAACATAGTTTCAATTATCTAGAATCATTTTCCTCTCCTGAGTAAATCTTTAGATCTTGGCCAGTGAAAGTCCTTTTAAGATGGTTCTGTTATCTCTTCAGCACTTCTCCCACGCATATTTGAAAACATTCTTGTTTCATACACACAAGACGATGTTGCAGATTATCTTCAGCTTTCTCTACCCCAAAACACGGAATGAACTGTTTTATAAAGAATCTTAGTTCCTTTATGTGAAGAAAAAGATTAGTGGAAAAATTGGGGTAGCAAGGATGTTTTTCATGAGCACAGATTGGGATTAGAATAATATCACTGCTAGGCCATTTTTGGACAAAATTGGAAGACATTTCTTTTTCTTTTCTTTTTTCTTTTTTGAGAGAGAGCAAGTCAGGGAAAGGGGCACAGGCAAAGAGAGAGAATCCCAAGCAGGCTGCTCCACGCTTAGCACGGAGTCTGACTTGGGCTCGAACCCATGACCCTGGGACCATCACCTAAGCTGAAATCAGGAGTTGGATGCTCAGCCAACGGAGACACCCAGGAGCCCCAGAAGACGTTTCTTTTTCAAGTCATGAGTGTACATTGACTTTTTAAAACTCTAACTTAATTCTAACACTATGAAAAACTTTTAAAACATTTATTCCATTATTTAAAAAATTTAGTTTTCTTACCAACATAATCTTAAAAATTTAACCCCTCACCCAAACTGCAATTGTGTCCATGTGTGTATAATCCTTATATGTCATATCAGTTATCAATTGTATAATCACTTCATTATCCTTGATATCTTAGCCCTTCTACTTTGTCTCTTATCTCTTTCTCCCCTTTTTATCTTTTAACTTTTCCTACCGTTCTTATTGTCACTCTGATTTTATCTCCCCTCCCTTAAATATTGAAAGTGTGGAATTGGAGCATAATTCCTGCCCCATAGTGTTTTGTAACTCTCAAGAGTTATTGTCGTTCTCATGATTTAAACTCTTTGTAAAACTTGGGACATCCAGGCCCATCCCTACTTGCAACTACTTTCGATCAAGTAATTAAAAATGTAATACCAGTTTTGTGTGTGTGACTTCACTCTGTGGCACATTTTTATTGACTATTGATATATTTTTAGTTAAGCAGTGTTCTTATAAGTATTCCAGAATGATGTTCTACATCATAACAAATGGAGAAGGGCAGAGGACCACAGAAAAAAGCAGTTGGGACAAAGGTTTTATAATTTATCAAGGTTTGAGTAAAATTATACCCCCTTTCCTTTTTTATTTTATTATTTTTATTTTTTTATTTAAAAAAAAATTTTTTTTTTTTTTAACATTTATTTTTGAGACAGAGAGAGACAGAGCATGAATGGGGGGAGGGCCAGAGAGAGAGGGAGACACAGAATCTGAAGCAGGCTCCAGGCTCTGAGCTGTCAGCACAGAGCCTGATGCGGGGCTCAAACTCACAGACCGTGAGATCGTGACCTGAGCGAAGTCGGACGCTCAACCGACTGCGCCACCCAGGCACCCCTCCTTTTTTATTTTTTTAAATTATTTTTTGATGTTTATTATTTTGAGCGAGCAGGGGAGAGAGAGAGAGCGCGGGGGAGGGGCAGAGAGAGAGGGAGACACAGAATCTGAAGCAGGCTCCAGGCTCTGAGCTGTCAGCACAGAGCCCAACACGGGGCTCAAACCCAGGGACCCTGAGATCATGACCTGAGCCGAAGTCGGACACTTACCTGACTGAGCCACCAGGCGCCCCTCCCTTTCCTTTTTTAAAGAAAACCTTCATTCCCAGAACTCATAGGAGACACAGGAATAACAATATAGTGCCTAACAGACCAGGAATAAAGTTTGGAAACTCGAAATTTATTCAAGATCCCACGCAACTCTAGTTACTAGGTAATTTTGTCACTCTTTAGCAGATGTTTGTTGATCCTTACTCTAAATGCTCTGGTATTCCCATGAGTCAACTACTCTTTCTGTTTGTGCTTTTTGTGTATTTCCACATCCACTATCACTACCAATTAACTCACTGTTTATCTAAAGTTCAAATTCCAGAGAGAGAGAAAAACTGATTGGTCCAGTTTGGATTGGTCCAGATTGGATGATTGGATGATTCATTACCATCATCCTGGTTCAAATGAACTTTCTTAGACCTCCTCTTGGTGGCTGTCGGCTAGGATGGTGAGCCAGGAAGATGAGGCACCTGTGAATAAGGAACCATTTAGGGCCACTTCAGGGACTGTACACATGACAAGCATTGAGGTTTGGCCAGCCTAGTACATTTCATAACCTACCTTCTAGGTCCCAAACATCTCTCTTCTTGTACCTACAATTCCCAGGAATCCAAGGGAAGTGAGAGAACCTATAGAAACTCTGGGGATCTCTGACTTTTCTTGGAAAGCTGGATTTCTGGTGACACTGTCCCATTATCCCTGGTGAAACAATAGCTGCAATTGAGTGGAGGCTGTCCTTTCAGTTAAGGCCTGTGCTTAGCCAACTCATTTCACTCCTTTACTCACCTGACTCTTTAGGCAACTAAGCTTGAAACTCCTCTAAAAAGAGATGGGAGGCAGTGAGATACATGGCAATAACTTAGCTGTGAGCCACCAGAGGACTCTGGCTAACATAGTCCAAGGAAATGGAATGGTGGACATGGAGATAAAGGCCTGAGCCCTGGTGATTGACAATATGAGTTGAATCCAGAGATCAGGCAGGTGGGATGGATGAGGGTGAGGAGGGGTAGGGAGAAGGGAGAGGAAAATAGATGGCTCCCAAACTCTCAAATCTGATTGATTTGGAAAGAAAAGATAGCCTTAACAAGAACATGAAAACCCAGAGAGGACAGTTTGGGGAGAAAATGTAATTGCTGTGATTTAATAAAGTTTTTGTTTGTTTGTTTGTTTTTAGTAAGATTTTTGTTTTTGATGTTCTTCATTTTAAAGCCAAGAGAATTAAAATTTTTGTTTTGTCTCTCAAAAATAAACAACCACCCCCCCCCAGCAAATTAAGTTTTTATTTGCCTATGAAGCCCCGATAGAAAGTGTTCTTACTCTTATTCAGTGCAAAGACATGAAAATCCATTTGTTTAATAAGTCTGGTTATTTCTGACAATTTCGTTTGACATTTCCAGAAGATAGGAGTTAAACTATTTCCAGGAAATTTAAGATAAATTAAGGGAAGTAGATTAAAACATATCCTATTAAATCATCTTTATTTTTCAGGTCCCAGAGTAATCGGTTCAATCCTGTCCATCTAAGTAGCTAAAATTCCATGGGGAAAACAGCCTATTTCATTTTTACAAAATACTGCAATGTCCCAATTTTTACTTGAACTTAGGGTGATATGACACAGTAGAATTTCAGACGCTATGGCTCTTTCAACCATGTGATGTAAAAGGTTGCAAAATGAATACTTGTTTTAGAGAAATGCTTGTGATTTTTAAACTTGAGCGAGACTGGGTAGAGTTTGTTTCTTGTTTGTAACCTCAGAGCATAAAAAGCAAAAATGAGATTTGGCCAATGAAGTTCTGCTAATTCTTTCTAAGAAAGAACATTCCCATGTCCTTATAACATCCAGAAAGATTTAAGATTTGTACAAAAACAGTCAAATCCTCATTGTCTGATTTATCTTTACTGTGTCTTTATTTTATCCTTGGAAATTTAAGATTTGTACGAGAAGATAAAACTAACATTCCCCGAGTCGTATCATTTTTTAAAAGCCCTGAATGTACAGAGAAAGACCAAAACACTGTTTGGATTGCAGAGCTGAAGAGCAAGCACAACCAACTTCACAGAGAAGCTCAGAATGAAGCTGTGATGTTGATGTTTTGCCAAGTTTTCTCCAAGATATTGATTATGACTCACAGCCAGATATGACTCATTGCTATAAATGCTAGATCCAAAATGATGTCACCAGCTTTTTGGGTTTCAGAGGAGAGAAGAGGGTAATTTTTTGGCCTGCCTAGTAAGTTAGCACATTACAGTTATTCTGCATGTGTGTGTGTGTGTGTGTGTGTGTGTGTGTGTGTGTGTAAATAATTAGGTTAAATGCATATATATGTAATTAGGTTAAATACTAACACCGGAGGTTCTTTAAGATACAGCTGACCAGATCATCCCATAGCAATGCCCACTAGCCAATAATGTATGCTGTGCACACAGAGCTTACAGTCAACTTCTTATTGCTATACCTTAAAATGTAAGCAGTCAGGCAAGGATCACCAGATTTTTGAGGACCCAAGCAAAGAAACAAGCAGGAAGACAAGGAGAACAAACAGGAATAAAAAGCCCCTCTAATTAATAGCCTCAGAGTGTTAGGAGTATAGTACATCATAAAGCAAAAACAATATGGTATAGGTGCACCTGGGTGGCTCAGTCGGTTAAGTATCTGGGTTTTGGTTTCGACTCAGGTCATGATCTCACAGTTTGTGAGTCTGAACCGCATGTCGGGCTCTGGACTAACAGTGTGGATTGAGATTCTCTCTCCCTCTCTCTGCTCCTCCCCTGCTCTCTCTTTCTCTCTCAAAATAAATAAACTTAAAAAAAAAAAAAGATGGTATAAATATCATGGCAGAAATAAAAACCCCAGGTGAAAAAAAATAAAATGTAAATTTAAGGCAATCTCCCAGAAAGTAAAATTTAAAGATGAAAAGTTTGAAAAATAGGACAGAAAAGAGAATTAGAGGATCCGTCCAGGAGACACAATATTCCAAGCAAGAATTTCAGAAAGAGAACACAGGGTAAATGGAGAGGAAGAAGTTTCAAAAGAAATAAACCACACTGATTTCCCAGAACTGAAGAACATGAGTCTGATGATTGAAATGGCCCACTGAGTGCTCAACATAATGGATGAAAATTGGCCTACACCAAGTAAGGTAATAAGGTAATAATAATAATTTGTTAAAGAACATGATTATTAAAATCTTTTTATGGGAGAAATAGGGCATGTACAAAGCCTCAGAATTGGAACAGTATCTAAAAAATACCAGCTTAAAGTTAGAAGGCAATGGAACAATGACTTCAAAAATCAAGGAAAAATAGGGACACATGGGTGGCTCAGTCAGTTAAGCATCCGACTTTGGCTCAGGTCATGATCTCACAGTTCTTAGGTTCAAGCCCCACATTGGGCTCTCGGCTGACAGCTCAGAGCCTGGAGTCTGCTTCAGATTCTGTGTCTCTCTCTCTCTCTCTGTGTCCCTCCCCCATTCATGCTTTGTCTCTGTCTCTGCCTCTCTCTCAAAAATAAATTAACATTAAAAAAAATCAAGGATAAATGAATTCCAACCTAGACATCTGTCTCCTATTACGGCCTGAATGTGTGTGTCCCTCCAAAATGCATGTATTGAATCCCTGCCTCCTAATGAGATGGTATCAGGAGATGAGACCTTTGGGAGGCCCTCCTAAATGGGATAGAGCCCTTCAAATAGTCATAAGAGAGCTTGATTCCTCTCTCAGTTCTTTACCATGTGAAGATACAATGAGAAATCTGTAGTCTGCAACTCAGAAGAACGTTCTCTTCAGAACCCAACCAGGCTGGCACCCTGATTGGACTTCCACTCTCCAGGAAGAAATAAACCTTAGCAAATAACTGTGAGAAATAAATGTCTGTTGCTTATAAGCCACCCAGTCTATGGTACTTCGTTATAGCAGCCTGAACTGGCTAACTATCAATCAAGTATAAGGGTAGAATAAAGATCTTTCAAATACAGAGCAGCTCAAGAAATTTACTCCCTGTGCACTTTTTCTCAGGAAGCTACTAGAAGACATACTTCATTAAAGAGAAGAAACCCAGGAAGAATAAGACATGGGATCTAGGAAACTCCTCCCACACAAGAGAAGAGCAAAGGGAATTTCAAGAAGGAGGGCAGAGGTAAGCTCAGGGTGGTATGGGAAGCAGCCAGCCCAGACTGACGCAGGAGGACAGAAGATTCTGGGGGAGGATTTCTAAGAAAAAGACAAAAACTGATAGGATCCTCAATATGTTTGAAGGAATTGAAAAGAGATGTGCTTCTGGCAGAGAGAACTTGGGGAATGAATAAATGCTAGGTAAATGGAAAATGAAGCAAAGAAAATGAAGTCAAGGAAAGAACAAGACAATGATTAATTCCAAAGAAGAACAAAAGTACAAGAAAGAATATATTCGTAGTAGAACCAATCATATGCAAACCACCAAATATCAATAGACTCCAAACTCAAGCTATAACTACATTAGGAGGATGGGGAAAGGGAATGTACATATATAATATTTGCATAAATATGTATATAGGTAGGATCTGGATAATAATAGAGCTAAAATCTCATCTTCATAGTAAAAAGTCCTCAGTTTATATCTTAAGCCAAAAACTAAATATACCGCTATTAGCATTTTGTCTTAAAGTATGAAGGTCAATACTAAATACCAGGTAAGAGGGCTGAAAGAGGTTTCCTGGGGGATGGAGAGAGTGGACAGGAAGCAAGGGTGGTCAGAGGGAGTCCAGGAGCCCTCTGGTTTTGTTTTGGGCCTTGTAGTACTTATTTTACTTTAAAAATAATGCATAGGTTTTTAAAGAGCAGAGCTGACAGGATGTTAAAGTTAAAGTGGAGGCATAAAGGCATGAATGTGCAAGGTAAGCAGGGGTAGGAAACAGAAATTAATTCAGACAAGTTGTAAAATTAGACAGAGGTCATACTCTGAGGGCCACTCAGGGCCCTGTTGAGCAACTTACGATTTCTTGTCTGTGTTGTGGGGACCCTGGAAGGTATGTATGTGAGTAGGGCCAACATCTGTAGGTGAGTATACTTTGGAGAGCATAGAAAGAGAGGGGCAAGACACTCAAACCTGAAAGGCAAGGAGACAAGTTAGAAAATATTTTACTGGTTCAGATAAGGAGGGTCTGAGGCAACTAAGGCATAGTCAGTGGGAGTAGAAGGAATCAGATATATGAGAAATATTCCAGATGGAACGGTAGGATTTGGTTTATTGGTAGACATGATGTGGAGTGAGGAGGAAGAGGAGTTAAGAATGCCTTGGACTTTTCCAACCATACCATCTGGGGCATTCTGATGCCAAAATTTAGTTTGCCCAGTTTCAATGGCCCTCCTCTTTCCCAGAGTTTGCTCCAAATGCTATTTGGTCTTCAGGAAAATAAAGGCACTGAGTTTGTTGAGAAGAAAACAAAACTCTCTACCAGTTGGATCTGCCTCCACTATTTCAGGGTAATTCTAGGTCCCAAGGATGTGAAAGTGCTTGTTACACTGTACAAATATATGGTGATTCGACCATGGCCATTATAGTTTTCAAAGATCATGACTAAATTTCAGAGGGCAACACCAAATAAAAAATTTCAAAACATGTTTTGAGCAATGTCAGCAATATCGAACACTGATACATATTGCCAACATGCATCAGCAGACTTTAAAATGGGCATATGTTTCACTGTGGCATTATTATGTTATGTTATATTATATTATATTATATTATATTATATTATATTATATATTACATTATATACTGGTGGAATGTGTTGAATGGTGTCCCATGCCCCAAGATATGTCCATACCCTAATTCCTACAACCTGTAAGTGTTACCTTATTTGGGAAAAGAATTTTTACAGATGTTACTAGGTTACAGAACTGGAGATGAGGACATCATCCTGAATTATGTGGGTGGGTGTTAAATCCAATGATAAGTGTCCTTGTAAGAGACATACAGAAGACAGACACACAGAAGAGGAGGAGGCAATGTGACCACAGAGACAGAGATTATGATATGGCCACAAGCCAAGGAACACCTGCAAACACCAGAAGCTGGAAGAGACAAGGAACTGATTCTCCCTGAGAGCTTTCAGAGGGAGCACGACCCTTCTCTTTGAACTTCTGGTCCCCAGAACTGTGAGAGAATAAATTTCTGTTGTTTTAAGCCACTAAATTTATAGTAATTTGTTATAGCAGCAGTGGGAACCTAATACAATTGGTAATATTACATTACCTAAATGTCCTAAAATACCTAAAAACTCTCCTGTATGAGGAATAGAAGTTTGGTTTTAAGGCAAAGGAACCACACAAAATAACTCAGGCAAAATGGTATTTTTTAAAATGAGAGTTATTGTAAGAATGCCAAGCTCAAGGAATCCATGGGAAACAAACCAAGCATGAGGAGAGCTCTGGGACATACTAGTAATTCATACTGGTAACTGTTACAGTGAGGCTTCTTCCCATCTCGTGACCAAGTCAAACATAGGAATTCCTCTTCTAAATTCCCAAGAAAAGCTTCTGACTGACCCAGCTTGTGTTGGTATCCACTTTGGGCCCAATCAATTGTGAGGGGAGCTTCAAGCAATTTGTAATTTGCTTGTTTGTGCTTTCAACTAAATAGCCCCTTGCTATGGATTTTTATTTCAAGAAATTAATGTACATTTCCTTGAAAATTTGCATTATTTTTTTAATGTTTATTTTTGAGTGGGGGGGGGAGGGGCAGAGAGAGAGGGAGACACAGAATCCAAAAGCAGGCTCCAGGCTCTGAGCTGTCAGCACAGAGTCCGACACAGGGCTCAAACTCACAAACCATGAGAGCATCACCTGAGCCGAAGTCAGATGCTTAACTGACTGGGCCATCCAGGTGCCTGAAAGTTTGAATTATTTTTAATTTTTATTTCTTTATTCCCTCCCCCACTCCTGTGTTATTTTTTAAATTGTGGCAAAATTGGGGCGCCTGGGTGGCTCAGTCGGTTGAGCGTCCACCTTCGGTTCAGGTCATGATCTCACAGTCCATGAGTTTGAGCCCCACGTCAGGCTCTGTGCTGACAGCTCGGAGCCTGGAGCCCGCTTTGGATTCTGTGTCTCCCTCTCTGTCTGCCCCTCCCCTGCTCGAGCTGTCTCTCTGTCCCAAAAATAAATAAAAACAAAAAAAAATTTTTTTTTAATAAAATAAAATAAAATAAATTGTGGCAAAATAGACATAACACAAAATTTGCCATTTAATTTTTTTCTCATAATTATTTATTTTGAAAGAGAGAGAGAATCCCAAGCAGGCCCTGCATTTTGCAGGGCTCAGTACCATGAACCATAAGCTCATGACCTCAGCCAAAATCAAGAATCAGATGCTAACCAACTGAGCCACCCAGGCGCTCCAACATTTTAACCATTTTAAAGCATACAATTCAGAAACAGTATATTTATTCACGGTCTTGTGCAACCATTATCACTACCTAGTTCCAGAACATTTTGACCAGTTTGGGAGAAAACCCTTACCCGTTAAGTAGTCTCTCTCCATTCCTGCTTCCATCGCTCCTGGTAACCACTGAACTGCTTTCTGTCTCTATAGACTTGGCTTTTCTAGACATTTCATTAAATGTAATCATATAGTATGTGGCCTATTGTGGCTGGCTTCTTTTACTAAGCGTGTTTTCAAGGTTTATCCATATCATAACATGTATCAGTATTTCATTCCTTTTATGGCCAAATACTATTCCATTGTATGTATATACCACATCTTGTTGGTCTACCCATTTATTGATGGACATTTGGATTACTACTTCCCACATTTTGGCTATTGTGAATAGTGATGCTATGAACATTGGTGTATAAGTTTTTGTTCTTTTGAGTATATACCTAGGAGTGGAATTGCTGAGTCATATGGTAAGCAGATATTTATTGGAGAATCACCAAACTTTTCCAGAGTGAATGCACCATTCTACATTCCTACCAGCAATGTATGAGGCTTCCAATTTCTCTTCATCATCACGAACACTTTGTTTTCTGGTTGTTGTTTGTTTGCTTGTTTGTTTTTGTGATTATGGCCATCCTAGTGGGTATGAAGTGGTATCATATGGTTTGGTTTTTAGAATTTTATTTATTTATTTTTTAGTAATCTCTACACCCAACAAGATGGTCAAACTTATGACCCTGAGATCAAGAATCACATGCTTTTTTGGCTGGGCCAGGCGGGCACCCCCAATGTCTCATGGTTTTGATTTACATTTTCCTAATGACTATTGATGCTGAGCATCTTTTCATATGCTTATTAGCCATATGTATATCTTCTTTGGATAAATGTCCATTTAAGGCCTTTGTCTGGTTTTTAGTTAAGCTGTTTATCTTTTGCTGTTGTTGAGTTGTGAGTGTTCTTTCTATATTTTGGATGCTAGGCCCATATCAGATATACATTTTTGGGTTTTAAATATGGCTGCAGAAGCTAAATCTCTTCCCATTTTTTGGTCAGGGGCTTCTCAAACAGGAAAAGCACGAGGTTTTGGTTCGTGTACATTCACCACAGACTAGAACCGATATTTTAAATAAGCATCTAAGAACATCCAATGCTCCTTCCTAATGACTCAAAAGGTGCAGCTGTAGAAGTGCTATTTGTCATCTTCTGGCCTCTCAAATTCATCTTGGAGGTTCCCAGGGACAATCAAAGACCTGTTTGTTTCAACCTTTGGTGATTTCAAGTTATTCTCAATTTCCCTTATTATTTTGCCCTTATTTCTTTTCCTTTTAACCATTTAAAAATTATACTTCCAAGTTCCTGTCTGTAAACACCTATCTATGTTTGGTGTGGAAAATATAGTTTTCCAAAAGTACTACACTCTAAACAGGAAGATCAAAAACTAACACTAAAAATCAAGAAAATCAAGGATCTGTGATGTTTTTGTATTTTTTGAAACTGACTATAGTGAGAAGTAGAACTAGATACCATCTAGTAAATAAAATAGAAATAAAAGTAAATAAAATAAAATAATGGCAGTTAGAAGATGAGCTGATTTGTGTGAGTTAATGGTTTTTAAGTGATCTAAAGTTAAAAGCCACAAAATAACATTGTTTTTCCAAAAAACATAGCTCTGGAGGCATGCTGCAATGTCACATGCTCAGCTCCTTCGTTCTGATGGGCAGGCAGGCATAATTTATCTCTCCAGAGTCCACTCATCCTGATTACTTTGACACAACTGTGATACTGTTGCCACCAGTTTCTCAACAGAGTCAAAATTTCCATTTTCTCAGCACGTACTGTTTTTCTTTCCTCTGGACTTTTAAGATTCTGCTTATCCCCAAATTTTTAATAATGTTGGTATTTCAGAAGAAGAATCACATGGAAACTCTTGGTGTCTTATACTTCTGGGTCACCAGCCCTGCTCCCAGTGATACGCAAGCTAATTCTAAAGTGAGTCTTTTGAATCTTCTTACTTTCTAGATGAGGAAAGTGAAGTAATTTGCCCAGAGTTTAGAGTTACGGACAGAACCTAATGCACAGAATGGGAGAAATTATTTCCTAATCATATATCTGATAAGGGACTTATATCCAGAATATGTGAAGGACACTTACAACTCAACAATAAGAAGACAGATAAGCCAATGTAAAAATGGACAAAGGATTTGAATAGACAATTCTCCAAAGAAGATATATAAGTGGCCAATAAGCACATAGAAAGATGTTAAAATTAGTAATTATTAGTGAAATGCAAATAAAAAACCACAATGAGGTACCATTTTACATCCACTAGGCTTGCTATAATAATAATAATAATAATAATAATAATAAAAAGACAGATGTTGGTGAGGATATAGAGAAATTAGGACCCTCATGCATTACTGGTAGGATTGTAAAATGGTGCAGCTGCTTTGGAAAACAGCTTGTCAATTCCTCAAAATGTTAAACATGGTTATTTATAACCTAGCAATTTCACTCCTAAGTATATACCCAAGAGAACTGAAATGAAATATATAGTTATATACACACATACAAATGCTTGTACATAAATGTCCATAGCAGCATTATTTATAATAGCCAAAAAGTGAAAACAACCCAAATGTCTGTCAGTTAATGGATGGCTGTTGATTAATGGGATGGACCAACAAAATGTGGTATATCCATACAATGGAACAGTATTTGGCCATAAAAAGGAATGAAATACAGATACATGGTTCAACATGGGTGAACTTTGAAAACATGCTCAGTGAAAGAAACCAGACACAAAAGGTCCCATAGTTTAATATTTCTTTTATATGAAATGTCCAGAAAAGGCAAATCCATAGAGACAAAAAGTAGATTAGCAGTTGCTAGGGGCTGAGGGAAGAGGGAATGGGGGGGGGGGGGAGGAGGGCCCACTAATGGGTATGGGGTTTCTTTTTAGAAACAAAAAACTTTTATTTTTTATTTAAAAGAAAATTTTAAGTTTATTTATTTATTTTAGGAGGGAAGGGGCAGAGAGAGAGGGAGAGAGAAAATCCCAAGCAGGTTCTGTGCTCAGCATGGAGCCTGATGTAGGGCTCAATCTCATGAATTGTGAGATCATGACCTGAGCTGAAATCAAGAGTTGGATGCTCAACTGACTGAGTCACCCAGGCCACTAAAATTTTTGTTTTAATAAAAATGTTTTAAAATTACATAGTAGTGATGGTTGCACAATTTTATAAATGTGCTTAAATCCATTGAATTGTAAACTTTGAAAGTGTGAATTTTATGGTATGCGAATTTATCTCAATAAAACTGTTGCATTATAAAACAACATCAATAACAAAAATCCCAATCCTTGTTAATACTTATTCATTGAGCTAATAGGTAGAGTGAGTTTTTGGAGAGACACAGAAATCTCTTTCCACATGGGAAATTTCTCTGTCTGGTCTATTAATTTATTCATCTTGGTTTTTTAATGTCTGTCAAACTTTTCATCGAAATATTGTATATTCCTTCCCAGAAACTGCTATCCCACTTTAGGTAAAAAAAAAAAAAAAAAAATCTATGGAAGCTTTTCCATTTTAAACAGATAAAAGCAGAGCTGGTATGTTAAACATATGCTTTCATGTTTAGTCTGATTTTGTTACATAAGGGATAGTAAAACAAGCCCTTTAGCTGACATTTTTTTCTGAGTAACAAGGAATATTATTGGAACATAAACTAATAATGTTCTCTATCTAAAACCATTAGTGAGACTGAGAAAAAAAATAAGCAGGTCCTACTCTGTAGCAAAATGATACATAAATATAGCTTTTAACATTGTATAAAAGAAGATGTGCCTTTTAGAAGGATCTGGGGAACATTCCCCTAAGATAGGTGGATATAGGTTGCTATGCAAAACGTCTAAAAAACCTCACAAACAGGGGCGCCTGGGTGATTCAGTTGGTTGAGTGTCTGACTCTTGATTTTGGCTCAGGTCATGATCCCAGGATTGTGGGATCGAGTCCCATATCAAGCCCGTGTCAGGCTCCACACTCACTGTGTCCCTCCACACCCTGCCTGCCCCCCTTCCAAAAAAAAAACCAAACAAAAACCTCACAAATATACATTTCCTGCTTTCAAAGAACTTATACCTTCTTAAGAAGATAAGCTTTACAAGATAATCTTAATTAAATGGCATAATGTGTGGTACACATTATAGTAAGATCTTCAGAATTAATGTACTTACCTTTCATTAACTAAAAACTTTTAAGTGCTTTCTGTGTACCAAAGACTGTATGAGATTTGGGGATTACTGTGCCAAACAGGCCAGTCATGCTCCTGGGCCACCTAAACAGCCACGTAGAGCAATAATGCAAAAGATGTCACAAGGCAGGATAGAAGTAAGTGCAGCACAGATGGTAAGTTTATTTCATAGTATTTAAGAAAAATCCTTGAAAATTTCCAGATACAAAGTTTGGACTTGGGTGGCTCCGTCAGTAGGGCATCCAACTCTTGATTTCAGTTTGGGTCACGATCCCAGGATTGTAGGACTGGGCCCTGTGTTGGGCTCTGTGCTGAGCATGGAGCCTGCTTGAGAGTCTCTCATTCTCTCTCTCTCTCTCTCTCCCTCTGCCTCCCCCTTTGCTCGTTCTCTCTCTAAAAAAACAAAAGATGGGGTGCCTGCGTGGCTTAGTTGGGTAAGTGTCCGACTCTTGACCTCGGCTCAGGTCATGATCTCACAGTTTGTGAGTTCAAGCCCCACATCAGAGAATCTGCTTGAGATTCTCTCTCTGCCCCTCCTCTGCTCTCTCTCTCTCTCTCTCTCTGAAAAATAAACATTAAAAAAAATAAAAAATAAAAAAACAAATGACAAAGTTTGGACCTGTCATCTGTTTATTAAAAGGCTCCAGGGTGTGGCTTTTGCCTCTAGCCACAGTAGTACAGAGTCACTCACATTCATACATACATCCTTCCAGGTAGAGCTGGGCCACTTGCGGTATTTGGAGGCTGCGAGGGCGAGTGACAGCTGTTGGCTGTGCCTTCCCTCTGTAAAGCAGGTAAGCAAGATACACAGTGAAGGTGGTGGTTGCTGGTATTAGCCTGGGAGGAAGGGTTTATAAACAGAAAGTGTTACTTGAAGCCTTCCCACCAGTGGTAGCAAGGCCACTCCACCGTGTTGAGAATTGACTGGTCTTAGAACTGTACCTGGTAGAGTCCACTATCTTTCCATGAGATCCTCAACCAATGGGGATAAAGCTGTGGCCCTCCAGCAAGTCCTGAGAAGATACTGAAGTAGAATGTAATTGCGTAGGCCAGCTCCTCCCCTCTGAGAACCAGCTCCTTCCACACACACCCAGCAGGCTGAGCTTTATTGTTTGTTTCCTTTTTTCAGCCCAGGCACTGGGTGCAAATATGAAACATACTTGCTTGCAAATGCGCCTGAACTTCATAACCTCTTTCCTCTCCTTACTAAGAATGCATGTGTTCTTTCCTTCATCCCCCTTCTGAGATGCCTGTTATGCTTCCTTCTACCCAAGACCAGCATACTCCAAGAACTTACATCTTATCTAATTTTGCTGCTCAAGGCTGTCAGCCATTTTATACATTATTAAAGAATTGTGCAATCCTAAGCAGAGAGGCTGATGGGAGGAGGGTGAGAAACAGGGATTCTGTTCTAATAGCAGGGTCTGGACTCCCTGGAGGGCTGGAGGCTCTGTAGCGGAGATCATCATTATTGCTACAGCACCTTTCGTTTTAGGACAGTAGTTTTCAGAATGTGGTCAGAGAACCCCTGCAGTCCCCAAGATCCTTCCTTTTCCCACTGTGTGTCTGTATGAGGCCGAATTTCAACTAAAACATATCACAGCAGATTGAATACAGAGGCAGACATGAAACCCAGCTGCCTTCTATCAAGCCAGACATAGGCATCGCTTCTCGGCCTTTTGGCTAAGATCAAGTGAAGCCAGACATAGGCAATTTGCCAAAAAAGAACTGCCCCTCCTCTCAGTGACTTTTGTTTTGGAAAGGATAGCTTTATTTTATTTTATGTTATTTTATTTCATTTCATTTCATTTCATTTCATTTCATTTCATTTGTTTTGTTTTGTTTTAGAGAGCACTCATGAGTAGGGGAGGGGGCAGAGGAGAGAGAGAATATTAAGCATGGAGCCCTACATAGGACTCCATAACATGATGCTGAAATCATGACCTGAGTTGAAATTAAGAGTTGGATGCTCAACTGACTGAGCCACCCAGGTGCCCCAAAGATAGTTATGTTGTAAATGAAAATGTTATTTATCCTAACACGTAATGTGGGTTTTTTTGTTAAACAAATTAATAAATATTTAAAAGTTTTGTTTCAATTTTAATACAATAAATATTGATACAACCCATGAGAGCTTCTGGGAGCCCTCAACAATTTTTAAAACTATAAAGGGGCTCTGAGATTTAAAAGTTTGAGAACTGCTCCTTTTGGGCTACTCTTGGCCCCATTTGTCCTCCCTCTTGCTCTTCCTGAGGGACCTCACCAAGCCCCACTGCTTCAGCTACTACCTCTGAGCTGGCGTGCGCTGTGGACAACACATTAGCTTCCGTGTGCTGCTCTGCGACCACCTGGAGGTAAGGGAAATAAGATCCCCTCTGAGAGCTGACCTGGATAAATCCACCACAGCAGATGTGATCAACCCTTCACTCATCCCACAAATATTTATTGAACACCTACTCTGTGCCATGTACTACTTAGACATTGGGGTTATAGCAGCAAGCAAAACAGAAAATCCCTGAACGTTTTCCTGGGGTACATGAGGAGAGTATAAGAGTATAATGAGAAAGAATGCCATATGTAGAAGTAATACTAGAAATTACCTGTTAAGAGCTTGACCTTATGAAGTATTTGGGATAACCCCAAATTCCAGACTCTTTCCCCCTCAGGGTTCCCAGAGTGATAGTCAGACAACAGACAATGATGAGGCAACATAAAGTGACAAAGGGTATGTTGGGGGTGCATATATGTGTTTTCGTCTCTCCCATAAATTATGTTTCCCAGTGGCCATTCTGCTAGTAGGGCTCTGGGAAGTAGGTGTTGACAAATTTCATTTTGGGAAGGAGGGAGATGATGCAAGAAAAGTTCCTGCCAGCCATGAGAGCTGGGAGCCAGGAGAGCAGCCCTTCTGACTGGCAGCTCAGGGACAAGACCAGACTAGCACTCTTGCGGCACAGGCTGGTGTTGATCCAAAGAGCAAGGCTCTGGGCAAGCATGAGGTCACCTAAGCACCGCCCTCGAGACACCTACTTAAGTAGAAAAAGAAAAAAGGAGAGAAACAGCTCTTACTGGGAGTTATTACCTGGAAGGAGACTATGTTAAATTAGAAAAGTAAAATACTTTAATTGGTGATTTTAAAGTTCCATCTCCAACATTTTCTTTGCACCTCTGAGATATAGTGTGATAAGATTTCAATCCGGGCTGCATTAATTTATTGTTGCTGGGCTTGTGTGCGAAACCCTGAGGCAGGGAGCTCTGGCAAGGATGACCCTTACTTCTCCTTAACCCTAAACACAAATATTACTACCAAATTGGTCACATGGAAGACAGGAAGTTGAAGAGATACCAGAGGAAAAGAGAACAGGATGGACAGGTCTTTTCCCTAGAAGGAATTGGTTCCCACCTTCTTTGCCACTTAGGCCACCTGGAAAGGAAAAACACAGAGATCCGCCACTATGCACTTACAACACGCACCGTATACCAGAAAGTGAGGGCTGAGGAGGAAAACAATGGGAGGGGAGGGGTCTTCTTCCATCTTGGAAAACTTCTGGCCCTCTGACAAGATAAGAAAGAGAGCCCCAATCTCATGCGGCAATGACTGTCCAGAAATGACCCATCAGTGTAGCCGGGGGAAAGGCGTGCAAGAGCACCTAGCTCTGGGGGTCCTAAACAGACCAGGTTCGGCCAGTCACTGCTGACAAAATCCAAAGGCAGAGAAATGAGTGGTGGTGAAACAAGACAGGAATTTATTTCAGTGAGGCCAACACACTGAGAAGACAGGGGACTCATGCATCTCAAAGACTGTCTCCAAAGTGCTGAAAATACTCCCAGGTTTATATGAGGAAAATGTGGGAAAAAAGTCAGTGGGTACATGCATGGGTGGGCAGTAAAGGTCTGGTTGATCACTGTCACGGGCCAAGTCTTGCTGGCTCAGGGTGGTCCTTATTGCTTGAGGGGATAGTTTCAGTTCTCATTAGAAAATGCTTTGCCTGCAGGGTCTTTTGCCAGAGTTAAGAGTCAAGCTGGAAAGAAGAACTTAATCACTTACCAAGTACAGATGGAGGTCAAAATGGAGGTAGTTGGTCTCTTTCGCTTTGCTGAACTCCCTTACCCTCCTCAGTCAGAACCTGATTTGGTTAGTGTAGGTAATCTCTCTTACAGCTTGCAGTTCTGTGGCCTTTCCTTCCCTGAGATATTAGGCAGATTGCTTGTCCAGAGGACCATACCTATAGTAATTATTCAGTCATTCAGCTAATATTTGAGCTTGAGGCCTTTGCTCACTTATGAGTCCTGAAATCACTTCTGTGACCCAGTCTTCTGAGGTGGGAGTGATATGCCATGAAATGGATCCGGCCACAGGAGGAGAGCTGATTGAAAAGTCAGTAGGTAGAAGACAACAGGAGAAAGACCAACATTCAAAAGCCTAAAGTGGCTGACGTTCCTAGTTGAGAGATAGGGACTGTCTTGTGTGCACAAAACGGGTAGCAGTGATGAGCACTTCCTTCGTTGTGTGTGATTTGTCCTTGATTATTTGTGGTGCTGACGTAGTCTTGTTGCGTGGATAGATTATGCCTTTTTAAAAATTTTGTTTTAAAAAACTGATTGGCAGTGTGGATGTTCCCAAACTCTTCCTGGCAATTTGAATCACCTTCTTTCAACTTTCTTTGAGGTACCTACGTAAAACAAGCCGGATATCAGAGCCGTTAAAAGACAAACTGAGGCATATCACAATTTTTCAGAGTTTATTTGAGCAAAAATCAGTGGGATTAAGGCAGTGCCAAATCAGAAGTGGTTAGGAGCAGAAGTTACGAAGACTTACAAAGGAAAGGTGGAAACAAAGCAAGGAAATCATGTGATTAGCTGTAGCTTAAGCATTTGTCTTATTCACAAAGACTCATTGGCTGTTTGTGATTGGTTGTCCTCAAGTTTGATTTCTAAGCCTTGAGATATTTATGGGTTTACTTAGGCCTAAAAGACATTAGAACCACCTAGGTCTAATAGTCTCCTTGTTTAATTTAACACAGCATAGACCAATGGTTGTCTATGTTGTCAACTGTAGCACAGATTTGGCATAAACCAGAGTGGATAAACCAGAGTGGATAAGCCAACTCTGTGCTAGAGTTAATTGTATAGACGACCATTGGTCTACACGGAGTTAAATTAAATCACAGATCTACCATAGTTTCAAACCACTTTCTTCCAGCCTTTTGTTAATGTGTGTTCAGGGAATATTAACCTAAATAAAATGTAATTAGTATGAAAAATCTGTTCTCTGAAGTTATATAAGATTATACCTCATTTTTAGATCATTTATGAGGCAGGTGATAAATGGAAGGGCCCTGATGTTAGACTACCTAAGTGAAGTCCCAGCAATTGAATTTACTAGCTCTGTGATTTCTGAAGTTATTTGACCCCTCTCTGCTTCATTTTTCTTATATGCAAAATGGAAGTAATAATAAATAGCTTCTTATCCAGAGTTGAGAGGAAGTAAATGAGCCAGTTACTGTCCAATACATAATAAATGACATGTAATAAATGTCAGTTTCATCATTATTAGTTTTTAAGTTTTTTTCCTGTTCTCTTCCATTTGTACGGTTAAAGCCATTTTCTTTTTTTTTTTCTCTTAAAGTACCCATTCTGATTGCAGAACTAATATGTATTAGTAAAAGATTCAGAGAACACATAAAAAGATAAAAAGGAAATAGAAATGACCCATTAATCCCAGGTCCAAGAGATATAACCATCTTGAAAATGACTCAAGAAATCTATTTACTAGCATTTCCAAGAAATGTCTGAAATTTCCATTTCAGATCTTCCTCCACTTACAATGGTGTTATGTCCCAATAAACCCTCATACATTGGAAATATTGTAAGTTGAAAACACTGAACACACTAACCTGCCACACATCATAGCTTAGTCTAGCCTCTAATTGGGCAAAATTATCAAACATAGAGACTTTTATCCAAAATGTTGAGTATCTGTGTAATTTATTGAATACTGTTCTGAAAGTTAAAACAGAACGATTGTGTGGGTACAGAGGGTTTTAAGTATGTTGATTGCTCACACTCGTGATTGTGTGCTGGTTGGAGCCGTGATTGCCTCTGCTCGCCATCTTGAGAGAGGATCATACCATGTATCGCTGACCCAGGAAAAGACCCAAATTTAAAATTCAAAGTATAGATTCTACTGGATGAGTATAGCTTTCACACCAGCGTCAAGTTGAAAATTTTAAGTTGAGAGGCGCTTGGGTGGCTTAGTTGGTTGAGTGTCCGCCTTCAGCTCAGGTCATGATCTCACAGTTTGTGGGTTCAAGCCCCATGTTGGGCTCTGTGCTGACAGCTCAGAACCTGGAACCTGCTTCAGATTCTGTGTCTCCCTCTCTCTCTGACCCTTCTCTGCTCACACTCTGTCTCTGTCTCTCTCAAAAATAAACATTAAAAAAAACTAAAAAAAAAAAAAAAGAAAACTTTAAGTCATACCATTGTAAATCAGAAAGCATCTGTACTTGGTTTCATGAGAAGAAAAGCCTCATTTGTCCTATGATGCTATTTTTCTTCCTTACACTGTTTTGCCAAGAGAAATCAAACAATGAATTAATCCTCAGTGTCTACTCTTTTCTGACACCCTCAGAGGAATCTATCACGATACCTTCCCATCTCCATGCCTTAGTGTCCTCATCTGAGGAGCAGGGATAGCAAGAACCCGACAGCACTTCTGGTCCATGTTCTCCACACAGGGCCACTAAAGCCCTGGATAAACACGTGATGTGCCGGAAGCCCCCAATGGAGCTGGAATTAGAAGCTGGATCACTTGGTGTCCAGGCCAGTATATTTCCCACCACACTGTACAATGTGTAAGGCTGAACTCAAATAGTCTACCCTCAGCATGCCTGATTTCCCACCTCTAAAACTGCCCTGTCTGGGAGGGTGCCCTTGTCTGGGAGCGAGGCCAAATGGTGAAAGGGTGTTGGACAAGGAAGACAGAGGTTCAGAAGCAGCAGGGAGAAGAGGTTTAGTATTTTTAAATTTATTTATTTAATTTTATGGGGGGGTGGGGGAAGAGAGAGAGAAGAGCTCGACATAGGGCTCTATCACACGAACTGTGAGATCATGACCTGAGCTGAAACCAAGAGTCAGATGCTTAACTGACTGTGCCACCCAGGTGCCCAAGGTTTGGTATTTTTGCTCAAAAATATCCATTCTGGAACAAAAGTACACATTTGTACTCAAAAGTATGCAGAATTGAAACAATGTCTTTTAGGGGTGCCTGGCTGGCTCAGTCTATAGAGCATGTGACTTAAAAAAATTTTTTTCTAATGTTTACTATTTCTGAGAGAGAGAGACAGAGCGGGAGTGGGAGAGGGGCAGAGAGAGAGGGAGACACAGAATCAGAAACAGGCTCCAGGCTCTGAGCTGTCAGCACAAGGCCTGATGCGGGGCTCAAACCCACCAACAGTAAGATCATGACCTGAGCTGAAGTCAGATGCTCAACCAACTGAGCCACCCAGGCGTCCCTTGAGCATGTGACTTTTGATCTCGGAGTTGTAAATTCAAGCCCCACGTTGTGCATACAGATTACTTAAAAATAAAACCTTTAAGACAATGCTTTTTAGATCTTTCTTTGATGAAAACCCTCTTCCCAATTTGGAGTAGTTTCCCTCCCAAGTCTGTGTTGGAGAAGGATGTTCTTTAAAAATAAAGCACTGTGTCTAAACCCTGAGAAAGGAAAAGGGTGGTTTTGGAAGGTAGAGGCTGGGGCGGGTGGGCCACTCCTTGTCAGAAAAGGCAGGGGAAAAGGCCCTGAGGCTGAGGAAGGAGCTTTTACTAGGAAGCACGGTGTTACAAAGGAACAGGGCAAAACCCAACAGAATCACAGAAAGGAATACGAGTTGTACAAATTGATACTAGGGAGATGTGTACGTAGCTAGACTGGTTAACATGTCTTTAGAAAAGAACCCCTAGCTTGTTTTGTTTGGTTTTGAGGAACAAACTTCCACAAGGTCGTCATATCTGAAAATGTTACTAAGTGGGTGTTTACTTTCTCTAAAATGAATATCAAAGGTCCAGATTACAGTCAGATGTAAATCCTTTTAGAAAGATTCTGAGCATTTCAATGATTAAATAAAATGAAGTGTTCAGGGTCACATGAAGAACATTAAATGAGACATTTCCTCTGTTACTTCTTTCTGGTCTTAATTTTTAGTTTTTAATTTTTTTAGTGCAAAAAGGTGTTTTTTTTAACTTTTTTATTTGAGAGAGAGAGAGAGAGAGGGAATCTTAAGCAGGCTCACACTCAGCGCAGCATCCAACTTGGGGCTCCATCTCATGACCCTGGGATCAGGACCTGAGCCAAAATCAAGAGTTGGACGCTCAACTCACTGAGCCACCCAATGGCCCCAAAAAAGGTGTTTTTATTAAAATTAGCACAGGGACAAGACCAATGGGCAGGAAGAGCTGCACTATTCGGTCTTTTTATATAGCATGTTTATATTTGGATTAATCAAAATTAAATAAGATCAAACATGCCAAGTGCAGGGCACCTGGCTGTCTCAGTTGATGGAGCATGTGACCCTTGACCTTGGCGTCATGAATTTGAGCCCCATGTTGGGTGTAGAGATTACTTAAAAAAATGTTTTTAAAAACATGAAAAGTGCGTGTTATAGTAGGGCTTTAATATATATTTGTTTCCCATTTTTAAAAACATGTATCATTAAACATAACATTAAAACATTTAGGTTGATTCTGCATATAGTTCAAAATTTTCTGAATTCTTATTAATTTATACCACATTCTCTGAGCAAGGAGTTACTATTTCCCTTAGCAGACGAGAAAGCTGATAGCAGAGAGGTTTAACTATTTGCCCAAGGCCTCTCGTTAGTACTACTTGATTCTGAGTCTGTCAGATCCATTCTGACCCACCGTCATCAGGCTTTCTGCTCACCCACCACTCCACTGACACTATTTCTTCAATGACTTCCTCATTGTCAAATCCAATGATCACGTTTCAGTCCTCAATCACATTAGACCCAATTTATCAGTTCCTCTTCTTTTCTGTTTTTTTTTTGATTTTAGGTTTAAGTAATCTCTACACCCCATGTGTGGCTCAAACTCACAATCCTGAGATCAAGAATCACATGTTCTATGAACTGAGCCAGCCAACCGCCCCTCATTCCCTCTCACTGGAAACATCTCCTTGCCACCCCTCATTTGGTTCCAGGACTCTACTCTGTCCTATGTCTTTTGCATCCCTCCTTGTCTCTTGTCTCTTCCTCCTCATTTTCCTTAGTGTGCCAGGGTCCAGTCTTCAGATTTCTCTATATTCCACTCCCTGGGTCATCTCGATTTAAACACCATCTTCCCCAAACCTGTTCCTCCAAAGGTTCCCCATCTTGGTAAAGGATATGCCCCAGGGGCCCAGGCCAAAACCTTGGATAATCATTTGATCTTTTTCTCTCCCATTTCACATCTAATTCATCAGCACATCCAATCTGTGATACATATGTATTCAAATCTGACTGTTTCTTCCACCTTCGTTGCTATCACCACTTCCGTGCTCACTGAATACTTGGGTGACCTCCTAAGGGGTCTCCCTTTGCCCTGCCTCACCCTTCCAGAGGCTGCTCTCCACACAGCACCAAAGCAGGCCTTTAAAATGTGAATCAGATCCTACTGCTGCCCTGCTCAAAACGCTCCAACGGCTTCCCATATTGTCACAGAAAAATCCCAAGTTCTTACTGCAACCTCTGCCTACCAGTCTTACCATTTGTACCCTGTCCTGCTCTCTCCCCATGAGCTGGCTTTGCTTTTCCTTGGGCATGCCAAGCTGGCCTGGCCTCAGGAGCTCTGTACTTGCTGGATTCTCTCCCTCTGACCTCTGCAGGGCTCCCTCTTGTATGTTATTCAAGGTTCTTGTCAAGTGCTGCCTTAGAATTTCCCTCACATGCCATCTAAAATGATACTCTCACTGCTCTCTATCCTTTTAAATGATTTATTTTCTTCATAGCACTTATCACTATAATAGGGAAAGATAGGATAAAATAGGCAGAGAGGGAAAGATGAGGGCCTGAGGTCCCTGGTGTGGAAAAACACATATTTTGGAACAATGCTGGGAGTGTCTGACCACAGCAAACCCCCTCAGGTGTCAGGTTCCTCTTAACAGAAACCACCTACCTCCCCTCAGGTTTTCCCTCAGGAATTTGACAAAAGACCCAAGCATGGCCATAGACCACCCCTCATACAATGGAAATGAGCCAGTCGGGAATGGACAACCCAACACTAGCTGTCAAGCCAATAAGGATAGAACCTGAGAAGGAACAAGGGGGAAGAGAAGGGGTAGGGTGGACCAGAACCTTATAAAAGAAGGACCCTTACCTTTAGTCGTTAGGTATTCACTTTCCAATGAAAGAGCTTTCCTTCTATTACTTTCTAATCTTCTACTATAATAAACTTTTGCCTGCTGCTCATTTTGTGTCCACCTCTTCATTCTCCGAAGTGGCGAGACCACGAATCCTGGGTATTGCGGTAAAAACGTCCCGCCACATCGATACTGTTCATTTGTCCATTGTTTGTCTCTAGCACTAAAATACAAGCTGCTTGAGGGCCGGGACCGTGTCATTTTTTTGTTCACTGTTATACCACCAGTGTCTAAAATAGGCACATAGTAGCTATTCAATAAATATTCAGTTTGTTAATCCATCCAATAAATATTTATTGTTTGGATGAGACTTAAGTTTCTGTGGAGAGAGAGGTACTGTGAAAAATAAGCAAATAAATATGTAGTGTATCAGGAGCGCCTGGGTGGCTCGGTCAGTTAAGCCTCTGACTCTTCAGTTTCAGCTCAGTTCATGATCTCATAGTTCGTGAGTTCGAGCCCTACAGAGTTCTTTCTCTCTCTCTTTCCTTCTCTCTGCCTCTCCCCTGCTCATACTCTCTCTCTCTCTCTCAAAATAAATAAGTAAACTTTGACAACATATGTAGTACACTAGATGGTAATAAGTTCTATGGGGAAGAGGAATAGAAAGGGCAAAGGACCAGAGTTTTGAATTTTGGCTTTTGATGTTTTGAATACAGTGATCAAAGAAAGTCTCACTGAAAGGCAACATCTGAGTTGAGAACTCAAGGAAATGAGGGAGCAACTCATGAAGATATTTGGGAAATGGAAGGAACAAGGAGAGAAGAGAAGGGGGAGGGTGGACCAGAACCTTATAAAAGAAGGACCCTTGCCAAAAAAGAGAGGCAAAAGTGCAGAGGCCTTGAAACAGTGGTTGAGTGTGGCTTTGAGAAATAGCAAGGAAGCAGATGTGGCTGGAACACACTAAGGAGGAGAATGGTAAAAGATGAGGTCAGAGAGATAAGGGGAATGAGATTGTATAGGGCTTGAAGTTCATGTAAAGACTTTGATGGGAGATTTTTCTTTGAGATAGGAAACCAGTGCAGTCTTGGAATGTTTTAAGCTGAGGAGGGACGCGATCAGAATCTCTCTGTTGCTGTGGCTATAAGGTTATAGAGAGTCTAAGCTGGAAGCAAGATCAATTAGGAGGCAGCTGCCATAGTGCAGGCAAGAGGTGACAGAATCCTGGCCTAGGGGAATAATGATAATGGTGATGAAAGTGGTGGAACTCTGGATATATTTTGAGGCCAAAGCTAGCCGATTTTGTCAACAGCTTGAACATAAGAGTGTGAGAGATAGGGAGGAATCACGGTAAAACCAAAGGTTTCGGCAGTGCAGCTGATAAGCTATTTGCTAAGATGGAGAAGACTGTAAGGGGATATAGCTTTAGGGCAGGCGGAGTCATGTACATGCATTCTCTTTTGCACATATACACTTAATGTGCTTAAGAATATACACTGGAGATTTAAGTAGGCAATTGAATATATGGATCTGGAGTTCAAGGGAGTGATCTGTCTGGAGATGTACATTTAGGAATCATCATCAGTTTAGTGACAGTATTTAAAGGTACAGGCTGCCTAAGATCGTCAGGGTGGGGGTAGAATATAGAGAAGAGAGAAGGTTCTAAGAACTAACCCTTGAGGCACTCACTCCATCCATAGAGGTCAGGCAGATGAGCAGGAACTAGCCAAAGGGACGGAGTAGGAGCAGCCAGTGAGACAGGAGGAGAAGTAAGGGTGTTCTCTTGGAAGCCAAGTGAAGAAAGTGTTGGAAGGAGGAGAGAAAGATCAGCTGTGCAAATGTTGCTAGGGGATCAGGTAAGAGGAGGACTCAGAATGACCACAGGATTTAACAACATGGACTTCGCAGGTGACCTTGACAAAAGTTATGGTTGTGGTGAAAACGTGATTGGAATAGATTCAAAAGGGAATGAGAGAGAGAGTTAGTGGAGACAGTGTGTATAGACACTTTTTAAGTTTTGTTTACAAGAAAGCAGAGAGGTAAGGTAATAGCCAAGAGGGAGATGTGGAGTTGAAAGGTAAATGCTGTCCTGTGTTAAGATAAGGATATTTTAGAATATATTGATAGGGTGATGGCAATGATCTAGTGGAGAGGACAATTTGACTATTCAGGAGAGAGGGATAATTGTGTAGCAATGTCTTTGAGTAGATGAGAGAAAATTGGATCTAGTGTCCAAGTGGAGATGATGACCTTGGACAGGAGCTTAGATAGTTTATCTGTGACACCATGTGGGAAGGCAGAGAATATGATAAATGCGGTTGGTGATCAGAGCACATGGAAGACATTTTTTCTGGTTGCTTCTCTTAGGAAAATGGGAGATCGGGTCATCAGCTGTGTGAGGTTTGAGGCGAGAAGAGAAGGTGTGAAACAGTTGTCTTGGTAAGTGGAAAGTGAACTATTTAGGGAAATATGATAGGATTGTCAGGCAGCACTAAAGGCAGCCTTGGGGTTAGTGGTCATAATTTTATGTGAGCCACTCCACATGATTGGCTGTTTTCCTCTTGCCATGGTCAAGTGCATAAATGAGTTGTAAGGGCTAAAACCAAGGTCTTGAAAGTGCTGGTTCTTTTTGGTGCAAAGGTGGACAATTTTTTGCCATGGGTTTAGGTTTTGCCAGGCAAGTCTGAAGGAGGGTCAGGTGTAGGTAGTAATGAATCATGGATAGAAGCTGGTTAAGGACAGACATGAGGACATTGTGGACAGTGAAATGGTTCTAGGATCAATGGACCATACATCCATTGGAATAAGGAAGAATTATTGAAGTCAGAGCTCAGATGGCAGCAGGAGGTGATGGTGAGAGTGGGAAGCTTAAGAGTGAGATTTTGAATGCAAAATCCTGAAAGAGCTAACTACAGAACCAGAGTTCAGAAACTCCTCACACCAAGTTTCAAATTTCTGAGTATAAGCAAAACTTTCAGTATATGCTGTCAGAATAGATTGTGAAGAGAGGGGAGAAGGAGACAGCAATAAAGATGACTTTTGACAGAGCAAGTGGATGAAGAATCATTTCAAGCATGAAAGGAAAGCAAACCAAATAAAGCCAAAATCAAGGTCATAGAGATCCATGTGGGAAAGGGAAGAACTGGAAAGAGATTTGTTCTATACTTCAAGGTCACAGTGAAAGAGGTGGGTGAGTGGAGGGAATTAGAATCAGGGCTGAAAGCAAAAGTAGAAATACTTGACATTGTTGATCCATGAGGGGACTTCCCTTGTGTGCTATCAAGAATCATTAAAAATAGCTGATTCTTTGGATCTCCAAAAGAACTCATTAGTAACTTTAAGAGTCCCTTGGTTGCTAGCTACCGTTTGTGAGGGCATGGTCCCCTCCTTACTCAGTGCTCATTTACTTCAGGGACATCAAGTAGTAGTCAAACTACAGAATGTGCTATAACAATAAATCACATTATCTGGACACACTGTTTCTCCAAACACAGGTTTCTGAAAGAGCAGTGTGAGAGACCTCTGGCCACTCAAGTAAAACTGGATAATAAGTTTAATTAATAACTTGGAATACAAACCTTTTTGTGGCTTATCATTTACTCTTGAAAATTATTATTTTTTTAAAGATTTTATTTTAGGGGGTGCCTGACTGGCTCAGTCAGTAGAGCATGTGACTCTTGATCTCAGAGTCGTGGGTTCAAACCCTATGTTGGGCATGGAGCCCACTTAAAAAATTTTGTAAAATAAAAAAAGATTTCATTTATTATTATTATTATTATTTTTTTTTTTTTTGAGTAATTGCTACAGCCAACACGGGATTGAACTCACAACCCTGAAATCAAAAGAGTCATGTGCTTTACTGACTGAGCCAGTCAGGAACCTACTAAAGATTTTATTTTTAACTAATCTCTACAGTCAACATGGGGCTCAAACCCACAACCCTGAGATCAAGAGTCATGTGCTCTACGGACTGAGCTAGCCAGGTGCCCCTGAGCTTGTGTTTTTTATTTGAAATTTTCAGTAGATAATTTTCAAGAGCATATAATAGGGACACATGACTCTTGATCCCAGGGTTGTGAATTCGAACCCCACACTGGGTGCAAAGATTACTTAAGAAAATCTTCAGGGGAACCTGCCTGGGTGGCTCAGTCAGTTGAGCATCCTACTCATAATTTCAGCTCAGGTCATGATCTCCCCATTTGTGAGACCGAGCCCCATGTTGGGCTCCAAGCAGACAGTGCAGAGCCTGCTTGGGATTCCTCTCTCTCTCTTCCCCCCCCCCTCCCGTCTCTTTCCCCTCTCCTGCTCATGCAGGCTCTCTCCCTCAAAATAAATGAACTTAAAAAACATCTTCAAAAAAAAAAGCTCAAAAATGAATTCTTATTGGGGTGATATTTGCACGACTCTGTCAACATACTAAAAGTTATTAAATTGTACGCTGAAAATGGGTGCATTTCATGGAATGTAAGATTACATCTCAAAAAACTTTTTAAAAGGAATCAATATTTGGGGTGCCTTGGTGGCTCAGTCGGTTGAGTATCTGACTTCAGCTCAGGTCATGATCTCATGGTTTGTGAGTTCGAGCCCCTCGTCAGGCTCTGTGCTCACAGCTCAGAGCCTGGAGCCTGCTTTGGATTCTGTGTCTCCCTCTCTGTCTGCCCCTACCCCACTCATGCTCTGTCTCTATCTATCAAAAATGAATAAACGCTAAAAAAAAGGAATCCATATTTATTAAATATTGTAATGACATATTTCAAAACTTAAGTCAGTGTTGAGCTCAAAGGGATACTCAATGTTGATTTTTTTAAGTTAGTAAGTGAAACAGCCTACCAGTGTAGAGTTCTAATGAAAGGAAAAGAATTAGGTCATTCCTTATGTATTTCTAGTACTAGTTAATATAAACCAGAAGTGAAATTGCAACATTGCCCAGGATAATAACTGAGGTTTGCATAAGGCTCTAGAAAATTCCTTCCTTGCAACACTTCCTGGCCAGTATGTGCTCTTGTTCTTCCTGGTAAAGTCCAGCCCATGTTGTCTGTGTACTTCTCCTTAACATTTCTTTGCTTGTCACTTGGCTGGATGTGCTTTACTGCTGGGAGAGTGACAATTTTTAATACTGAAGTAGGAGGAGAGTTAGAAGACAGTAGTAAATTTTGCTGACAGGAAAAAGGCCAAGTAGGAACTTGCATGTAAGTCAGCCCACTAGTCATCGTTCTCGCCAATAAAATACATACCTGGAGTGTGATGGGAGTGGCGATTTGAACGCTCAGCTGGCCTGGTTTCCCCGAACTTTGGAAAGTCCTTAGGTGGGACACAAGTGTACTGAGGTGGGGCTCGCTGCCTCATGATCTCGTAACAGCTGTTGTTTTGTCACAATTATTCATGGCAGTGAGCCCGTCACTGAGTATTCCAGGCTTACGCCTCTGTAACTAAACTTTTTATGTTTACTGCCAAACTGAAATGCTTAAAACACCCAGCAGTGGTGGGCGAACTGAAAGTCTCCAGTCAGAATGTCTCCTCTCTGGCAGAACTAACAACTTGTGCCAAGTTCTGCCTTCCTGGTTTTCCTCATGTGACTCTCCCTGCTCTGCCACACCCATCAGCCTGTCCAAACCAGTCCCCGTGTGCCTTACACAGTCTTAGCTTCTGCTGTGCCTTCCCAGAGCGCCACCTCTGAGACAGTCTCTCCTGAGTTCATGCCCTGGGTCGGCCCCATAAGTAAATGTGTGACTTGAGGAAATTCCTTTCCCTTCCCTGGAAAATGGGACAATACTTCTTAGGGTGGTGTTTTGGTAGTAGGTGCTCAATAAAAATTAATATCTTCGGGGCGCCTGGGTGGCTCAGTCAGTTAGCATCTGACTTCGGCTCAGGTCACGATCTCGCGGTTCATAAATTCGAGCCCCACGTCTGGCTCTGTGCTGACAGGTCAGAGGGAGCTGATAGCATATATCACTTTCCTCTGAATAGAATGTAGTTCATAATTTAGCACTTAATTATAAATCTCTTGTAATTTTGTTCATTATTTCATGTGGTGTTTGTCTCATCCTCAGTTAGCCCCAACCTTCCCAGAGAAGAGAGAAAAGGCTTTATGTTTTTAAAAGTCCTCTTAGAATATCTTCTCAGCGACAGAGCAAGATTACACAGGTTTTAAATATGTTATGGTTGGTAGGCAGTTTGATTTGTTGACACCACCATAGTCAGTTCCATTAGGTTGTGGTAACAGGATGAGACCAGGTGGCTAGGATGTAGAGACACTGTGATTGGGCTATTGGACCCGAGTAACTTGCATCATTAATGTTCAGTTTCTCAGGTGGTGGAGAATTACTTTATTAATATAAGTAGAGGGTTTTCTATACAGTCTTAATACTTCCAAGTTCTATTACTCATCCCAATTACTGACACCAGTTGCCCATGACAGAAACTTGAGACATCCTTAACTCCGCCTTCCTTACCTGCCTCACGCTCACCTTGATTAGTCAGCAAGGCCCAATAGATTCTGCCCCTTCTTCGAGGCTGCAGTCTGGCCTTCCTCTCCATTCCCACTCCTCAGGCTCTAGTTCAGGCTTCCACCATTGCTTATTTGGAATCTTTGAAAAACCTCACAGCAGGTCTCCTTGTTGCTATATTCACACCTCTGCCATTTACTTCCAAAATGCAAAATGAGGCCACAGTTATCTTTCTCAAACAACTATCTGATCAAGTTATTCTCCTTTCTAAAGCCCATTACGGGCACCTAGAGTGGCTCAGTGGTTAAGCATCTGACTCTTAATTTGAGCTCACGGCATGATCTCACGGTTTGTGGGTTCGAGCCCCATGTTGGGCTCCAGGCTGACAGTGTGGAGCCTGCTTGAGATTCTCTCTGCCCCTCCCCTGCTCTCTCTGTCTCTCAAAAGTAAGTAAATAAACTTTAAAAAATGATTTTCTTTCTTTTTTTTTAAAGGTTTATTTATTTTTCAGAGAGAGAGAGAAACAGAGTGTGAGGAGAGGAGGGGCAGAAAGAGAGGGAGACACAGAACCTGAATCAGGCTCCAGGCTCTGAGATGACCACACAGAACCTGATGTGGGGCTCAAACTCACTGACCATGAGATCATGACCTGAGCTGAAGTCAGACGCTTAACCAACTGAGCCACACAGGCACCCTTAAAAAATGATTTTCTAAATAAATAAAATAAAAAATAAAACCCTTTAATGGTTGACCATTAGCCACAGGACCCTGCCACCCACCATGGAGTCCATCACCATCAAATCCTTATCTCCCCTCCCATTTCTGTCTTCCATCATTCCTCCTTTTACATCCTCATTACAGTTATAATGTGCAAGCTCTTGCAAGCTTTTGGGCTTTTTAAGATACTGTTTTCTTGTCCAGGAATGCCCTTCTCCTTCATTTCCCTTTTTATCAGTGGTTTGGAGCAAAGGCTGTAGGTCAGACACCTTCATCTGAATCCTGACTTCTGTATTTGCTAGCTGGGCTGTTGGGTAAGTTACTAATCTCTTGAGACTCACTTTCCACATCTGTAAAATGGGGCTTACAACAAGCGCCGCCTCCAAGGGCTAGTGTAAAGACTGAAGGAGAAAAATAACGTGTCTAGTACTTAGGAAAGTGTCTGGTACAGAGCAAAGGCCAAATAAAAGTTAGTCATTGCTACCACTTAATATTGAAGTGTTATTTCAAGACATTGCTCATTTGACTTCAACGATAGATTGAATGGTGGTTCCCCAAAGATATCTATGTCCTAATCCCTGGAACCTACGAGTATGTGATTTCACATGGTAAAGGGAGATTGCAGGTGTGACTAAGTGACGTAAAATTTTCCAGGTGAGTCCCGTGTAATCACAAGATTCCTTATATGAGGAAGGTAGGACAGTCAGAGAAGGGAGAAGGCAAAGTGTTAATGGAAGCAGAGACTGGGGTGAGATAAAGAATGCTGGCAGTTTCTAAAAGACGGAAGATATAGGAATTACCTGCAGAGTATCCAGAAAGAACCAGTCTTGTCAACGCCTTAATTTTAGTCCTAAAGACTCATTTCTGACTTCTGACCTCCAGAACTATAAGAGAACACGTTTGTGGTGCAGGCACTCTGGAAAACAGTATGGATGTTCCTCAAAAGATTAAAAACAGAACTACCCTATGACCCAGTACTACTAGATATTTAATTGTACTACTAGACATTTATCCAAAGGACACAGGAGTGCTGATATGAAGGGGCACATGCACCCCAATGTTTATAGCAGCACTACCAACAATAGTCAAATTATGGAAAGAGCCCAGATGTCCATCAACTGACAAATGGATAAAGATGTGGTATATATATATATATATATATATATATATATATATATATATATACACACACATATATATATATATATAATGGAATATTACTCTATGATCAAAAAGAATATAATCTTGCCATTTGCAATAACATGGGTGGAACTAGAGTGTATTATACTAAGTGAAATAAGTCAGTCAGAGAAAGATAAGTATCATATGATTTCACTCATATGTGGAACTTAAGAAACAAAACAGATGAACACAGAGGAAGGGAAGGAAAAAATTAAAACAGAGAGGGAGGCAAACCATAAGAGATTTTTTTTTAGTTTCTTTTTTAAAAATAATTTATTTTTTAATTTATATCCAAGTTAGTTATTCCTTAATTCCCCTTACCCATTTAGCCCATCTCCCCCTCCCATAACCCCTCCAGCAGCCCTCTGTTCTCTATATTTAAGGGTCTCTTATGTTTTGTCCCCCCTCTCTATTTTTATGTTATTTTTGCTTCCCTTCCCTTATGTTCATCTGTTTTGTATCTTAAATTTCTCATATGAGTAAAGTCATATGATATTTGTCTTCTAATTTCACTTAGCATAATACCCTTATTATTATCTTGCAAATGGAAAGATTTCATTCTTTTTGATTGCCAAGTAATACTCCATTATATGTGTAAATATATATTATATATATTTTATATTATATATTATATATATATTATATGTGTATACATATAATGTGTGTATGTATATATATACATATATATGTATGTATGTATATATATACCACATCTTCTTTATCCATTCATTCATCGATGGACATTTGGGCTCTTTCCATACTTTGGCTATTGTTGATAGTGCTGCTATAAACATTGAGGTGCATGTGCACCTTCGAAACAGCATACCTGTATCCCTTGGATAAATATCTAGTAGTGCAATTGCTGGGTCATAGGGTACTTCTATTTTTAATATTTTGAGGAACCTCCATACTGTTTTCCAGAGTAGCTGCACCAGTTTGCATTCCCATCAGCAGTGCAAAAGAGATCCTCTTTCTCCGCATCCTCACCAATGTCTGTTGTTGCCTGAGTTGTTAATGTTAGCCATTCTGACAGGTGTGAGTAGTATCTCATTGTGGTTTTGATTTGTATTTCCCTGATGATGAGCATTTTTTCATATGTTGGTTGGCCATCTGGATGTCTTCTTTGGAGAAGTGTCTATTCATGTCTTTTGTCATTTCTTTAGTGGATTATTTGTTTTTTGGGTGTTGAGTTTGATAAGTTCTTTATAGATTTTAGATACTAACCCCTTTATCTGATATTCCATTCCGTTGGTTGCCTTTTAGCTTTGTTGATTGTTTCCTTTGCTGTGCAGAAGCTTTCTATTTTGATGAGGTCCCAATAGTTTATTTTTGCTTTTGTTTCCCTTGCCTCCGGAGACATGTTGAGTAAGAAGTTGCTGCAGCCAAGGTCAAAGAGGTTTCTGCCTGCTTTCTTGTCTAGCATTTTGATTGCTTCCTGTCTTACATTTAAGTCTTTTATCCATTTTGATTTTTTGTGTACGTATTTTTTGTGTACGGTGTAAGAAGTGGTCCAGGTTCATTTTTCTGCACGTCACTGTCCAGTTTTCCCAGCAACACTTGCTGAAGAGACTGTCTTTATTCCATTGGATATTCTTTCCTGCTTTGTCAAAGATGAGTTGGCCATACATTTGTGGGTCCATTTCTGGGTTCTCTGTTCTGTTCCATTGATCTGAGTGTCTGTTTTTGTGCCACGTAAGAGACTCTTAAATACAGAGAACAAACTGAGGGTTGCTGGAGGGGAGGTAGGTGGGGGAGTGGTGGGGTAAATGTGTGATGGGCATTAAGGAGGACACTTGTTGGGATGAGCACTGGGTGTCATATGTAAGTGATGAATCACTAAATTCTACTCCTGAGACCAATACTACACTATATGTTAATTAGCTTGGATTTAAATAAAATTAAAGAAATATATAGAGAGAGAGACAGAAAGAGAACGCATTTGTGTTGAATTAAGCCACTAAATGTGTGGTAAACTGTCATAGCAGCGATAGGAAAGGAGCACAACTTCCTAGAGGTGACTTGAACCCCATAACATTTACATATAGAGATATAATTTTGTTAATTAAAAACTTTTTTTAAGGTTTTTGATTTATTTTGAGAGAGACAGAGACAGTATGAGTATGGGGGTGGGGCAGAGACAGAGACAATCCCAAGCAGGCTCTGAGCTGCCAGCACAAAACTTGAACCTACAAAACTGTGAGATCATGACCTGAACCAAAAGTAAAAGTCAGACATTAACTGAGTGAGCCAACCAGGTGCCCCTAGATATATAATTTTTTAAAATATATATATTTAAATGTTTTTTTATTTTTGAGAGAGAGAGAGAGCGAGAGAGAGAGAGAGAGTACGAGCAGGAGAGGGGCAGAGAGAGAGGGAGACAGAGAATCCAAAGCAGGTTCCAGACTCCGAGCTGTCAGCACAGAGCCAGACTTGGGCTCAGGTTTACAAACCGTGAGATCATGATCTGAGCCAAAGTCAGGGCATTAACCGACTGAACCACCCAGGTGGCTTACTTGCTTTTTTAAGCTTACAAAAATTATATTGGGGCACCTGGGTGGGTCAGTCGGTTGTATCCGACTTTGGCTCCGGTCATCATCTCATGGTTGGTGAATTAAAGCCTGGCATCAGGCTCTCTCTCTGCTGTCAGCTAGGAGCCCACTTTGGATCCTCTGTCCCCCTCTCTATCTGCCCCCCCCCAAAATAAACATTAAGAACAATAAGTTAATAAATAAATAAATACATAAATAAATAAATAAATAAAGTAAGCTCTCAGTCCAATGTGGGGCTTGAGTTCATGACCCCAAGATCAAGAGTCACATGCTCTACCGACTGAGCCCCTAGATATATAATTTTTAATTCGTATGTCTCTCCTGTGAGACTGTATGTTTCTTAAGGGCTACTGCTTATTAATATTTGAAACCACCTCCTATCCCTACCTCTACATACTTAGCACAATGTCTGGCACATTCTCAAACTCTAATATTTGATGGAGGAAAGTTTGTGGTCTCAAGGGTGGGTTTTGTTTCGGTTGCATTGAGTTCATGTGGAGATGGAGGGACCAGCCATGGATTCTCAAATGAGGTTCAGTCTCTGGCAAGTACAGGTCTGGGAGATGTGTCAGGGGAAATGATTGAAATAGGTCTGGGGATTGTTGTAGAGAAGAGAGGTGACTGTAATTGAAGAAGCGCCTGGTCCTGGAATACTTTATATGATGAATATTTCATGGGGCTCTGGTCTCTGCTTTTCAAAGATACAATAGCTCTAGAAAAGATCCAGCAGAGGACATTAAAAATGATCAAGGGGAGAGAAAATTATGTATGGCGGTAAAAATGAAAAAGATTCCATTTGCAAAAAAAAAAAAAAAAAGTGGAAGTCTTAAACTCATGAGGAATAATCATTATTTTCTCAAATCCGGAAAAAAATAGAAATAGGTAACATTCCTGAAGCCTAACAGTCTTCCCAACAACAACAAAAATAGCTCTTTATATAGCATCCATTAAAATACAGAATCCATTACTTCAAGAGGCTGTGTCAACTGAAGTTCTTTTGTTTTTTGTTTTAAAAATTTTTAATGTTTAATTTTGAGAGAGAGAGAGAGACAGAGCATGAGCTGGGGAGGGACAGAGAGAGAGGGAAACAGAATCCGGAGCAGGCTCCAAGCTCTGAGCTGTCAGCACACAGCCTGACACAAAATGGGTTCGAAATCACAGACCTTGAGATCATGACCTGAGCCCAAGTCGGACTCTTAACTGACTGAGCCACCCTGGTGCCCCACTCTCGTGCCAAATGAAAATGTGAATACTTCTGGCAGAGCTGGAGTAAGGGTCAAGCCAGCCTGGCAGCTGCCCTAGGTGCCTGTATGAGCCACAAATCATTGCTGACTACATTAGAATGTGGTGTCTGTTAACCTGAATTTTTCACATAAAACTTCTTATAATTTTACATCTGTAAAATTTGCCTGGCCCTATTAAAATAAACAGCGCTCTTGAGTGGAATTTAAAGAGAAGAAAACCAAACATCTCCTCACAATTCAGATTAATCTCCTTTAGAATGCTTTTGAATTCTAAATGCTTTTGAATAGAATGCACATACGAAGCAGCCTTATCAACTAAACTTCTGGATTGAATAGAATGGATGGCCTTTGTGCTATTTACTAGAGGCAAGTGATTTATCTTCTTATCTACTCTTTAATCTCTTTAATATACTTTAGCAAAGTGGTCTGGTTCCAAAAAAAAAAAAATCACAAAAGGAAACTATGGAGAGAACAAGAAGCACAGAAAAGTAGGATTCGTTGTGCAGACTTTTTTCCCCAGGACATTTAACTTTACATTGGCTAGTGGAAATAAAAGAGCAAATTAAGCTTAAGTAAATAATTTTTATTGATAAAAGATTATTTAATGCATTTTACATTTAGAAATGTTGGATAATTATTTAATGAATATTATTGTGAGGGGCTCCCATTCTGGGGAGCCGACTTTCTCAGTTATGTCTTAACTGTAGGTTTAGAAAAGAGTTGTAAAAACTATGTTATAAATGGCAATTTAGAAATGTGTCGAGATATTTTGGGATAATTACAGTCCTTGGGCAAGCCAGCCCACCAGGTTGGGAACGAATGAGCTAGAGTGTGTGAAAGTTCTTTGGAACTTGTCATTCCTATGCTATATACTACCAGCCTCCGCCTGCTGCAGCCCTCCCACTCCTGTGTGCTGATTATAATATTGCCATATCTTTCAGGTCCCAGAAAGGCTGTGGCCCGGTCTATTAAAGTAACCCTCCCCACTGGGCAGTCAGGAAATGGTCTCCAGAGCTAGCATGCTTGAGAGCCACCCAGGTCCCGTCATGCCTGACTCACCATAGGGACACATCTACTATGCCCAGTATTTGCAGCTCAGAATGCAGGTCTAGAGCCTGGTCTAGCCTGGTCTTGAACTCTGGCTGGTAGGTTGTCAAAACTGGCTCCACCAGCCCTTGCACCTGGGTGTGATCCTCAGAAGGCCCTTTCTCCTGAAACTGGACCCTATTTGTAATAATCTTCCTTATGTTTAGGGCTGTCTTGATTCAATATCTTGTAGAGTTCCAAACAAATCAGAAAAACAGGATTCCTGGCTCCAAGCCGTCTCCTCCATCCAGCAGCTGGAGAGCCTTTCTGGACTTGTGTTAACCTTAATTGTCTTGGGCCATCCCCCTTGACTTTTCAGACTGCTTTGCCAATGACTCTGGCAGGTTCTAGTTACTCTCTCTTCTCCTCCTTAGCCCAGGGGGACTTCCCAACCTGATACTCAACTAGGATTTTGCTCTTTTGATCTTTGTACACGTACACACACACACACACACACACAAATATACACATAAACTTTTTTTGAGGTGGTTTTAAAAAAAGGAAACAATAGACCAATAGAACAGTAATGTGGTGGGAATGTAAAATGGTGCAGTTGTTTTGAAAAACACTATGTCAGCTCACAATATTGAACAGACGGTTATCATATGATCTTATGACCCAGCAATTTCACTCCTAGGTATATACCCAAGGGAAACAAAAACATATGTCCACACAAAAACATGCACACAAATGTTCAGGGCAGCATTAATTACAGTGGCCAAAAGGTAAAAATAATCTAAAAGGTCTATTAATGGATAATGAATTAAAAAATGTGGTATAGCCATATAATAAAATATATAAAAAGGAATGGAGTGCTGATATATGTTACAACATAGATGAACCTTAAAAACATTATGCTAAATGAATAAAGCCAGTCACACACACCAAAAAAAAAAAAAATATTGTGTGATTCTATGTGTATGAAATGTCCAGGAAAAGGAATCTAAGAGATAGAAACTAGATATGTGGTTGCCTAGGGTTGGGGGAGGGTAGGTGATGGATATTTCTTTTTGGGGTGATGAAAATGTTCTAAAATTACATAGTGGTCATGGTTGCACACCTCTATGAATATATAAAAAACCACTGAAGTGCGCAGTTTCTTTCTTCCTTTTTTTCCCCCCTGGGTCACAACGCCCTTTATTCAGACGGCGGCGCACAGCACTAGGCCCTTGGCTGCTCCGGTGTTAACGCGGAGCCGAGTGCAGAGCTCGGCTGCCCTAGTGATCTGCTGCTGTCTGAACTGCCGTCCACAATAGCCGCACGTCCCGGTTTTTGTTTCTTTGTCCAGGTTTATGTACAGTTCCGGGTGGCAAAAGCACCCCGCCCCCTGCCGCTATCACACGCGACCACAGGACTGTCAGCTCCACTCACAGGCTGCTCAGCAATGAAATCAATGACAAAATTTTCATTCACCTCTTTCTTTAGACCTACAAATCGAATTTTCCTATAGTCCTTAGCATCATAAACCTGCCCGGTGTGCCTAATCTTCTCTCCGGTGGGTGAGGTCCACACCCCTACACGCCTGGCGCCCCGGGGCAGGCTCAGCGCCTGTGGGCCGCTCCCGCCCAGCAGCCGGCAGAAAGTCACCGTTCTATTTATTTTTTTATAATTTTTTTTTTTAAAGTAAGTTCCATGCCCAACATGGGGGCTTAAACTCATGACGCTGAGATCATGCTGTACCGACTGAGCCAGAAGGTACCCCAAGATATACACATTTTAATTTTAAAAGTATTGTCAAATTGTTGCTGAAGTGGTCATAATAGTTTATACTCCCTGTGGCAGTGAGTGGGTATCCATTTCCTTATGCCTTCACACACACACACACACACACACACACACACACACATTTGACATAACATTTGATATAACAAATCCTTAGTTTTTGCAAAGCAAATAAGTGTAAAGTGGATTCTTATTTCCATAATTAACTACTAAGGAAATTGGACATCTATTCTTAGGATTGCTTTTTTATACTCTTTCCCGCTCTTTTCTATTGGAGTGTTTGCCTATTTATTTAATTTTTAAATTTTATTCTCACTAGGCTCCACTCACAATGTGGGGCTTGAACTCATGACCCTGAGATTAAGACCCTGAGCCAGTCAGGCGCCCCAGCCGTTTTACATTTTATCTTTAGTAGTTCTTTATATATATTTTGTTTGATAAATACCTATATAAATATCTATGTAGTATCCATATCTATCTGCATATGCAAATATTTCCTACCTAGTCATTTCTTTATGGTTTTTGCTTTTCGTATTTTACTTAAGGCTTTCTGTCCTGCTAAGATCAGAAACATATGATCTTGGTATGAGATAGGGAACTAATTTTATTATATTTTCCAAATGACTAGACCATTGTCCCAATGTTATTTATTGAACCCTTTATCTTTTCCTCTGCTGTTTTGAAACACCATTTTTCACATACTAAATTCTTAGTTCAATGGCAATTCTCAGGCTTGTATATAAAAGTGAATCTGAAACCAGTAGACACAGGAAGTCCATGTGAGGAGAATGAGACTGGCTCTCTGAACTATCTGGCCATGGGAGTTTCCAGCAAGGAAAGCATGGGGACTTTCCAAAGTTAGCACTGGACATTTTAGCATTAGGCAAATAAATTGGAAGCTAATACTCCACATCCTCATAATATTAATTAACAATTGATTATGTCATTTTCACGTTTTCTTTCCAGAATCTATAAAACATTGTCGCCCACTTTGGTGCAGAAAGTGGTCAGGATATTTATCTTTCAGCTCCTTTCCTATGATACCCCCTTCAGACTGCCCATGTCCCTTAATTAAAGGTCACTGCTCTTCCCTCCTTCTGGAGTCTGGTTAAAGTCTCTCCCCTGGTTCCTTTGGACCTCTGCTGCTATTAGTCCTGGGTCCTTGCAAGAACTTTACACCTTTCCTACACTTTTGCAAATAGTTCAGTGGTGTGCTAGTAAATGGCTAGGGTTGGGGGGGGGAGGGGGGAGGAGGGAAAGAGCCTTAATTTGTAGCATTTGCCAATTGCTTAGTGTAAATATTCCCATCGTGGCCCATTGTAAGCTACTAGTGTGAAATCACTGAACACAGACTTGGGAGGAAGTGCTAAGAATCAGCTTTTGTAAATAAAACATGAAAATAAATTATTTTTTAATTATCCTAATTTAAGTGTGCCCCAGACTGATGCTGACACCATCCTGGAACACTGACTTTTCACTCAGAGAGAGAAAGGAACTCTCTTTTCTATAGGACTTTAGTCTGGGAAGAGGTAAGCCCAGAAGCTTCAGAAGCTGTCTGAAAGTGACGCCAACCAAGAGGAAGGCGGAGCTAAGAGGGGAGGTAGGGAAATTCCTGGATATCATTTGAAGCCTTGTATGTAGCCATAGTGTAAGTGAACTCGGCCCTGGCCTTTTCAGGAACATGGACTAATAAATTCTCTCTCTCTCTCTCTCTCTCTCCCTTTCTTTTTCAGTTTTTGTTTATCTCTTTGTTTTTGCACAGAAGTTTAGCACAGTAATAGGCCCAGATTCCTCTCAATTTGTGATTCTATCTCAGGCATTAGGTACCATTAATAGGAAAAGTAGATTTGAAAAGATTCATGGTTTACAGGTTTACAGTATTCAGATTTACACAGCAGGTTCTTTCAAATTACACTTAGGGGAATAAATCAGTGACAATTTGGCAATCTTGCAAAGTACAGAGCCTTCCAATTCGAAAGGATTTTGCTGGTGAGTCATTAAGTTAAAAAAAGAAATCCATATCGGTAATAAATCTTTGTAGAAGTACTCTATGTTCTTTTTAAAATTGATTGTTTCTCAGTGGCTACTTCAACTAACATTATCAAAAGAATAGATTTCTGTTATAATATAAAATGATGCTTTCTGAGAAATTGTTCCAAGTCTTATTTTTAAAAGAGACTTGACATAGGAGATATATTGTGGAGGGTACTTCCAGAAAACCAGAACTTTTAATAAATTTATTCTGTTATCATTTTTTTTAAGCATTTATTTATTTTTGAGAGGGGGGCAGGCACAGAGAGAGAGGGGAACAGAGGATCTGAAGTGGGCTCTGTGCTGACAGCAGCGAGCCTGATGCAGGGCTTGAACCCACAAACCTTGAGATCATGACCTGAAGTCGGACGCTCAACTGACTGAGCCATCCAGGGGCCCCTAATTAGTGTTATTTTCATTGCTTAATATTATAGATCATAAACATTTATCAGTTTGGACATTTGGGGTTATGGTGCTTGTGGGAGATGCTATGTAGAGACCTAAATGTCATTCAGCTTAGGACTTACTGTACTGGCATCCCAAAGCTGTGGTGACTGAGGACAAAAGAGAAGTCCCCAAATCCATCCTCTTACCCAAATGCTCCTCACTCACCCTCCACATATGCCATGTGCTGTGGCAAAGACCAATATATCCTTCTCCTCCAATCTGTCACCTTCTCTCTTTTTCCATGAATTAAAGCATTCATTGCTTTAATTCAGGCCTTTGGTTATTTGCAGTGGCCTCATAAGTGGTTTTCCTGCCTTTAGTCTCATCTTCATTCCATCTTGTTCTGCCTCTGTCGCATCGCTTCCTGAGGGCAGAAGCTCTGGGTTTTCGGCTAACTTCCAATCACGGCTCTCTTACCTCATTTAGGGCACTGAGGGGGCACACTGCTCTTCTTATGTAACATAAAAAGCAAGCCAGCATTATTTCTAAACCAAAACTGGCTTTTAAGTCAGGGATTTTTAGAGGTTACACATACTCCTCCCGATTTCTGAGCAGGGGAGTGACTTACTTAAGGACAAGTTACAAAGGTCAGGACCTGTTAAGGACATCTGCTATCTTTAAGAGGGAAATTCCATGGTTCTGTGCTGGCTTCGGAGCAACTCAGACCCTGTGAGGTGCTTTCCCAGGGTTCCTCCAGGATAGGAACCTGACCTACTTTGGGAGATGAGGGACTATTTCATCGGGGAAATGATATTTCTGTTGAAACCTGAGTGAGTAATGAGCATGACTTTCTGAAAAGAAGGAGAGGGTGTTGCAGAGTGGTACTCCAGGCAAGGAAACAGTTTCGGTGGAGGCCTTGGGGCCTCAGGCAAGCAGGAGCCCAGGGCATTCAGGGAACTGAAAGTCTCATATGCCTGGTGGGCAGAGAGCCAGGGGAAGAGGGCTGCTGGAGGAGGCTGGAAATGCACACAAGGGTGAGATCTTGTGCAGCCTTGCAGACAGTGCTGAATTTAGGATTCAGGCCAGGTCTGGAATTAAGAAGGTCAAGGAGTTACTGAGATAGAGCTTTAAGGTCATCACCACAACAAAATTTATGTGCATAATTTTTTCTGTCCTTAAGGTTTCATTATATAATTAATTGACATTACAAAACAAATTAGATTTTAATTTTCATGTCACATTAGAAGAGGGGCTTTTCTAAAAAGTTTATTTATTTATATTGAGAGAGAGTCAGCACGAGCAGGGAAGGAGCAGAGATGGAGAAAAAGAATCCCAAACAGGATCCTCACTGTCAGGGCAGAGCCTGGTGCAGGGCTCGAACCCATAAACCATGAGATCATGACCTGAGCCGAAGTCAGACGCTTAAGTGACTGAGTCACCCAGGCACCCCAGAATAGTGGCTTTTTTATCAAACATTTTATTATGAACATTTTTAAAGAAAGAGGAAAATTGAAAGAATTATCTACACTCTGCAATTAATGTTTTATTATATTTGTTTTGTCACGTATTTATCCATCTAGCCATTCTTCTTGGCATTCATCAATTCATCTTATCTTTTGATGTGTATCAAAGTAAGTTGCAGACATCAGTAAACTTCATCCCTTGACATGTCAGTATGCATATCATTAACTAGAGCTTAATGTTTCTTTATGTTTCCTTTTGTGTGTGTGTGTGTGTGTGGTAAAAGTCATATACAGTGAAATGCAAACATCCTAAATGTTCTATTTAATGAGTTTTGATAAATAAATAAATAAATAAATAAATAAATAAATACACATATATAAATCTGAAGTTTCAAACAAGATACAACTTTTATCAAAAATTGTCACCGTGTACTGTTGTAAGACTCTTACATTCTACATGAAGTGGTATAATATCAATTCGAGGTAGACTGTGATGAATTAAGGATGCATATTGTAATTTTTAGCAACCACTTTAAAAATGTTAGAAAAAAAGCCAATAGAGGAGATAGGCTGGAATACAAAAAATACTCAATCCGAAAGAAGACCAAAAAGGAGGAACAAAGAAGAGAGGGGACAAATAAGAAATAAATAATGAAGGGGTAGACTTAAATACACCTGCAACATATTTCCCTATGCCTTGACATATATATATATATATATATATATATATATATATATATATATATATGAGTGTTTGCCTATTTATTTATTTAATATTTAAATTTTATTCTCACTAGGCTCCACTCACAATGTGGGGCCTGAACTCATGACCCTGAGATTAAGACCTTAAGACCCTGAGCCAGTCAGGTGCCCCAGCCTTTTTATTTTTATTATTTTATTTTATTTTATTTATTACCATTTTTAAATTATTTATTTATTTTTGAGAGAGATACAGAGTGTGAATGGGGGAGGGACAGAGAGCGAGGGAGATACAGAACCTGCCAGGGTCTAGGCTCTGAGCTGTCAGCACAGAGCCCAACGCGGAGCTCGAACTCACAAGCTGGGAAATCATGACCTGAGCCAAAGTTGGATGCTTAACCAACTGAGCCACTCAGGCACCCCCCAGCCTTTTTATTTTTAATCTTTAGTAATTCTTTATATGTATTTTGTATGATAATGTTTTAATGTAATTATACTAAATACAAGCAGAATAAATAGTCCGATAAAAAGACAGCAATTATCAGCATGGATAAAAAGCATGACCCAATTATATACTATTTACAAGAGATGCATTTAAATATAAAAACACAGTTTGAAAATTAAAGAGTAAAAAATCTATACCATGCAAACACTGAACGTCAGAAAGCTAGTATTTCTATATATCAGAGGAAACAGATTTAAAGAAAAAGAGTATTTCCAGGGATAAAGAATGGTATTGTAATAATAAAAGGGGCAACTGATCAAGAAGAAGTAAAATTCCTGAGTGTATATACACCTAATAACAGAGCTTCAAAGTATGTAAAAGCAAAAATTGATAATAAAGAAATAAATCTGTAATTATATTTGGAGATTTGAGTACTCTTTTATCAGTATGTGATAGAATAACTGACAAAATAACAATAAGGATATAGAAGATTTAAGCAATACTCTCACCAATTTGACCTGACATACTTAGATGATCCAATAATTTTATTTTATTTTTTTTTATAAAGTTTATTTATTTATTTTGAAACAGAGAGTGCAAGCAGGGTAGGGGCAGAGAGAGAGGGAGAAAGAGAATCCCAAGCAGGCTCTGTGCTGTCAGCACAAAGCCCGACATGGGGCTCAAACCCACAAACCATGAGATCATGACCTGAGCTGAACTCAGACGCTTAACTGACTGAGCCACCCAGGCACCCCTGTTCAATGTGCACATTGAACATTCACCAAGATACATTTTATGTTACTGGGCCATACATATAACTGAAAGATAATATGATTTACAAGAAAATAAAAATATAAAATACTTAGGAATAAATCAATTTAACAAAAAATGTGCAAACCCTGTACAGTAAAAATATGAAATATTATAGGGATAAATGTCTAAATAAATGGAGTGGTTAATTGTTCATGAATTGGAAGCCTCCATAGTTGTATTATGCCTACCCTCTGTAAATTGATCTATAGAGTTACAGCCATCCAGTCAAAATACAAGCAGGATAATTTTAAAAGAAATTTACAAGCTGGTAGTAAAGTTTATGTGAAATTGCAAAGGATACAGAACAGCTAAAATGATCTTGAAAAAGGACAATGTCGGAAGACTTTACTACCTGATTTCAAGATTACTAAGAAGCTCTACAGTCATCAAGACAGTGTAATATTGGTGTAAATAGATCAATGGAACACAATAGAATCCAGAAATAGACTCACACATATACAATTAACTGATTTTCAACAAAGGTGCCAGGGAAACTCAATGGGGAAAATGACAGTCATGTCAACAAATGTGACTGGAACAACTAGGGATGTATATGAAACAACTAGGAATGTATGTGAAAAAATTGTCAGGGGCTCCTGGGTGGCTCAGTTGGTTTAGTGTCTGATTTTGGCTCAGGTCATGATCTCACAGGTTTGTAAGTTTGAGCCCCGCATTGGGCTCTGTGCTGACAGCTCAGAGCTGAGCCTGTTTCAGATTCTATGTCTTCCTCTCTCTTTGCCCCTCCCCTACTTGTGCTCCATCTCTGTCTCTGTCTCTGTCTCTCTCTCAAAAATAAATAAACATTAAAAAAGTTTTTAAAAAAGAAAAAATTGTCACTGTATGTTATACTCATAGTATATACTGGTGACAAATTACAATTTTGAGTCTATATTATCCATACCCTGGGATATAAATTATGCGTGTTAACTCCTATATGAGCTCTCTCAAGCCTCAGGAGTACTATTTATTAAATAAAGCTTATTAAAGGGCTGCAATTACATTGAGGATATGAAGGCATCATTTAGAAAATAGTTGGAATCATTAAATAATAGTTTATTTTCTGGGGAATATAAAAAAGAAATATAAAAAAGACTATTTTTTAGAGTGGATTTAGTCCCTCCCTTTATATCCATAGCAGAAGAAATTTCTATTTTCATTTATGACCAGCGATACATATTGGTAAGATGCCTAGCTGGGGATGGAGAGGCAGGTGCAAAGTGAAATGTCATGAGTCAGAAGCTGTATAGCTTGAAAGAGTTAATAGATCTATAATTGATTTATTCCTAAGGCTTCTTGAAGATACTGGAAGAATCAAGTTCACTGTGTGTCCTGCATGCAGATGGAGACCAGCAGAGGTTAATTAAAAACAGAAGTTCCTGCCCTAACAAACTAAAATGTAAATGTAATTAGATTTTGAAAAGTTTTTCCTACTATGTGCTAGGTTTTGAGAGGAGGTTTCTCAAGGACAAAAGACCAGGCTGCTATATGTATAGTTCTAACTCCCAGATCCAGGAGGCTTTGTAATAGGGTAAGGTTTGATATTCTCCAAGGATTTCCTGAATCCAAAATGGCTATTGATTCTAAAGAGTCAAGTTGCAGCTGGACTAGCAGTGCAGTTTCTTTCTTATCATTCCAATAATCCAAGAGAGTCTCTCAAAAGCTTGAATAAAAATAGTCCCACCACAGAGTGCAAGCGGCACAGGAGCAGAAAGAGAGGCTCTAGGCTCTGAGCTGTCAGCACAGAGCCCGATGCGGGGCTCAAACTCACCAACTGTGAGATCATGACCTGAGCTGAAGTTGGACTCTTAACCCACTGAGCCATCCAGGTGCCCCTTCTTCTTTTTATCGACTGTGCAGGCAAGGACACTTCCATTACTATAATGTTACTTGAAATGTTCAAGTTACAGGAGGGTTGATTCGATTACATTTCTGTTGAGTTAAATAACAGGCCTGAGGATACACTTTGAACACTGTCACTGCAGGTTACTTTCTAAGCCCTGCTAATGTTACAAATCATCTCTTAGGAACGATTACTTTTGCAAGTGGGTCATCTGAACAATTTTGTGTTTATTCTTAGTTGGCTATTTATGGAGCAAGTACCCAGGGACAGGCTAAGTGCTTTACTTATTACTATCTAATGTGATCTTCATGACATCCTCTCAAACAGATACTTTTATTTTCCCATTTTACATTTAACTTAGTTTAGGACAGAGAGTTAGATGGTGATAGAGATAAACCTCAAACACAGACCTGAGTCCACAATAACAAGCTCTTACAACTATTCCATATTCCCTTACTGAGCTCAGAGGGTGACGTAGTCCTGATCTTACCCCAGATCCCAGGCACCTTGCTGAAACTCCCTGTGTGTTTACTGATTGCCAGGGCTGGGCAGAAAAACTGTCTAGGCAGGGCAGGGTGAGATAATGCAAAATGCAAGGAATTGCTTGCCTTTGGCAAGTTCTTAAGATCTAGTTAGGCAGTTGTTTTCAACTTAAGATGCATAGGTAGGGGCCAAGGGTAGGCTGTCCCAAGCGTAGGCCATTATGGCATGAAGATTATTTTGAGTTAAAAAGCAATCGAAATCCAACAGGTTTAGGGAAAGTTCTTTACCTCCCCCCTCAACTGCCTAAAAAGCATTTAGATAGAGGATCTGCTCCAAGAAGAGAGCTATCACCATAAAGAACTACCTTACACTAGGAACTAGATATGGTAGACAGGGAGGAATCCAGCAAGGCCTGTTTGATCCAAGTCCTCTGTGTCCCCTTGTTTTTGAGTGGCCCAGCAAACATTTGTTTACCAAACATGCATTCCTTTTCATTTTCCTGTGAATTGCATTTTTTCCTTTTGAAATCCCAGACTTCTACTCCCTTCTCCTTAATTCAGAATGACATATATACCTTATTTCCATGTCTGAGTGGATTCCCCCTAGGAATGCTATTAAATTTTATTTTCTCCTGTTAATCTGTCTCATGTCAATTTGATTCTTAGTCCAGCTACAAAGACCTTGAAGGGGACAGGACATTCTTGCTCCCTGACACACACTAGAATAATCTATGGAACTTTAATAAAGACTGATGACAGAAATTCTGATTTAATTGGTCCAGGGTGAAGCCTGGGCATCAAGATTTTTAATACTCCCCAGGTGATTCCAATGTGCAGCTAAGGTTGGCAATCACCTAGTTTGAATGAAAAAAAAAACATAAAATAACATTAAAAAACCCCGCTATAATGTACAAAATGATATATTCTTAAATGTATTTATTCCTTACCTCTTTCCACAAAGGATAGGGCTTGGCCAAAAAATTATTCAATACAGAATGAATTCCACTGAGGGGCATGGAGTTCGACGCACTTGTCAAAAGGGCACAGATGGGCTGGGACTCACAAGGTCAGTGTAGAAATAATTCAGGTATATTTTCTCTCTCTGGTTTGGTTTGCAAGGCAGCAGTGGCAGATTTTAGGAGAAGTGGTTCTTAGAAGACAGCGAGTGGTCCATGTACAGTTTCCAGGTGGGTGATTGGGCCAAAAACTGTTTCCCAGCAGCTGATTGGTCTGGAAGCTGTTTCCAGGCTGTCTAGCCGGTAGACTGCCTTGTCTCCAAGGGTTATTCAATCTGCAAAGTGGTAACAAGTCTCAGAAGCTTGTGTGGAATGATAATTTTTCCCCATTACAGAAGCTTATTGAAGAAAAGTATTTTAAGGATGACTCATAGGCACGTTGTATATTTTTTAGATTCAACTTTGCCAGGGGTTATGAATTGCTTGTAAGGCAGAAGGTTCCTGAATGATTTTTTCCCAAGTTGAGGAGTGGTTGGAACCATTCCATGAAAAATTTCCAGCTGTTAAAAGGGTAGCATTAAACTATTCAGTGCAGTTCAACTGTTGGACTAGTTCCTGTCTTTTCTTTCTCTTTCTCAAGAGCAGATGAGGTTGCTCTCAGTTTGCTGTCAGGAGGAAAAACAGATAAAGAAATGATGGTGGAATAATAGTGAAAGAAATCTGAGGAAAAGGGTAAAATCACTAAATTCCATAATCTTAATATTTAATGTTTTTAATTTTTGCATATTTTAAATCTAACCGAAAGTCAATATTATTTGGATGATAGGGCACCTGGGTGGCTCAGTTGGTTAAACCTCTGGTTCTTGATTTCGGCTCAGATCACAGTTGGTGAGATAGAGCCCTGAGTCAGGCTCTGTTCTGACAGTGCAGAGTCTGCTTAGGACTGTCTCTCTCTCTCTCTCTCTCTTTGCCCCTTCCCTGCTTACTCTCTCTGTCTTAAAATAAATAAATAAATATTTTAAAAATATTTGGATGATGACATGTAAAACTTAAGGTTGGACTGTCTCACCATATTTTTTTTTAACGTTTATTTATTTTTGAGACAGAGAGAGACAGAGCATGAACGGGGGAGGGTCAGAGAGAGAGGGAGATACAGAATCAGAAACAGGCTCCAGGCTCTGAGCTGTCAGCACAGAGCCTGATGCGGGGCTCGAACTCACTGCGTGATCGTGACCTGAGCCGAAGTCGGACGCTTAACCGACTGAGCCACCCAGGCGCCCCTCACCATATATTTTTAAAGTTTTTATTTAAATTCCAGTTAGTTAACATACAGTGTAATATTACTTTCAGGTGTATTATATAGTGATTCAACACTTCCATATATCACCTGGTGCTCATCACAGCAAGTGCACTCCTTAATCCCCATCACCTATTTAACTCATCCCCCCACCCACCTCCCTTCTGGTAACCATCAATTTGTTCTCTATAGTTATGTCTCACCATATTTTTAAAACGATGCTCTCAATTTCTTTATTGTTTTTCTTTTAGAAAGACAGGGAGGGAGCACAAGTAGGGGAGAGGGGAAGGAGAGAAAGAGAGAATTTCAAGCAGGCTCCACACTCAGTGCAGAGCCCTACTTAGGGCTCAACCCAACCCTGGGATCATGATCTGAGCTGAAATCAAGAGTCAGATACTCAAACGACTGAGCCACCCAGGAGCCCCTCAGTTTCTTTATCTTATGGTGGCTCACCAAGTTCCTTTGAAAGTATGATGGCATAACATGATTTATGAGCAAATGGTATATTTTTAGCTTTAGAATCAATGACTATTTTTAAATGGCACACACCACATAACATTTGTTTTAATTATCTAATTTCAAAAATGACAACAATAATCAGCATTTATGGAGAGGCCACATTGTGGCAGGCCCTGTTCTAGGACTTGAGATATGGTTGGCAAGAAAACGGACAAAATCCTCTTTCCCTAGCAGGGAAAGATAGGCATAACAGCCCTAGATGACCCAGAATGCTTCTGAGCTGCATGTGCTTCACACATATTAGCTCATTTCACTCTCTTAACAATCCTGTGAAGGAGTTGCTGACATCGTCTCTATTTCCTAGGGGAGGAAAGCAGTGAGCAGAGAGGTTCAGAGACTTGCTGAAGGACATACAGTTAGTGACCATGAGAGCTGGGATTTGTGGCTCCAAGGGCAGCATGCTTAACTGTAATGCTATTCTGTCTCTCCATAATTAGCTCATTTCTACTTATTCTGCTGATGCAAGTAAGCAAAAGTCTTCCTTTTCCTTTCTCAAATATTTTAAATTTTTACTTCAAATATTTAGTATTTCTCCACAAGGTATTGATAGGTGTTATTGCTGACACTTTCCAATTACAAGAGACTCACTGTGTGTGCCTGGTACTTTAGTAATCCAAGAAAAAGAAGAAGAAATCTTTGCTTTGGTGGACTTGCAGAGATGTTGCCTCAAAATAAAATGACAGGTAGATGATACCTACAACCTCAAATTAGAAAGTGACCCAAGGAAGCAGTTCCCAACCTTCTGTGCACATTAGAATCACCTACAAGAGTTTTAAAATAGGACCTCTGGGTCCCACTTCCAGGGATTCTTTTTTTTTTTTTTAAGTTTATTCATTTTGAGAGAGAGAGATAGAGAGAGAGCGAGCATGTGCACAAGCTGGGGAGGGGCAGAGAGACAGGGAGAGAGAGAATCCCAAGCAGGCTCCCTGCTGTCAGTGCAGAGCTTGGTGGAGGGCTTGATCTCACAAATGGTGAGATCATGACCTGAGCTGCAATCAAGAGTTGGACACTTAACTGACTGAGCCACTCACGCGCCCCCCACTTCCAAGGATTCCAACTCAATTGGTCTGGAGTGGGTTAAGGCATCAATATTTGCTAATATGGTAATCTGACAAAGTTATTGAATATTTAGAATCCAGACACTTAAAATCACAGTCTTTTTTTTTTTTCCATAGTCATTGGTAAAACCACAATTTTGAATCAGATTGACCTGGATCAAATCCCATGCCTGCCACTCATTAGCTGTGTGGTTATGGGTTATGTTTCTGTGTGGGAGGAAAAATTCCCCTCTCCTTTCTTAGGTTCTGGAGGTGGGCCTAAGAACTAAACTGATACAAGACTGGTTCATAGGAGAAAAGTGGACAGATTTTATTACATTTTTGCATGTGTGTGAAAGCTTTCACAAGAAAATGAAGACTGGAAGAAGTGACCAGAACAGGAAGCATTTATACCTTTTAGACAAAGATACCATAAATTTGTGACGAAATGATACGACAAAGGGGTTCAGTGAAGGGCAGTAAATTGTGGAAAAATGGCTAGGAGATAAATGAAAAGGAAGCCAGTGGAAGAAAGGGGCTATTAGTAAGTTTGTTTGTACAGACCATTTCTGTGTCAATTCCCAGTCTTCTGGTAATAAGGATGTTTTTCTCTTCCTGGTACAGGGAGGGTACTTTCCTCATGGGAAATTTTATGGTTTTGTTTTTAGGTAGAAAAGGGTAATCAGAAAGACCCTCCTGCATCTGCTGTTTCTGAAATACCTTCAGCTCCAAATAATCAATAGCCCCAAGCAATGTAATTTGGATGGCACGTCCTGAACTCTTTCATTTCTCAATCTGAGCTTCTCTTTTCTCATCTGTAAAATGGAAATAATTATTTACTTCTTAAGTGTTGTTGTAAGAATTAAAGAATATGTGTGAAAATAACTTTCACAGTCCTGGTTCAAAGTGTGTCTAAATAATGGTTACTTTTATCCATTCATGAGTTAATTCAGTCAGCAAATACCTGCTGTATTTCCAGCCATCATTCTAGGTTCTGAGGCTACTGCATTGAGTAAAACTGACTAGGGTCTTGCCTTCAAAGTGCTACTTTGGATTTTTTTTTTTAGCATGAATAAAACGTTAAATCTCATGGTACTTCTATTGTATTTTATTTTTTTAAGATTTCTTTTTATTTTTAAGTAATTTCTACGCTCAACATGGGCCATGAACTTACAACCCTGTAATCTCATGGTACTTCTATTACTCTATCCTGTACTCTATCCTGTACCTGGGATCCTATCCTTCCCTGTCCTCAGAGGGCGCACTCCATCAGTTGTCCCCTCATCTCTCTCTCCACTGGCTTTTTGTCATATTCATTGAATTGTAATTCACTGAAGTGTAATCATCTTTTTTTATATTAAAAAAAATCTCTGAATCAAACCCTTTGGCTTCAAGTTTGGCTTCCAACAGTTACTGCCTTAGCTCCTTGCTCCTTTTGCTTCACAGGCAAGTATAGGTATTGCCTGCACTCACTGTCTCCACTCTGTCCACTTTATCACTTCTCATTCACACTGCAGAATACTGTAATCGGGCTTCTGTCTCCATTACTCTCTCTATATTACTCTCAATGGGGTCACTCCCTTCTTAAAACCATTCAATGAAGGGCACCTGGGTGGATCAGTCAGTTAAGTGTTTGACTTTGATTTCAGCTCAGGTCATGATGTCACGGTTTGTGGGTTTGAGCCCCACATCGGGTTTGGGGAGGGGCAGAGAGACAGAGGGGAACAGAAGATCCGCGCACGCGTGCTCTCTCTCTCTCTCTCACTCTCTCTTTCAAAAATAAACATTAAAAAAACAACAACCATTCAATGACTCCATATTTACCCTGGGATCACCTCCAAACTCTGAAGTGGCATTTGGTCATTTTCCAGCCTTCCTCTCCCTATTCCCTCTTCTATCTGCACTCGCCTCCCCTACCTGCTGCCCAAGCCTCACACACCCCACAGAGTTGCTTGGGGTTCCTCACAGCATGTACTTGCACCTCTAGGCAGTGGTACTCTAGAGCTGATTTGTACCTGCTTGTGAAGTACTTACTTCTTCCCAAACCCATGTTTAGGGATGTCATGTTGGGAGCTTAAAGTCTGCCTTGGTGGGAGTATTGATATCAAGGGCATTGGCAAAATCTACAAATTAGGGCGTGCTTGCCTATCCCCAGAGAGATGGCTGTTAAATATTTACCACACACCATTGCTTTTAGACCTTTGCACATAGGGTCCCCCAGACCCCCAGCTCAGCTCAGCTTATGTGACTTCCTCTTGGAAGCTTCCCCTGACTCTTCAAGATTGGGACAGATATCCCTCTCTGTGATTCGTGGAAGGGTGGGCAGCCCCCCACAGCGCCCCCCTGTGGCGCTTATGCTGACTTTTTCCATATCCTGTACTGGCCAAGTAAAGTCATTGAGGTCAGGGCCTTGCTGTGTTCATTTGTCACTGTTCTCCTTGGATAGTACATGACATATAGCAAGGTGCTACATCATATTTTTAAATGAATCGATACATGAGTAATGGAAATAATAAGTCCTCCCTACTAAATAATAAGCTTTTTATGGTTCAATGATGGATCTTCATCTTTGTAATCTCTGGATTTCCTCACATAGCATTCAGTAGAAATATGAATTGAAAAGAGTAGACTTAAAGTATACTTTTTCTGAGCCTAAAACTAGGGCCCAATGGAAGATAACCATTATGAGCTTGGGTGGCTCAGTCAGTTAGGTGTCCGACTCTTGATTTCGGCTCTGCACGATCTCACAATTTGTGAGATGAAGCCCCGCATCGGGCTCTGTGCGGACAATGAGGACCCTGCTCGGACCCTCTCTCTTTCTCTCTCTCTCTTCCCCTCCCCTGCTTGCATGCTTGTGTTCTCTCTCTCTCAAAATAATAAGTAAACTTAAAAGAAAAAAAAAAAGACAACCATTCGATAAGTGAGTCAATGACCTTTGAAGTTAGCATTCTGTGGAATCCAAACCTGGCGTTTTGAAATACATCACCAGAAACTTCAGATGTTCCCTAGCCATCAACCTGCCTCAATGTACTACTCATTCGTTCATTTCTCCTAATAAGGTGATCACAAGCTTATGCCACGTCTTTCTCTCTTCTTCCTTTATCTATAGCACAGCCACACTCCTTGCTCATAGATTTATATGCATGTTGAACCATGAGGTAGGGTAGGGAAGCGGTGTGGTGCGGTGAAGGCGCTTGGCAGTTGGAGTCAGGAGACACTGGCTATGTCTGTCATAACCTTTCTGGAGACTTTGTCTCTTCATCTGTGATGGGGAAAATATCTTCCCTATCTAATTCACCAAGTTTTGGTAGGATCAAATGAGTTAATGTAGGCGAAAATGTTTTTTATACATTTGGGGCATCTGGGTAACTCAGTAGGTTAAGCATCTGACTTCAGCTCACGTCATGATCTCGTGGTTTTTGGGTTCGATCCCCACATCTGGCTCTGTGCTGTCAGTTCAGAGCCTGAAGCCTGCTTCGGATTCTGTGTCCCCCTCTCTCTCTGCCCCATCCCTGCTCATGTTCTCTCTCTCTGTGTCTCAAAAATTAAAAATTAAAAAATAATTAAAAAATAATAAAGCTGCCATCTTATTAAAAAAAAAAAAAAAAAGAAATACAGAATCTCAGCCCTGCCCCAGACCTCATGAATCAGAGCCTACATTTTAAAGAGATCCCAAGGGATTGAGTGCATTTAAGTTTAAGGCACTTTGCCTTAGGGACCATCTAATAATTTTCAAGTGGGAAAACAACAAATCAGGTCTTGAAGGGTGATTTCCCCTCTTCAAAGCCTAATATGCATGGGTGGCAGAGCTTGGATTATGAACAAAGGTCTCCTGACTGCTGGCAGGTTCCAGCATGGCACAGCACCTCGCAGCCTAGGTCTTTAGCTTCCAAGCTGTGAGGCTTTGGGCAAGTTACTGAACCTCTCTGAACCTGTTTCCTCATCTATAAACTGGAGATGATAGCAATGTCTACCTTATGGAACTGTGAGGATTGACACAAATTGGAGAATCTTTGAACATTTTGTGCAAGGTAAAGCATAATTCATACATAAAATTTTATTATTCTTAAATGGAAAGTCAGACAACGTTCTGCATAATTCAAAGTAGAAGTAAGTTTTTTTTTATGGCACACAGAAACAGATAGCTATTTATATCTCTGAACACCATCATGACTTGACAGTAATGTTTAGAAAGCAGTTACTTATTTTTCCTTCTAATCTTTTATATTTTCCATTGAAGAAATTTGTGTAAACTGCACAGCAGAGGCACTCTGCTAGTCACTGTTATTCAATCACTTGTAGGTTAGACTGACCTGTTATTCTGAATTTGGTGAACCAGGGCCAAATTCAACCTTTGGAGCAGGCACACACATAATGTAATTGAAGAACCTGACTCACTGACCTACTTTCTTGGTCAATGAAACAGTAGAAGGCTTGATTACCTGGTTTTTAGCTCCATCTAGTGGCCATACACAGTTTAATTTTTGGTTGTAGAGAAATGGGGAATTCTAGTTCCTTTTTTTAACTCAAATATGTCCAACTTATCATCATGCAGAAGAAATGATCCAATATACAATTTTTAATGCTCCTTGTTATATTTGAAATAATAGAATTAGGATTCTTGGAGCTAGTGAGAAAGTTGGAGACCTTCCTATGCAGAACAGGAAGACTGGAATCATCTTTGATGCTTCTCTCATGAGATATGTCCATTCTGTCATTGAACCAAAAAAGTTAATTTCTCAAAACATTATCCAGTCACATGTACTTATTTAATCCTTGCTGGGGGACTGTCTGCTTAGTGAAGGAAAGTATTGGATATTTCTCCAGACTCTAGATTTTGGTTACTGGGCCCTGATCTCTTGTAGTGCCACGGAGAGAAATAGCTACAGGTGCATTCAGAAAGAAAAGGCCTGTGCAATAGGGCTTCCAGCCTCAGAAAAGATGCCCTTTCTCCCATAGTATGGTCAATGATCAGTAGAGAGCTGAAGGAGTCATGTCAAGTGTCAGTGCAGGAAGCCAACCTTGCCTGGGGATATATTGTCTGAGCCCCCGGGACGAAGATGTAATTCTAGGCATAGAAGTGGGGGAAACCCCCCCCAAATGCCAGTGCTAACATTTCCTGCTGAAGAATACCTCTTTGGGCGAAAGATTATTTTGAACTGGTTATTTTTGAGCAACAGCAGACACAAAGAAATTCTGAAAAGAGTGGAAGTTACTGTTGTGTAAGAGAATTTCACCATTTATAGGGGAAAGGAAACCCCCATTCGTGAGCATGTGTCCCTTTTGGTACCCGGAAGAGAAAGATGACTCTAAAATTATAAGAAACTTATCAACAGAGAAAGCGCCACTTAAATCTACATAACAAAGTTTACATTTTACTCTGCTTTCCCTGGTCACTCCACATAAATGCACACCACACCCAACATCTTTCTTTTGTCTTTACTTGAAGATGGTATTCAAGGTGGTGTCTTGGGCCTTCTGGTGGGAAGTGTTACTAAGTGTCCCTGAGTATCTCCCATCTATACCTGATGTATACATATTAATAAACTTGGTTTTTCTTGTTAATCTCTCTTATTACAGGAGATAATGGCTAAAAACTCAGAAGAGTAGAGGAAATATTATTTTTCCTCCCCCACACTACCTATTTAGTAGGAAGGGATTCAGAATTAAGATCAGGTTGATTAATAGAAAATAGAGATGTAATATTCTTGCACAAACGTGTGGGTGGGGAATCAGATCTCTCTATGTAGGAGCCTGTTCAGGGTTGGGCATGTATTTGCACCCCTGGAACTGGAGTCGTCATATTGAGTCCTTGTTTGGGAATTGATGTTGAATGAATTAAACAAGGAGGCCATTAGACTGAAGTGGCTCTAATGTCATGGCAGGCTACGTAAGCAAACCCAAATCTAAGCCTGTAAATGCCTCCAGGTTATGAAATCAAAATGCTAAGGACAACTAATCCCAAACAGCCAACTAGGCTTTAAGGTATAGCCAAATATAATTTATTTTCTTTGCTTCTACACCTTCTCTGTATAAGTCTTTCCCCTGGCTCCTGTCCCCATAGTGATTCAAACCATTTCCAGTTTAGCAAGCCCCAATTCAAAATTATTTTTGTTCAAATGAACTCTTTTTTAAAAGCTTCTTTATTTGAGAGAGAGAGAAAGAGAGAGAGAGAGAGAGAGAGAGAGAGAGAGAAAGGATCTCAAGCAGGATCCAAGCTGTCAGCACAGAGCCTGACTTCGGTCTCGATCTCATGAACCATGAGATTATGATCTGAGCCGAAATCAAGAGTCAGATGCTTAACTGACTGAGCCACCCAGATGCCCCTTCTCTTAACATTTTTAATATGCCTCAGTTTATCTTTTAACAATGTGTAGACATGAAATTGGGCTTTAGAAGTCTCGGATCACTGAGAAAAATACCTGGAGCCTCTGGGGAGACGAAGTTTGAAAGCACGGACTACAGACTTGAAACTCTTCAAGCAGGTGTAGCACTGTTGGTGGAAAGTGGGAAGAGACGGTGATTTTGAGTTTGCTCATATATTTCATTCTCTGCAGCTGCTAGCAATATACAAAACCAGGGAGGGACATGGAAGGTGATTTTTAAGGTCTCTGTCTCAGTTTCTGACTTTCTAAAAAACTGCATGATACTCTTAAAAAGGAAGACATTTTCAGGGAGCAAGAATTCTTGTCCCCTTCAAGGTCCTTCTAGCTAGATTAACAATCAAATTGACATGAGACAGATAAACAGGAGAAAATAAAATTTAATAGTGTCCGTACAGGGAATCCTCAAAGATGTGGAAATTCCAAAGACCGTCAGGCAAAATGAGGTCATCCCCAACTAAAGAGAAGGGGTAGGGGTCTGGGACTTCAAAGAAAAGGAATGCACACCATGGGGCAATAAGACGAAGAGATGTTTGGTAATTAGATGTTTGCCTTGCAATAGAGATGGGTCACTCAGATAAGGTTTATCCTTATTCTGGGAAAGACCCCCCAATTTAGATTCTTCCATGCAGTTAAGGAAGAGACAAAAGTTTCTCTTGAATCCACAAGGTCTCAATTGCCTTCAGCTCAGAATAATCTTCATGCCAAAGTGACCTATCTTGGAGTGGCCTGCCCTCAGCCCCTGTAACATACAGCAGTCAAATTCCTGGGTTCAGAAAAGCTTGTTTCTGCAAGCCTGGACATGCTTCCAGAGGTAAGGGTGGGTGTTATGGGTTGAATTGTCTCAAAAGATACATTGAACTTCTAAACTCTGGTACTTGTGAACGTGACCTTATTTGGAAATAGGGTTTTTGCAGATGGAATCAAGCTAAAATGAAGTTTTACTAGAATAGGTTAGGCCCTACTACAATATGACTGGGGTCATTTGAAGAGGGAAATTAGGACATAGCCACACAGAGAGAAGAGAACGTCATCTTTTTTTTTTTAATGTTTATTTATTTTTGAGACAGAGAGACAGAGCATGAACAGGGGAGGGTCAGAGAGAGAGGATGACACAGAATCCGAATCAGGCTCCAGGCTCTGAGCTGTCAGCACAGAGCCCGATGCGGGGCTTGAACTCACAGACCATGAGATCATGACCTGAGTAGAAGTCGGACGCTTAACCGACTGAGCCACCCAGGCACCTCAGGAGAACGTCATCTTGACGACAGACACAGGGGGGTGTTGGCCATGTGAAGACAGAAGCAGAGGTTGGAACCAAGGAATGACTGGGGCTACCAGAGGCTGGAAGAGGCAGGGAAGAATACTTCTCCAGAGGCTTTGGAAAAAGGGTGGCCCTGTTAGCCTTGATTTCAAACACCTTGATTTTTGAACGTCTAGCCTCCAGTACTGTGAGAGAATCAATTCCTGTTGTTTTAAGCCCCCCAGTTTGTGATGCTTTGTCAGTGGAAGAGTCCTCTGTTGGAAGATGAACCTCTGGGTCTAAGGGCATTTTCTGGGGATGGAATCCCACCTCAGGAACAGGGATGGTAAATCCCTGGGCAGTGAGGACTATGATAATGCTGGCAGATACTTGAATTAATGCTTGCCACCTGAAGAAATACCTAATACTGCCTTTGAAGATCTCAGTGCTCTTACAGCAAACAGTGATTTAGTACTAATGGCTGAATGTCTGAGTTCTTTAGAACAGACTTTTGGGCACTAAAACCCTAAGAGTGTGCCAGGTAAATTTCCCTTTAAAAGGGATTGGGAAAAGTTGTCTGCATTTACACTAAGGTTAGGGACTCTGGTCCAGAGGACACTGGCTTCAAGAGCTTTAGATCCAGAAAGCATGGGTTGCAACAAGGGCAGATCCACGTTTTTAGGGTCCTTGTATCAGTTTCCTGGAGCTGTTACAAAAGAGTACCCAAAGCTGAGTTGCTTAAAACAACAAATGATTGCCGCAGTTTTGGACGCTAGAAGTCTGAAACCGAGTTGTAGGCAGGGTCATGCCCTCTCTGACAGCCCCGAGGAGAATCTTTCCTTGCCTCTAGCTTTTGGTATGTGCTGGCCATCTTTGGTATTCCTTGGCTTATAGATGCATTCCTCTAGTCACATGGCTGTCTTCTCCCTGTGTCTTCACATCATCTTCCCCTCTGTGTAAGCCTGTCTTCAAGTCCAGATTTCTCCTTATCCTAAGATGCCAGTCCCACTGAATTAGGGCCCACTCTAATGACCAAATTTTAACTTGGTTACCTCTGTAAAGATCCTATGTCCAAATAAGTTCAAATTCTGAGGGACTAAGGGTTAGGACTTCAACATATCTATTTGCTTGCCCACAATTAAACTAATAACAGGCCTGAACTTAAAGTTGAAAACATAAAATTACTAATACCTTATTAGGCTTGGAGGGAGATTGTGCAAATAAGAAGCTCCACAGTACATCCTCTTTTGGCTTACAACATTAGAGTAGCTGTTGGCAGCTATGAATCTGACTGCAAAGAAGTCGCGTTGTACCCACTCCTATCAACTTACCTGGGCCTGTGCAGGCAAGCAAGAGAGGGAGAGGCTACTTATTGTTCTGCTTCTGAACTTATGCCCTCGAGGAAGATGTGAAGCTTAGAGGGGAGAAACTGGCTGTGAAAAGTGTGGGTCTGTTGTCTGAAGATCGCTCTTTTTTGTACATGACCCTAAATGCCAGTCAGTGACTTCATTTGGTGCTCAGCAGTGGAACAGAGTTTTGAGTTTGTTTTCCTTGGCCCCATATCCTGAGCTTAGAACCTCAACCTCTATGTGAGATGTGACTCATGTTCCTTCTTTGCTCCAAGCTTAGCCCACCATGATCTCCTTCTGAATTTCTTCTATGTACTGTAGCTGGTAAAGTACAGGCAGGAGGTGGAGGTGGTGGTGGTGGTGGGGGGGGGTCACCAGAATGAGGAAGGAAGCCGAGCATACGTGATACCAACTTAGTCCCTGCCAGCGAGGGAAAATGGGAATTGATAAAAAAAAACCCAAAAACCAAAAACCAAGAACACACAAAACAACGACTATCACTCCTTGACATTTTGCCAACTTCTGGGAAGCCAGATAGGAGCACCCTTACACACATGTCAGAATAAACCGAAAAGTGAGATATTCTCCCAAGATTAGGCTCACCTTTTCCATCCGTAGAGATTTGGAGGATCAAACACTTCACCACTCTGGGCATGGTATGCAGAGAATTGGGCATTATTTAGGCCGACTTCTGGTATGTAAGGAAACTGGATCTTATCTTGTCCTGTCAGAAGAGGTGTGATACACTCACAAAAAGGTCAGTAGTTGTAAGGTGGCCCTTACAGGGTTTCAAGGTAGACCAGGAGTGTTACCTAACTCAGGCTCTCAGAGAGATAGCCATTGGCCCCTCTTTCTTTATGGGGGAATTCTGAATCTTACTAAGAGAGTCCAGGCATTCAGGGGCTGAGCTGCCTCCCAAATTTCCCACTGACTCTTTAAAATATACCCCCCACCCGACCTCACAACCTTGCAGTTCAAATATAGCATTGTTTAAAACCAAACTGCTACATTATAATTAATTTCCCCTTATCCAGCTTTACGTTTAATACTTTACTCTGGTAACTACAGGTCTTATTACAGGACCGAGTTTATAAAATGCTTCCAATCACCCCTGCTTAACTCGAAGGGAAAGACCGTTTGTTTGGTAAGGCAAGGAACACCGCCAGTTGGTGGGTATTCCGGCCGGCACTTCCTGCCTTTGACAATTATACACAAGTTAGTAACTTTGAGACATGGCCCCCATCGACACTCCCAAATACGCGGAAACTTTTCTTCAGAAATGTAAACAAAACTCTCGAAAAATGCTTTGGGATTAATTTTAGATACTTTATGGACCCTTAGAAGTACACCTCCCCAAATTCTTCTTTTCTGGCATTCCAATTTCTCGCCCTTATAATTTCTCTAAGGTTTGTTCCCCTGAACCGCATCAGGGAGAACTTCCCAAATTCCAGATCAAACCCAGATCCCGCCAGGACGTCAAGCTTGGCAGAATAAAGGGCGATCAGACTTTAGATCTGTAACAGTGGTGGGAAGGACCCTTTTACCAGTAAAATACATGCCTTTGGGGAAGCTGCGGATCAGTCTACGCGTGAAAGAGGCTTGGCTTCCCTACATTTTCGGGGAGGTATAGGCTGTCTAGGTGGGAAAAAATACGTGTCACTCTGCAGGGACCGGTACAATGCCACCTGCGCTTGCGCAAAGCTGCCCAAAGAGCGCGCCGGAATCTCGGCGGGGCGGGGCGACGTCAGACGCGTCCCTTCCATTCGCCAAGGCTTTAACTCTTTCCCGTCCCTCTACGGAGCTTCTCGGTCTTCCCCTCTGACCTCGGAAAGAAGTGGGTGGGGCCTTTGGGGGCGGAAGTAGCGCTGCATTGTGGGCTCGCTTAGAGCGGTGGAGTTGATCCTGAATGAAAGTGGCGCGCCGCCGCTGACGTTTCCCGGGTAGAAGCTGCTGGGATTTGGACCCCGGCCGGGATCCGGGTGCCTCGGACCCCTAGTGCAGAGCTGATCGCAACGAGGCGGTGGCGTTGGCGCGGCGAACGTTGGTGGAGGGGGTGGCTCTGCACGGCCCCGAGACATGGCTCATAACAAGATCCCGCCGCGGTGGCTGAACTGTCCGCGGCGCGGCCAGCCTGTGGCAGGTAACCCGGACTGGGAGGGGGAGTGTTCGAATCCCTGCTTACCGGTTGACCCAGGGTTGGGCCGTCTGAGGGGCGCAGCTTTCGGTGGTTCTGTGATTGTGTTGTTTCAGGACCGAGATGTGCTCTGTCCGATGAAGCTTCGTGGTTGAGTGTTAGGGAAAATGGATTGGAGGGGGGTGGGTCGGTGGGTGGGGGCAAGTGTCACTCACCAGTAAGGCTAACTATTTTATTGCGAACGGGAAGGTAGACCGGAGGTTTGTGTGGCAGGAGCAGAGGACCCAAGAACACAGTGAGCCTTACTTTGAAGCTTAGTCAGAAGTTTGTGAACTGTCCAGTGTTCTCGGGAGGAGAAAGGACAAGTGTCAGTCTTGAGGTGGAGGGCCGAAGAGGAGGGGAAATTCCCAGTGGTGAAATGGATCGACCGTGAGACTAGAGTTTGTTTTTTTTTAATGTGAAATTTTGCCTCTTTATTGAGTTTGACGCACAGTAAGCCTTAAATTTAAAGTGCAGTTTGGTAAATATTGACCACACACGTGCACACACTTCACTGAAACACTCATGAAACCATCACCACAATGGAGATAGTGAAGATAACCATCACTTCTCAAAGTTTCCCCCTGCCCCTTGGTAATCCCTTCCTCCTCAGGCAACTTCCTATATACTTTCTGTCACTATAGATTAGTTTGTATTTTCTATAATTTTTAAAAAGAAATGGAAACATATAATAATATGTACACTTTTTTGAGGGGGAGGTCTCTGGGTTCTTTTAGCATTATTTTGAGATTTATCCGTGTTTTTGTATGTATATGTGTTCATCCCTTATTGCTGAGTATCCATTGTTATGGATATATCACATTTGTTTATCCATTCACTTGCTGATCCGTCATTTGGGTTGTTTCCAGTTTTTGGCCATTACAAATTAACTTGTATGGTTATTTGTCTGTCATTTCTCTGTGTAAATTTCTGGGACAGGAATGGATCATATGGTAGGTGTATGTTTAACCTTTTAAAAAGATGCCAAAGTCTTAACATTCCAAAGTCATAACATACATTCCCACCATCCATGTATGAGAGGTCTCTGCTCCACATCCTCTCCAACACTTGGTATGACCAATCTTTTTAATTTTACCGACTGCAGGTATTTAGTAATATTGTGGTTTGATGTTGAGTTTCTTGGCAATTCACATATCTTTTGTGAAATGTCCAAATCTCGTACTGATTTTTTAATTGGGTTTTTATCTTATTGTTGAGCTGTAAATACAAGCCCTTTGTTGGATGTATGCTTAAATTTTTTTTCCCTCCCATCTGTGGCTTGCCTTTACATTTTCTTAACAATGTCTTTTGAAGAGTGAAAGATTTATTTTATTTTATTTATTTTATTATTTTTTTTGCTAGAGTGAGAGATTTAAATTTTAACTATTACTGCTTATTCTAGAAGGTATTTTGCAACAAAAATTAAAAGGTTTTGTAGTAAACCATGATTGCTTTTTTTTTTTCTTTTACGTTTATTTATTTTTGAGACAGAGACAGAGCATGAACAGGGGAGGGGCAGAGAGGGAGACACAGAATCTGAAACAGGCTCCAGGCTCTGAGCTGTCAGCACAGAGCCCGACATGGGGCTTGAACCCATGAACTGTGAGATCATGACCTGAACCAAAGTCGGACGTTTAACCGACTGAGCCACCCAGGCGCCCCCATGATTGCTTATTATGTACATATGTATAGTATATCTGACTAGTTATTTAACATTGTTGGAAGAGATTCTCTTGTCACTTTTTATTCAGGTTCTCCTGAATTTGTCAGCGTTTCTTTACATTTTATGTAAAATCTTGTCAGTAAAGCCATATCCACTGTGGACAAGTGGTATTGAAAGATCACCTAAGCAAGTCTTAGAATGAGGAAATGTTTTTCTTTTAAAAAATTTTTTTAGTGTTTATTTATTGAGATTCAGAGAGACAGAGCATGAGCAGGGGAGAGGCAGACAGAGAGGGAGACACAGAATCCCAAGCAGGCTCTCGCTTTCAGCTGTCAGCACAGAGCCCAACGTGGGGCTCGAACTTAGAACCATGAGATCGTGACCTGAGCTGAAGTCGGACGCTTAACTGACTGAGCCACCCAGGTGCCCCTTTTTCTTTATGCTCTAACCATTTTTACGTGTATTTGCACTTGAAATGAAAACAGTTTGTATTTTATAATCATTGTACTTATTCAAATGAATTGATCACAATTCTTTATATTTTTCTTCGTAGGTCTTAAATCTTCAGTCGTTTTGACTTTTTTCCCATTACCATCTCTAACTTAGTAGTGAATTCTTTCTGTTTTACATGTGGTTTTCTCTGTGGAGCTATGAAGAAACCTCTAAACTTAGATGCCTGGCTTCTTTTCTAGTTTGGAGCATGTTTCCTGTATTCTTTTATTAGAGTTATCTCCTGCACTGATTTGTGAGAAAAACAAAATCATAAAGAAGTCCTTGCCAAAGTGATTTTTAAAATTTGGAATTAGAAAAACGGTTTAATACCAGAATTCTAATGTAATCTGGAGGCTGGCAGTGACAGAGATCAGAATACTGACTTACTGTTAGATTAATGGAAGGAATGTGACACTGACTGGAGGTAGTAGCAGCAGGCAAGGCACTAACTCAGGCAGCTTTATGCCTCTCTGAGAAATAGAGTTGTGTGCCTTTATTTCTCCCTCTACTGGGAACGAAGGGCCAGGAATAAAGCTTTTCTTTATTATTGTGTTGGAATATCTTGGCTTCCAAAAATTAGATTCTTAATTATTGTGGCTTGGTGAGATACTAAGCTCACCTATCTGATTAATTGTCCTTGGACAGAACCCCAGGAATCAAATTGGGTCTTTACTAATAGTAATCAATGCTGCTTTGGTTTGTGATGCTTATTAGAAAGTAAAGTGAATACAATGTACAATTCTTGGTAAGTTTCTCCAAAGTTCCCTCAAAGTTCTGTCTGTATATCCTAGAAGTGTTTATTTTGGAAATGCAAGGTTAGCAATATTTTATAACAGGTAAAGCGAGAAATACTAGCTATATTCTTGTAGTCTTCAGTGAAAAATAAGGAATAATTCACATTCCATTTTCTGCCTCATATTTTCTTCCTTTTATTTTTTTTCTGATTATAAAAATAATCCATGCTTATTGGATAATCCTTTGGTTTTTGGCATATTAGGAAGATGTGTTATGGCTGCTTAAATTTTCTCACTGTAGACATTAGATGCATCTCATTGGTGTTAGATGTTAATGATTTTCCTGATTTAGAAGATGGTACTAATTATATACAATCTGTTTCACTATGAAATCACCTTCTTTAATTAAACCAGACTTCCAATGAGAGAGAGCTCCAGAAGATAGGGCCAAGTTTTATTTCTGAAGAATCCTTTTTTTCACCTGGTTAGTGATAGATTTCAGGTGAACACTTTGAAGAATGCAAAATTCTCATTTCTTATAGGTAGATCATTCAACATAAAATAATCTTGTACTTGGGGCGCCTGGCTGTCTCAGTTGGAAGAGCACATGACTCTTGATCTTGGGGTTGTGAGTTCAAGCCTCATGTTGGGTATAGAGATTACTTAAAATAAGTAAAACTTAAAAAAAATTACTTGGTACTTACTTGTACTTCCTATGTGAAGAACCCACCAGGAACTAACTGTAGGAATGTAATATGAAACAGTCTAGTGATAGGGATGGTGACTTTGGAGTCATGTTACTTAGCAAATATTTGAGAGGGTACTTTCTGCTAGTCCTTGGGGCTAGGGAGATGATTTAGACATAGTCCCTTACCTTAAAGAGTACATAATCTCATGGGAATAGAAAATCATTTTAAGATAGTTATGTTGTAACAAGTACGATCACAACTGTTATAGAATATAATGGATATCAGAGGTGATAAGCCTAATTCTTTATTTGAGGTTGGGGAAGAGGTGATGAGGAAGAAGAAGGGGATTATGGAAGGCTTCCTGGAGGAGGTGATTAATGAATTATCTTGAATAAATAGAAGTTTGCTAGATGGATAATTGTGGGTTTTTTTTTTTTTTTTTTGGAAAGGCTTTAGGATAGGATGATGATAGGAGAGATCTCAGACTGAAAATGAAGATATGAGGTTGGAGAGTATGAGCCAGATCATACATGCTAATAGGGTGTGATAAGGAATTTTAATATTTATATGCTTTTAAATTGCACTGGCAAACTATTGCAGTTTTTAAAGCACTGGAATGAGGTGATTTGACATCAATTTTAAGAAGCTTACTGTTTTTTTTTTTTTTCAAGTAAGCTCCATGCCAATGTGAGCCTTGAACTCATAACCCCAAGATAGGAGTCACGTGCTCTGTGGACTGAGCCAGGCAGGTGCCCTAAAAAGCTTGCTTTGGGGGTGCCTGGGTGGCTCAGTTGGTTAAGTGCCTGACTCTTGATTTCGGCTCAGGTTATGATCTCATGGTTTGTGGGTTTGAGTGCCGCTGTCAGCATAGAGCCCGCTTGGGATTCTCTCTCTCTCTCTCTCTCTCTCTCTCTCTCTCTCTCTCTCTCTCTCTCTGTCTCTCCCCCAATCACACTCTCTCTTTCTGTCAAAATAAATAAATAAACTAATAAAAAAAAACTTGTCAAAACTAAAAAAAAAAAAAAAAAAAAAAAAGCTTGCTTTGAATAGGGACACCTTGGTGGCTCAGTCCGTAGAGTATGTGACTCTTGATCTCCGGGTCGTGAGTTTGAGCCCCACATTGGGTGTAGAGTTTACTTGGAAAAAAAAATTTACTTTGATTGCTCTATGCTTAATGAAGTGAAAGAGATAAAAATGGAAGTAGGGAGACTAGTTAGGAATTTGTTGTGATAGTCCAGGTGAAAGACAATGGTGATGGTTTAAAAGTAGAGTTGAAGAGTGGTAGGCTGATTTGAGAGATGTTAAAGAGGGAAAATGGACAGAACTTGGATATAGAATGAGGGAAAGAGTTAAAAATGAGTCCTAAGTTCCTGGCTTATGCAGTAGGATGATTGGTATCATTAGGACTTATTGGGGAGAAGTGGGTTGGAAGAGGTATTCTTTTTAGAAAAAAATTTTTTTTTAAATGTTTATTTATTTTTGAGAGAGACAGAGACAGAATGCGAGTGGGTTAGGGGCAGAAAGAGATGGAGACACAGAAGCAGAAGCCGACTCCAGGCACTGAGCTGTCAGCACAGAGCCCGATGCGGGGCTTGAACTCACGAGCTGTGAGATCATGACCTGAGCTGAAGTCAGACGGTCAACCGACTGAGCCACCCAGGTGCCCCTGGAAGAGGTATTCTTAAGGTGCTGATTACTCAGGAAGAGATGTTGAGTATACAGTTGGATATATAGTTTGGAATTCAAACAAGTTTGAGTTGGAGATACACATTTAACAATCATCAAATAAAGACAATATTTAAAGACATGGTAGTTGATTAATCAGAATAAGTAATGCTAGTTTCTTTAGCAGACAACTTCCCAAATTCAGGGGTTTCAATCAAAACATGTTTATTTCTCATTCATATCTCAATGCATTGTCTGTGAGCTTAGCTTTTGTAGGTAATTCTCCATGTGGTTAACCTCTGGGCTCTTTACATCTTGTGCTGCCATCCTTTTAAATGTGCGACCTCTAAGGTTGTCATAGAAGGGGAAGAGCAGGAATGAGTGATCTCTCGGGGGGTTTTGTGGCCAGCCTTGGTAGTATGTTTAATCCCTGCTGATATCCCACTGGCTAGAATCCAGTCACATGGACCTAACCTAACGACAAGAGAAGCTGAGAAATGTAGTCTTTCCATGTGCCCTGGAAGAGGAAAATAAAAAATTTGGTCAACAGATAGCATTGTTTCTGCCATGGCAGTGGATAAGACCTTCTAGAGAGAATAGAGAAAATGGAGAAGGTCTAGGACAGAATCCACAGAAATCCAGAATTTTGAAGTCTGGTAGAGGAAAAAAGAGAGAATGTAGGAATTGAGAAGGAGTAGCCAGAAATTGGGGATGGTGTAATCCAACCATGGATTGCCATGGAAGCCAAGAGAATTTTTTGAGAAGGAAGGAGTTGTCAAATATATGAGATGCTGCTGAGATGCTAAGATACTGGAAAAGTTGGTAACAACATGGAGGGGAGGAAGAGTTGATTCATGGTCCTTGGGGAGGGAACACAGAAGGGAATCCAGAGCAGAGGGGAGGGGATTGCCTTTACTGGGGGAAGGATGGCAGATGAAAGAGAAGATGAATTGAGATACAGAAAGGTTTGTAGATTAACCGCAAAGGTGAGACAAGTTTTTGTCTGATGGTGGAGAGGCATTGTTGAATAGTTAACATCTGTATCACCTGAGTTTGAATCCCTCTTTTTCCCCATTTATTAGAATAAAGTGTGACATTTGGGCAAGTTAATCTCTCTTGCTTTGATTTTCTCACTTGTAAAATGGGGATAATAACAGCACTTACTTTTTTGTTAGGAGTAAATGAATTTGTGTAAAATGTTTTAAATGGTGCTTGATATGTGGTGAGCATGCAAAGTTAGCTTATATTATTATTTCTGTTTCTTTTTACCTTTTCACTGAGGTGTAGCATAAAGCTGTCAGTTGAAAAGGGGATGGGGAAGCTTGCTATATTTTATGAAAGAGGAATATGTGAAATATTTGTCACGGAAGGTGGTGGCGTGTGGTAGGATTGCCTTTGAGATTGGTGATTATGGTTGATGGTGTCAGCTATCTGCTGTGCTGTGAGATTTTCTCTGGGAGCCCTGAGCTGCACAGGTGTAGGGCCAAAGAAGTCAGGTGGTTGAGTTTGTTGAGGTCTGGGTTTTTCTCAGGTGAGTGTGGTCGAGTGATGCGGGAGGAGGAAGGAGGTTAAGGGTGTTTAGAAGGGACTGATTATGATGATCAGCTGTGGACTCTGACGTTGATAAGAAGTGAAGCCTGGAGGAGCTGATGGAAACAGGATCAGACTTCTGAGACAGCAGTGAGAAGGAGAGAGGGTCTAATGGGATGAATCTTCTAACATATCATATTATTTCCTTATTTGTTATGTTTCTTGTTTATAGTTCATTTTTTTCCCCAATAGAATACAAGCTCTGTGAGGGCAGGGATTTTTATCTGTTTTTTTTTTTTTTTTTTTTCTTTTCACTAATGTATTCCATGTACCTAGAACAATGCCTGGTACATAATAAGTACTTATTAACTATTTGTTAAATAAGCTAAATGAAGTATAAGAATTTAGATGAGATGATGGTAGAGGTGGTGAGAAGTGAAAAGTGATCAGATTCTGGATATATTTTGAAGATAGATCCGAGAGGATTTGCTGATGGATTGGACATGGGGTATGAGAAAAAGAGAGGGGTCAAGGATAACTCTAAACGGTTTGGCCTGAGCTACTAAAAAAAATAATGTTAACCATTTGCTGAGATGGGGAAGACCATGAGAGGAGCAGCTTTTGGAGTTGGAATATTGAGAACTCAGGTTTGGAAATGAGGTCTGAGACATATTTTGACATCAAGTGGAGATTAAGTCAGGTAGGCAGTTTGATATCTGAGCCTAGAGTTCAGGGAGAGGTTTGGACTGGAGATACACATTGTTAAGTCAGCAGCACGTTGATGGCTTTTAAAGCTGTGAGACCAGATGAGACACCAGGTGAGTGAATGTCGATAGAAAGGTATGAGGACAGAGCCCTGGGACAAAACATTGAGGGGTCAGGGAGTTAGGGGGAGCTAGTAAAGGAGGTTGAGAAGTAGAGGCCAGAGATATAGGAGGAAAACCAGAAATATGTAGTATCCTGAAAGCCAAGTGAAAACGTGATTCAAGAATTAAAAATTAAATTGAATTTAAAAAGTGGTCTTGAATTGAACAGTGACCAGTTCTTTGAGAACTGAGAATTGACAATTGGATTTTGCAGTGTAGAAGTTATTGGTGATCTTGAGTAGTTTTGTAGAAAATAAAAATTTTAAAAATTATGTTTTTATGAGATTTAGGTTAAAACCTCTGAACAGATGTTAAGATTTTATTGAGGTTACTTTAGGTAGATATTTATTCTTATGGATATTGTGTTTTAAGATATAAATCAGTTAAAATAATTGATTTTAAAATTGATTATATGAGGTGGCTACTTTCATGCTTATACTATGATTCAGGAAAAAAAAGGTCAAAGAGGTCAGTTAGTCTTGCTGAAATTATGATCACTGATAATAGTTGTTTGAAAGGTGATTTTGGTTGATATGCTTGTCAGCATGATCCCTATGCTGGAATGCAGGATAAAGTGCATAAGATGGAGAAGGTTCATAGTAAAAAAGTAAAATTAAGAATTTTAAAGAACTGATTTAATTCACTCCATTATCAATTTTCCTGTATTATCTTTAAGAACTTTAAGGCAGTAACTTTTTAATGTAGTAGTTTGAAACCTTAGTCTTTTTTAAAAAAACTATTACCCAATGCTTTTTAATTTTTTATTATTTTTACTTTAAAAAATTTTATTAATCAGCTATAGTTGACATAGAATGTTATATTAGTTTCAGGTGTACGACAGTAATTGGACAATTCTGTACATTATCCAGTGCTTACCATGATGTGTCGTTACCTTCTGTCACCATACAGTGTTGTTACAGTATTATTGACTCTATTTCCTATGCTGTTCATTTCATCCCTGTGACTTATTTTATTAGTGAAAGTTTGTACTCCTTAAGCCCCTTCACCTATTTTGTCCATACTCCCTGCACCCCACCCTGTTCCCCAAACTTAAGAGTCTTTTTGGAAGTTCCATTCACTGGTAATTATTCTTTTGCTATTATATTTGATTGTCAATTTCTGGAATTTATTTAAAAATTCTAAGGTGGTACTTTTAAAAGGTGTAGTTTAGGTTGAGAATACTTCATGAACAGTTCTATTTAAAACATTTTAAGAAAGTGATTTGAGAATTGCTAATTATAGTTTCAACTTGGAACATTTTCTTTAATGAAAATTGTTACCCATCTTAATGTTGTTTAGGAAGATTCTTACCTCTGAAGACAATGTTAGGACCAAGATATGATAGTCAAGTTGCTGAAGAAAATCGGTTCCATCCCAGTATGCTCTCAAATTATCTAAAGAGTCTGAAGGTAAGAAACAAAACATTTTTGATATTGATATAGTATACTTTATCCCTTTCTTGTTCTTCAGGTGGCTTTAAAAAAACCTTTTTATTTTGAAATCATTCATTGACTAAAAGGAAGTTGCAAAACTTGTACATAGAGTTCTGTCAACCCTCCTCCCAGCTTTTCCCAATGGTGACATCTTATATTATTGTAGTACAATATTAAAAGCAGGAAATTGACCTTTGTACATTACAGTATTTTTGAATAGATCACAGCTCTTATTTAGTTTTTACCAGTTTTTACGTGCATTCATTTGTGTGTATGTGTGTATAGTTCTCTGTGGTTTGATCCAATGTATAGATTCCTGGTGTTGGTTACAGGACTGTTTCATCTCCACGAAGGAACTCCCTCTGCCACCCCGTTATAGTCAGACTCCTCCCCTCCCATCCCTGTACACTGAAAACTGCTAATCTGTTTTCCATCTCTGTAGTTTTGTCATTTTGAGAATGTTGTATAAATGGAATAAAACAGTATATGGCCTTCTGGGATTTGCTTTTTTCACTAAGTGTAATGCCCTGGAAGTCCATCCAAGTTTCAACAAAAAGTTTGTTCCTTTTAAAAACATTCCATGCTCATGGATTGGAAGAAGAAATATTGTAAAAATGTTGATACTACCCAAAGCAGTCTCCACATTCAGTGCAATCCCAATCAAAATTACACCAGCATTCTTCTCAGAGCTGGAACGAACAACCCTAAAATTTGTATGGAACCACAAAAGACCCCAAATAGCCAAAGTAATATTGAAAAAGAAAACCAAAGCGAGAGGCATCACAATCCCGGACTTTAGCCTCTGCTACAAATCTGTAATCATCAAGACAGTGTTGTATTTGCACAAAAACAGACACCTAGACCAATGGAATAGAATAGAGAACCCAGAATTGGACCCACAAATGTATGGCCAACTAATCTTTGACAAAGCAGGAAAGAGTATCCAATAGAAAAAAGACAGTCTCTTTAGCAAATGGTGCTGGGAGAACTGGACAGCAACATGCAGAACAATGAAACTGGACCACTTTCTTACACCATGCACAAAAATAAACTCAAAATGGATGAAAGACCTAAATGTGATGGGAAGCCATCAAAATCCTGGAGTAGAAACCAGGAACAACCTCTTTGACCTCAACCGCAGCAACTTCTTATTTGACGTTTCTGAAGGCAGGGGAAATAAAAGCAAAAATGAACTATTGGGACCTTATCAAGGTAAAAACCTTCTGCACTGCAAAGGAAACAGTCAATAAAACTAAAAGGTAACTGATGGAAGGGGAGAAGATATTTGCAGATGACCTAGTGGATAAAGGGATAGTATTCAAAATCTATAAAGAACTTAACAAACTCAACACCCGAAAAACAATCCATTGAAGAAATGGACAGAAGACATGAATAGACACTTTTCCATAGAAGACATTCAGATGGCAAACAGACACATGAAAAGATGCTTAACATCACTCATCATCATGGAAATACAAATCAAAACCACATTGAGGGGCTCCTGGGTGGTTCAGTTGGTTAAGTGTCTGACTTTTGCTCAGGTCATGATCTCACGGTTCATGAGTTCAAGCCGTAAGTCAGACTCTGTGCTCACAGCTGGGAGCCTGGAGCCTGCTTCAGGTTCTGTCTTCCTGTCTCTCTGCCCCCGAATGAATAAACATTTAGAAAAAACAACAACAAAAAAAACTACATTGAGATACCACCTCACACTGGTCAAAGTGGCTAAAATTAACAACTCAGGAAACAACAGATGTTGGCACGGATGTGGAGAAATGGGAACCTTCTTGCACTGTTGGTGAGAATGCAAACTGATGTAGCTGCTCTGGAAAATAGTGTGGAGGTTCCTCAAAAAAATTAAAAATAGAATTACCCTGTGACCTAGCAATAGCACTGCTAGGAATTTATCCAAAATATACAGGAGTGCTGATTCATAGGGGTGCACATGTACCCCAATGTTTACAGCGGCGCTATCAACAATAGCCAAATTATGGAAAGAGCACAAATATCCATCAACTGATGAATGGGTAAAGAAGATGTGGTTTTATATATACGATGGAATACTACCTGGCAATGAGAAAGAATGAAATCTTGCCATTTGCAATAGCATGGATGGAACTGGAGGGTATTATGCTAAGTGAAATAAGTCAGTCAGAGAAAGATAAGATATGTTATTCATATGTGGAATTTGAGAAGCTTAACAGAGGACCATGGGGGAAGGGAAGGGGAAAAATAGTTTCAAACTGAGAGGGAGGCAAACCATAAGAGACTCTTAAACACAGAGAACAAACTGAGGGTTGCTGAAGGGGGAGGTAGGTGGGGGTAGGGGGAGGTAAATGGGTGATGGGCATTAAGGAGGGCACTTGTTGGGATGAGCACTGTCTGTTGTATGTAAGTGATGAATCATGGGAATTTGCACTGTGTACACTGTATGTTAGTTAACTTGACAATAAATTATATAAAAAAAAGTTTGTTCCTTTTTATTGTTGAGTAGTAGTCAGTTGTATGGATGTATCATCAGGTTTGTTTAACTCCTCTCACATTGAGTGGTTAAATAACCATTTAACCAATTTGAATTATTTCCAGGTGTGGGGTATTGCACATAAAGCTCTTGTGAACATTCATGCACAGGTGTTTGTGTGAACAGTAGTTTTTGTTTTCCTGGAATAAATACTCAAGAGTATGATTGCTGAGTGCATGGCTAGTTTTACAATAAGTGCCAAACTATTTTTCTAAATGAAACATTATAATTTTTACATTATTGGGACATAATGCTGATTAGTTTCCTAGGACTTCTGTAACAAATTACCACAAACTGGGTGGTTTAAAACATTTATTCTCTCACAGTTCTGGACACCAGAAATTCTAAATCAAGATGTTGCAAAGTTTTGCTCCTTCTGGAGGCTTGGAGGGAGAATCTTTTCCGTCCTTTTCTCCTAGCTTCTCGTGATTGCCTGTGATCCTTGGCATTCCTTAGCGTGAGCTCTGTGGGTTGTCTCTCTTGTTACCATTCTTCCTGTGTGTGTCTGTCCAAATTTCTGTCTTTTAAAGACACCCTAATCCAGTATGACCACATCTTAACTTGAGTGTATTTGTAATGATCCTATAGCCCTGTTTCCAAATAAGGTCACCTTCACAGGTTCTAGGAGTTAGGACTTGGACATATCTTTTCAGGGGACATAATTCAGCCTTTAATACTAATCTTTGTACTCTTCCATTCTAGTACATTCTAGTACCCATTATGTGCAAGTCTTTTTTTTTTTTTTTTTTTTGTATGTTTATTTGAGAAAGAGAGAGAGAGGATTCAAAGCAGGTGCTGTGCTGACAGCAGAGAGCCTGATGTGGGGCTCGAACCCAAGAAACTGAGATCATGAACTGAACTGAAGATGGTTAACCGACTGAGTTACCCAGGTGCCCTGCATTATGTGCAAGGCTTCTATCATGAGTTAGAAGAATTGCCATTTAGATTTGAAAACCTCTTATCCCTTTTCTTGGTGTAGTTTTCTTGAGTATATGTTAATGTTTTTTTTATTTTAGCTTGTAAACTTTTAATTTTTATTTTCATTATCAGTAATCATATTGAAAATTATAGTTTGAGTTTAGAAGCCACATAGCCTGGCTTTGATTTCCAGTTTTCCCCTTACAACTTTGTGGGCACGTTACGTATCTCTTCCTGTTTTCAGTTTCCTCATCTGTAAATAAAGTAATAAAATTCGTGCATAGAAAGCATGTAGAATAGTGTTTGGCACGGAGGAAGGACTTCATTTAAATCTCACAAGGATTCTATGAGATAGATACTGTTAATATGCTTACTTCATGGATTGGGATTATTATGAAAAATAAATATGTATATGTAATATATGTATGTATGTATGTGTATGCAAACAGATTCACACACAAATATGTTATCCACACAGACATATCACATACACACATGTACATATATATGGGGTTCTGGGCAATTAAGTCCTATAGTACAGTTTCTCAGTTTCCCTGGCTAAACTATTCCTGTGTATTTAGAAAACTCATATTTTCTTGCTTATCACCACTTTTCATCCATTTGTTATTTTGGACCTGTAGACACACAACACAGGTTCTAATTCTCACTCACTGAGCAGCTGTATTAATAAGCTCTAAATGTTTGTGTTTGACAATACATGTCCTCTGAAGGAATTAAGATCACTGCAGAAGGTATGTGGGAAGAGTAGTAGGCCCAGGTGGGGCAGATTGTAGAAATTGCCATCAAAAATACACTTCTATAAGTAAGAGCTCATCTGATGGGTAGACCTGTCTCTCATCTGCATTTGAACTAAGGAATCTGGAGACATCAGTGGAATACATTATGGTAACTAATATTTTAGAAACACAGTTTTGTCAGTTTTGTTGTATATGAAATATAAATGTTTTTGCCATTTTTTTGCTCTCTAATAATGGAGTCAAATTATGTATTCCTGTGTCCTTTAGGCACATCAATAATAGGTACTCAATAAAAGCAATAGCAATGAAAGTGAGAAAAATCACAGTTTAAGAAGTATGGATTATTTCTCTTGCCATTCTTCCCAGAGAGTATATACTTCAGAATGAGGTGGAAGATGTATGAATTAACTCTTCTTTTACTTGGCTCAGTTCAGGCGTGCGTTTCTTTTAAAAAAAAAATTTTTTTTTTTAACATTTATTCATTTTTGAGAGTGAGAGAGACAGAGCATGAGCAGGGGATGGGCAGAGAGAGAGGGAGACACAGAATTAGAAGCAGGCTCCAGGCTCTGAGCTGTCAGCACAGAGCCCGATGCAGGGCTCAGACCCACGGATCTCAAGATCATGACCTGAGCTGAAGCCACCTAGGTGCTCTTCAGGTGTGCATTTCTTAGTGAGACTGTCTTACTAGTCTGAATGTGATTCTAGTTGTTAATTATTTTTTAAACCAGTTGGCCCCTGATCATAAGCCAACTTAGTGCTGAACAGAAGAAATAATGATTTTTGTTCCAATGCAGGAAGAAAAACTGCTGAGAGATGGGATTAAGTCTTCAGTGAATTGCACAATTATGGCCATGAGCCCTGTTCTTCATTGATTATTTAAGGGATTTACAAGAGAATTTTGACTGTACACACTTTTTGCCTTATCTAGTACTCACTTTAGCATTTAACTGCCTAGCATGTGATGTTGTGATAGCTGCTTGGAATGCTGGGTTGATGTGTGCCTGCAGCTTGAGTGGGGTACCTTTTAGATGGAGGCCTTACCTGTTTTATCATCTTGTCTAATAAATCATAGGTGGAGTGGGAGATGCAGAAAATGATATCCATGTTGGTTTTTTTTTTTAGGTAGACTTTTATGATGTTGAAATGGAGTAGGTTTTGTTTATGCTCTTGTTCCATCGTTAGTTTGGGGGTTAATTTATTTCACTTAGTGCCTGCTAAGTTCTAGTGCCTTGAATAAGACTTAAGTGAGTGATGCTTTTGTTGTCAGTAGTACGTTGGCAGAACTAAAATCTCCCTCAATATAGATGGATGAAACTGGAGTATTGCCATTTAGTCAGTTTGTTTTGGAACAAATTCAGTTACTAGTAAATCTGCCCTTTTTCTTTTCTTTTCTTTTCTTTTAAGGTTAAAATGGGCTTGTTAGTGGACCTGACAAACACTTCAAGGTTCTATGACAGAAATGACATAGAAAAAGAAGGAATCAAATATATAAAACTTCAGTGTAAAGGGTAAGTCATGTATTAAGTTTGTATAATATTGAAACCTTTTGCTGAAATTTCAGTTTCTTCTTTTTCAAAAAAAAAAAAAATGTTTCCATATTACTAGACATGGTGAGTGCCCTACAACTGAGAATACCGAGACATTTATTCGTCTGTGTGAGCGGTTTAATGAAAGAAACCCACCTGAACTTATAGGTATGTTTGGCTTTACCACTGTTTGAATATTTTATTTTGTGATTGAGTTTCCATTTTCTTTTTTGCAGGTGAGGTGATATGGAAGTTTTTTTGTTTTCTTTTTTAAGTAATCGCTAGGAAGTATTTATTAAAGTAATAGACTAACTTTTGTAAACTATGAAATACATTTTTGTAATTTTTATATTTTTCAAGATAAAACCCTAAGTGCCCCTCTTTGGGTATACTTTTGGGAAAGTTTCCCTTAAACACTACGTAGTTGCTTTTTATAAGATTGCATTTTATACTGTGTATTGTGAAACTTTCTTTTCCCATTCAGTATTGTATTTCTGAGACTAATCCATGATGATGTATGTAACTGCGGTTTATTTTTGCTGCCGTATAACATTTCATCATGAATACACTACCATTTATCCATTCTGTTGATGGACAGTCATTTCAGCAGATATTTATTGTTTGCTACTCTTTGCGAGATGTAGGCTCTTGGAACATATTAGTGAAGAAAACAAAGTCTGTGCTCTTCTGGAGCTTATATTTTAGTGTGGGGGAGTGGAAAGGGGGAGGGGAGGTGGAAGGCAGGCAATAAACAAATGTATTAAATAAGAAAAAAAAAGACAGTTACTTAAAATGACATTTGGCTTATTTTCAGTTTTTCTCCCCCCCTGTTTTAAACAGTACTACTAGGAATGGCTTCTAGAATTTTTAAGGTTTGATTTTTAGCTTTGAATCTTTGGTCTTTCTGGTATTTATATTGTCATATGGTCTGAATTGATCTAATTTAAATATTTTCTATATAACCAATTCTTTGTTTTTGCACAGCTTATTGAATAATTTTTTCTCCTGATATCTAAATGCCGTAAATTAACTTTGTATATGTTCTATTGGAAAATTTTTCCAATTCATTTGCCTTTTAATTTTGAAGTAATATTTTAAAACTTTTTTGTTGTTAATATATTTTCTTTTGCGATTTCTCCTTTGAAGAAGGAGAAGAAGAAGGAGAATTGAAGTTGTAAGCAGCTAGTATTTTCTCTATTCAGGGTATTAACTGAAAAACTACTAGGACTAGTAAGAAAGCTCAGGGGATATATTTGGGCACAGATAAGTAAGAAAGCATCAACTTTCTTGCAAATAAACAGTAAATAGGAAGTAAAATTAGAGGGGCATCCAGGTGGCTCAGTTGGTTAAGGGTCTGACGTTGGCTCAGGTCATGATCTCATGGTTCATGAATTCAAGCCCTGTATTGGGCTCTGTCCTCTCAGCGTGGAGCCTGCTTCGCTCCTCTGTCTCCGTCTCTCTCCCTGCCCCTCCCTCGCTCGTGTGTTCTCTTTCTCTCTCAGAAATAAACATTTTTAAAAATAAAATTAGAGAATGGTCTTATTAGTAATAGTGGTTAACATTTATTGAACGTTTATGTTCTGCTGGTCACCCTGTAAACCATTTTACATACATTATCTCATTTTCTTTTCACAGTAATCCTATTGAGTAGACATTATTGTCACCTCCATTTTATGGTGAGAAACAGGCTTGGAAAGATTAAGTGACTTGCTCAAGGTCATTCACACAGCTAGTAATGGTTACAGCTTAGATCATATCCTAAGCAATCTGAGTTGTAAGTTCACACTCTAAACCACTTCTCTTTTCTGTAATGGAAGTATGAGATACCAAAGAATAAAGTTATTAAGAAGTGTAGGAGGTCTTTATGAAGGAAATATGCCTGGATATTAAAAGACCTGAAGAAATAGACATTTGTCTCCGCTAATTCCAATTTTTAATGTAATTTTAAGCAAAATCCCAGAGAGACTTCGGAAGAATTACTATGAATTTTTTCTGTTTGTAAAATTTACTGTTGCCATGGAAGACAACATACATTGAGCACGGAGAAAACTTGTTTGGCAAATTAAACAGGCAATATTATGAGCAAGAAAATTTTGAGAAACAAAAGTAATGAGGGAATTGTCCTTACCAGTTATTAAAGCATAGGGTAAAGCAGTGGAAACTATAGAAGTTCCCTGGTGGTAGAGGAGATGTTTTTTAAATCATAGGGGGAAGGTGTGATTATTCAACAAATGGTGTTGAGAAAATTAGCCCAGTATATAATAACATATATTTTAGATGAATTAAATACTTTTAAAAGGATTTGTAAGAAGATAGGAGAAAATACAGGTAAGCATTTATTTATTTCCAGAGTAAGGTAGGATATTCCAAGTATATCATCAAAGGGAGAATCCATAAATATTTTTTTAGGAGTGTGCGTGGACTGTTTGCATCAGAATTACCTGAGGATGTTTATTAGAAATGTTTGTTTAAAAAATAGTTTTAGGGCCTCATCCTGGACCTACATAATCAAAAACTCTGGGGCTGAAGCCTAGGAATCCAGTTGTTCTTTTTTTTTTTTTTTTAATTCTTAGAGAGAGAGAGAGAGAGAGAGAGAGAATGAGCGAGGGAGGGGCAGAGCGAGAGAGGGACACAGAATCTGAAGCAGGCTCCAGGCTCTAAGCTGTCAGTACAGCCTGACTCAAACCTATAAGCCATGAGATCATGACCTGAGCCAAAGTTGGACACTCAACCGACTGAGCCATCCAGGTGCCCCCTAGGTGATTTTTTTAATGCACACTTAAATTTGAGAGCTACTGTCAAGAATTAAAGTGTGTCATTTATTAGTAATAATAGTAACTGCTGCTATAAATGAATGTTTATTCTTGCCTGGCAGATATGATGGGAAACTTTAAATGAATGAATGAAGTGAATGAATGTAATCCTTATAACAACTATGTAGTATGTGGTGGTATCCCCATTTTACAGATAAGGAAACTAATAAGTCTCAGCAAAATTAAGTAGCTTGCCCATGGTCACACATCTAGTAAATATTTAAGCCAGGTTTTTAATCCAGTTTTTGACTTCAAAGTTCAAATCTCTAGTTAGTTGCTACCCTGTTTTCTAGATTAACTCATGAAAATGAAAAAGAATTTCTGTACTACCAAACAGAACGGAAACAGAGCAAAAAGATTATTTGATAAGTTTGGAAAAATATTTCAAGCATATGACAGATAAAAAATATGTACAAAGAGATTTTATAATCCAGTGGGCAAAAGAGTCATTCTTCAATGGAAAAATATGGCAAACAATGAAAATGCAACTTACAAAAAATGAAATATAAATAGCCAAGAAACATGAAAAAAATTTTTCATTTGTTAACAAAAGCTACAAAACAAAATATATGTTGTTACCGTCTGCTGTTACATTGGCAAAGATTTAAAAAATTTTAATGTCAAGGATTGGATACATTGGATGCACTTATACATGGTTAATTAGAGTGTTAATTGATACTGCTTCTCTGTAGAGACAATTTGGTGGGATTTCTCAAGATCTTTAAAAGTGTTTAGATACTTTTGACTCATCAAGACTACATCTAAGAATTCATTTTAAGGAAGTAGAGATGGACATAAAAATTTATGTGAAAGGAATTTCATCACAGCTTTGTTTTTTTTTTGTTATTTTTGTTTATTTTTGTTTATTTTGTTTATTTTTGAGAGATAGAGGGACAGCATGAGTCGGGGTGAAGCAGAGAGACAGGGAGACACAAAAACCGAAGCAGGCTCCAGGCTCTGGACTGTCAGCCCAGAGTCCCATGCAGGGCTCCTCACTGAACCACCCAGGTGCCTCTTTAATTTTTAAAAAATGTTTTATTTATTTTTGAGAGAGCGTAAACAGGGGAGGGGCAGAGAGAGGGGGGACAGAGAATCTGAAGCAGGCTCTGCGCTGACAGCAGCGAGCCTGATGTGGGGCTTGAGCTCCTGAACTGTGAGATCGTGACCTGAGCTGAAGTTGAATGCCCAACTGACTGAGCCACAGGTTCCTCCATCACAGCTTCATTTGTAATAAAAACTGAGAACAGCTTACATATCTGATAAAAGCAGTCATTAATGTCATACACTATGGAACTTTTATTTAACAGGAGAACAATAACATGGAAATATATGACATACAGTACTGTGATATGTGTGTATATATTTACACATTGACAAAAATATATGTAATGAGTACACATATATACACCTATATTTAGGTGCACAACCAGAAGATATAGCCTAAAAGAGTATTGAGGCTTTTATCTGAGTGACAACTGTTTCTGCATTTGAGAGAAGCTATCATAGGGGTAAATGCTAACTGTACTTAAAGAATTCAAAGGAGGGCAACGTGTTAACATCTGGAAACAGATGTCATAGTTCCAGAAAGATTAACTCTCTCAGGTTTAAGAAAACAAGTTGAACCTTGTAATAAATTATCCATTTGTATTGTTGAGATAATTTTTATATAGTTGATATATTTAAATCAGTTGCAGTCAATATTCTTTTTTGTTTAATGTTTTATTTTAGAGAGTGAGCATGAGTCGGGGAGGGGCAGAGAGAGAAAGATGGAGGGAAGGAGGAAAGGAGGGAGGGAGGGAGGGAGACCGAGGATCTGAAGTGGGCTGTACTCTGACAGCAGAGAGCCCGATGTGAGGCTCAAATTAACGAACTGGAAGATGGTGATCTGAGCTGAAGTCAGATGCTCAGCCAACTGAACTACATTATTCTTAATGTCTGCATTGCTCCATCCTAGGGCAATGGGAGCCCTTTCAAGTTGGTTTCTGTATTCTTTTGTTATCATCCATTAGTCTTTGATGGTTTCCTTGTTTTCTGGCACATGATGTTTTCCAGACCTGGAATCAGTTATTTCTCTAAGGAGATTGGTTCCTTTTAGTGGTTCCTATTTAGAACATAGTATTTAGAGATATTCTTGGTGTTAGAGACCATTCCATAATTAAACACATTAACATTTCTGCAGTTAAATGTATGAATATTCTATTGATGCTAAGTGGGAAAAATAGACTATAAGTAATGTCACATCAGTTCAGGTCAGGTTTTGTCTCCAAAATGATTTACCAAAAACCTTAATTTTTTTTAGAGCTTTTTAATGAAATTAAAGTTACAAATAAGGGATTATGGAACTATAATGCATTTGTTTGCGTGTACATATTTGTTTGCATGTACAGAAATAATTCTGACAGTAAGAATTTTGTGGACTGGAGAAATCTAAAAAATCTGTTTTGTGTTAAAAGGGAAACAGCTGATTTCTTAAATGGTTGATTATATATAATAGATACATAATTAATGCCTGTAATTAGGTATTTCCAGTTATAAATATTGTAACAGATTTGTGAATGTGTATTTTCATGAGTAGAATACATTTATTTTGGCCAAAAACTTTTGGTTTAATAAAGATATTTAAGGGGTGTCTGGGTGGCTCAGTCGGTTAAGCGGCCAACTTCGGCTCAGGTCATGATCTCGCGGTCCGTGAGTTCGAGCCCCGCGTCGCGCTCTGTTCTGACAGTTCTGAGCCTGGAGCCTGTTTCAGATTCTGTGTCTCCCTCTCTCTGACCCTCCCCCTTTCATGCTCTGTCTCTCTCTGTCTCAAAAATAAAACGTTAAAAAAAATATATTTAAGATGGTACATAGTAAGTTCTTAATAACTGTTTGTTTCCTTTTCCTCTTTGTTGCTCACTTAGATCAGGGTGTTTCAACCTCAGTGCTACTGGCATTTTGGAGTGGATAATTCTTTATTTTGGGAGGCTCTCTTGTGCTTTGTAGTAGGTTTAACAGCATCCCTGGCCTCTACCCACTGGATGCTAGTGGCACCCTATCAGTTGTGACCATTAAAATGTCTCCTGACATTGCCAGATGTCCTCTGGGAAGAAGCACTGATTTAGATTGATCAGATAAGTTTTTTGATCTTAAAAATTAATTTATCTGACTAGTGAGATAGAAAGGAAATTGTGTATATTGATATCAGTCTTTATTTAAACAGGTAGGTTGCCACTTGCCCTTTATAAGTCACCCCTTCTTTCCTAATTTGTATTTATTTATCCAGGATGTATGTTTCTATTGTTACAGCTCATCTTTCTCTCCTTTTGCTGGGGAGATTGTTTCTTGATTTGATTTTTAAAGAACTGTGGTTTTCCCGTAATACATACGTTAGTGTTAATATTTTTTGACATGTCATATAAATTTATTTCATTGTATTAGCTTACCTGGAAAATGAAAACAAATTTGAATAAGTTGACTTGAAATCGTTAATAGTGAACCGATCTTAAGATATGAACTCTGCTTTACTTGCCACTAGGTGGACCCATTCTCATAATGAACTGAGGAAAACTGAAAAAAAAAAATTTTTTTTTTTTTAACACTGAAGATCTATCATTCTAAACTTGTAGTATACTACTTAATTAATGGAATTTTTTTATATCAAATATATAATCTTCAAATTTTTCCGTAGAGATTTGCTTTGGTGAAGGTTTTTATAATATTATCTTACTTTAAAACTCAAGTCATTTTGGGGCAAGTCATTTGGGTGGCTCAGTTGGTTAAGCATCTGACTTTGGCTTGGGTCATGATCTCTCAGTTCTTGAGTTTGAGCCCCACATCAGGCTCTGTGCTGACAGCTCAGAGCCTGGAGCTGGCTTCGGATTCTGTCTCTCTCTCTTTCTTTGCCCCTCCCCACTTGCACTCTGTCTCTCTCTCTGTCTTCAAAAATGAATAAACATGAAAAAAAAGAAGTTGTCAAACTTAAAAAAAAAAAACTCAAGTCATTTATTAACGTTTTGAAGTATAATAAGACTAAAACTTCATGTGTTTGCATAACAAAGAATCTTGAATATTAAAAGCCATGGTACTTTTTAAAATTATATTTCATGACTTAATCATGTCATCGCCAATTTTCCTTTCATTTTCTATTCATAAAAATATTTTATGTTGCTAGAGTAAAAATTAGATGCAAAAACAGTGGTTTAGGTGAGAAACAGATTTAAAGTTAGAATATTTTTTGCTTACTTTGGTCTAAAATATGAAGTAGAAGAAAATGTACATGTTAGGTTAGGTTCATGTTGGGCAGAAAAGTCTGTACAGCTAACTTTGTGTAACTTCTGAAACCCCTTTTCTTTTTTTTTTTTTTTAACGTTTATTTATTTTTGAGACAGAGAGAGACAGAGCATGAACGGGGGAGGGACAGAGAGAGAGGGAGACAAAGAATCGGAAGCAGGCTCCAGGCTCTGAGCCATCAGCCCAGAGCCCGACGCGGGGCTCGAACTCACGGACCGCGAGATCGTGACCTGAGTTGAAGTCGGACGCTTAACTGACTGAGCCACCCAGGCGCCCCATTGAAATCCCTTTTCTTAAAAAGCAATGGAGATGATGGACTTTGTAGAGTTTCATGATTACAGTCATTTATTTCTAAGGGCTGTCTTTTTCTGTTCAAGGTTGATCTCTGTTTTTAATCCCTTTTTTTCAGAAACTTCATTTCAGTTGTATCTTTGTTATCTATTATTGTCAACCTCTGTGATTTAAGCAGGTCCTTCTTAGCCTGTAAACTTATCTAAGTCTCTAATGTTAAATGATACCTCATCCCCTCAAGAAAACCCTTCCCCTTCCACTTCCCAGCTGATTTTTTGAAAGATTGATTTGAATCCATATTTTCCCATTCATGCCATTGCAATGTGGAGTCCCCCCAATGCACTCTTAGTCAAATAGTGATTATTAGTTCTTATCATTATGTGGCATTTACACAGTTGGACACATGTCTTGAAACTTCCTCTTTTTTTGTTGAATATGACCCCATGTTCTTTTTGTTTTCTTGACCCTGTGATGGTTTATTCTTAGTCTTTTTTTTTTTAAAGTAGATTTCCCCCCTTACTTATTCTTGAAAGGTTGGTTTTCCTCAGATCTCATTAATTTTCTTCTCTTATTTTACATACCCATTCTTAGTGATCTTATCTATACCATAGACCCCTTCCATAGTTGACTATTGATTATCGATTATTGGTTTATTGGTTATTCTTTAATCTGTAATTCTAGCCACACTTCTCTGCGAAGCTCTTTGCCATCATTTCCAAATACTTGTAGGTCCCAAAAGGACCTTAAACTCCTCACCACCAGCTGTACTCATTGCCTTGTTCTAACCTAGTCACTGGTACCACTGCCCAATTAGTCACCCATGTCACAAACCAGAGACTCCTTTTACATCTTTTCTCTGTGTTGATTGTCATTCACCCCTCAGATTGGAGGTTATGCCGTTTTATTTTAAAGCTTTTATTTTTTATTAAAATTTTTTTTTAATGTTTATTCATCTTTGAGAGACAGAGAGAGACAGAGCATGAATGGGGAAAGGGTAGAGAGAGGGAGGCACAGAATCCAAAGCAGGCTCCAGGCTCTGAGCTGTCAGCACAGAGCCCAGTGCGGGGCTTGAACTCATGACCTGAGCTGAAGTCAGACACTCAACTGACTGAGCCATCCAGGTGCCCCTGGAGGTTCTGCTTTAAATGTCTCTTCAGTCTACCTTCTCTCATTATCCCCATCACCATGACCCTTGTTGTTTAGACCCTTATCTCTCACATAAATTACTGAGATGGCTTCTTTAGTTTTGTTCTTGCTTTCATTGTTGCCCTTCTGTTGAGCTGCCATTGGAGAGTGTTTTCTAAAACATGATAATTTTATTGCCATGCTTAAAAAATTTTAGTATCTCTCCATCTCTCCATTGCCCTTATAATCTCTAGTATGGTACACAAGTTTCTTCAGAATGTTGACCCTTTCATTGTCTCCAACTGCATTTGGTATTACTTTCTTATTTTCCATGTTTTAGCCATTCTGATTCATTTATAGTTAACCATATGTAGTGTTTTGATTCATATATATTTTTATTTGCACGGATTGCTCCTGTCTGCAGTTCCTTTGTATCCTTGTTAGTTGAGTGTTGTTCATTGGCTAAGGTTTTTATTTTAAATTTTAATGATTATTTACTATGAATGTAGAAATAGGTGATTTGGTTTAGTTGGTGGTAACTCTAAGATACGGGTTTTTAATTTTTTTTTTTTAAGTAGCAAAAACCTTCTTTTGGAAAGAACTCTTACCCTGTTACAGAAATGACATGAAAATGATACTTTATTGGTATACCTTTAGAAACGTATTAAAGTTACAACATTTTTGATAGAGTCAATTGCTGAAAACAAGGCCATATTGATGAACATTAATATTTAGAATATGTAATTAATGCCAATTGCAGACTTATATCAGCATCTCACTTCAACATCTAGTTTTAAAAACAATCAACATTATTGAGGTTTTTAGTAAACTGCATGTACAATTTAGTGGTGTAGATACCCATGAACCTACAGTCAAGGTTCAGCACATTTGTGTCCGTCCTCTCTACAACTCTTAGTTGTAGATTAGAAAATCTCTTTCTATTTTCTATAATTATAGGTTGTATTTTTTAGAATTTGTTTTAATTGAAATATATTCGACATATGACATTGTGTAAATTTAAGGTTTGTAATGTGTTAATTTGATGTATTTATACATTGTAATGTGATTGCCATTGTAACAATAACTAACACCTCTATCACATTATGTAATTATTTTTTCTTTTTAGTGGTTGGAATAATTTAAATTGTAGTTTCTTTGCAAGTTTGATGGTCATAATATGGTATTGTCTGTATTCACTATACTGTGCATTAGATCTCCAGGTCTTATTTGCTACTCATTGCAAGTTTGTATCCTTAAATAACCCTGTCCTGTATCACCCCCCCTCACCCCCCATTTTCTGGTAACCACTGTTTTACTCTCTATTTTTATAAGTCTGGCTTTTTTAGATTTCACATATAAGTAATATTGTATGATACTTGTCTTTTACTGTCTGACTTACCTCACTTGTTAGCACAATATACTCAAGTCCATCTCTATTGTTGGAAATGGAAATATTTCATTCACACCCACCCACACACCCCACATCTTCTTTATTCATACATTCATCTGTTGATGGGCACTTACATTGTTCCATATCTTGGCTATTGTGAATAATGATGCAATAAACATGGAAGTGCGTATATCTCTTCAATATCCTATTTTCATTTTCTTTAGGTATATGCCCAGAAGTGGAATTGCTGGATTATATGGTAGATCTATATTTAATTTCTTGGAGAACCTCCATAATGTTTTCCATAGTCTTTGAACCAATGTATATTCCCACCAACAGTGTGTGAGGGGTCCCCCTTTCCTCACACCCTTGCCAATACTTACTTACTCTTGTTTTCTTGATAGCCATTTAAAAGGTGTGAGGTGATAACATCATTGTGGTTTTGATTGGCATTTCCCTGATGATTATCGATGTTAAGCATCTTTTCATATACCTCTTGGCCGTTTGAATGTCTGTAGAAAAATGTCTATTCAGATCCTATGCCCATTTTTTAATTGGCTTGTTTTTTTGTTAATGAGTTATATGAGTTCTTTATATATTTTAGATATTAGTCTGTTATCTGATGTATGGTTTGCAAAATTTCTTTCTCATTCTGTAGGTTGCCGTTTCATTTTATTGTTTCTTTCTTTTGTGCAGAAACTTTTAAGTTTGATGTAGTTCCATTTGCTTTGGTTAATTGTGGTTTTCGTGTCATATCCAAAAAATCATTGGCAAGACCAATGTTGAGTAGTTTCTTCCCTACGTTTTCTTCTATGAGTTTTATGGCGTTGGGTCTGATGTTTAAGTCTTTGATCCATTTGGAGTTAATTTTTGTGACTGGTGTCAGATAGGGGTCTGGTTTTATTGTTCTGCATGAACACCATTTGTTGAATAGACTGTCATTTCCCTATTGAGTGTTCTGGCTTCCCTTGTCGAATATTAGTTGACCGTATATGCCGAAGTTGAATTCTAGGTTACCTGTTATGTTCTGTTGGCTTATATGTCTCTTTTTATGCCAGTACATACTGTTTTTATCACTGCTGTTTTGTAGTATAGTTTGAAATCAGGAAGTGCAATACCTCCAGTTTTGTTATTTTTCTTCAGGGTTGCTTTGGCCATAATTATTCCATACAATATTCCATATTTATAATTCCATACAAATTGTTGCATATTTTAGAATTTTATGTAAATGAAATTTGTATACATACTTTTTTGTTTTCTGCTGCTTTCACACAGCATAAAGATTTTGAAATCATCCTCATTGCATTTATTACTAATTCATTTTATGGCTGAGTAGTAGTTATTGCATGGACATACTACATGTTTATCCTTTCACCTGATAATTGACATTTGGGATGTTTACAGTTTTTGGCCCATTATAAATAAAGTTGCTGTGGACATTCATCTTTATATGTGTCTTTGCACATAGATTTTTATTTTACTTTGGTAAATAACCAGGAATAGAATGTCTTGTTCATTTGATTTAGGTGTATGTTTAACTTTTTAAGAAACTGCTAAACTGTTCTCTAAAGTGATCTCTAAAGGATGTAAAGGATTTTACATTCCTACCAGCAGTGCATGAGGGTTTTAGTTACTGTACATCCTCACTTACATTTGATATGGTCAGTATTTTCAATTACATTGTGGTTTTAGTTTGCATTTTCATGAAAATTAATTTCTTGTACTTCTTGACCATTTACACATATCATTTTGTAAAACATCTATTTAAATCTCTTGCCCAGTTTAAAAAATATTAGGGCGCTTGTCTTATTGAATTGTAAGAGTTCTTCACGTATTTTGGATATAAGTCCTTTATCAAATATATGTAACTTGAATATATTCTGTGGCTGGTGTTTTTATTTTTTTAATGACATCTTTCAAAGAGCAAACATTTGCCATCATGAAGTAGTCCAATTTGTCAATACTTCCTTTTATTTCATGTTTTGTCTAAGAATTCTTACATTAAAGTTGCAAAGGTTTTCTCCCATATTTTCTTCCAGAAGTTTTGTAATTCTAACTTTTAGTTTATTTCTGTATTTGATTTTGGTTACCCTCTATCAGGATGCTTTATATACAAAGAGAAGAGTAGTTTGTTAAGAAGGTATAGTCTTAAATGTCAGGATATCCTTCCATTAAACAGAGATAACAGGACAGGCTTCATTTTTGAGGTTTGCAAGAAAAGTGAGTTAATCTGGAAGTAATGTTATGTTAGTAGTGTCCACCAAGCTGTTTTAATTGCCTTTTCAAAATAGTTAAAATAATTTAAAAATGCAGTCAGGGGGCGCCTTGGTGGCTAAGTTGGTTCAGTGTCCAACTTTTGATTTCGGCTTATGATCTTGCGGCATCATGGGTTCAAGTCCCGCATCCGGCTGTGTGCTGGCAGCATGGAGCCTGCTTGGGATATTCTCTCTCCCTCTCTCTCCCTTTCTCTCTCTTTCTCTCTCCCCTCTCCTCTTCCCCCTCCCTCCCTCCCTTTCTCTCTGCTGCTCCCCGACTGGTGCGGTGTCTGTCTCTCTCAAAGTAAATAAATAAACTTAAAAAAAAATGCAGTCATATTTGGAATTTATGAAGCTCATTTGCAGCTTTTTGGAATGTAGAGGTAGGATCACACTAATCTTGAAAATATCCTGAAAAATAAATTCCTTTTTCTCAGGTTTTTCTGAAAATTTATTTTAAATCTTGTAAGGTAATGTAAAGATGCTATCATTTGGTTTCTAAGAGAACTTCAAAGTAGTTTTATTTTTATAATACTTACTATCCATTAGTCAAATGTTTTCTGTACGCGCGCACGTCCATCCTTTAGAGTTGTGTGTTTGATAAAAATACCTTCTTGGGTGCCTGGGTGGCTCAGTCAGTTGAATGTTTGGTCCTTGATTTAGGCTCAGGTCATGATCCCAGGGTCACGGGATTGAGCCACACATGGGGCTCTGCACTGAGTGTGGAACCTGCTTAGGATTTTCTCTCTCTCTCTCCCTCTCTTCCCTCTCCCTCTCTCCCTCTCCCTCTCCTCCCTCTCCCTCTCCCACCTCTCCCTCTCCCCCTCTCCCCCTCTCCCCCTCTCCCTCTCCCTCCCTCCTTCTCTCTCTCCCCCTCCCTCCTTCTCTCCCTCCCTCTCTCCCCCTTTCTCTCCCTCTTTCTCCCCTCTCTCACTAAAATTAAAAAAACAAAAACAAAAACCCAGTCTTCTTATTTAGAGTGCTTGGAATCATTTAGTTTTAAGAGAAATCTTTAGATCTTAGAGATAATTTGTAACCAATATATACTAAACTTCTAGCTAGTGCTTTAAATTAGATTCTAAGCAAGTTAAATTGACAAGTTACTACTAATAAGAGAGAGCCAGGTTTTTAAAAATGTAATTTTATAAAATCATTAAAATGTTTTGATTGCAGGTTGGAATTTTAAGATGTGGTTTCTGAAGTGATCATTTTAAATCAAGGCTACTTTATTTTCTAGGTGTTCATTGTACCCATGGTTTCAATCGCACTGGTTTCCTCATATGTGCCTTTTTGGTGGAGAAAATGGATTGGAGGTATTTGTTTCTTATTATAATGGCAGAAGACTGGTAATTGATAAAAAGTGTATTAATTTTTTAGTTTTAACATTTTATATTGCTAAATTTTTGGTGAAGTCATGACTAAAAATTTGAAGTGGTTTTCATTTTAGACTTGGTTAATCTTTAGAATACCATTTATTACCTGGTGTTTTGTACTAAGTAGCATTTTAGTTGAGTGCTTATGGATTTTTATATACTATGTATTTTCTTTTCCAGATTTTTTCACATACTCCAGAATTATCAGAGATACTTTTTTTTTTCTTCAATATTTTGTTTACATTCACCTTTGGAAGTTACTACTGTTGTTACTGTTCTGTTCTTTTTTTTTTTAAAGTAAGCTCTGTGCCCAAAGTGCCGCTCGAAATTCACGACTCTGTCAAGAGTCAAATGCTGTTTGGATGGAGCCAGCTAGGCATCTCTTATTCGTTTTTTTTTTAGTAATACCTTTTTAAAATAGCTGTAGAATATTAGGAAAAACTTAGAATGGTATGTGGAGGAAGTATTTTTGAGACAGAGTTACTTTCTTTGAAGCATGCCTTTATTGAAGTGATCCTGAGAGATTAGAACCTTTGTTGCCTGAAATTCCTCAGGGATATGGAATATTACTCCCTGAACTTTCTTGTTTACTGATTGAGTGTCATCATTTTTGCTTATAAAGCCTTTCACATAGTAGGTCCTTCTCTGAATATAATCAGCTGAAGTACACATGTGATGGTATATTTCCCTGTTTATATGTTCTCAGCTGCATATCTTCTGGCTTTGACTTTCTGGGCTTTCAGGTGCTTTTCACAATAACCCCAGGCTCCTGTGTCAGCCCTGACCTATGCTTAGCCTCTGTGTGATGACCTTTGCTCTTGTTACCTGGGTCTGTTGAAAGTTCTTAAAAGCTAGCAGACTTTTACTTTTATTCATATGGCTATTCACATTTCTTTGATTTCCCTTAGAGTCAGACCTCAACCTTCAACGCTTTATTTAAAATTTTTCACAGACTTTACCCAGATCTCTTCTATATACTCATTGCAGCTTACCTCTAGGTTTTAGGAATTATCAATGTATCTTATATTAAATCTATTTCAGAAGGAATTTGTCCCTTAATAGATTGAATGCCTTGGGAGTGGGGACTGTGATTTGTCAATTTAATAAATGTATTATACTTCATTTGGTATATGAAATAGAAAGAGTGAGTTTTGATAAATCTGCAGAAACGAAGAGTAGTGAGGAGACTCCGTGGTGTTTGTTTTCATAGCATTGAAGCAGCAGTTGCTACTTTTGCTCAAGCCAGACCACCAGGAATTTATAAGGGCGATTACTTGAAAGAACTTTTTCGTCGCTATGGTGATATAGAGGAAGCACCACCCCCACCTCTATTGCCTGATTGGTGTTTTGAGGATGATGAAGATGAAGATGAGGATGAAGATGGAAAAAAGGAATCAGAACCTGGGTCAAGTGCCTCCTTCGGCAAAAGGAGAAAAGAACGGTTAAAACTGGTAATGTTTAAAAATATTACAGTCTTTACTTTTTTCTTCTGCAGGTTTATTGAGATTTATGTGTTTGTTTAGCTGGATTTATAAGGTTATTTCATTCTGGCTGTTTCTAAAGATACTTGATAGCCATGAGTCTCCCTTTTCTATGGGAAAAGTTTAAGTTCATCTTGTTTTTGTTTCTTAGGTAAACTAAAGAACTCTTTTTTTTTTTTAAATTTTATTTAAATCAAATTAACATATAGCATAATAGTGGTTTCAGGAGTAGAATTTAGTGATTTCTCACTTACATATAACACCCAGTGCTCATCCCAACAAGTACCTTCCTTAATGCCCATCACTCATTTAGCCCATCCCCCAAAGAACTCTTACATGTTAGATTGAGAATTTACTATCTTTTTCTTTTTTTTTTTTGCAAAGTATTGGGAGATTCCGACTACATAGGAAAATTTTTGCTAATCTACAAAATTGTCACGTAGTTAAAATACCTTTACATATAAATTCTGCTCCTCCTCATGGGTGATACTTTCATATTTTCTGTAAAGTTGAACTGAGAAGACTCTTCTGTGGACAACTCCCATTAATCTTCTTGATTCTATGCACAACTCCCATTAAAAGGCCAAACAAAACCATTAGGAGTTCTCTTTTCTTGGGGGTTCAGGAGAGACGCTGAAAAGGAGAGTACTGGTTGTGCATACCCAAGTATATGGTATAGTCCAAAGGGACAGTGTGGAGATAATTAAATTTAATGAAGTTAATGATTAAGGAACGTGGGATATCATAGTTGAGCAGTAAAAGTCTACAAGTCATTAGTAGGCAATGATTCACAGGCAAGGATTTTATGTAAATCATATAATATAGTCATTTGGAGTTTTAAGACAAAGTCCCTCTTTGAAAAACATTGTTTTAATATGTACTTACATATTTCAAACTTCAAGACTTTGAGGCCACTGAAAAGTGTTCATTGCTTTGAAACATAGAAGTAATTAAAAAAAACCCAACTTATTCTGTTAGTATAACTCATTGGTTAATGAATCACATACTTAGAAAAATAAGAATCACATTCTAAAGAAGGGCTAATAGCATAACATAGCATAGATGATTACTTTCTTTTAGTATCATTTTTTGTTCAACTATATTTTTAAGAACAACATTAAATATGAACATATATGTGCTTAATGTGTTTTTTAATTACAATATAGTACTTGTATAAAAGAGTTTAAAGAAAAGAGTTAATATTTTGCAAAATATACTAAAGTTTGCAGGTTCCTTTTTTTCCCCCCCAGAAGCAGGGGCCTTTAAAAATGACAATTATTTTATAATATCAAGTATTATTAAATGTGTATAGTTCCAAGTGAGCTTCAGCAGCACTAAGAGAAACATAGCCAAGATGGGCACGTTTCTTTCAGGAAAATAAATAACATTTAAAATAAAATCCTAAATCTTGTTTCCCTACTATGATTGTGGATTTACCTATTTCTCTTTCTAGTTCTGTCAAGTTTTGCTTTATGTATTTGGAGTGATATTTAGTTTATACAAATATGTGTAAAGGATTATTGTATTTTCCCAGTGTCTTCACTTTTAGCATTGGAAATATCTAATGTTAGTATGATTGATTGCACAAACATTCTTTTGGATAGTGTTCATATGGATTATCTTTGTTTCTATCCTTTTGCTTTCAAACATTATCTTTTATTTAAGGTATGTCTTTTATAAGCATTGTGTTGTTGGCTTTTATTTATCCAGTGAACAGTTTTTGCCTTATTGGAGTATTTGGTCCATACACATTTATTTTACTGATGTAATTAGATTTAAAACTTAGCAGTCTCCCCTCCCAACCTCCCACTTATGGTATGTTCTTTTTATTTTTCTTTCTTGTCTTCTTTATGCTTAATTGTTTTTATATCACCCCAACCCATTGCTTGGTAGTTATACATTCTTTTACTGTTATTTTAGTAGTTTTTCAAGATTTCAGTATCTGGGGGCACCTGGGTGGCTCAGTAGGTTAAACGTCTGACTTCGACTCAGGTCATGATCTCCTGGTTTGTGGGTTCGAGCCCCGCGTTGGGCTCTGTGCCGACAGCTCAGAGCCTGGAGCCTGCTTCAGATTCTGTGTCTCCTCCTCTCTCTGCCACTCCATGCTCATGCTCTGTCTCTCTCTGTCTCTCAATAATAAATAAGCATTAAAAAAGAAAAAATATTTCAGTATCTGTCTTGGACTTGTTAAAGTCTGGTATATATTAGTACTTTTGCCACTTTTTAAACAATGCAAGAATCTTTGATTCCGTTTACCTCTTCCTGTCTTTTTGGTGTTGTGTATCTTAATTCAACATGCATTTTAAACCCCATAAGGCATCATCCTCATCATCATTTTGTACAGTGAATGTTTATTAGATATAATTATCTAAATATACATATTTATCCTTTCTTGTGTTCTTCTTTCTTTCATATATTTTTATGGTTCCATTTGGATAGTTTTTCTTCTAACTGAAGAGTTCCCTTTAGTATTTTCTTTAATGTGGGTCTGTGCAACACATCCAGTATTTACGTAAGAATGTCTTTTCTTGTTGTCATTTTGAAGAATGTTTGTTCTCAGTGTAGAATTTTGGATTGGCACTTTGAAGATACTCCATAATGCATTTCTATTAAGAAGTTGCTTCTTGGGGTGCCTGGGTGGTTCATTCGGTTTGACTTTGGCTCAGGTCATGATCTCGTTCGTGGTCCGTGAGTTCCAGCCCTGCAGTGGGCTCTGTGCTGACAGCTCAGAGCCTAGAGCCTGCTTTAGATTCTGTGTCTCCCTCTCTCTCTGCCCCTCCCCAGCTCATGCTCTGTCTCTCTCTCTTTCAAAAATAAATAAGCATTAAAAAAATTGTTTAAAAAAAAGAAGTTGCTTCTCTGAAGCTAATTTCTTTTGTTTTTGATTTTCAACACTTTTACTATGATATTTCTACTTGGAGTTTTCTTTGTGTATTTATCCTGCCTTCTATTTATAGTGATTCTTGAATCTACTGTTGGATTTGTTGTTGTTATTGTTAGTTTTAGACAATTCTCAGGCATTATATCTTCAAATATGGTTCAGATCCATTCTTTTTCCCTTTTCCTTCTGAGACTCACCCAGTAGGCTTTTCCCCCCACTTCTCCTACTGTTTCTTATGTTCTTTTCTATATTTTCCACTTTTTTTTTTTTCAGTTTTCAAACTGGATATTCTCTTCTGACCTATCTTCCAGTGTACTAATGCCTCTGTAGCTATAAGCTGATGTTAAATCCATCCATTGAGTATATAATTTCAGTTATTTTACTTTCACTTTTGGAATTTTCATTTGAGTTTTAAAACAGTTTTCAGTTTCTCTGTTGGAATTCTTCATCTTATCATTTAGTTTTTTGAATTTATTAATTCCAGTTATTTTAAAACCTTGTCAGATGACTAATTGATGTAGCTCTCTTCTAGGTCTTTTTTAGTTTTTCTTCTCATGTCCTTTTGACTTCTAGTCTGTTGTTTCTTTTTTGGCATACCTGCATATTTGTGATCATTAGACATTAGGTCTGAGAAATTGTAGAAATAATTTGAGAATAAAATGTTTTCTTCAGAGAACATTTACTTTTGTTGCTACACAGCGTTAGGAATAGGGCATCTTAACTCAGTCAGGATTGAATTATTTAGAAACTAGTCTTTAGTTTTGGGGGGCCGGTCTCTTTTTGATGCAACTGAATTCTTAGAGTATAGACCTTTGGGGATCCTAACTGAAAGCCTGGAGAAATAACCAGGAGCTTTCCTCCCTCAGGGGCCTGGAACTCCAGTTTTTATTTTCCCATTCCTGTGATATTCTTGAAAGCTGTGTTTAGCTTCCCAGGTACCATTTTGAAAACAGTGCCTGTAGAGGAAATTCTATACCAGATGTCTAGCTCACCTCTCTGGGTTCCTTTCCTTCTGAGTTCTTGGCCTGTCAAGCTCTTACTGCCTTTGTGATTCTCCAGGGTCTTCAAACAGGTGATTTTAACATTTTATCTAGCTTTTTCTCATGGCTGCAGAATTGATCTCAATAAGCTAGTCTGCCATTGCCAAAAACAGAAATCTTCCCTTCTCTTGTTTTGGAGAAAACGGGTAGCTTTGATTTCAAAGCACTTAGGTAGTTTTTTCCCCCTCTTTTCAAATCATACTCATAAATTCTAAAATTGTTAAATATATTTTTTACTTATTAAAAGTAGTATACTTACATTAAAGAAAATTTGAAAACTCAAAAAACAACTTAAAACTCTTCAGCCTTTGTCTTACCACTGGCATTTTGTCATCTTAGAAGAATTTCTTCCCATTTACTTCCCTAGCTTAAAAGTGTACACAAATGGCATAAAGATCAATTTTTTTAAAAAAAATAAAAATACAAACATCTAGAAATGTATAGAGTAAAAAGTGAAGGTCTTTTCACTCCCACTCCCAACTGTTCTCTACTTTTTGATTATCCTTCTAAATACTTATTGTCCTATGTATTTATATATACATATGTTGAGTTTTGGCCCTATGCTCTCCACCCTCTTGTAATGTAAATGTATTTTTCTGCAGCTTTTTTAAAAACTTGGATGTCTTTTTTTTTTTTTAAGATTCTTTATTATTTTGAGAGAGGGAGAAAGAGAGCACGAGTGGGAGAGGGGCAGAAAGAAAGGGAGAGGATCCCAAGCAGATTCCGTGCTGTCAATGTGGAGCCTGAACTCACCAACTGTGAGATCATGACCTGAGCTGAAGTTAAGAGTTGGACGCATAACCAACTGATCCACTCAGGCACCTCTGGATATCTTTTCTTAGTACATTTTTAACTACTTCATTCTTTTTAGGTAATACCAGAGGGAGCAGTTTATAAAAAGCGAACAGAACATTTGTTTGCAAGATGAGAGAAGATATCAATCTATAAAATAATGACCGACTATTAGGAAAAAGAACCAATTAGAGACGTTGGAAATGATAATTAACCCCCATCCCTGGGCACCTGGGTGGCTCAGTAGGTTAAGTGTTGGACTCTTGATTTCGGCTCAGATCATGACCTCATGGTTCATGGGTTCGAGCCCCATGTTGGGACTTGCACTGACATTGCAGGGCCTGCTTGGGATTCTTTCCCTCTCTCCTTCTCTTTCTGCTCCTCCACCGCTTGCTCTTTCTTTCTCAAAAATAAACACATAAACTAAAACTAAAGCAAAACAAAACAAAACACAAAACCAACCTAACAACCCCGCAGGTGGGTTGGATAGCAGAATGAAGTTAGCTGTAGAGGAAATTATCAAGCTGGAAGATTTATCTAGGAAATTCTTCCTGGATGTAGCACAGGAGGACAAAGAAATATGAAAAATAGTTTAGAGTTAGGTAGTGATATGAGTGACTTGATAGTATGAAATGTTACAGAGGGGACAAATATGAGGATTATTTTCTGTAATATGCAGTTGGGACAGGTCAGATTAATGATTTTAAGAAGCTGATGGGAGGTGAGAAAATGGAGATAGAATTGTGTTAGGGGTCCTCAATACCACCCCCACTTTTGGAGATTTACTAGGACTCAGCATATAGTTGTAGTCACAGCCAAGGTTTATTATAGTGATATTCCAAGCATATACAACTGTATCATAAGGGAAAAAGACAAGTGGAGTCTGGTGGATTCCATATGTAGGCTTTCTTATGCTCTCTTCTTCCCATGAGAGGTTGTACAGAGCTTACTTTCCCAGCAGCAGTGAAGATGCAACAACATGTCTGATGTTTCTGCCTGGGGAAGCTTATTAGAGCTCACTAGAGCCCTAGTGCCCAAGTTTTTAGTAATGGCTGGTCACGTAGGCAGCCTATGTGTGTACCAAAAGTTACACAATCCCAGAAGGAAAGTGTTTGTTCAGCATAAGCCCTATTGTTCGTACGGATAGTCTAGGCATGGTGAATCACCCTTATCAGTTGACTAAGAGCACTCTGAGAATCTTGTTCCCAGGCACCAACCTTGTAAGCAGACTTGGTGTATTGGCCTTTTTCTGCACACTAGTACAGGCTGTTCATTCACGTAGTTTAGTTATGATCAGAAAGGGAGAGGAAGGGTGACTGCTTAATGCAGATAGAATCAGAAAGGCTGTTTAGTATGGAATAAATTCCAGCATATTTATTGCTTGTGGATAAGCAGCTGTGGAGTCAATGACCTTGAAAATAATTTAGGGAATAAATGATACAGCAATGTCTGAGGAAATGAAAGGGAATGGAGTTCAAAAGCAGATGGAGAAATAGGTCTTCCACAAGAGGAGGGAAATCTCATCCATAGCACTGAGACTGTGATTTTTTTCCTCTGTGAATTTCAGCTGTCTGTGGGTGGGAGTAGAGAAGATTAATGGTAGGTTGATACAAGGTTGGGTATATTTAGTATGGGTGTGATGGAAGGACAAAAGGTTGAGGAGTACTGAGGATATCAGGCATAGAAGAATTGAAGTTATCAGCCATAGAGTCTAGCTGAATAGGAAGTAAGGTAAGGCTGGGGGCTGTTACACTGAGAAGAGGGAGAGGTGAAGGGACTGTTAGTCTTGGTGAAATTGAACAGTGAGCATAGTTAGGGTAAAAGAGTTAAGCTATTCAATGAAAAAGGTCAAAGAATGGCATGTTGGCTTTAGGATGTTGTGCATACTCAATTAGTGTGAGTTGAATTGATGAATGGAAAGGTAGAGCAGTATGGAATGATGATGGTGTGGCCATGGAGCATGTTGTTCAAGTTATGCAAAGATGATGGTCATTGCAAATGAAATTACTGAACTGTGAAGCCTAGGTTGTTTGATGGGTAAAGATTATCTAATGGATGTTGATGTTACCAATGTAATGATAGAAGTTAGTGCAGTGAGAAATACTGTTTTTGATGAACATGGAGAAATGACTGGATGTCAGTACACGAAGAATAGAGTGTTTTACTACTTTAGACTCTTTGGTTGCAAGTATCAGAAATTAACTCAAACTAGCTTCAATAGGAAGAAGAAATTACTATGAGTGAATGGGTAGGACTCAAAGCCAGATCTCAGGAAGGGACTGGAGCCTGGACCTGGAAAGCTATTTAGAACTTAGTTTCTGCTCTTTGTTCTTATTTTCTCATCTTTGCTTTTTTTCTATTTCTGTTTCTTTCCTTTTGTGTCATATATTTCACTAGCTTTGTCTTTTGAGACTGGCTCTTTGTGATTCCTTTTTTACCTGGGAGATTATAACTGTCCTGTATCTTCTGAGCTTACATGTTGTAATTTTAGCCACATGCAGAGACTTTTGAATCCCAATTCCAGGTTACCAGAAGAGAGAATCTAATGGATTCAGACTGAGTTAGTGGTTTGCTCATGCTCCCATCAACTTTGGCTGGAGTGGGATGTTATCTTGTAATGTCATGTAACATGGCTGTTAGGGTCCTGTCTTTGTGGATGAGAGAGCAGTTGTTGTGCCACCAACTACAGTGGATGTCTGCTCTACCGCAGTTGAGTGATACAGCTGAATGGATTTAAGTCTAATTGAGAGGCAAGGAGAACAAGTGAGGATATAGGTGAATGCTTTACACTATCCCTATGGGACTTGGGCAGTGGGAAAATGAGTGCTTTTATTTAAGAGAGAAGTGGTCTTCTTGGTGGAGAATTAGCTCTTAGTTAAGACATAGGGGACGAGGTGTTCATGAAAAAGGTTGAGGTTATAGGTTATTTATGAAAAAGAGATTCTAGGGATTATATTGGAACTCTTTGGGAAGGTAATTAGTGATAAGATTAACCAAGGAGAAGGAGCTCCAAAGCAGTGAGGACAGGACCATCAGAGAGGAAAGATGACTGGAGAGTTGATTTTGGGTGATGTCAAAGTATTGGTGACAGTCATGAGAAATGTAGATGTAAATAATTGGCAAATCAATGGTTGGAAAACTTTCGTTTTCCTGTTATTTCAATCTGAGTTGAAGATAGTTAACAGAAGCAATCCAAGAGTGACTAATTTTTATGGTTCACATCTCAACACAGTGAACTTATTTTGGTTTGACACTTTATTTTTGTTGGAGTTCCCCTTTCCTGACTCATATTGATATGACTATGGTTTGAAGTGATGGACTCATTGTAGTGAATTCCGATAGTGACTTTAGGGTTTTTAATAGTCACGCATGTCCTGTACGTGGCCCTCACATTCCTGACACCTTTGTTCATCTTTTGAATACATGCTTGTATTGATTTGGAAGAGTATGACCTATAGTTATGTTGTTTGCTTCTTTGAATTGATGGCTGGGATCATGTCTCTCTCTCACTCTCTCTGTTTGAAGTTTATCTATTTTGAGAGGGACAGAGACAGCGTGAGTGGGGGAGCCAGAGAGGGAGACAGAGAATCCCACAGGCTCCTCACATGGGGCTCGGACTCAGGAAACTTGGAGATCATGATCTGAGCCAAGACCAAGAGTCGGATGCTTAACAGACTGAGCCACCCAGGTGGCCCTGGGATCATCTCTTTGAATAAAACTGTTAGTGCCTTTTCTTCATTACTAAAATATCCTTGTTACACATTACACACATACTTGCTTACTCATTCCTTCACGCGCACACACACACACACACACACACACACAGATAACACTCACTTCTTACATATAATTTGACCCCATCTTCTGTAAAACTTTCCTCAATTTCCCTCTGACTGATCATTGATTCCTTTTTTCCTTTTTGTGATAGCCATATGAATTTCCATTTTAAGTCTGGCAGACTCTGTTTATGAAATACACTTCTTTCGTCTTAAGCATACATTATCTTCTTTTCACTTTTGATATTTCTTTATTCCCACAAACTGAAATGGTAGTTTGTTAAAAAGTGAAAGTAAATGTCATTGACTTTGAATCTCAATTATAGTATGTTTGAAAATAGTTCCAGACTTAAGACATTGCTGTTTAGATTTAGTGATCCTTTTTGAAATTATTACATAATTTTAAATAATATATTTCTGTCAGAGGAAACTTGTAATGACAGTCAAAACAGCAAATTAAGCTAAAAAGTTACTAAATATTATTGTGTATAAAGTGCATCAGCCTTACTGTTTTTAATGGACATATTTCTACCATTTTCTGATTAATTATTATTGCAGAAGAAAGTAGGGGAAGACAGTAAAAAAGAAATTGAGACATTGTAGGAAAGATTAAGGAAGAAGAAACATAAATGAATGAGAGGCATTTGCTAGATGGTTGGACATATCTTTTATAAACAAGCTTAATAGTTGTTAAGTATGTACTGAGGCTCAATATTTATTCTTTTAAATTAAAAACAATATTTAGCTTGGGGTGCCTGGGTGGCCCAGTTGGTTAAGTGTCTGGCTCTTGATCTTGGCTGAGGTCTTGATCTCCCAGTTTGTGAGCTGGGGCCCTGTGTCAGGCTGTGTGCTGACAGCGTGGAGCTTGGTTGGGATTCTCTGTCTCCCTCTCTCACTCTGACCCTCCCCGACTCACTCTGTCTCTGTCTCTCAAGGTAAATAAACTTAAAAAAAAAAAAAAAAAAGAGAGAGAGAGATGATCCCAGATATCAATTCAGTACTTTGCTGGCAGGACAGAGCCTGCTTTGGATTCTTTCTCTCCCTCTGCGCCTCCCCTGCTCTCTCACTCTCTCAAAATGAATAAATAAACTTAAAAAAAATATTTAGCTTGTTCAGCTGCATAGAATTATTAAAATATTTCCTAGTAATATTCTAGGAAAGTATTTGGTTGAATATTGATCCTATTTCTGTGTTTTGGTCCTTTTTATTTGCCAAAAAAAGAATATTTATGTTTTTAGGAATAATTTATGATACTTTGGCCCTTGGTTTTCAGAAATTATCCTTGATTTCTGAATATTCCTCAGGAAATACATGCTCATGAGTAAACCTTTTTCATGTAAAACTTAAAAAAAAATCCTGTGCTGTTAGTACCTTTGGAATAATGGTGCTGAATGTTGAACTCTCTGAATGCTTTCTCTTTTTAATGAGTATATATAGGATATAGCTTTATAAGGATATTGCAGTTATCTGAGTATCTCAATCACTAAATACCTTGTGAACCTAGTTCTTATCCTCATTCTTTAGTTATTGTATTTAATGGTAGAATGGTCCTAAAGCAGAAGGTAAAAAGAGGTGATGGTGTCATATGAGCGGAATGGTACTCTTTAATCCTTTGGCTCTTGAAATCTCTAAAGTGTGCTTATTATGGAAAACAGAGTTGATGACATATAAGATAACTATAAAAAGTGATTCAGAATTAGGGGCAAAAAGTAGGACTAGTGTCTGCTGGATTACTCAGGACTCTTCCAGATTTGACAGGGACGTACATGGACTAAATACTGTGTTCTTTTTTTTCCTTTCCAAGTGGCTCGAGTTGCCAAATCTTTGCCAGAAGGTTGATCATTGCAGCTTGTAGACCATATTTTTTATTCCTTAATTACGTTAACAGCTAGAGTTGTTTTATGGATTTTTCTTGAGACTGATGCCAGCCCTCTTATGGGTCTGAAAGTAATTGTAACATGAATCTAGACTGTATTTTTAGTCTTTAAAATTTCCAGGAGTGTTCTTTATTTATTTCATATATAAATTCTCCATCTGCTTCACTTCTGTGATATTTTAAAAATATGCTTGCTATGAAGTACAATAAGACACTTTATGTAGTTGTGAGTTTAAGAATTTAAATTAAAAATTCAGTGATGAGTAATAGTTTTTCTTATATCTGAAGACTCTACCACTTTGTCTACTGTTACACTCTTATTCTAGTTTACAAAGGTATATATATCGTGGGTGTTTATCCCCTTAAAATCCATACTCCATCAGAGATATAGCTCCTCTTTCTGTCCGTAGTGAGAGCTATTAGTGAATGGTATAGTGTAGACCTGAGTTCAAATTCTGTTTTTACCTCTCAAATAAATTGCATTCAGTCTCATTTACTCATTTGTGATATAAATACACTGTAATCTACTTTTCATAGCTGTTATAAGAATTAGAGAAAATGTTTGTAAAATGTCAGATCCTTTGCCTACCTCTGAGTAAATGGTAGGTAAGTTGTTATTGCTGTTATTAATGAGTAATGTCCATTTGAGTACTTTGAAATATGATATAGACACTGGGCTATATATGTACATTAAAAAGCATATGCTGGATTAAGGAAAGTGAGTGTAGAATCCCAGGGGGAGTTTATAGATCTTTCTGGAGCAGACCATTTCTGTTTCATATATTTGCTCAGATGTAAAAATAAGCAAGTCTATCTTTCAGTCTTGACTTTGGAAATAGATTTTCACTTCTAACAAAATATTTTTCTTCTTCTTCCTTTTTTTTTATCTTAAGGGTGCTATTTTCCTGGAAGGTGTAACTGTTAAAGGTGTAACTCAAGTAACAACTCAACCAAAGTTAGGAGAGGTACAGCAGAAGTGTCATCAATTCTGTGGCTGGGAAGGGTAATAACCATTTTAAAGTTTTAAGTAAAACTTACTCTTACTCTGCAACATTTAACATTAATGCAAACATTGGCACAGTTTCTTTGCTCCTTGAAGATTGAATGTTTACACAGAGTGCTTAAAAAGATAACAAGCAAGAGTTTATCAGATTTTTTTCAAGAACAGTTGAGTCAAAATTAGACTACTAGACAGTTGAGTCAAAATGGAATGACTCAGACATGTCTTCTGAATAGAATAGAAAGTTACTTTTGTCACTATCCAGTATTTTAGTGTGCTTGATTCTACTATTGCTGATTAATGTTTATATCACCATATCATTTTATTAAGGGAGAATAGGTGGCACTTGAATGTACCACATTTTCCAGTTTTTCTGTAATCAGAAACCTGGGGGAATCAGTTTTATGTATATAAGTATATTTATATAAATATGTTCTGCCCCCCACCATGACCTGAAAATATCTATCAGTCATTTCGTGGGAGGAGATTCAGGAGAGAGTTCATTGTTCTAATCTTTTGCTCTCAGGTCTTGTCTATGGTCATTTCTGTTGATCATTGCTGTCTGTGGCAGAAAATTGTAATACAGCTGGAACGTGATGAAACAGGATTGCTAATTGTTAAAAATTCTTCATATAAAGAACTTTTTGACTGGTATATTAAGATCAATTACCCAGAAATAATTTTAACTAAAAGATGAAATGAAGTAATAATGATTTCAGTGTTGTGTTAAACCCTTGCCAGTGTACTTCAATCTTGACCTATATTTCTCCTGTTTTGTCACTTCTGGGCATCTTTTGAGCAGAAATTTGCCAGCCTTGTAGAGTTAATGCCAAGTTGGCAGAGTCATGATGGAGGAATATGAGGTCTAGAATAACGTACGATAATTAAGGCAAGCAAGATTGAAACTTCTTCCTGAAGTAAACTTGTAAACATACCTGCTTTAGTTTTAGATCATGAATATTAATATTTAAAAAGCCCAATAGTTATAGTATGTAGTGGCAATTAGAATCTTGTTAACTCACATCCAAAATGTCTAGAAGATAATGTTTTGTTAGCATTCTTGGGAAAGCTGATATTTTTCCAGTTGACATTAATCTCATGATAGGGAGAATGTTGTGGTAAGTGTGTGACTAATGTGAGATTGGTTTAGGACGTATTGCTTTGTATGGATGCCAGCCATAATAGTAATAAAATGTTCTTCTTTAAGGTCTGGATTCCCTGGAGCACAGCCTGTTTCCATGGACAAGCAAAATATTAAACTTTTGGAGCAGAAGCCATATAAAGTAAGCTGGAAAGCAGATGGTACTCGGTAAGTTAGATTTCTAAAACAAGCGTTCCATACTCCACCTACTGAGCCGGCCAGGTCCCCCTGCCCCCCAAGTTCTGTTAGTTTGACATAAATCTATACCAAATTTAAGTTTGAGAGTGTTTTCTCTTGATGATATTGTCCTTTTTGGCATGTCTGCTGCCCACCACCTGTGTTATGTGGTTGTTGAGCACTTCTAAAATTAACAGATGTGTTGTCAGTTTATAATCTAAAAATTACCTAGTCTTTCTGATACTTTGTTCCTTCGAATATTTTGTTCTCTATTTTGTTCCTTCGGATATTTTTCTCTTAATTTTTGCTAATACTTTTTGTGATTTTTATACACTCTTGTGGGTGTTACAGTCTTACAACAAAGCTTATCTTCAGTTTGATATTCTTATGCTTTTAATTAGTATAAATTTTATGATCCTAGTAATATTTAACTTTTTCTATTTTGTAATCCTTATTTTTATGGCATTGCAATATGTATTTTTTCATCAAATGTTTTGATAGTTGAAGTAATTATTTTAACAGATGTTAATATAGAAGTCCTATTAACTTTTTCAAAATAAAGACAATATTTCAGAATAATTGACAGAACATATATATAGTTTAGGTTTTTTTTTTCCAGTTTAATTGAGATATAATTGACATATAACATTATGTAAGCTTAAGGTGTAGAATGTGTTGATTTGATACATGTATAGATTGCAAGATGAGTACTGTTAGCTAACATCTCCATCACTTCACATAATGACCATTTCTCTTTTGTGGTGAGAATATTTAAGATCTGTTGTCTTAGCAACTTTCAAGTGTATAATACAGTATTATTTATGGTCACCACTATGGTGTACATTAGATTCCTGGAACTTATTTGTCTTGTAACTGGAATTTTATACCCTTGACCAGTACTTCCTCACTTCCTCTACCTTCTCAGCTCCTGGTAACCACCGTTCTAGTCTCTGTTTCTATCAGTTTGATTTTTTTCAGATTCCACATGTAAGTGCTATCATCTAGTATTTGTCTTCCTCTGACTGATTTATTTCACTTAGCACAATGTCCTCAAGGTCCATCTGCGTTGTTGTTGTAAATGGCCGAATTTCCTTCTTTCTTGTGGCTGAATAATAGTCCATTGTATTTATATAGCACATCTTTATTCATCTGTTGATAGTTATTTAGGTTGTTTCCATATCTTGACTATTGTGAATAATACTGCAATTAAAATGGGGATGCAGATATTTCTCTGAGATGCTGTTTTCACCTTTTCATTTTTAAATGTTATTTTGAAGATGATCTAGGTTGCACTTAATTTTTGTAAGAAGCTTTTGAATGTCAAGGTGGCAGTTACACCTTTTGGATCATGTTATCTTCATCTACATTGTGCTTGTGGTGACCTTAAGAGATATCTATGAAGATATGGAGTGGGGCAGGTACAACTTGATTTTAATGTTAGGTGAATATAATGACACTATTTCAACATGCTTTGCTTTTTAGTAATTATATATATATATACATACATATTTTATTAGGGAATATATCAAAATATTTCCTTTCATTTGTCTTTCTTTGTTGGAAACCCATCTTTCCTTCCAACCTTGCATTTTCTAGCTTTTTGGGGGGGTGGATTTTATGAGTAACACAGGCTCATTAAACAAAGTTCAGAAAATAACAAGTGAAAAGAAGAAACTAAGTGATTTTATCACATAGAGATAACCATTATCATCATTGTGGTCTTGATTTTGGTTTTTTTTTTTTTTTTGGTTATAAAGCAGTTGTATTAATGCTTAGTGTAGTGAATCCAAATAGTTAAATAACAAGTATGTTTTGCATATGTGTGTTCATTTTTTCATATTATTTTGAATTTAAAAATGAAGTAAATTAAAAAATTAATATTAATACATGGTAAAATTTTAAGCAATATAGAGATATCAGATGGTAAATTTAAGTTTGCCTTGTGTGCTTCTAAGACTGTTCATTCTACAAGGATAAATTTATAAGGATAGATACAGCTAAAGATTCAGATACAGACAATTGGGATGATTCGTCCCTTCCATGCCCTCCTCCTTATGGATGTATAATTTTGAAGGATAAATAAAAATTCCCTGATTATTTTTAATGTTAAAATTATATCTAATTTTTTTGGATTAGAATAAGTTTGGAATCTATTAAATTGGTAGTAAGGATTAGCAGAAGTTAAGTTGTTGATATATATTTTTAATAGCTATGTAACAATGTCTTAGGGTTTATTAATAGATATGTAGTATTGTAACAGTGTTACCTTTGTAACAGCTTCCTACCTCTGAGTGGAGAAGGAGTGAAAATGATGAGGTGCATTTCTCCAGATTTGATACTATAAAATGGCCCCAGGGATTTGGGAGTGAGGCATAGTTTTGATCTGATGAGTTTCATATTCTGGATATTCTTTACTTTCTACCTTGTCTTCTCCATAATATCCAGGCTGTGATCTTGGCAAACCTTGAGCAGAATAACAAAGTCTGTAAAATTTGCCATTTGTATTCAGCCATCCTACATTTATTTTCCCTCCTCTGCATTTGTATGCTCCTTTCCCCATGTCTCAATGCTGTCAGACCTATAAATGATTCGCTACAGTAATTTGAGCTAAGATGTTTTGACTGATAATGGAAATATCTTATTTCTCATGGACCTGTGCTCCACCAAAAACAAAAGGAGAACCTCTAAATATCTTTTTGAATAACTACTCTGTCTTGTGATGCTTTAATCTGTGAGGAAAAATTTATGTGACATATTTTCTGGACTAGTGCAAAATCTTTCTTTGGCACAGTAGAATTTAAGGCCAATAGCATGGGGGAGGGACTTTCTGTGATTTATAGGGTGAAAAGAACCTCGGAGGCTGTAGAATGGTCTAGGAACCCATGGAATTAGAACAGCTGATCAATAGCCATGAGCCCTAGACTCCACTTTATGTATTCATTTATTATTTATTTTTTTATTTTTTTAAGTAGTCTCTACACCACTGTGGTTGACAGTGAGATTATGACCTTTAGATTAAGAGTCGCATGCTCTACCCACTGAGCCAGCTAGGTACCCCACTTTATTTAAAGCCATGTTGTGAAAGGGCACCTAGGTTCATGAGTTCGAGCCCCGCTTTGGGCTCTGTGCTGACAGCTCAGAGCTTGGAACCTGTTTCAGATTCTCTGTCTCCTTCTCTCGCTCTGCCCCTTCCCTACTTGTGCTCTGTCTCTCAAAAATAAATAAACAGTAAAATTTTTTAAGGTCATGTTATGATAGGGTTAGGGACCTCTTTTTATTATCCTTATTCCCTAGTTTATTGGCTATTTATTTATTGTATCTAGCAACAGTATTTAGATGGAAGGATCTCTGAAATTGAGTGTGCTATGAGACCTGGATAGAGTTAGCAATAAAAGGTAATGCCTAGGAATTTTTATTGGTCTGGACAAGGCCTGGAGGTAATAGTGACAGTTTTGACAGGAATCTGTTGTAAGTTCTAAAACATTGTTGAATAGGGACTATTTCCTTATTGTAAAGCCAAAGAATATAGATAGAAATACAGAATTCCTTAAAAATGAAACAGTGAGAAATTTGTGTTATATAGGTAAATTGGTAAACACTAAACCACTGCAGTCTCAGAAATAGGTGGAATCATTTTGTTTGATAGAAGATTTAATAATTGTGTGTCTTACATTTCATTAAAATCAGACTTTTAAAAATGAGATGTCTCCTTCTGTCAGAACATAGTATTTCTTTCTTCATAGCACTTTTCATTATCAGAAGTTACTTTTTCCTTTCTAATTATTTTACTTCTGTATCTCCTACTATATTGTAAGCTTCACAAGATTAGGGAGCAAGCCTGTCTTTTGTACCTTTATATCAACAGTGATCAACAAGGCATTATGCTAGTAGATATTGAATGAATATCTATTCGGAGTATTCAGAATAGTATTGAGTGTTTTATGCTCTTGAGAGATCTGTAGCTTCTATAGATTGAAATATTCTTATTTTATACTTTTCCTCTTTTTTTAATTTTTCTTTTTTTACATTTATTTATTTTTGAGAGACAGAGCACAAGTGGGGGAGGGGCAGAGAGAGAGAAGGAGACACAGAATCGAAGCAGGCTCCAGGCTCTGAGCTGTCAGCACAGAGCCTGACGCGGGGCTCGAACCCACAAACTGCGAGTTCATGGCCTGAGGGACGCTCAGCCGACTGAGCCACCCAGGCGCCCCTCCTCTAAATATTTTTCATGATCTTTTGGTTCATTGAATGGATTGAGAAGGGAAGAAAGAAAGTCATATTAGAAAAACTGTACTGAGGAGTAGAAAGAGCACAGAGATAGCAGTTAGTATACTGCTTACCATTAAATGATTAAATGAAAGAATACAATACTTAATCAGATAGCATAAATAAGATGTGTTATATCTAGGGCACTACATATAACTTGACCCATGGGAGAATTATACTAAAATTAATGTGTAATTTGTGATTAATGAAACCATGGCATTGTAATTGATAGTACTTGATAAAGGACTTGTAAAATGTGAATATATACATATTTTGGAGCTATTTAAGATTTAATGATATGTTTGTGCTTATAACTGATTTTTTTGATGGATATATTGCATAAATGTAAATAATACTACCGAATAACAAGTTTGAGTGTTCTATATCTAAAAAGCAGTATTTAAGTCTTAAAGGTTCATTGACATATTTGGAAATTAGAACCAACATTAATTAACACTTTTAAAGTTGGGAGAAAAATTAGGTGAAATGAGAGTATTGGAAGTTAGTGTGAAACCGAGCTTACCAGCTCTAAATAAGACTAATAAGAGAGACAACACATGTGGTTAAGAGTACATTGCTTTCAAGGAAGACAAGTAGCGTTTGTGGTTTGGTCCTCTTAACTTTGTATCTCCATGCCTTGCATAAAGGAAGCAAATTTGAGCCTTAGTTTTCTCATATGTAAAATGAAAATAATATTCTTAGGGTTGTAAGTTTGTAGTGAAGTGTTGATATAAAGTGCATTCTAGAACAGCCCTGATATATAGTAGATGCTAATATATTTTTTAAAGTAATTATTGATAGGTATGTACTTACTGTCATTTTGTTGTTTTCTGGTTGTTTTGTAGCGCTTCTCTGTTCCATTTGTTCTTCTCTTACTCTCCTTACAATTTATGACTTTCTGTAGTGTTATGTTTGGCTTTTTTTCCTCTTTATTTTCTCTTTTTTTCATAATTTTTCATCTAATTAGGGCCCTTTCTTTTCCACCTTAAAGAAGTTCCTTTAACATTTCTTGTAAGGCCCTTAGTGGTGGATGAACTCCTTTACCTCTTGTTTGTCTGGGAAACTATCTCTCCTTCAATTCTGAAAGATAACCTTACCTTGTAGAGTATTCTTGGTTGTAGGTATTTTTTAGCTCTTTGAATATATCATGCCACTCCCTTCTGACCTACAAAGTTTCTGCTGAAAACTCCGCTAATAGCCTTATGGGCTTTCTCTTGTACATAACTTTTTGCTTCTGTATTGCTGCTTTTAAAATTCTTTAATCTTTACATTTTAATTACTCTGTGTTCTGATGTGGACCTCCTTGGGTTCATCTTGTTTGGAACTCTCTGTGCTTTATTAACCTGGATGTATGTTTCCTTCCCCAGGTTAGGGAAGTTTTCAACCATTATTTCTTCAAATAAGTTTTCTGACCCCCTTTCTCTCTTATTCTGAGACCCCTATGATGCGAGCTAATACATTTTTAAAATGAAACCTGTATTAACAAATAATTCTTGATATATTTGGGCATAACCTATTTTGGGGTGTATGTGTGCACACATGTATTGTTGTCAAGAAATCATAAAATTGGAAGGAAAGAACACTTTTACCCTGTAAAAGGCTACATAGCATAGTGACTGAGATAACAGACTGTGGAACCAAACTGCCCAGGTTGAAATTTTGGTTCATCGTATTACTACCTTTGTGATCACACTTTCCATGTTTGTAAAATGGAGGTTATACTAAAATCAGTTCCTCGGTTTTGTGATAATTAATTGAGTTAACAAATGCAAAATAGTTTTTAATTGTGCCTGGTATTTTGCCTTCACTGCTGTTATTCTTCTTGTAGAAGGGAAGTTATTTTACCCAAACTGTTAAATATGTAGAAGTTTTATATTGTGTTTCTGAGCTACTTTATGTAATCTAGTACAGTGTTTATATTTTTCTTGGGGGTTTGTGTTGAGATCCTTTCATTTTATTTTCCAAATTGTTTTTAAAATTTCCACATACACCATTCAAATGAAAGTTCATTAAAACATGTAGCCTCTTTCAAATTTATGTAGGATCTTTGTTTAATATTTTGTTTCATACGTGTTTAAATATTAGTGTCCAACTAATACTTAAAATGGGAAAAACATTTAAAATTGAGGGTTTTAAATCCCCTCCCACCCCCACAGGGGGATTACTGCTCTGAATAGGACTTTTGTTATTCATTGCTTCATTATTAGAGAAACTGAACCAATTCACTGTGCCAAAAGCAGACATAAACTTTTTCCACATGGCTTACAACATTATCGCTTTATTTTTGTCAATGTAGTTGAGTTATAATTTATATGCACCATATAGTTCATTGAATTTTGACAGACGTATACCTCCATGAAATCACTGCCATAATCAAGATACAGATCATTTTATTATCCTAAATGTTTTCTCCTGTCCTTTTTGTTTTAAGTTTATTTATTGAGAGAGAAAGGAAGAGAGAGAGCTAGTGAGTGCACGTGGGGGAGGGGCAGAGAGAGAATCCCCAAGCAGGTGCACCCCTCCTGTCCTTTTATAGTCAATCCCTTTTGCTGCCACTAGCCCTAGTCAGCCAACATCTGTCATTACAGATTGCTTTGCATTTGCTAGAATTTTATATACATGGAATCACACAATGTGTACTTTTTTGTGTCTGACTTTATTCTTTCAATATAATGAATTTATAACGATTCTAAAACTCTGTTAGTGTGTATAATAACAATTTGTTCCTTTTTAATGGAGTCTTACTATAGTATATGGATATACTATATTTATTCACCTGTGATAGATATTTGGGATGTTTCTGGTATTTGGCCATTTTAAATGAAGTTGTAAACATTTGTGAGTATGTAAGTTTGTGTAGACATGTTTTCATTTACATTTTTTTATGTTTTATACTTTTGATGTTTCTAAGAAATATTTGCTTTCTTCAAGGCTGCAGGATTTTTCTTAATGTTTTTTTCCTAGAAATTTTATACACTGGGGCTGTGATACATTTTGAGTTAATTTTTGTATATGTGTTAGGTGAGAGTCAATGTTAATTTTTTTCCCAATGAAAACCAGTTGTTCTAGTATCATTTATTGGAAAAGACCATCCTTTTTCCATTTAATTGTCTTGGCACATGTGTTATAAATCAATTTACTGTATAGCTGTTGTTGTATTTACTGTTTCATTGATCTATGTGTCTATCCTTACCGTAATGTCTTGAATTCTTTAGGATTATAGTAAGTTTGAAAATCGGGTAGTATAAGCCTTCCAGCATTGTTGTTGTTTTTTAAAAGTTGTTTGACTGTTCTAGATTGTTTGCGTGTTTTTTAAATGTGAGAATCCACTTTTTAGTTTCTCTGAAAAAGCCTGCTAGAATTTTCATTTGATTTGCATCTAATCTACATGTACCAGTACTGAATGTTCCAACCCATCAACCTGGTATATCCCTCCATTTATTTAAGTCCTCTTCTGTTTCTCTGGGTAGTGTTGTGTAGCTTTCACTATAGAGATCTGACATGTCTTTTGTTAAAATTTTAAAAAAGAACCTGTGTTTTTATATTGTAATTAACTGCCTGTTTGCATGTGGCCCTGAAAGGAGGCCATTAAACTTGGAAATCATTACTTGGAAATTTAAATGGAAATGCCTAATACCTACTGACTTTGAAAGGAGGTTCCTTGCTTTGAATTCAGAAGTACCATCTCACCCATGGCAAGTAGTTCCATGAGGACACTAATCATTTGTGCATGTTGATATTGTACTAGCAATCTTGCTGAACCTCTTGTTCACTAACTCACTATGTTTTCTAATAGTGTGACTATAGATTTTTTGAATTTCCTATGTATGTCATATCTGGAAATATTTTCTGTTTTCATTCAGTCTTATAATCAGTACTTGTATGTTATGGTATTAGACTTCTAGACAATGCAGAATTATATGGTATTGGGTAATCTTGTCATGTTTCTAACTTTAGCAGGAGCAGTTCTCAGTTTTAGTATTAAGTATGGTATTTGCTGTAGGTTTTACTATATAGCCTTGATCTAGTTAAGAAAATTACTATTCCTGGTTTGCTAAGAATTTTTATCATCATTGAATTTTATTGTATGCATTTTTAGTGTTTATTGAGATAAGTCATATGAGTTTTTACCTTTAATCTGTTAATTTACTTAGTAGTGAATTAAACTGATAGATTTTCTGAAGTTGAACTACTTCAGATGTTGGATTGATGTTGAATGTTGGAATGATGTTGGATTCAATTTGATGGTTTTTTGAATTTATGTTTGTAAGTGACATGGATCTGTATGTTTTTGTACTGTCTTTGTGTGGTTTTGATACAAAGATTGTACTACTCTTTTAAAATGAATTGGAGAGCTTTTCTTCTTGTTATATGTCTAGATCATTTATATAAGTCAGAGAAGATGTGTTATTCTTATTAAAGTTGTAAGAATTAAAAGAGGTAATTACTTTAAACCAGTTAGTATACTGCTTAGCATTAAGTGATTAAATGAAAGAATACAATACTTAATCAGATAGCATAAACAAAGTGTGCTATGTCCAGGGAACTACTACATATAACTTGACCCATGGGAGAATTTCAAGGGTAGATCTAAATCAGTATTGGTCATAGTGGAGATGCAGAGAAGGTGAAGGTCTGTTATAGTTGGGTGGAAATCCAGTATCAGGATAAGTGATATCAGGGTATTGCAGATGCAGTTGGAATTGAACTGTTGTGTAATTATGAAATTCTGCCTTTTCACAGATCCTGTAGAATATTCTGGTAAAGGTAATAAGAACTTTTATAATAGAATTTCTCTGTAATTTGTAATGCAATAAAGAGAAATGATCTGTCTTTAAAATTCATTCATTCAAAATTAATTCAGTGTCTGTTAAAAAATGATGAAGATATAGAACTATGTCAAAATTTTAGAATTAATCTCATGTTTTATTTTCCCTTCCCCTTCAAATTTTATTTTCTTTTTAATCTAGAGATTAAATAGTATAAATTTAATTTCAACTAGTTGTGAATCGTTATCTAGGTAAAAGCCAAATTCTTATTCTTATTCTTATTTTATTTTCGATAGAGCACAAGTGGGGGAGGGGGAGAGAGCGACAGAGGGAGACACAGAATCTGAAGCAGGGTCCAGGCTCTGAGCTGTCAGCACAGAGGCCAGCGTGGTGCTGAAGCTTACAAACTGTGAGATCATGGCCTAAGCCAAAGTTGGATGCTTAACTTGCTGAGCCACGCAGGCATCCCCAAATTATTTTTTTGTAACTACTATTGTCACATAGGTAGCAAAGTCAAAGGTAATAACTCACACTATGTTGATAATAGAAAAAGGGCAAAGTTATGGAATGATTTGTAATAGATAAGCAAAAGTCTTCTTATGAATTAATCATGATGAAGGCAAGCTCCACGAGGGCTGGATTTTTATCTTCTTAAAAAAAAATGAATTATTTATTCTCTCTGCCAAATAGATTTCTTTTTGTTTTTAATAAGGTCTACACCCAATGTAGGGCTTGAACGCACAACCCTGAAATCAAGGGTTGCATGCTGTACTGACTGAGCCAACCAGGTGCTCCAGGATTTTTATTTTTTTAACCAGTGTGTCCTCAGTGCCTAGATTAGTGCCTGGCACATGGTAGGCACTTAATAAATACTTATTGAATGAATTGGTCTGTGAAAAGCTGCTAATGTCTTCACATGAAAGATAAGGGAAACATAGTGATTGTGAAATTCTTTAATTTTGATTTATCTTACAGAGTGAGCGTGAGTGGAAGGGAGGGGTAGAGGGTAAGAGGATCTTTTTTTTTTTTTTTAAATGTTTGTCTCTCAACAATAAATGGAGTGCGAGTGGGGGAGGGGCAGAGAGAGCTGGAGACCCAGAATTTGAAGCAGGCTCCAGGTTCTAGGCTCTGAGCTGTCAGCACAGAGTCCAATGCAGGGCTCCAATTGAACAAACTGCGAGACCATGACCTGAGTCAAAGTCAGACGCTTAACCAACTGAGCCACTCAGGCGCCTCAGAGGGAGAGAGAATCTTAAGCAGGCTCCTTGGTGCTCGGTCCCACGACCCTGGGATCATGACCTGAGCCAAAATCAAGAGTCTGATGCTCAACCAACTGAGCTCCCCAGACACCCATTAGGATAGAATTTAAAGCTACATAGACTTAAGAAAGAAACAGCTACTTTTGTTTGGATTTATGTAATGTAGGGATGATCTGTTATTTCCATAGAGTTGTAAAAGGATTAAATGAAGTAATTAAAACACTTAACATTCAGTAGTCAGTAGAGAAAAGATAGCTATATATGCATATACTTATCTTCTGACTTACATATAATATACACACACATACAAGCATACCCTGCTTTAAGAAAAATTGAATTTATAAGGTAAATGTGGGACTTGGATTACAAGGAAAATTTTTGCAGGAATTAAAAAGCCACTTAGGCATTTATGGAAATGTAATTTATAGTCAGCTTTTTATAACACATCTATTTAAGTAAGCGAGATACATTTACATAATGTTTCTTGGAGGAAATTGTAGACAGATTCATTCTTTCTGAACCCTGGTCTGGGAATCTCCTTTTTTCATCCATTCAGAAATTATATTGAAAACTCATACCTCCAGGGCTCTCTGTCTAGTGCCAAATGGGTCAGGAGTGCTTAAGACAGGATGATCTAATCCATACAATCCAAAAGTTTTCATCTAATCCAAAGTTTAGCAAATGTTTTTTGCAAGGGCCTGATAGTAAATATTGTTAGCTTTGTGGACCATGTTATTCCTGCCTCAACTATCTCAGCGCGGCCCTTGTAGCACAAAAATTCATTTGTTTACATAAACAAATGAATGTAACTGTGTTCCAGTAAAACTTTATTTACAACAATAGGTAGCAGGCCACATTGGACCTTTGGATCAAAGTTTGCCAATCCGTGATCAAATACATTCTCCTTACAACTCAAATGTGCTTTCCTTTCTTTATAAGAAAGTGTAAAAGTGAGCTTAAAGTAGGAAAACCTACGTTTAATACAAAAGTATTTTTGTTTTAAAATTTGCTTCAGTAAATTATAAAAGTTGAAAAAAGTTTTCTTCCCAGGCGCCTGGGTGGCTCAGTTAAGCGTCCGACTTTGGCTCAGGTCATGATATCACCGTCCGTGAGTTTGAGCCCCACGTCAGGCTCTGTGCTGACAGCTCAGAGCCTGGAGCCTGCTTCGGATTCTGTGTCCCCCTCTCTCTCTGACCCTCTCTCGTTCATGCTGTGTCTCTCTCTGTCTCAAAAATAAATAGACATTAAAAAAAAATTAAAAGAAAAAAGTTTTCTTCCTGTTAATAGTAAGTCATTGGTAAGCCCCTGGTACTTTGACAAGGTGTTTTATGTAATGTAGGTAACTCAGGAAATGTATAACTTTAAAGGAAATTTAAGCCTTTTTTTCCCATAAAAATCACATTCCATGCCTTTGTTATAATAGAGTCCTCCATGTATGGTGATGCTCTATATGTCCTAATAATGTACTTAGTGACTTACAGAAATAGCTATTGTATGGATAAACTAATTATAATATGTTCAGGCAATTTCTGTATTTGCTGCTATAAGGATTTTATACAGAACAGTGTAATTACCCCAGGTAGTTAGTAGCTTGCTTGGATCCTTTGATATGTATCTCATTGATGATGTTTGTAGCAGATGTTTATTCTAATGACTGGAGCTGAATGTTCAGACAGGAACAGTGAGGATAAGGTAATGAAACTCTAGACTAGAAAAGTCTGACATGCTGAGAAGAATATTAAAGAGGTTTCAGATGTCTCTGGAATAATTTTCAGTGAACTACAAACAAAAACCAAAATATGTTTTATGTTATTTAGGAACAAAATGAGTAAATCAAATTATGATCAATTAAGTAATGTGTATACTACTTTAATTTAGATTTGTTCACTGAGCTATTTTTCATTTCCACTTGAGGAAAGGGATTAGAGCAAATGCTAATTTGCTTTATTTAGCTCCTTTTTTTTTTTGACTGCAAAGCAAATTGTTCCTTATGATATGTAACATAAGAACCTTGAATGTTAGTATTAATAAGAATTTATCTCTTATTTACTAATAAGCATTAATTAAAACCATATATCATATTCAATACTTAGAAACTTCCTACTATATAAAGTTATACCTGAAAAGGATTTAAAATTTTGAACTGTTCTAGGGAAACTTAGAGTTTTGTAGAAGTGTCTAAGGTGTCAGAATCCAGAAATAAAGTGTTTGCTTCAATCATACAAGTAGTGGCAAAATCAGCAATACAACTCTGATCTTCTATAGCTTTTTTCTTTATTGTTCTGTGTTCTAGTATTTGGGCTGTTAAAACTTGGTTTATGGTAGTTTTTTCTCATTATATAGTTAATGTTCGGGTTTACTAAATGTTTAGCATCACACCTCTGGTGATAAGCAGAAGCCGTTAGAGTGTAGAGCAGATTACCTCACTGACAGACTCTAGCCCTGTTTGTTTTTTTTTTTTCGTTTGTTTTGTTTTGTTTTTTTGCAGTAATTTCATTAGAACCTACTGGAAGGGAGCCAGGCCAGTTTTCTTGCAACTGGTAGGAACACAATAATGCTGTGACTCCTGTGTTTCTGTTTTATCATGGAGAAGAGAGACTAACAAAGAATAATTAGAGGTCAGTCAGAAACACTGTTTAGTGATCTAAAGCTATAGTTGATATCTGGTGGTAAATTAGTTAAAAAAAGAAAGTAGCAGAACTCCTTTTACTCCTTCTTTAAAGCCTGACTCTTATGTGGAGCCTCACTATATAAAATAAGTCAAAGTGGTGCTGCTTTGGGTGTTGCACATTTTCAGAGAGCATGTGTGGTTATATTCTGGGTGGTCTTTAATGTCACCGTGGGACTTTTTTAGGGCAACAGCCCCCAAACCACTGGGTGTTTGGGTTACATTACCATCATGGTTATATTACCGTATAGGATACTTTTATAAAAAAACAACAACAACAAAATTAGAGATCCAAATTCAGTAGGTCTTGCTTGTTGTGGAGAATCTACTTTGAAAAGCACCCTAGTTGATTCTGATTTCTAGTCCAGTTTAGGAGCTATTGCTTAAGGTACCCTGTGGAATATAGTGTAAAAATCAGTGATCTGAATCAGAGTAATGTTTAGCCAGCCATTGAGTTTTAAGGATACGGCTGAGAATTTGTTCATTAAATGATTACAGGAGATGCATATAAAATACTTAGTATAGTGTTCAATGGATGTTATTGTAGTCATAGCTAAAGACTCCTTGGAAAACTGTGGGTTTTTTTTTGTTTTTTAAAAATTTTTTTTAATGGCTATTTATTTCTGAGACAGAGACAGAGCATGAGCAGGGGAGGAGCAGAGAGAGGGAGATACAGAGAGGGAGACACAGAATCCGAAGCAGGCTCCAGGCTCTGAGCTGTGAGCACAGAGCCTGACACGCGGGGCTCGAACGCACAAACCGTGAGATCGTGACCTGAGCCGAAGTCGGTTGCTCAACCAACCGAGCCACCCAGGCACCCCGGAAAACTGTTTTTACATGCAACCCAACATTTAGTTTCCTAGAGTTCATTCACGATTCTTCTAGGGTGTAGTGTAGTTACTGCACCAGAAGAAAAGTAGGTATTGGTCAAAAAACAGTCTAACATCTTAAAACCAAACTTTGAAATCGGTATCAGCTGGTCACATCCTTAGGATTTACTAATGGATAAAAAGATTGTTTAAATATTAGTTTCTTTGACTAAATGCTAATTATGAGAGTTATTCCTAATTTATAGAGAGATTGTCCCTGAAGTGGTGGTACTTAAACATGAAAATCAACTGAATTCAATATCTGTTACCAAATCTGGGTAGAGAAGGCTTAGAGCTAAACAGAAACAGGTAAAACCTCTGTGGCAAATACAGGTGCAACCCCGAGGTAGAATTTGCAGCTCCCCTTATTTTAGGTGTAGCAAACATCTAGAACTTTGAAATATTAAGAAAATCCTTTTTTTTTGTTAATATTTCTAAGCACATGTATTTTATTTTATTTATTTTATTATTTTTAAAAGATTTTAATTTATTTTTGAGAGAGAGAAACAGAGCATGAGCAGGGGAGGGGCAGAGAGAGAGGGAGACACAGAATCTGAAGCAGGCTCCAGGCTCTGAGCTGTCAACACAGAGCCCGACGCGGGGCTCAAATCCATGGCCTGCAAGATCATGACCTGAGCTGAAGTCAGGCACTTAACTGACTGAGCCATTCAGGCGCCTCTAAGCATATGTATTTTAAAATACAGCTAGGCTACAGGGCCCAAATACATGAAAGAAGATAATATAGGACAAAGAGATTGACTTTGTCTCTTTGGTTATTCATATAGTCAGTAAATATGTATTGAATATCTACCATATGCCAAAATCAGAACTAAACTGTATTCATATTTTTGTATTATTTTTTTATATTGACATGGACAATTACTTTATTTTTCATTTATTTATTTTTTAGAGCATGCACATGTGAGTCATGGGCTGGGGGAGGCAGAGAGAGAGAGAGAGAGCGCGAACGAGCATATCTTATTTGGGCAGGCAGATGGATGTGGGGCTCGATCACACGACTTTGGGATCATGACCTGAGCCAGTCAGGAGTTGGACGTTTAACTGACTGAGCCACCCAGGTGCCCCAAACGTTTTCCATTTTTAAAGTATACTAAATTATGGCTTAATTCTTGTCAAGATAAAATTATTTGCTTGCATTTGAACTGTTTTTATTTTTTTGTTATATATAACTAATGATCTCATACCCATCTTTGCGTAGGTTATGATGAATATAGTAAATATAGTACTTAGATACTTAAAGAGTATGGAAAGTTCTGAAGTCCTTGATACATATTGCCAAAGGCTCTGTGATACACCCCAAATACCATTGCCTAAAAGGGCCCATTTCACTGCATCCTTGGCAATTTTGGGTAGTTTCATAAATAATGATGTAGACAAGTTGACAGTCAAAAATAAAATTTTGTTATTGCTTTAATTAGCATTTTTAAAAATATCATTGTGGTTGCTCAAGTTTATTTTGGGTTTTGGCTGTAGCAACAATTTATTTTTTTAGCAATAATTATTTTAACAGGTAACACTTGGTGAGCATTTATGTATACTAGACATTGTTCTGAGGACTTTACATAGAGTAGCTCATTTCATGCACATACTCTATGAAGTGTAGATATCGTTATTATTCTGGTTCTATGAATTAGGGAAATGAGGCACATAAGGGTAAGTTTTTCAAATCCATACAGTTACTTAAGTGACAGTAATGGGACTTAAGTAACAGGATTTGCATGCAGGTGGTCAGGCTGCAGATCCTGGGATCACTACCACTATACTGTATTATAAACTGTATTTCTTTTATTTCTATATTGCCAGATGATGTTTTCATTATTCTTTTTCAACATCTCTTTGGTTAATTTTACTGTTTTATTCTTATAGGTGCATTTTTGTCTTAGTTTCTACTTATTCTGATATTGTCTTCCTTATAAAACATTATATAGGGAGATTAAAAGTTCTTCCTGTGAGAACTTTTATCCCACTCCTTGGGATAGTCAATATTAAGAGTTGGATGTTTGGTTCCTGTGTACATTATGCCTCCATCTACCTGCCTGCTACCTTCTTCCTTCACTGCCTGAGCCTCCATATAAATCGGATATGATATATGTTGTTCTCTTTTAAGTAAAATATAGGAAAACTTTACCAGTTTTCCTCATGTTGCTTTGTGATGGTAATTGGAATAGCATTGCAACTTTCACTTGATGGGAGAATCAGTATGTTTGCAGAAATAGTATTTATTGCTTTACTAGGTAATTATCAAGCGACTATAGGCCTTATAAGGTCTCAAAGATGATAGGCATACTGTAGGTAAACAAAATAGAATTCCTACTCTGAAGCAGCTTTAAGATATAAGAGTTGTAGTAAAACTATGTATAGTACAAGACAATCAATAAGGAGAGGTACCAAAGAGCCGCTAAAGAGTATTACTTGGTATTCCATATGAAATATGAGTGTTCACTGTGATTTTAGGAGTATAATATTGGATATCCTACATGAACTTTTAATTTTGATAGTGGAGTAAGTAAGAGATACAAACACATTTGTTATTTAGTATTGAATAGTGCTACTGCCTAGGCTGAAGAACATTTGTCCTCTACCCCTATTTTAGCTCTGGAGCTGTCTGTCGGGTGAGATGTTAAATGGATTTCATGCTTCTTTTTTCACAATTCCTTTACAAATTGGTTTTTTGCTCAAGTGCTCTAACAGTCCATTTTGTATGATTATAGAAATGGCAACTACTGGTTTGGGTAAAAAAGGGAAAAAAAACTGTTCCTCTTTGTGAATCAGTGAAAAATTGTTGAAAGAATGATCATTGATTTTTAAAGAATGTGTGCTTTATACAAAAGAATATTGAAAGTAATCAGCTATGTCAGGAACAAATAAAAAATAAAACAAACTTTTGGAATATTTCTTTTGATGTTTTCTTTTTATGAAGACTGATTGCTGTATAAAAATGAAAATGATTTTCATATCTTTCTGCTCTTTTCATACATGGTGTTGCCTAAACCATTGTAAGTGGCTTTGAAATTTTATTCCAGATTAAGCCAAATCTGAGCAGTGGATGTGGCATTACTCTCTGATGGAGAACCACTTAAAATGATACAGTATTGGGGTGCCTGGGTGGCTTAGCTGGTTAAGCATCTGACTCTTGATTTTGGCTCAGGTTACGATCTCACCATTTGTGAGTTTGAGCCACGTGTCAGGCTCTGTGCAGACAGTGTGGAGCCTGCGTGGGACTCTCTCTCTCTCCCTAGCCCTGCCTCTCCCCTGCTTGTGTATGCACTGTCTCTCAAAATAAATAAATAAACTAAAAACAAAACAAAACAAAACAAAAAAAACCAGTATTTTACGTATTTAGTTTGTGTGACTATGAAGTTCTAAAAAGCATAACCAAGAAAGACTTCTTATCTGTAGAACTGGTAGGTTCATGAGATTAGTTTATATAAGGATTGCAACTAATTACCCGATTTGTGCAATGAATAATAATTTTGCAGTATTCCATTATAGTGAAAGCTTTTCAAATCTTCTTAATTAGGTCAAGATCAGTGAAGATGCCTGTACCTTACTAAACCTTTTCCATTATTAGTAGTTGTGAATTTTTCTAACTTGGACTTGATATGTCATAAAAATGTCTTTGTATTGTGATTCTGGTCTTGTGATAATGAATAATGATAGTGTTTTAAAAACTTTTTCCCCATTATGAAAGTAATTTGTATTCATTATAGAAAATTTAGGAAATGAAGATAAGGAAAAGGACAAAAATGAAAAGCATCCATAATCTTCCCAGTTAGTGATGGTTGTTGCTTCTCACATTTTGGTGTGTATGCACTTAGACCTTCCTCTCTTGTATGTATTATTTTGTTTAGTTAAGTGAAAATGTATTCATTCCACGGTATTTTTCAGTGTGTATTATGGGCCAACTACCACTCAAAGTGCTGGAAATTTATTACAGTGATCCTTGCTATTAATGGAGCTTCTATTATGTTTTCTACATAAACTGTTTAATATCTGTGACTTACAGTTCAGTAATCTGCTATTTTTACCTAATCCATCCTAAATGTTTTTCCATTTCATTAAACATTTTTTGTCTGATGACTACAAATTATTTCTTTATTAAGATAATACTTGCTCATGGTTAAAAAAACAATATTGGAAAGCATATAACGGAGGGCCCCATTCCTTCCTTTTCTCCATCAGTCCTGCTCAGTAAAGGCAACCACTTGAAACTATTTCTATTTTTTACTTATCCTGTGGTTATATGTAAATCTAAATAATATAATTATATCTCTTTATTAATCAACTTTAGGTGAATTTTTAGAGTGGTTATGGGGAATGTAGCACAAAATCTTTGTGTTTCCCTTTACTTCTAGTTTCTCATCTTAGTTATACTCTTGTTAGTTCTTTATTGATCAAGCCTGAATATTTAGACTTCCCTTCACTGTTCTGATAACCCCTATAAGAGTGTTTGTTGACTCTTCATATTGTAAGATGAGGACTTTAAGAGTTCCCTGCCTTGGGGCGCCTGGGTGGCTCAGTCAGTTGAGCATCCTCCTTCGGCTCAGGTCATGATCTTGCAGTTTGTGGGTTCGAGCCCTGCGTCGGGCTCTGTGCTGACAGCTCAGAGCCTGGAGCCTGCTTCGGATTCTGTGTCTCCTTCTCTCTCTGCCCCTCCCCCACTTGTGCTCTGTCTGTCTCTCAAAAATAAATAAATGTAATAAAAATAAATAAAGTTCCCTGCCTTCATCTACCTCTCTTATGTTTAATATTTAATATTAAACTCTAATATTGTCAACTTCATTTATATTTACATGCTGTTTGGTGAACATAGTTTTTAAAACAATATTTTAGGTCTCTGGTTGAATTGAAATGGTGAAAATACCTAAAAATGTCTTCACTGGAACTGGTTATATTAGTGGAAAAGATTACATTTCCTTTTTTTATCATGTGAAAAGAGGACTCTAATTTCTCAAACATATAGGGACTTAACACATAGACTTGAGTACAAAGGAATTAGAAGGATGGAGAAACAAAAGTGTCACCTGGAGATTAGTGAGCTGCTACTACCTCTGCATTTTTAAAAATTAAATTTTTAAAAAAATGTTTATTCATTTATTTTGAGAGAGAACAAGAGGGGGAGAGGCAGAGAGAGAGAGGGAGAGAGAATCCTAAGCAGGCTCCGTGCTGTCAGAGCAGAGCCTGACATGGGACTTGAACCTACGGACTGTGAGATCGTGACCTGAGCCAACATCAAGAGTTGGACTGACTGAGCCACCCAGGTGCCTGATCAACTTCTTAAATCTCTTATGAGAATACTATATAGAGGGTATTTAGAGTTATTTTTTCTTTCTCGAGCCATCTTTTTTCTTCATGTTTCTGGTTTTCCTGAAACGTATGGTGATTCTTGATTGGTGATTTGCATTTAAAAATGAGGCAGAAAAGCTGTTTGGAAGCTCTGAATGTGGGCTGGATTTGTCAACTGTAACCTTTGCTTTTTAATAAGTACTTGTGCTGGAGGACCTTTTAATCTCACTATTCAGAGAGGTCTGTGTTTTGGGGCACCATTGCCCATGTGTGTACAGTTGCTTTACTTCTTCCTCTAAGGATTTGGTTCAGTTTCTTTAGAGAAGAACCCTCTGCTGTTGTTGTTTTTTCCTTTTGCTTAGGAGGTAACCTACATGTCTTATGTATGTGAGTTGTAGGGATGTAATTGTTTTACATTAGTTAAAAATAACCAGTCCCTCTTTTTTGGTCCATTTGTTACTCTAGTCATCCTTTGTAGTTGTCTGGATCTTCTTTGGGGCCTTGCAGAATGGGCAGCTTCATTTGTGGATGTTGTAACCTCTGTGCAGTGGTTCTTGGCACTTCTCCATCTATTTCTTGTTGATCAGAAATTTACTGAAATAGTTCATCTGCAGATGCTCTTCCCCCCTTCATTTCATTATCTTCATCGTTGTGTGTTGCATTAGTTATCTATTGCTACCTAACAAATTACCTCAAAATTACCCCCCAAAGTTAGCAGCTTAAATAAGCTGCAAATATTTATTACCTCATAGATTTTGAGAGCAATTCAGTTGTGTGGTTATGGCTCTTATGAGGTTGCCATCAAGCTTTTCCAAGCCTGCTGTCATCTCAGGGCTCCATGTCTCAGTTCCTCACTGGCTTTAGACCTGAAGCCTCCATTCCTTGCACTGTGGGTCTGTCCACAGGCTGTGGGGGTGGGGGGAGGAACCTTTTTTTCTACCCTCTTAGATTCTGTGTTTGGGGGCCAGTGAATTAAACTGACAAAAGACCGTAAAGAAAAAAAAAACCAACAAAGTTTATTCATATGCATATAGGAGTGCACAAAAGAAGTGGTTTGCTAAAAGACTCAAGTTAGGGGTTTATATACCTAAGTTAATAGGGAAGAAGGAGCCGGAAGGAAAAACTGTTATGTAAAGAACAAAAGGGTTTCTTTGGGAAAGGCAAATGTGTTTTTAGAGGAACAAATGGGAAATAAGAAAGTTTATAATAATGTTTGTTTATGCTGGGGTGAGTGGTCTTTTTCTGTCTTCTTCAGGGCTGTAATACTCCCCCTGCCCCCTAGGGGATTTAAGATAGTTTCACTCTTATTTTCCTTTCTGGGAGTAAAACCTCCCTAAAGAGGGAATTTATGGCAGCTCTACTTCCAGAAGTTTCTGCTTTTAGTCAGCTAAGTGAAGCTCTGAGGAGGCTTTATTCTTCATCTGTTGAGTCTCAACTGTCTTCAGCTTAAAATACTTGTCATACAAACATTGGGGTTCCAAGTGGGTCCCTACAGCTGCCCGAGTCTTTACCACATGGCAACCAACATCCCCAAAGAGCAAGTGATCTAAGAGAGTAGTTACTCCAAGGTATCCAAGATGGAAGTAGTCTTTTATAATCTAATCTCAAATATGACATAAAATCACTTGTGCCATATTCTGTTTGCTGCAAGTGAGATACAAATCCAGCCTTCACTGAAGGGGAGAAAAATTAAGTTCCACTTTTTGAAGGGGTGGGGAGTGTCAAAGAATTTATGGACTTGTGGTCATATTTTTAAAATCACCAGATGGCTACTGTATGTATGTAAAAAGTTTTTTTTTTTTTTTTTTTTGTTGTTGTTATTTTGATATGTCTCAGGAGGAAAAGGACTCATACTGGATCTCCTATATTCCACTGTATAGAATGTACCATAATTTATTGGACAAATCCTGTATGGCTAGAAATTTAGATTGTTTTGAAAATTTTGCTCTTATAACCGTACTGTGATAGTGTTTTAGGTAATTTTTTTCATATGAGTTATTTTACATATGATCATTTATTGTAATTATTGCTATAGTCTTTATGCTCTAGAATATGTTTATGGGAATATACACATATCTTTTTTAAAGTAAAATTGTAGCATTTTATGCAGTGTATTTTAAAGATCATGTTCTAAACTAGTATATTTTAATGATTTATTAATCCCTGAAAGATTTTTTTCCAGTCACTTTTGATTTGGTTCTGGCATTTTATTACCTCACTAGGTGGCAGCAGAGTAACAGCTTTAATTCAGGCTGCTTTTGTAGCAGTAGAATTCTAGTGGTTCCCAGTGCATTGTACATCTGTTACATACCTATAATATTAGTTTGGGATGTTTAGGAATTTAGTAAGGATTAGGGAGAATCATGTATATAAGAGTATCGAAAGCATGGTAGTTTTGATAATGTTGACATATTCTTTGGTGCATTGCATCAAAATGGTAGTGTCATTTTGGAAGTATTTTTGTAAATTATGATTACACTATATTAAAATTCCTAAAAGTATTTTGTCTGCTTCAGAAAAATGCATTGTTCTTACGTAGGAATCTCAAAGAGTGAAAGAATGATGTGAAGTTTGTTTGTTTGTTTGTTTGTTTAATCCCATGTGGGCTTTTTTGCTCTCACTTGTCTGTGTTGGGAGCAAAGGAGTCTAACAGAAAAACTTGATGCTGGAATGTAACTCCTTTATTTTAGATAGTGAAATTTATGGTCCTAGGATAGAAAAGTCATTTGATTTGTGTGTGGTATATAGAGTAGTGATTTTGACATATGTGCTCTATTATATTTTAGGAAAGAAATTTCTATGACCATATGCTTTCTTTAAAAATCATATATAGTATTTTTACTTTCTTGGGGGACTATGTTCATTTTCTTTATGTTTATGGTAATTTGGTTTCCAAAAGTTTGCATTAGTATCTGTGAACTAGTTAAAGAAATTGAAAATGAGTAATTCTGACAGTTCTTTTTAAAATTGGGAAGTCTGATTTGAAGAGTTTATAGGCAGCCCATCCTGGTACACTGCGTTTCTGGCTTTCAGCCCAGCTCTAATGTTGCTGCTGTTGCTGATATTTTTGCTGGCAGGTGAGCTTTCTTGGACACATTTTATTTTAGCAAGATTTTGGGATTTAGAAAATTTAATTTTTAAAATACTTTTGCATGGGCAGAGAACTAAATTTTGTCTCTTCGTGAATTATTTAGAATGATATTTAAGCCTTTGATGTGTTATAGTAGCCCGATGATATAAACTTGTTGCTAGAGGTACAGACTACAGTATATAAGTACAACAAATGAAATTGTTGCTTATGTTATAACTTTAAGCAAGTGAACATTGAGTCTACTCTGTGATTTGGCCTTGGTAGTTGCCTTGATATTATGAGTCTATATTATATTTATTTTTGTAGCCTCACTAGTATTTAGCTACTTGTATTTAGTATTTAGCTACTGAGAGTGGTACATCTAGAATATCTCCTGGTGCTTTTATGTGAACATGAACAAAGACTAGTGGAAACCAGTTAATTTCTAATAGTGTGATCCATTAAGTATTATTTACTAATGAATGGAAAAATTAAAATTAACTTAGAACAGTTGGTACTCTTAGATGTAGTCTTACTTACGTTTTCCCTATGTGTATGTCTTTCTTAAAAATACCTTAGTTGTACTATTAGTTCCCTTTATAAGTTTAACATAAGTAGTTGAGGATCTTTATGGTAAAGTATAATATCTGTGTTACAAGTAAAATCGTTATAGATGAGGTCTTTCTCTCCCTTTTATTAAAATAAGTAACAAAATATTCATTGCTCTGGTAGAAATGATACGAAAATAAAAAGATGTTGTTTGCTTTAAAGAAAATTCCTAATTTTTGACATTTTTTAAATGGTAGCTGTTCTGACCATGTGCTTGGAACTACCAAATAAAATATTCTAATGTGTGGTCACTTTCAGTGGCAAAGTTTTGAGAGAAAAATTAGTTGAGAAGTGCATATTTAAAAGAAAATTTAAGACCTTGTTCATGGGGTGCCTAGTTGGGTCAGTCAGTAGAGCTTGTGACTCTTGATCTCAGGGTCATGAGTATGAGTTTCATGTTGGGTGCAGATATTACTTAAAAAAATCTTAAAAAAAAAAATTAAAAGACCTGGTTCAGGCGCTTGAATGGGTCAAAACCAAATTGCTGTATTAACATGGGAATGCATGAGAGTACAACATGAAATACAATTGCATGTAAATGACATGGCCTAAACTCTAAGACTGTAGGAGTTCTTAGGAGAATGATTAGTGAAGGGTGAGTAATAAAAGCAAGAGGGGCAATGAGAAGGAAGTCATGAGGGGAAATACCCTGAGCTGGATAGTGCTGACTAATAATTGGTATAAATCCAGAATCTATGTAACTTCTGGCCACTGGGCAGTTCAGTACTTGGGACAAAGAAAGAGAATTGTTACTGCTGGTGCCTGGTTAAACCTTTTGTTTATATTTTTAAATGTGTCAGAGTTTTAATGATTACTGAGCCTTGAAACTCTGATTTAAATTTTTAATGTTAACTCCTACTTTTTCTTGAATTATTCGTAGGGATTTATAAGGTAGGAGATCCTTTATCTCAGTCTTCTTGAAGTTTAAGGCCACCTGGAATGCTGAGTCAGTTGGTTAGCCCAGTGGTCTTTGAGGAACGTAAAAGAGCTGGGTTTGAAATAGTGGTAAGAGAGTGTTTTCCATAGTGGTTCAGAAGACAGGGAAATGAAAATTTGCTGTGGAAAGGGAAGCAGACTACTTAACTCTGGTGAGTGGAAGAATAAAAGAAAGGGGGTAATGTCACCTTACCAAGACATCCCCAAGGACTTGTCCTGCAGGGGGCACAGGAAGACCCTATAGTAATTTGCCCCTAGTCATCCCCCCAACAGTTCTTTTTTTTTTTTAATATTTACTTATTTTTGAGAGACAGAGTGAGATAGAGTGTAAGCAGGGGAGGGACAGAGAGAGAAGGAGACACAGAATCCAAAGCAGGCTCCAGGTTCTGAGCAAGCTATCAGCACAGAGCCCGACATGGGGCTCGAACCCACAAACCGTGAGATCATGAGCTGAATTCAGACGCTCAACTGACTGACCCACCCAGACAACCCCCCCCCCCAACATTTTATTTTCCATTTTCAATTATAATTCAAGGGCTATTAGGTGAACCTTTTATGGGACTCATTGGAAGCTTTTACCGTAAGTAGACTATATTAGCATTCATTCAGTTAGTCTAGCCAGTAGTCAGTTTCAAAAGTTGCATAATATAGGGTGTGCCTGGGTGGCTCAGTCAGTTAAACTCTTGATTTCTCCCGGAGTCATGATCTCATGGTTGTGAGATGGAGACTGGAGCCCCGCGTTGGCTCTGAGATGGGCATGCAGCCTGCTTAAGATTCTCTCTTCCTCTCCCTTTGCCCCTCCCTGACTAGCACACCCTTGCCCCCTCACACACACTCTCTCAAAAAAAATAAAATAAAAAATTTCAAAAGTTGCGTAATATAAAATGTGAAAACTAGAAGACTGTGATTGGGACTAACTGATGATCTTGCTTGGTCTTCTTTTTCTGCTCTTTTGTATTCCCATTTGTTCCTTTTACCTGAGTTGTCATCAAAATAAGAATATTTTTATAGCTAAGAAGAGAGAAAAAAATCTATTTGGAATTGACTTTTGGACAGGCACTTTAGCAAAAGCTTCATTTTTCCATATGTTTAAGAAATTTTTTAATTTTTTGTTTGATTTCATCTGTTTGGCTTTTCTATCTTAGTTTGCAGTTTGAATGTTAAGGATGGTTAGAGGCTGTTTAATCCAGAACTTTTCATCATTTAATGTACATATGAATCACCTGGGGATCTTGTTAAAATGTAAATTCTGATTTAGGAAGTCTGGGGTGAGGCCCAAGGTTCTGCATTTCTAACTAGTTCTCAGGCAATGCCAGGGCTGCTAGTCCAAGGACCACATATTAAGTAGCAAGAATCTACTCCATTTTCTCAGGATGTTCAGCAGCCTATACGTAATTAGCAATTGTTGGGCTTTTATTTTTATTAAAACAATTTTTTTTTAACGTTTATTTATTTCTTGAGAGACAGCATGAACAGGGGAGGGGTAGAGAGAGAGGGAGTCAGAGAATCCTTGGAAGAAGGAAAGCCAAGCCCAAGAGCCTGAAAACAGAAGAAGGTGGAGAAGGACAGAGTATGCTGTGGGACATCCAGGTGGGGGCTCAGAGCCACTTTCACATCCTGGTTCTGCCCCTGTGTTCTTGTGTGACCTTGAGAAAGCCATTCAGCTCGAAGCAGACTCCAGTCTCTGAGCTGTCAGCACAGACCCCAACATGGGGCTCCATCTCATGAACTGAGATCATGACCTGAGAGCTGAAGTCGGACACCTAACTGACTGAGCCACCCAGGTGCCCCGTGCTTTTATTTTTTTAATGTGGCAAGAAAGCCATACTTCTTTGTGTAGGAAATATTTAAAAACCAGGAGAAATCTTCCTTTCCACCTAATTAAATGGCAACTCATTTTTAATGAATAGCCAACTTGATTCATCTTGATACATTTTTAAAATGTATCATAAGATTGTCTTCTAACTGTATTGCTTTTGAGGATTTGAAGAACTAGAATTTTTTCAACTATGTCTGTGTCCACTTACTGTTTTGGAGTGCTTACATTTTGGACTTTAGGTAACCACTGAGAAACAAATTTAAGTGAACTTAGAAGGTATTAAAAATATCTATATTCAAATCTAGTTTTTGAGGTAGAAGCTTCTTCCTATAGAAGGGTAAATCGTAAGTTTCTGTTTATGTGAAGTGACTATTAATGCATACTTTGTTTTCAGACCTGTAAGAACTAGAGGAGGTAATATGACTAGATTTTGTGTCTTTGGTAGTGTCTGTGTACTTGCATTTAAATCTAGCCTGGATTTTCTTGTGCCTTATGTGGTGTTAGGTTTGTTGCAGGGCTGGAGGTGAGGTAAATGTGTACGTGTGCTCACGTATGTGCACCTGCTACTTGGGTGAAGTGGGACTATGTGAGAACTCTTCTACTCCTTTAAGATTCCTGATTTTCTAATTCTTTGTAGATTGGTGGAAAGGAAGAGAGAGCATACTCTAGTCCACCGAAGTGGCAATTAGCAAGATGCATGTTGCAGTTAGCAAATAAATTCAGTCCAGATTTGACTGTTCTGTTCACTGGTTGAAAGGCATGCTTTGATATTCTACTTGTTAGATTTACCTTAACTCTGCTAATTAGTTGATTTTGTAAACTTGTACATAGGAGGGGACTTTATCAGTCAGCTCTTATTTTATGATAATTACGTTTTTTTTGAGGGGGGGAGGGTGTTGGTAAGGGAAATATCAACTTAGGTAAATTTAATTATAATTTAGTTTATGCTGTCACTAATTTTATTTTAGATTGTGGGATTAAAACATAATTTTCTATTATATACAATAGCTTTTGGAGTTATTGTATATTTATATGTACCATTCTTGTTAGTAAATCTTACGAAACTGTTGCAATACACTGGAATATTTTAGGCTCAGTTTTGTTTTTATCATTCTAGTGTTTAGAAAACAAGTTTCTTGACAGATTGAGAAATCCACCTGATTTGTTTTTTAATTTGAGTTCTGTTTTGAGTCATTGCTCACTCAAGTAGTAAAAGCTTCTGATTTTACAGAACTTACTTGGATGACACCTATTCATGGAGAAATGAATTAAGTAACTACTGTAGTTGCTGTCTACTTTTGTGTAAATATACTTACAAGCTTGAGTTTGTGGGCTGTGGGTAATCTATGGTTTGTTTTTCTACATTTCAAAATTTGTGCATTTATCTCTTTTTCTTCTTTCATTAGAAGGATTGTCTTTTTTCCTGTCTACAGAGTTTTAACACTGATCCTTTCTGTCTTACCCGGAGTTTGTTTTGTCAGTAACCTAAACTCTTTTTTGGATTGTGTAAAATACTAGTTGTAGTATTAATGAGAATGATATCCACCTTTGATGAACTACTGCTATGTGCCTTGGACACAATATAATAATAGCTGACATTTTATTACCATGTACTGGGTACTTTTTGAACCCTTCATGTAGTAACTTGCTTAATTCCTTCTCTCTTTCTATTATTTTTATTGTGGTAAAATATATATAACATGAAAGATGTTAACATCTTTAAGATGGTAACATCTTAACGATTTTTAAGGTCAGTGATATTAAATACATTCATAATGTACACAAATGTCAACTAGCTTTCCTCTTCAGAACTCTTTTCATCATGCAAAACTAAAACACTATATCCATTAAATGATAGTTTCCATTCCCTTCTTCTCCGAGCCCCTAGCAACCACCATTCTACTTTCTGTCTGACTTTTATCATTCTAGGTACCTTATATAAGTGGAGCCATACAATATCTTGTCTTTTTGTGATTGACTTATATCATTAGCACAATGCCCTTAAAGTTCATCTGTGTTGTGCCACGTCAGAATTTCCTTTTAAATGGTAAATAATAGTCCACTGTGTACCACATTTTCTTACCCATTCATCTGTCAGTGGACACTTGGGTTGCTCACACAATTTAGTTGTTTGTTGTGAGTAGTGCTGTTATGAAATAAACATGGGTGTACTACCTCATTTAATTATTTTTTAAAAAATTATTTAAATTCAAATTAGTTAACATACATTGTAGTAATGGTTTCAGGGATAGAACCCAGTGATTCATCATCACTTAAATAGCACCCAGTGCTCATCGCAACAAGTGCCCTTCTTAATGCCCATCCCCCATTTAGCTCATCTCCTCACCCACCTCCCCTCCAGCAACCCTCAGTTCTCTGTATTTAAGAGTCTCTTATGGTTTGCCTCCCTCTGTTTTTATCTTATTTTTCCTTCCCTTCCCCTGTGTTCATCTGTTGTGTTTCTTAAATTCCACATATGAGTGAAATCATATATTTGTTTTTCTCTGACTTATTTTGCTTAGCATAATATACTCTAGCTCCATCCATGTTGTTACAGATGGCAAGAATTCATTCTTTTTGATCACAGAGTAGTATTCCATTGTGTATATACATCACATCTTCTATATCCATTCATCAGTTGATGGACATTTGGGTTCTTTCCATAAGTTGGCTATTGTTGACAACACTGCTATAAACATTGAGGTACATGTGCACCAAATCAGCATTTTTGTATCCTTCAGATAAGTACCTAGTAGTGCAATTGCTGGATTGTAGGGTAGTTCTATTTTTAATTTTTTGAGGAACCTCCATATTGTTTTCCAGGGCAGCTGTGCCAGTTTGCATTCCCACCAACAGTGCAAAAGTATTCCCCTTTCTCTGCATCCTTGCCAACATCCTGTTTTTTTCCTGAGTTGTTCATTTTAGCCATTCTCACAGGTATTGTGGTGGTATCTCATTGTGGTTTTGATTTGTATTTCCTTGATGATGAGCAACGTTGAGCATCTTTTCATGTGTCTGTTAGCCATCTGGATGTCTTCTTTGGAAAAGTGTCTATTCATGTCTTCTGCCCATTTCATGACTGGATTATTTGGGTTTTTTTGGTGTTGAGTTTGATAAGTTCTTTATAGATTTTGGATACTAACTCTTTATCCTATATGTCATTTGCAAATATCTTCTCCCATTCAGCAGGTTGCCTTTTAGTTTTGTTGATTGTTTCCTTCAATGTGCAGAAGCTTTTTATCTTGATGACTACCTTATTTAATTCTTTCAAGTACCCTGAGAGGTGAAGACTTTGACCAGGAAATTGAGTCTCAGAGCAGTCAAGTGATTTGTGCAGAATCACAGGCCTAAGAAGAGTGTCTGGGATACATGTTCTTAACTACCATTGTAGACTTCCATGTATCTTTCTTTTTTTAATGTTTTAAATTTTATTTTAGAGAGAGGGAGAGAGAAAGAGAGTATCTTAAGGAGGCTCCCGCTCAGCATGGTGCCTCATGTAGGACTTGATCCACATCCCTGGGCTCATGATTTGAGCTGAAATAAAGAATTGAACACTCAGCTGACTGAGCCACCCAGGCACCCCATTCCGTGTGTTTTTCTTTGTTGATGCCTTCTATCTTGCCTTAGATATCTTCAACCTTATTTACTATATATTCACATATAATTAATGGTATATAATACAAATACCTTTAACTCTAAAGTTGGCAAATAAATTTAGAGTATATCATTTTTTTAATGTTTTTTTTCATTTCAGCTATAAATATGATCAACTACAAAGTAAAGCTGAAACTCCTTAAAATGGATTTTAAGGATCATACTTTCTTCCTGTATGCTTTTCTTCTACCAGAGGCGATTATTTGTTGTACATAATAGAATTATAATTTTCGGAAAACATGGGAGTGATAGAGTGATTTGGATAGGATCTGTTTTTGGTATGAGAGAGTTCATGGAAGGGAGTTTTGAGTAAGAGTTTGAAGATATGTATTTTGGAATAAGATGGTGTACTATTACGATATATAGGCTTAGAAACAGGCATGCACAAATTTTTGAGCAGTAGAGGATGTCAAAATAAGAAAGGGATAAAGAAGTTGCAGTTCTGAAGTTAAAGTACATACTTAGGAGTTGGACCATTAGAATCATTTCATAATATTTGATGAGATTTTTGGTTCTAATCTGCCTGCCTGTTTCTTTAGGGATCTAGATAGCAAGCACTATTGAGTCTGGTATTATAGGCTTTCCAAAGCCCATAATGATAGCATTTGTACCATTGGCACATGTAAACAAAGTAAGCAGATTAAATTATTTTTTAATTGTTGGGTGGTTTGGAACAAATTTGCTCTATATCTTATTACACACTTGATTATTTGTATTATGTATCAATAATTCTGTGGAATGGAGGGAGGAATTTAGAAACTGACATGGGCTCTATGCCTTGCTAAACTTTTATAGTGTTGATTTTTAAGCTTTGAACAATACTCTAAATCTTGCTGGTTGAAGGGGGTGTCTTGAAACAAACATCTATATTTGAAAATTATTAATACCTATTAATAGAAATAAGCACACATACTGTAATGAGAAAGCTTTGAGAATTTGTAATTTTTTTTTTTGATGGTAGATATCCCTAGGTCTTCAAGATTTGCTTGCGATGAATTACCTAAATTGAAATAAAAGTGAGAGTTGTTTGACTGATGATTTTTCCATAGACTAAGTTTTACCAAGTACCAAGCTTAAACAAAAAAAAGTAGATGAAGAGACGTAGTAGAAAATTTGCTGTGTAACTCTCAACAATAGCCAAATTATGGAAAGAGCCTAAATGTCCATCAACTGATGAATGGATAAAGAAATTGTGGTTTATATACACAATGGAGTACTACGTGGCAATGAGAAAGAATGAAATATGGCCCTTTGTAGCAATGTGGATGGAACTGGAGAGTGTGATGCTAAGTGAAATAAGCCATACAGAGAAAGATACCATATGTGTTCATTCTTATGTGGATCCGGAGAAACTTAACAGGAACCCATGGGGGAGGGGAAGGAAAAAAAAGAGGTTAGAGTGGGAGAGAGCCAAAGCATAAGAGACTCTTAAAAACTAAGAACTGAGGGCTGATGGGGGGTGGGAGGGAGAGGAGTGTGGGTGATGGGTACTGAGGAGGGCACCTTTTGGGATGAGCACTGGGTGTTGTATGGAAACCAATCTAACAATAAATTTCATATATTAAAAAAAAAAAGAAAATTTGCTGTGTAAACAACATATAAAATAAAGATGGCTGTGCTTAGGTAGAAGATATTTACATGTTGGTGAGTTGTCTAAATGTTCAGTGGCATGCTGTTGGCTTGCCATTTAGTATCCAATCAACATTCTAAGATCAAAGGCTGGTTAGACAGATTTGACAGTTAAATTGGTGGGGAAGTGAATGGGCTTTGCAGTTTAAAATTAAATAATACATGTTGTCTGTTTAATTACTGTTGTGTGTATGTAAGTGATCACTTAATAGAATGAAGCTGAGGGCTTAAAGTGACTTTAAGACCATAAAACCTTAATCACATCTGTTTCATGACCTTAAATTGATGTGATATGAGGATTAAAAAAGAGCTAATCCTTTTTTTATTAACTAAAATCCATACTTTACTCAGATTTGCTTAATTTTTCCCTAATGTCTTAAAAAAAGAGCTGATCTTTTTGAAGAAGACTTCTGTGCTTATAGAATCAGTAAATCAAAATCAAATTGCTTGTTGGGTTGGAATCTTTTATAATGCTGAATGAAAATTTTGGTAGTTTTTGATGAAGAGAATATGTTAGAATTGTATCTTCATTTCAGTGATTGTTAGCAGCATTCAAAAATTTTAAAAAGGTCAGGTGGTGGTGGTGGTGGTGGTGGTGGTATTACTGTATACGTGTGTGTGTTCTGTTAGTGTGAACATAGAATGACCTTCATGTGAATTCTTTGAGTTTCTGGAAGATGAAATAAGGTAAAGCTCTACTTATCTTTTAAATAGTTTTTCTTTCGGGGGTTGAAATGTTATTTTTGTCACATAAACAGGTAAATAGCAATTAGTTTAAAAGTAAAGTTCATGTGTAGGATTACCTTGTTCTATCATCAATTATTGTTCCTTTTGTGAAAGTAATGCAAACAGTGATTCCTAAACTTACCAGAAGTCTTTCTCTGAGATTCCTGAACTTATTTTGGTAGACTTTAGGCTGTGTTTCCATAGAATTCTAGTTTAAATGGTGTTTGGATTCCTAACTTAGGCTATAGAGCTTGCTTAATTCCTAAGGTACCTATATTACTTACTCTATATGTCAGCTTTGAAAAATGACAGAAGGTACTATTCCAACACTGGTAACTAACCAAACTATAATTGTAACAAATGTAGGAAGTTTATAAAAAACACTATTTTGACTAGTTTAAAAATTCTATTGGGGAATACTGATTTGCTTTTACAGGATAAGAGAGTGAGAGTATTATGGAGATTGTGAAGGGGACTCTGTGACACTGATTATTTTGTGTAGGTGGATGAAAGTCTTTTAGGACTTTCAGTTTTGCTTGATATCGATATGTCACTAGCCTTGATCAGAGTATTCTTAGGCTCATTAATGGAACTAAGTGAATGAGATAAGAAGGAGGAAAATGTCTTTCTATTTGAGAAAGTTTTTGGTAAAATATACATAACATTTTTTTTTAGGAGTTGAAAGAAACAGGAAAAAAAAACTGGGTTAAAGGAGACATGGATGTACTTTGTAAAAGTGATTACAGTAGATAAAATTTACTGAGTAGTGAGCTAGTAAGAGAAAAAGGCAAAGTGTGCAAACTTCCTTCCATTGGGAAGGAAGAAAGCAGGTGTTTGACCTATCAGGTCAGCTGTTTTGCATTGTTGTAGAACAGGGTGTGACAAGTGTAGGTAGGTAGGGGGCAGAGTCTGGTCACCTGCTCTTAAGGTTTATAATTGTATCTAGGGAAGTGTCTCTAAACTGAATTTTCTTTGTAAGAAACTTTAGTATACCTGAATTTATTTCTGTGTACTTTTAGAACTTTGAGAATTAGGTTTCAGGGACTTGGGTGCAATTCTATTGGTAATAGAGACGAGAGGAAATGTAGCTGGTATAGAAACAGTAGAGGTTTGGCTGTATACTCTTAGGAGAGAAAAGATACAAAGGGAAAGTAAACTCTGGGCTTAACGTTACACACTTGTCTCTGTTGAAGGACAGGAAATAGATGGCATGAATCTTCATATGAAATTATTATGTAAGGAGCTAGGATCATGTAACCCCTGGTATTAAGGGTAGGTTGGGGGACAAACCAGTGAGGTTATGTCATAGGCACATTTACAGTACGTGAATCCACCTGTTATACAGTGGGCAAAAAAAGAAAAAGAAAGTAACCAGTATATCCATTAGCATTATATTGAAGTAAGCAGTAGAAACCGACTTTGGCTAATTTCAGCAAAGGAATAAATTGGAAGGCTCTCAGGAGAACCAGTCTGGGAAAGTGGGTATGAATCAAGGGCAGGCAGGCATCAAGGACCTGAGCAAGGTCAGACACAGGAACACTTTGAGTAGGAAGCCACCATTGGCATTTGTTGACAGTGACTCTGCTGTTGCTGTGAATAATTTTTGAGCTATTCCTGTGCCTCTCTGTTACTCATTGAACTTAAAATTTTTATGAAGGGAATATTTGATTGTCTAGTTTAGAACCTGAGCCTATTTCTAACCTGGTTGTGAGGAAAGGCCTTTTGGCCTTTGTCACTTGTCACTTGTCACTTCTGCCAAGCTAAATCAAATAGTCTCCTTAAATGCTCCATGGCTCAGTAAATAAAGTGTACCCAGTTACTCATGCTGGAAGCTAGGTAGTCATCCTTGACTTCTCCTATATCCTCACTCCCATATCTAATCCATAGCATATTGTCCTGTTAATTTGCCTCTTAAATGTCTTGAGTTTATCCATTTACCTCTGAGTAATCCTTGCTACTGTAGTCCCACTTGGTATACAACAGAAGCTTCATAATATCTCTGGTCTACAGATTGGTTCCAACACATTATGTGAGGGTGAACTTTAAAAAATGCAAATCAGATTATGCTGTAATTTTGCTAAAAGCCTTTCGGTGGTCTGCCTTTTATTTACTTATTATTTTTCAGCTTTAGTCCACCTTTTAAATCATAGTGGGAGACTGGGACTCTGCAAACTACATTTCTCAGACCCCCTTGCCAGCTCACTTCTTGTTGGATTTTAACAGTGGGAGCCCTGGCAGGAATTTGGGAGATAAGAGAAAGGACTTTGCTTGTTTCTAGTTTCTTTATACCTCCAGCAGCCGAACATAACTATCACTTCATTCTCCAGCTTCTTTTGATACTCCCAGCACCAGCCCTGCTGCTCCCTCTCACAGGTACCAGCTTCTGGGTGGTACATTCTAGATAGATGTAGTGCCACTTGCATCTCTTCCTCACCCACTGGGCTGTGTCCCCTTAGCAGTTTGAGCAACCTCTTTTCTGTGTCTCTTCCATAGAGTTTCAAACTTGAGCTGCAGAGCTCTTCTCCTTAGAGGCCAAGGTATCAGCTATGTGGTGCCTACTCCTTCGAGGTTTGAACACCTAGCTCAATGGACCTCCTCACCCTCTTTCAGGCATAGCCCCATAATGCCCTTCCTCCAGGTTCCTAGCTTCTCATGATGCACTTCTTTCATTTTGTTCCCCCAGCCCTTTGGTGGTAGTGCTTCCTGCAGTTACTAATCTCTTGATTCCCTTAGCCTTCCCCTTTTACCTTTTAAGCATTTCAATATCTATATAACCAGTTTCCTCTATTAAATCTCCTGTGTTTGAATTACCCATATAGTTTCTGTTTGTCTCCTAGAAGGGATTTTCCAATGTCTAGTAATAAAGTGAAAAAGAGATTTTCATTAATTCCTAAGTTTGGAACTACTTCTCTAGCCTCAAGCCATGCCATTTCCTCTTTTTCTCTTTATGCTTAGTATTCTGGAATTTTTTTTAATTGCCAGAGCATGCAAATTCGTTTTTGTCTCAAAGATGTTGCACCTGGTAGACTGTGTGCCAAACTCTGTCAGCACTCCTACCTCCCTTTCCTTTACCCTCCCATTCCATAGTTGCTTGGCTAACCCCTGCATAATGCATGCCAGAGGCAGTACACTATGGAGGTTAGAGACAGGCTATTGTCTGGGTTTTAATATCAGCTTTGCTATTTGGCCGGCTTTATGACTTTGAGCAAGTTACTTAATATGTGTTTCAGCTTCCTCATCTGGAAAATGGGGATAATAATTTTACCTACATGGTAGGATTGCTGTAAGGCTTAAATGTGTTAATGTCAAGCACTCTGAACATTGCTCCTTGCTCCGTGCATGGTCATTGCTCAGTAAGTGATGATAACGTGCTGTGATCAGCTCCATGAGAATCCCTCTGGGATGTCTTTCCCCACCCCCACGCTCTGACAGGTCCCACCTTTTGTATGCTCCTGTAGTGCTGTGTACTTTACCTTTTCAACACTTAACTATGCTTGGGTTATTTGTTTAGTGTCTTGCCAGCATATAACAGTATATGGGATAGTGGCCTTTTTTTTTTTTTTTTAATTAAAGAATCTGGCTGCTTTCAGAGACTTTGGAGTCATGTGGAATAGTTTTACATTCTTTATCTTTCCTCCCTAACATGAACAAGCTCCTTATTTTTCATAGATATCATATAACAAAAGAACACATGATTTGGAATGACTGGAATTCAAACCAAAAAAATCATACCCCAGAAACTTTTGTTCCAAAGCCTGAAAATTTATATGTGCAGAAGAATCCCTGAATACCAACTGCTAAATAATTTCTCTGGTATCTCTCTGCAGATGCAAGCTTGTTTCCCATGAGCAATCCTTTATATTGAATTCTATCTTCTAAAGCCTTTTTTCCTTGATCTTTTAAATCTATTTACAATAAGTGTACATAGACGGTATTTTCTTTTAATATTCTACTTGAAGTAGAAAGGTCTGGTAGTAAGATATCTATATCTATATCTATATATCTCATATATATGTGTTAAAGTATGGATGAATAGAAAATAATTATGACAGGAAAAAAAATATGCCAGCACCCTGGGATTGAATATTTATTCTATTTCAACATTATATTTAATTCTGAGCTTCTGAGCAGCCAGTGAAAAGGGAAATATAATTTTTGTCATCATATGAACAGAAGAGGAAAACCACCTCTTTTTTGTGAATTTTAAAATTTATTAGCATAATTTAGCCATTCTCAAATTGTGACTGTAGACCACTAATTCTGCTGAATACTAACAGATATCAGGATTAAGTTTTAAGGATAATGGGATAAATAAGATAAACAGACTCTTTTTTTTTTTTTTAAGTTTCTAATTTTGATTCCAGTGTAGTTAACATAAAGTGTTATATTAGTTTCGGGTGTACAATATAGTGCTTCTACAATTCTGTTCATCACCCAGTGCTCATCATGATAAGTGTACTCTTTAATCCCCTTTACCTATTCCATTCATCCCCCTTCCCTCCTCTCTTCTGGTAACCATCAACTTATTCTCTATAGTTAAGAATCTGCTTCTTGGTTTCTCTTTGTTTCTTAAATTCCACATATAAGTGAAATCATGATATTTGTCTTTCTCTGACTGACTTATGTTGTTTTAGCAGTATATACTTTCTGTCTCCATTCATGTTGTTGCAAATGGCAAGATTTCATTCTTTTTTATGGCTGAGTAATATTCCATTGTATGTGTATACCACATCTTTATCCATTCATGTATCAATGGACTCTTGGGCTGCCTCCATAATTTGGCTATTGTAAATAGTGCTGCAATAAACAACGGGGTGCAATGGATTAGTATTTTCATATTCCTAGGGGAAATCCCCAGTAGTGCAATTGCTGGATTATCGAGTAATTCTGTTTTTGATTTTTTTTTGAGGAAACTCCATACTGTTTTCCATACTGGCTGCATTGTTGCATTCCTACCAACAGTGCAAGGGGGTTCCTTTTTCTACATCCTCACCAACACTTCTTTCTTGTGTTTTTGATTTTAGTCATTCTGACAGGTGTGAGGTGATAGTTCATGGTAGTTTTGATTTGTATTTCCCTGATGATGAGTGATGTTGAGCATCTTTTCATGTGTCTGTTGGTGATCTGTATGTCTTCTTTGGAGAAGTGTCTGTTCAAGTCTTCTGCCCATTTTTTAGTTGGATTATTTGTGTGTGTGTGTGTGTGTGTGTGTGTTTAGATTTTGAGTTGTACAAGTTCTTTATAGATTTTGGATATTAACCCTTTATCAGATATGCCATTTGCAAATATCTTCTCCCATTCCAAAGATTGCCTTTTTGGTTTTGTTGATTGTTTCCTTCGCTGTGCAGAAGCTTTTTATTTTGATGTAGTTCCAGTAGTTAATTTTGCTTTTGTTTCCCTTGTCTAAAGAGACCTATTTAGAAAAACGTTGCTGTGGCCAATGTCAAAGAAATTGCTGCCTGTGCTCTCTTCTAGGATTTTGATAGTTTCCTGTCTCACATTTAGGTCTTTAACCCATTTTGAATTTATTTTTGTGTATGGTATAAGAAAATGGCCCAGTTTCATGCTTTTCCATGTAGCTGTCCAGTTTTCCCCATACCATTTGTTGAAGAGACTGTTTCCCATCACATTATCTTAACTCTTTTGTTGAAGATGAATTGAACATATATTCATGGGTTTGTTTCTCAGCTTTCTGTCTGTTCCATTGATTTATGTGTGTCTTTTTTTTTTCTTTTTTGTGCCAGTACCATACTGTTTTAAATACCCCAGCTTTGTAAAAGTCTGGAATTGTGATACATCTAGCTTTGTTTTTTCTTTGTCAAGATTGTTTTCACTATTTGAGGTCTCTTGTGGTTCCACAAACATTTTAGGATTATTTGTTCTAGTTTTGTGAAAAATGCTATTGGTATTTTGATGGGGATTGGATTACATCTGTAGATTGCTTTAGGTAGTATGGACATTTTAACAATATTTTTTCTTCCAGTCCATAAGCATGGAATATCTGTTTATTTGTGTCAACTTTGATTTCTTTCATCAGTGTTTTATAGTTTACAGAGTACAAGTCTTTCATCTCCTTGGTTAAGTTTATTCCTAGATATTTTATTATTTTTGATACAATTATAAACAGGATTGCTTCTTAATTTCTCTTTCTGTTGCTTCCCTATTAGTGTATAGAAATGCAACAGATTTTGGTACGTTGGTTTTTGTATCCTGTGACTTTACTTAATTCACTTACCAGTTCTAGTAGTTTTTTGGTGGAATCTTTAGCATTTTCTAAATATCAGGTAATCTGTAAATAGTGAAAGTTTCACTTCTTCCTTACCATTTTGGATGCCTTTTTTTCCTTTTTATTGCAATAAAGAGACTTCTTTCTTTTCTCTTTTTTTTAGTAAGGAGACTTTTTATGTTTTCGCATAACTAAATATTCCTAACACCTTGACATCCTAATATCTTGACTTTCTAGGAGAAAGAGATATTGTTTCACTAATTCATTTTGCCACGAAATACATTTTAAAGCAAATATTAAGCTTTGCAAAGTGCTGGCCTAAGTCCTTGAACAACGTGATGGATTATATCTTCAGAACCATTTTTGCAGAAGATATCACAGTTGCTTTTTATTTGACCTTTCCTTATGGTGATGTAAATTTTGTTTGAAACATAATCCAGGGCAAGGCTGACTTCTTCCAAGGAATCTAGATTTTCCCTATCAACCAGGAATTGCTGCTTTTGAAAAGCATGTGCAGGAGTGCTTTGGGAACAAAGTATTTCTGTTGTCTGCCACCCTGCTGGCCTGGTAGTTGGTTTAGGAGCCTCTCAGAGTCATTCCAGACTGAGGCTGATTTTATTTTTCCTAGTGTAACCTGACTGTCCACAACCCATACCTGCTAGGGCTGCAGCTGTTTCAATATGTAGCAAGGGCCTGAGCTCTCCACCTTCTCTCCAGGGGCCTGCTGGGACTAATTATTTTGAAAACATTAGTAACAGCATGCTTCCAATTTAGTCTCCAAATGTAAGCTCTTTTCATCATCCTTGCTGCTCTTCAACCTGTTTGTTACATACGTCTTTTACCTTAATCAGCTCTCCCATTTCTCCTCTCCTCTCCTAAACATGTATATTTGCTCTTTAGAACATTTGTTTATGGGAAACAAATTATCCTCTGTTATATTAACCTCTGTTATGTTACCTTCCATCTCTTCATTTAAGGTTTCCTTTAATGTTTCTTCTACCCGCTGGCCTTAACTTGATTGAGCTCCATCTTTCAGTTGTTGCTTCTTTTTTCTGACATATCTTTTGGGCAGGAGGTTGGGCAGGTGGGTCAGCATTCTTCATTCTCAGTAGTATATCCAGACTATTACTCTTACACTCTTTTAATGAACAGCCAGCAAGAACAACTTAGTAAAATAAAATTCTGTTCTTTTGAGCCTTATGCCTTTTAACTTTCTTATTTCTGTCAACTTTTTCTCCTTTGGCGATTTTGGGACCTGGATATCATCTTCATTTTCATCCCACATATTGCCATATTCATTTGGTAACACAGCCTATCCATCTGTGATTTTCTCAACTGGAATCCATTTGGACTTTATTTTTATATATGGTGTGAAGTACAGTTTCGTTCTTGATGATCCACTGATGGGGAAGCAGTGATGGTAACTTGACCATTTGAGGAATGATGAATTTTGAAGTATAGAAATTGCCCCATAAATTGATTGGCTCTAAGAAGATAAGGACTGATTAAAAATCCTTAGGAATGTTGAAAATGTTTAAGATATTTTGTTTAATATATTTAAAACTTTAATTTTATAGAAATGAATGAGAATTGTACCTGAAATGATGATATCTGGCTATATCATAATCTTGATTCAAAGAGAAAGGTTAGCTGTTTTGCTAACTGAAGTGTAGGAGAACACTGGATAGTTTGAGGTCCAGCCATTTGCAAATCACTTGTTTCCTCTTTTTCCCTAGTGCAAAGTGGAGAGAGTAATAACTAATTCATAGAATTGTTGGGCTAAGAAAATGCAGTAGTTACATATAGATGTATGTGTGTTTTGTAAACTTTGATGTTTAAGATCTAATAAAAGTTAGAGAACCATTCTCTCTTAAGATGGGACATAAGGTTGCTCTTTGACATCACATTGTCTCCAAAAAAAAAAAAATGGGTGTTTTTATAGAAAAAAATATTTTAAAAATTTAATCCGAATGATAATGGTTGGGGCCAGGAGGTGGGGGGATCTAGTGAACGTTATTTTATGCAACTATTGTAAGTCAAAGGAAAAAGAACTGTTATTTCTTACGACCCTATGCTAGAATTGCACTGTTAATATTACTTCTTTTTTATTAAAAAAAATTTGTTTTTTTAACATTTATTCATTTTTGAGAGTGAGAGAGAGCATGAGTGGGGAGGGGCAGAGAGAGAGAGGGAGACACAGAATCCAAAGCAGGCTCCAGGCTCTGAGCTGTCAGCACAGAGCCCAACGCGGGGCTTGAACTCACGGACTGTGAGATCATGACCTGAGCTGAAGTCAGACGCTTAACCGACTGAGCCACCCAGGCACACCAATATTACTTTTTTAATGTTTCATTTACAGGTATATGATGTTGATCGATGGCACAAATGAAGTTTTTATGATTGATAGAGATAATTCGGTGTTTCATGTTTCAAATCTGGAATTTCCATTTCGTAAAGATCTCCGTATACATTTATCAAATACTCTCTTGGATGGGGTAAGTCATATATTGTTGTTCTTGTTTTTTAAATTAAACGTTGTTTTCTTTCTCTTGCAAATTGTATTTTTATTAATCCAATAGGAAACTTACAATCTAGTTTTTTTTTAGTTTTTTTTTAAATTGAGGTATAATTGACCTGTAAAGAAAGAAATCTAGTTTTTATTAGGATGTTAAATTTCATTTATCTCTTACCTTCATTTTCACTTGAGCATTGTCTTGAGTCTGAGAGTAAATGAACAAAATTAAATCTATTTTTTTTGTTCTTTGTGATTAAAAAAAATAATTCTTGTTCAAAAAGACTAATTTTATTATTTTATATGTCAAAATTGAATTTTAATTAAGTGATACAACATACCACATTTCCCTTGGCTCTTTAAAGAGAATCATGCCTTTGAAAGCAACCACTGTACTTTAACATTTGAAGTTTGAAAGCTAATAAGAATTTTCCCATTTCAGAAAATCTATATTTAATAATCCATAAAATTACTTGGTTAAAAATATTTTAACTTTCTTCCATACAAACAGCTTTCTTCCAACCAATTCTGAAAATATTTATTCATTGTAAATAAAAATTAAAATAGTATATAGAACATTAGAAAAAAGCTGGTAAAAATCACCTGAACCTACCATTGGAGTAACTTCTGTTACCATTTTGATGAACATTGTTCCAGACTTTTCTCTTTGCCACAGTGTTGTCTTATGTCTGCTTGTGTGGTATATAACATTTTTATTAGTAATAGCAACTCAGAACATAGGTGCTTTAGGGTAGTTGGGACTCAGTAAGATTCTGAATAATGTTGGAACCTCTGCTTTGATTAAAAATGAGTGCTCTGGTTAAACATATATACACAGGTATAGCTACATATTTTGTGTGAAGAGAACCAAGTATTACATGTATTTTTGTGATTTGTCTTTTTTCCCCATGTAGCAATTTGTTTTGGACACCTTTCTCACATAAATGTCTGAATGATGTACCATTGTATATGTAAACACTATAATTTGGGGTATCCAAGTATCTTGACTGTGAAAATTTTGTAGGGGATGCTCTTTAAAAATATGAGCCATCTCAATAGCCCAACCTCAACCTAATGAATTAGACTCTCCCAGGGGCCAGAGTATCTGTACTTTCAATAAGCATGCAAGTGAAAGGCGCCTGGGTGGCTTGGTCAGTTAAGCATCCAACTCTTGATGTTGGCTCAGGTCATAGTCTCGCGGTTCAAGGGATTGAGCCCTGTGTCAGGCTCTGTGCTGATGGAATGGAGCCTGCTTGAGATTCTCTCTCTCCCTCTTTCTCTTCCCCTCTCCTATACTCTCTCTCTCAAAATAAATAAACTGTTTAAAAAAAAAAAAAGAAAAGAAAAAAAAGAAAAAAGAAAACGCTCAAGTGATTCTAATCAGGCAAGTTTAAGAAACACTTCTGTAATTTATTTAACCAGTCTTCTTTTGGTGGGCATTTTGACTTTTTTTTTTTTTTTTGGTAAGACACTTGAATGCATATCCTTGTATCTTTTTCCTTTCACATTTGTGCAGTTTTATAACTAAGATTCTTAGAGGTAAGATTATAATGTGTATTAAGAAACTTTTGATTGCAAGTCACTGAAGCCCAACTTAAAGTAACTGAGGAAAGAAAGAACTCTATTGGCACAAATCATTGTTTCAGGTTGGCCTGCTTCTGGCTGGATCTGGGGGCTCAAAGGATACTGGCCAAGTTCTTTCTCTTTCTTTGCTTTACTTGTCTGTTTGGTCTCATTCTGCATTAAGGCTCTTTTACATGAGAGGCAAATTGCATTATAGTGCAAGCAGAAAGAAAACTCTTTCTCTTCCAACATCCATATGTCAATCCCAGGGAGAACTTCAAAAGGCCGGCCTGAGTTACGTATCCATGGAAGAGTGACACTGGAGGCTGGTCACTTGATGGCAGCACTCCCGCTTGGAGTGCAGGAGGAGTAGTGCTTCTAAGAAAGGATGGTAGTAGGCTATACCTTGTTCCCCATGCTGTGGCATGCCAATTATAAATATTGACAGATGTAACTGGTACCCTTCTTTCCAGAACGTTTAAACACATGCACAGTTCTACGAACCATTTGTAAAGGATATGTACGTTGTCTTAAATGCTGGGTTTTGAAAATTGAATATTTTCTAATTGGATGAGGGAAAGACTTCTTTTTTATTTTATGGGACAGTATAGCATAGTGGTTAAGAGCCCTAACGCTTAACTGATGGTGCCTTACTGGCTTTATCAGTTATTTTATGAGGGATTTAAGTAATTTACTCAGTTTCTTCATCTGTAGTGAAGGGAGGCTAAAAATAGTACTTAGATTTTGGTGCTGTTGTGAAGATTAAGTTGGATAGTTTATAAAGTGCTGATAACAGTATCTGAGACATAGTAAGTAAATGTTTACCTCTTTTTTGCATTTATGTGAATTGTTAATGAGGTTTAACAGTTTGTTCTTTATGAGTTACTGTGTTTCTTCTTTGAGTTGCTGGCTCAGATCCTTTATATGTTTTTCTATTGGGTTTTCACCTTTTTCTTACTGATTTATAAGAGTTTTTTTGTCCGTTAGGGTATTTCTGACATGGATATTGGAAAAAATGTATTTTACTTTTTGGTGTTTTCTGTGGCACGAGTTTGAATTTATATAGGTAAATTTATGTTGGTAAAATTATAAACTACTATAACAGGGTTTTTAAAAAATATTTATTTATTTTAGGAGAGAGAGAGAGAGAGGAAGGGGAGAGAGAACCCCAAGCATGCTCTCTGCTCTGTCAGAGCAGCGCCTGACACGGGGCTTGATCCCACCACTGTGAGATCGTGACCTGAGCTAAAATCAAGAGACAGACGCTAAACCAACTGAGCCTCCCAGGCACCCGAAACATCTTAGTAATTAATATTTGCCTTTTGTGTCATTTTAAGAAATTTTTACTCATTTTCCTTCCTATTCATATTTTTGCTTTACAGTTGTTATAATACCCACCAGTATTTCCTTCCTGTATTTCTATGGTATTATTTGTATATTTAAATACATTTGAATATCTGAAATATCTGAAATACATTTTGAAAGAAGGAATAAGATAAGGATATGATTTATTTATTTCCAAATGTCTATACTGTTGTCTCATCACCATTCAGTGAATCTGTTTTTCCCTTTTTGTTATTGTTGTATCCGTTTTTCCTTTTTAATTGGATATATTATTTTTATTGTATAGTGGATTCCCTTATATATCATTGTTTCTTTCTTGATTTGTTTTTTCATTCCATTAATATTTTGGTCTTTCAGTGGTAGTTTTAGGTTGATTTTAATACTCTCACTTTAGCATACAGTTTAATGTTTGGCAGTCCAGGTGTACCCAATCTCTTGGCCATTCTGAAGTTTGCCGCTTAGATTTTGCTCTCTTTAGCTTTTGGGTGAATACGCTATTGATTAAGAAGTTAGGCTGTACTTCATGTGCAAATCTATACAACAATGAGCTTATACTTTTCCCTGCAGAGTAATCTCTGGTAGGCTTGTCTTAAGACCATTCATCTTTCTCTGCTGTTTTGGGTTATATGGTTTATCTCTTGGCCACACCTTCACTGTCTTTCTTTGGAGGAAAAAGGGACTCTACATCTTTATTATAAAACTTCCTGCAACTTCAGGTCTCCCTTTCTATAGGGATGCTATTTCCGTGTAAAAAATTTCCAAACTTTCTTCAATGTTGTATCTTTTTTGTGAGCCAGGTTGAATTATGTGTGGCTAATAATTCTTTGGAATTTGTATGAGAATGCTTTTTTTTTTTTTTTTTTTTTGTCTTAATCAAGATGAAATTTGCCCCTCTTTCTGGTTTTTATCCACTATTGGGATGATAGGGAGTGGCTTGTGAATGTTTACTTAAATTCTCAATGATAGAATGATCCTGATGAAAATCACATGCATAAAATATATATTTGTTTAACAGAGGGAATCCCACTTTCCAAGTGACCTGAATGCTTGTGGCCCCCATCCTATGCTGTTTGTTTTTATTTACCAGCTAGTTATTTGAATGTGCAAACCAGAAGATGGAAGACTGTGATGGGAGAATAGGATGTTTGAACTAGTCACTTGTTTTTTTTTTAATTTTTTAATTTTTATTTTTGAGAGAGAGAGGGAGAGGGAGAGGCAGAGAGACAGTGTGAGTGTGGGAGGGGCAGAGAGAGGGAGACACAGAATTCAAAGTAGGACCCAGGCTCTGAGCTATCAGCACAGAGCCCGACGCAGGGCTCAAACTCACAAGCTGCGGGACCGTGACCTGAGCTGAAGTTGTATGCTTAACCGACTAAGCCACCCAGGCGCCCCTGAATTAGTCACTTCTGAGGTATAGTTTGGGGTGATGAGAAGGTTCGGGATGTGATCGAGGAGGGTGAGAGGTTGAGGTCGTGTGAAGAGCAGTGGAAGTGAGATCAAGGAATGTATTAGGTGGTTCCTAATGAGTGATGGTAGGAGTCCAGGTTGAGAGGATGACTATGAGCGGGTACTAAAGGCAGGATGAGGGGTAGCATAGTTGGATGGAGTGGCAGAGACTGAGCAGAGTAAATAGAGTCACAAAACAAAGAGATATCTATACTGTCTACTCTGGGGGACTGCTAGTGAATTCTCATTCCTGTGACAGTGTGCAGTAAATGCCATTTTGTAATAAAATGACACATATGTGTATATATACGCAAACATTTGTAACATATGTATGTGTATGTGTGTGCAATGCGTACACACACATGGTATGACTGGTACCCCTGGAGTTTTGCCGTTTGTAACCTGCACAGCCAGTGTGACAGCTCTGGTAGTTAGTTCAAAGGAACAGCAAGAATAGTTTTGTTTGTGTTACCCTCATTTACAATAGAGTTTTTTAGCATTATAATTAATAAAATAAAAGGAAGAAAAAGACTTTTAAGTTACAGCATTTGTCATAGTTTAGCATAGTTTGTTGTTGAACTCATGTTTTTAAATGCGTTTCATGTTCAAGTTGCTGTGCCGAGTGCAGAGGGTTGAAAAGAAGGCCTCACCCTTGAGAGATTTTACTGCACTGGGTAGGGGTAGAGAAAAATTGGTAGTGACATGGGAGACCTTCAAATAAAACAATAACTTGACTGGTATTTTACAGAAGTCCTGTGGTGGTTTGGAGGAGAAATAAATTATATCCAGTTAGTTTGGAATGAAGGATGTTTTATAGAGGAATTGGCATTAGATATGGAAAGATTTCTTTAGAAAGAGATTTTTGTTGGACATGGGCTGAGGGCATCCCAGGTAGGAAATAATGCTTAAAAATTCGATGTTTAACCATCTGCAGATTTAACTGAGCAATACTATTTATTTTCACCCCAAACTTGGACAAATGAAAACTGCATAATAGACTCTTGTGAAGTTTTAAAATAGCAATATGATTCATGATGTCAGTTTACTTGGACCAGAATTATAGTTGCCATATCTGTTTTTCCAGTTAGTTAATTAAAACAGTCCTCTGTAGTTTCCTGTTTCTTCTACATTTTCATTTGCAAATTGTTTTTGTAAAATTCCAAATCCAAGAATAACTCAAACTACCTAATTGTCTGGCTGTCATATGTGAGCATTGAAGCTTTTGTTTTGCTCTCTAAATTATGTTCTTTGACCCACAAAATGCAGAAAATAGGAGTTTAGAAGTATGGCATTAATTCATTTGAAACAATCAGTGAAATTCAGTTAATTTTATACTGAGGCTAAGAGGAGAATATAGCAGTTAATCACCAAAGTTAATAGCAAGAATCTTGGAAAAATGGCATGTCTGTTCAACTGTTAATGTTTTATAAAGGAATATGCATACTCATTGTTAGAATTTTAGAAAGTCTGTATATCATAAAGTAGAAAAAAATTCAACTGTCAAGAAGAGGTTACATTTTAACATTTTGTTGTATCTTCTTTTAGTCATTTTGTTGTGCCTATATTTACAGAATATGTATAATTAAATGTATATAGCTGACATTTAATGTATGCTGTGTATCTGGGGTTCGTTCCATCATTTTCCTTCATTCTGAGGAACTGATCTTAGGATTTAAGAAAATTTAGTTTTATTTTTAAAACTTGAAATATAATTCACAAACTACAAAATTCACCCTTTTAAGCTGTATAATTTAGTAGTCTTTAGTATATTCACAAGATTATGCCACCATTACTGCTAATTCCAGAACATTTCGTCACCTAGGTGGCCTTAGTTGAGTGGATTTCAAGGAATGGGTTATCTTTGAGATGAGCTTTGGAGGTCTACAGGTTTCCAGAGAACAGTTAATTATTTCCTCTCATTAAAACCCTTCAATGGTTCCCCATTGCGCATAGTATGAAACCCAAACTGCTAAACATAATATTCTTTATATCTGGGCCATGCCTGTGTCTTTGCCATTGTCTTTGATTGTGAACCCTTGAAACATAACCTCCATCTATACTGAGCTTTGGACAATTTGCTTCAAAACCATCATTTCCATGCCTTTGTAATACAGTTTGGCTCATCCACTGTCCTGCTAGGAAATGACCACTGTGTCCTTCAGGGTTCAACTCATGGGTCCCAAGTGTCTTAGCATACCTTTCTCTTACTCTTCAAGTGGAAATAACTACTCCTCGTTAGGCTTATTCCCTATGTATTTGGTATTCCTTTCCTTATTTGGCTGTAAGAGTGTAGGTTTATGTCTGTTGTCTTGGTATAGTTAGCAATATATCAGAAGTATTCTGATATAGACAATAAGCTACATGGCCACTCTATATGGCCATCTATCATTAAAGCTGTAACTCTTCATTGGACCCAGCTACTTAACTATTCTCTTCTCTTTCTGGGACTCTCCTCTGAAGGTAGGGACTGTATGCTTAATTTCTCCAGCACTTAGAGCTATGTCTAATACGTAGTTTCGGCTCAGGAAATATTGGATGGATAGGTAGAAGGGTGGATACCTGGGATCTTCAGTAAAAAGGAATGGAATATAGAAAAGTACAGAGGATAGGAAAGTAAAACATGCAGGTGTTTTGTTTTGTTTATTTTTTGGTGGGGCCCACAATTGAAGGATTTAAGGTCTAAGTTTCTCCACTGCAATACTTAATACCAAAAGACAATGGAGCAATTTCTAACAGATTCTTGAGCAATGTGAAATTGATGTACCTTCTAGTTTTGTGGGTTTTTTTTTAATGTTTGTTTTTGAGAGAGAGGGAGGGAGGGAGGGAGAGAGGGAAAGGCAGAGGAAGAGAGGGAGACACAGAATCTGAAGTGGGCTCCAGGCTCTGCTCTGTCAGCACAGAGCCTGACGTGGGGCTTGAACTCATGAGCTGTGAGATCATGACCTGAGCCTAAGTCAGACACTTAACTGACTGAGCCACCCAGGCACCCCTGTTGTAGTTTTCTTCAGTTTTTTTTTTTCACGTTTAGGTTTGTTGAGCATCCTTTATCTATGGGTTTACAATTTTCATTAAAAGTAGAACATTTTTTTACCACTATTTCTATCCTTCACCTGTTTGAAGATTTTGTTATCAATGCTCTTTTCATTAAAAAACAAACTTTTTTCTGTTTTATTTTGGATAGTTTCTCTCGCTGTGTCTTCAAGTTTAATCTTTTTTTCTGCAGTGTCTAAATTGCTATTCATTGTATTCATAGTATTTTTCACCTCAGGCACTGTAGTTTTCACCTCTGAAAATTCATTTTGAGTCTTTTTTATGTCTTCTATATCTCTGCTTAACTTTTGGAATATATGGAATACTATTATAATTGTCTTAATTTTCTTGCTTGCTGATTCTGACATGTTTCTCAGTTTTGGGCCTATTTTTGATTGGTTTTTCTCCTCCTGATGGGTTGTATGTATATATACATTTTTTCCTCCTTGCATACCTGTTCAATTTTTGACTAGATGCCGGACATTTAAAATTTTACCTTGTTGGAGGCTTGATATGTTTGTATTCCTGTAAATATTTTGAGCATTGTTCTGGGATGCATGTAATTTACTTGGAACTGGTTTATACTTTTCGAGTCTTGCTTTTAAGATTTGTTAGGTGGACTAAAGCAGAGTTTGGTGTAGGGATAGTTATTCTTTACTATTGAGACAAGATGCTTCTCTGAGTCCTCAGTGCCCTGTGAATTAACCTGGCTTTTAGCAGCAGGCATTATTCCCCGTCTTATCTCAGTGCTTGTATGGTTCCCTCTAAGTCTTTTTAGTGGTTCTTTTCCCAGCCTTGAGTAGTTTCCTCATATTCATGCTCTGTTGAACATTCATGGAAGTCTGTGTCAGGATATCTGTAGTTCTTTCTTTCCATCTGTCTCTTTTTCTGTCTCTGTCTGTCTCTGTTATACTCTGCCCTGAGAACTCTAGTCCTGTTGGTCTCCCTGAACAACGTGTTCTGTTTTTTTTGCTTTGTTTTCTTTTTTAACTCAGGGAGGCTGCTGAGCTTTACCTGGAATCCCCCTGCCTGCTCTGAAGCCCTGGAAACCCCTTGGGCAATTAACTGGGACAATTGTAAGGGCTCACATAGTTTATTGTGTCCTACAGATTACTGTCCTTTGTTGTTAGATGTCCAGTGCCTTGGTATTGCTGCCTATATTTTGTCTACTTGGTTTTTTTCAGGCAAGATGGTAAATCTAGTTCCTGATTCTCCAGTTTGATTAGAAGAGGAAATTTGTTTTCCCTTCTTAACTGGGTTTTATTAAAAAAAATTTTTTTTAATTTATAGTTGTGGTAAAAGCCACATAACATGAAATTTACTATCTTAACCATTTTTAAGGATACAAGCCCAATCGTGTTAACTATGTGGACAGTTTTGTGCAACAGCCCTCCAGAACATTATCTTGTAAAAGTGAAACTCTGTACCCATTAAACAGCTCCCCATTACTTGTAGTCTGTGACAACCATCATTCTGCTTTCTATTTCTGTGATTTTAACTACTTTCAATACCTCATATAAGTAAAAATCATATAGGATTTGTCTTTGTTTCTGGCTTATTTTAAAATTTTTTTTTTCAACGTTTATTTATTTTTGGGACAGAGAGAGACAGAGCATGAACGGGGGAGGGGCAGAGAGAGAGGGAGACACAGAATCGGAAACAGGCTCCAGGCTCTGAGCCATCAGCCCAGAGCCCGACGCGGGGCTCGAACTCACGGACCGTGAGATCGTGACCTGGCTGAAGTCGGACGCTTAACCGACTGCACCACCCAGGCGCCCCATGTTTCTGGCTTATTTTACATAGCATAATATCCTCAAGGTTTATTCATGTTGCAGCATGGGATAGATTTCCTTTTTTCAAAGCTGAATATCATTCTGTCATATCTGTATACCACATTTATTTATCCACGTATCTGTTGATGGATATTTGGGTTGCTCCCACCAGTTAGCTATTGGAATAATGATGTTATAAACATGGGTGTACAAATACCTCTTCAAAACCCTGCTTTCAGTTCTTGGGATATAAACTCGGAGGTGGGATTCCTGGATTATATGGAAGTGCTATTTTTAATTTTTTGACAGAACTGCCATAGTGCCATAGAACTGCCACTGTACAGGTGCTTCCACCATTTTACAGTCTCAACAACAGTGCCCAAGGGTTCCACTTTTCTTAACCAAAGTTTTAAGCTTAGGTATTTTATATTTACCTACTTTTCTGTAGCCTAGGGCAATGGTGGCAGCTGTAGGGAAGGGGGACATTGTGGTGGGGAGGCCATTTGGGAATAACTCAGCCTACGTATTGGGTCTTTTGTTAGAATCCTTGAGTTCTGGTCTTTTTAGAAAGCTTTCGGTGAATGTTGTCTTTAGCTAATTGGGAATCATAAATTATTCCAGTAATGCTCAGGTTATTTCTTTAATTTATTATGGAGTCCAGGAGTCTTTCTTCAGGCAGAAAGAGTATTGTGCTGTTTTTATTACTTCTATCAGAAGAGAGAAGAAGGAAGACAAGAATAACTACCGAGTTCGTTTCTATCTGTATTTGAGTGGAATAGTGACAATTATCAAGAATTTATCATTTTATAAGTAGAGCTTCTAGGGATTTGGCGAGCTTGGAGCTGAACCCTGGTGTGCCTTTTTGCTTTACCAGAGTCTTAGTAGTTTTCAGTGTTTTAATGCTTACTTGCATATTTCCTTCTACTTGTTTTGTTTGCTGGTAATAAATTTTCCTTTTTGCTATTTTTAATGTCCAAAGGAAGATATGTTTTTGCTCATTTCATCAGGTAATTTGGGAGAGAAATGCTGTGATGTCTGCTATCTAAACCTGGAAGTTCACTTAATTTCCAACCTTATATTGAAAATAATTTTGAAAATAATAATCCTGTTTTTGGTGCCATCTTGATGGCTCATGAAATTCTCAGATACAAGTATTTAAGTAAAAATATTTTAGTAAACAGTTTAAGATAACAAAGTGATTTAATTTATGCCATGGGTTGGGTTCAAGATAATAACCATAAATAAATACCTGTAGGTTAACAAATACATATTTGGGAAAGAGATTAATTAGTAATAGTTTCTTAACAAAGTATATTTGTCCTAAATCATTGTGTTCTTTGTAATTTTAGATGGTTGTTTGTGGATTTTCTGTCGTGAAATTAGATCATAAAAACAAAAAAACCCTGCTTAGTTTTTAGGAAGAATATGAGGAAAGAAAGAATTTTTGGAATATTGTTGAGAATTAAAATTTTATAAAACACTGCATTATGTACCTGTAATCATCTTTTTAATTTAAAAAAATTTTTTTTTAAGTTTTATTTTTTCATTTTGAGAGAGAGAGAGAGAGAGAGCACATGCGAGCGCACAAGCGGGGTAGGGGCAGAAAGAGAGGGAGAGGGAGAGAGAATCCCAAACAGGCACCGCACTGTCAGTGCAGAGCCCGGTGCAAGGCTCAAACTCATGAACCGTGAGATCATGACCATGAGTTGGCCACATAACCAATTGAACCACTCCAGTGTCTCTCTGTAATTATCGTTTAATGTCTTTTATCTCTTTTGTCCAAGTGCATAATTGAAGTTTTTTCCACTTAATGGCTATGATATGTAATATATTCTCTTGTCCTGTTCCTTTTGATCATAGTAGAGGGACATGGGACCAAGAAAGACCATATGGGTTACATGGGGATTATATTTATAATAAGGACATAATTTATACCTATAGATTTTATGATTAAAATAATTGGCCTGTAACAAAATTCAAAGCAATAATGATTTAACAAAATTATTACTATTATTTTTTAAAATATAATTTATTGTCAAGTTTGCTAACATACCGTGTATACAGTGTGCTCTTGTTTTTGGGGTAGATTCCCGTGATTCATTGCTTACATACAACACCCAGTGCTCATCCCAACAAGTGCCCTCCTCAATGCGCATCACCCATTTCCCCCTTTCCCCTGCTCCCCACATCAGCTCTCAGTTTGTTCTCTATATTTAAGAGTCTCTTATCGTTTGCCTCACTCTCTGTTTGAAATTATTTTTCCTCTTTCCTTCCCCCATGGTCTTCTGTTAAGTTTCTCAAGTTCCACATATGAGTGAAAATGTATGGTATCTGTCTTTTTCTGATTGACTTATTTAACTCAGCATAATACCCTCCAGTTTCATCCACGTTGTTGCAAGTGGTAGGATTTCATTCTTTCTCATTGCCAAGTAGTATTCCATTGTATATATAAACCACATCTTTTTTATCCATTCATCAGTTGATGGACATTTAGGCTCTTTCCATAATTTGGCTGTTGTTGAAAGCACTGCTCTAAACATTGGAGTGCATGTGCCCTTATGAATCAGCACTCTTGTATCCTTTGGATAAATTCTGAGTACTACTATTGCTGGGTCATAAGGTAGTTCTATTTTTAGTTTTTTGAGGAACCTCTGCACTGTTTTCCAGAGTGGCTGCACCAGTTTGCATTTTTACCAACAGTGCAAGAGGGTTCCCGTTTCTCCACATCATTGCCAGCATCTGTTATTTCCTGAGTTGTTAATTTAAGCTGCTCTGACTGGTGTGAGGTGGTATCTCAGTGTGGTTTTGATTTGTATTTCCCTGATGACGAGTGGCAGTGAGCATCTTTTCATGTGTCTGTTGGCCATCTGGATGTCTTCTTTGGAAAAGTGTCTATTCATGTCTTCTGCCCATTTCTTCAGTGGATTATTTGTTTTTTGGGTGTTGAGTTTGGTTAAGTTCTTTATAGATTTTGGATATTAACCCTTTATCCGATATGTCGTTTGCAAGTATCTTTTCCCATTCTGTCAGTTGCCTTTTAGTTTCATTGTTTCCTTTGCAGTGCAGAAGATTTTTATCTTGATGAGGTCCCAATATTCATTTTGCTTTTAATTCCCTTGCCTTTGGAGCAAGAAATTGTTGCGGGTGAGGTCAAAGAGGTTGTTGCCTGTTTTCTTCTCTAGGGTTTTGATGGTTTCCCGTCTCACATTTAGGTCTTTCATCAATTTTGAGTTTCTTTTTGTGTGTGGTGTAAGAAAGTGGTCTAGTTTCATTCTTTCGCATGTTGCTGTCCAGTTCTCCCAGCACCATTTGTTAAAAAGACTCTTTTTTCCATTGGATACTTTTCCTGCTTTGAAAGGTTGGTTGGCCATACATTTGTGGGTCCAATTCTGGGGTCTGGGGTCTTCTTCTTCTTTTTTTAATCTTTATTTTTGAGAGAGAGAAAGACAGAGTGCAAGCAGGGGAGGAACAGAGAGAGGAGACACAGAATCTGAAGCAGGTTCCAGGCTCTGAGCTGTCTGCACAGAGCCCGACATGGGCTCAAACCCACGAACTACGAGATCATGACCTGAGCCGAAGTCGGACGCTTAAGTGACTGAGCCACCCAGGCGCCCCTCTGGGGTCTCTATTCTATTCCATTGGTCTATGTGTCTGTTTTTGTGCCAATACCATACTGTCTTCATGATTACAGCTTTGTAGTAGAGGTTAAAGTCTGGGATTGTGATGCATCTTGCTTTGGTTTTCTTTTTCAACATTACTTTGGCTATTTGGGGTCATTTGTGGTTCTATAAAATTTTAGGACTGTTGTTCTAGCTTTGAGAAGAATGCCGGTGTAATTTTGATTGGGATTTCGTTGAATGTGTAGATTGCTTTGGGTAGTATTGACATTTTAACAGTATTTATTCTTCCATCCATGAGCATGGAATATTTTTCCATTTCTTTGTGTCTTCTTCAATTTCCTTCATAAGTTTTCTGTGGTTTTCAGCATACAGATCTTTTATGTCTTTGGTTAGGTTTATTCCTTGGTATTTTATGGTTCTTGGTGCAATTGTAAATGGGATCAATTTCTAGATTTCTCTTTCTGTTGCTTCATTATGGGTGTATAGAAATGCAACCGATTTTTGTACATTGATTTTGTATCCTGTGACTTTGTTGAATTCATGTATCAGTTCTAGCAGTATTTTGATGGAGTCTGTCGGGTTTTCCATGTATATAGTATCATGTCTGCGAAAAGTGAAAGTTTGACTTCTTCTTTGCCAGATATGATGCTTTTTATTTCATTTTGTTGTTTGCTGAGGCTAGGACTTCCAACACTATGTTAAACTACAGTGGTGAGAGTGGGCATCCCTGTCATGTTCTTGATCTCACTGGGGAAATTCTCAGTTTTTCCCCATTGAGGATGATACTAGCTGTGGGCTTTTCATATAGCTTTTATGATGTTTAAGTATGTTCCTTCTATCCTGACTTTCTTGAGGGTTTTTATTAAGAAAGGATGTTGTATTTTATCAACTGCTTATTCTGCATCTATTGACAGGATCATATGGTTCTTACCCTTTCTTTTATTAATGTGATGTATCACATTGATTGATTTGTGAATATTGAACCAGCCCTACAGCCCAGGAATGAATCCCACTTGATAATGGTGAATAATTCTTTTTATATGCTGTTGAATTCGATTTGCTAGTATCTTGTTAGGAATTTTTGCATCCATGTTCATCAAGATATTGGCCTGTAGTTCTCCTATTTTGTGGGGTCTCTGTCTGGTTTGGGAATCAAAGTAATGCTGGCTTCATAGAATGAGTCCAGAAGCTTTCCTTCCGTTTCTAGTTTTTGGAACAGCTTGAGAAGGATAGGTATTAACTCTTCTTTAAATGTCTGGTAGAATTCCCCTGGGAAGCCAGCAGGCCCAGGTCTCTTTTTTGTTGGAAGGTTTTTGATAACTGATTCAATTTCTTCACTAGTTATGAGTCTGTTCAAATTTTCTATTTCTTCCCATTTGAGTTTTGGTAGTGTGTGGGTGTCTAGGAATTTGTTCACTTCTTCCAGTGGTCCGGTTGTCCTGTTTGTTGGCATATTGTTTTTCATTGTATTCTCTGATAATTGTTTCTATTTCTGAGGGGTTGGTTGTGATAAGTCCAATTTCATTCGTGATTTTATCTGTTTGGGTTCTTTCTCTTTTTGAGAAGTCTAGCGAGGGGTTTATCAATTTTGTTTATTTTTTTAAAAAAACAGCTCTTAGTTTCATTGATCTGTTCTACTGTTTTTTTAGATTTTGTATTATTTCTGTTATAATCATTATTATTTCTCTTCTTCTGCTGGCCTTGGGGTTTCTTTGCTGTTCTGCTTCTAGTTCCTTTAGGTGTGCTATTAGATTTTGTATTTGGGATTTGACTTACATGAGGATTATATTTATAATAAGGACACCATTTATACTTATAGATTTTATGATTAAATAATTGGCCTGTAACAAAATTTAAAGCAATAATGATTTAACAAAATTATTTTTAAAAATGTTCCTCATATTTAGAATTAAAATTTATAGTTCCTTTGTTCTAATAGCTGCTTAGTAATTCAAACATGAAACAAAATGTAGCATAGTAATTCAAATAGTAAAAGCATAATGAGATATTGTCATATCATTTTCTTTCAGTGCAGAATAAATTCATGACAGGGAGTTTTGGAATGCAGACAGTGTATTGATCTGGGTATAAGTGTGTTCACTTTAATGTTTCATCAGGTTGTATATTATATGATTTATGTACTTGCTGTGTGTACATTACGTTTGAATCAAATTAAAGAAATTGCCATTAAAATATGAAGAAACTTACCTTCTTTTCTTTTCTCTTTCAAGGAAATGATTATTGACAGAGTAAATGGACAGGCTGTTCCTAGGTATTTGATATATGACATAATTAAATTCAATGTAAGTACCTTTTATAGTTTATAAAATTGCCCTTGAGATAATAGTTATATTTTTACACATAAAAAATGTTACTGCCGGGGTCCCTTGGTGGCTCAGTCAGTTAAGTGTCTGACTTCAGCTCAGGTCATGATCTCAGGGTTTGTGAGTTCAAGACCCGTGTCCGGCTCTGTGCTGACAGCTCAGAGCCTGGAGCCTGCTTGAGATTCTGTGTCTCCCTGTCTCTCTCTGCTCCTCCCCCGCTTGCACTCTGTCTCTCTCTTTCTTAAAGATAAATAAACATTAAAAAAATTTTTAAGAAGTGTTACTGCCTTAGAGATAGTAGGAAAGAAAAATTGTGACTGAGGTTACTCGTATGAAATCTTAATAATTTTTTACATTTCTTTGTCTTTAGAGTTTTTTTAGATACTTCAGGTGAGTAAAGAAAAATAGTTTAACTGATAAATAAGACAGCATTTTATAGGATGTAAACTCTTGGTTTTAGTTATTCTATACCCACTTAAAAAAACAAATCCACAAATTTTATTACTGTTACTTAAAAAAAAAGAGAGAGAAGCTGATTATGGGTGTTGAGCATGTAACTTGGGGACATAAACATGTTATTCATGAGTACAGGCAGGAAACTTAAAACAAAATATAAAATTCTGTTATAAACAGATATCAAAAAATAGGAATTACATTCTCTACCCATGCTATAGTTTTAGACCAGCCCCCAAATCTGCCTGTTTAGTTTAATTTTAGTATCACTGTCTACATTATTTAGACAATACAAGATGACTCTATAAATGCAAGAAACTCTTTCAACAGTGTACACCTACGAAAAGGTATAATCATTTCTCTAGACGTACATTATTCAAATTGCATAGTCATTTAGTATTCAAAGCAGACTAAAAGCAATTAAGAATTCTGGACTTAAAAGTGTTGTCTAAGTGTTAGGATTTTGAAGATTTATAACAAAATTTTAAAAGTTCTCTTTTGGGGTATGTATTTTACTTATTATTATTTTTTGAAGCTTATTTATTTTGAGAGAGAGTGCACATGCATATGAGTAGGGGGTGGCAGACAGAGAGGGAGAGAGAGAGAATCCCGAGCAGGCCCTGAGCTGTCAGCACAGAGCCTGACGCTGGGCTCGATCTCATGAACTGTGAGATCATGACCTGAGCTGAAACCAAGAGACGAACGTTCAACCGACTGAACCACCCAGGCACCCCTGGGGTATGTATTTTAAATTACAGTATCAAGATTCAGGATGCGTTAATCCAGGTTACTTTTAAAAAGGCATTTTTTTTTTCCCTGGAAATTTTCAATATATATATATATATATATGTATTCAATATATATATTTGTGTTTGTGATTACTGTATTCCTCAAAAGTAATGCTTTCCAGAATTGACTATCCTTATCACAGATTTTGGAATAATGTTCATTGGCCCATAATGAGACATGAAGGGTGGTGGTTGCGTTGTTTTGTTGTGATTGGAGAAGTTTTGTCTTCTTTGCTTTTTGACATTGAGCTCTGCTTTAATATGTGTTCAGTGCAGGTTCACTTCTTAGCCTGGAAACTTTGACAATAGCCTTCTAATTCTTTAAAAAATAAATATGAGAAGTTTCAGTGTATACAAAAGTATAGAGAATAATTTAAGGAATATACATGTATTAACCATCAGATATGTTGAAGCTTAACATTTTGTCATTTTACCTATTTTTTGAGATAAGAAATAAATCATTACAGATCTAGTAGAAGTTTCTTGTGCACACCTCTCTCATCCAAAACAGGACGACCTTTTATGCAGAAGAAACTTCTACCCTGTATTTGATATTTATTATTTTCATGAATGTTTTTAATATCTGTACTGTCTATGTGTGTGTCCATAAAATAATATGGTATTGTGGTGAGAGGTTTTTAGTGTTATATAAATGCCATTGTACTGTACTGTGGTATTCAGCTTTTTGGTCCACATTATTTTGTTGAGATTTATCTGTATTAATACATATAGGTTTAGTTCATTCATTTTAATTAGTATTGAGTATTAATTTGCATAAATATATAAAAAATTTTTTTCCTTTTGAACATTTGGGTTTCCATATTTTGCTGTTATACAACTATTGAACAGTTTTATATATTCTTGTGTGCATACATCAGAGTTTGTCTAGGACAGTTTTCATTCTTGGGATGTAAACACCTGAGATGTGTTTTTAAAAAGTACAGTTCCTCACTCCTGCCTATGATATAGAAACCTACATCACAGAGATTCTGAATTGGCAACTTTAGGTGTATTTGCTACCTTGTTGAATTCCTCTCAGAAGTAGGTGTAACAGCTTACCACAGTTGGTATTATCAGACTTGAAAATTTTTGCTAATTGGATGCGTATGAAATGGTATTTCATCTTGTTTTAATATGCTTTTCCCATATTACTAATGAAGTTAAGGCATTTCAAACGTTCATTTTTACTTATTTGTATTTTTTAGTGTGTGATTTAATTGTAAGTTGAATATTCTAATTTTGTTATTTGGTTGTCAATCTTAATGTGTAGGAATTAATTATTCTGGATTCTAATACTTTTTTGGTTATGTATGTGACCGTATCTTTTGCAGATTAGTATCTAATGATGCACAGAAGTTTTTCATTTTAATGAAATCAAACTTACTGGACTTGAAAGTTTGTGCTTTTGCATCCCGTTTAGGAAATTCATCCATATTTTGCTGTGATATGATTAGGTTATGCTTTAACTCTCTAGGGCTGTAATTATTTACTCAATAAATATTTATTGAGTGCCTATTGCCATATTTCATTGGTTTTAAAGTCACATTTTCCCCCACATTTCTGATATTAGTATATATTTATAATTGAAACCATCATATATTTAATTCCTTAATTTATTATGGAGCCTTGATGATTAGCCAGCTTATTTTGAATCACGAAGTCAAGGTCACTATTAGAAAAAAGTCATTTTTTTAAAATAATCGTTAAAAATCTTTTTAGTTCCCTTATTTTGTACAAGAATTTCATTAATCATCTTTTATATATATTGTTCTAGGTATTGGATATACATAGGTGAATAAGACATAATTTCTGGCTTTCAGGGAGTTTGTAATAGAGTACACTGGCCTCCAAAGAAGGCTGTTATCACAGATTTGAGAAGAAATTTTTTGTTTGTGTTTATGTATTCAGTTTTTGTCTGTGTTATAACATATACAGTTGTACATGTATGCAATTCATTAGAAATTAACATACATATATTATAAACATTTGTTAGGTATGTATTTAGATTCGGTACAAAATCAAGAGAAATTTGTGGACCACTGGACTCATGGACGAGGAATAAATGTAAAGAATTATGATAGTATAACAACAATGCAGGTATGTTAGGGATATAGAAATGTATGAAAGGCACTAGAGAAGTGAGAGTATTTCAGTTTAGCCAGGGTGTAGTTGAGTTACTGAAGTGTTGACTTGCAGATAGAGAAAGTTACATGGATTAATTTTGAAGGATAGAATCATGGATGTCAGGAGCATTAGGTGGTTGTTAGTGTATTTGATGTCTGGGGAGATATGGGACACAGCAGGAAAAGCAAATGGATTGGGGTCAGGTGACTTGAATAAGGCATTTTAGCCTAGTTCTGTAATAGGGCACTATTGATTCGTTTTAGTTATGTTCATGATAGGCTCACACTTTTATTGTTTTGAAAGATGAACTACAGTGGCAGCTTAGATAGTATTTTGAAGTGAGAAAGAATTCAAAACTAGAAGGCCAGTTAGTTAATAGTTACTGAGTTCTTCCTGTTGTCTGTTTTCAATGATTTACCATCTATCAACCAACTGCCTCCTTTAGTATAGGCAGCATAGATTTGCAGATGAACCTGCTTTCAGTTTTTTCTTGTTGTTTTGATGAATTTATGTATACATACTTTGAAGTGAAAAGTATTTAGGAGAGAATTAAGACAACTTACATATTTGTAAACAGTTAGGCTTTTTATTTAAAAAAGGAGGACTTACTTGTTCCACATTAATTTTATAGGGATCTGAATTCATCTAATAGGTATAATAAATAAGCCTAACATTTCAGGTTTTTCAGCCTTATTGATGGTGTAGGTGGTATGGGAAAGATTACACATGAACTTTGTGATCATTGACTAACATTTCTTCAATACATACCTTTTACAAACAGTTGTATGCCTTTATGTAAAGGGAACATGTACTACCTCATATCTAGGGCTTATTATTCTTTGCTGAGTATCAAAATTGTCATCCTTTCAAAGCTGAGAAAAAGTCATTCTCAAGGCATATTTAATGTCTACAGCTTAAGCAAATGCTGCCACCCTTTTGTAAGCATTAGGTTGTATAAACGTTAGGTTGGGTGATATAGATTAGGGAAGAGGAAGAAGATGAAAAGGTGAGAAAAATTCATGGAAGTGTGTCCCATCTGCAAAATAAAAAAGAGGGGTACTTGATATGAGGTGATGTTACTTATCTGGATGATACTGTCACCAGATGAAGTGTTATAAACTATATTTGTCTATACCATTTGGATAGTTTAAGCCCCTACCTTCAATTTATGTAAAAAGTATATGCACTCTTTTTATTTCATGGTTCAAATCATAGATACCACTTATATGGACCATGTTGTATATATACTGTATATAGAGAACTTTATAACTGTATAATTGAATATATTATGGAAACTTTGTTCTAGATTAGTTTTCAGAGTTGAGAATGTATTTGTCTACTTGTTGATGTATTAGCACTTTAAGCAACAAAAAACATTATAGGCAACTGTGTTGCTTATTTTGATATGTTATTTGCTTATACTTTCCTGAATTAATGTGGATTTTAGTTTCATACCAGTTTTATTAGTTCATATAATTGTACTAATTCAAATAATAAAAATGGTTAGTCAGTATATTAACACTTTAGTTCAGATGTGAAAACTTCAGTTTATATTGGAGAATATTGTATCATTCTTATACTATTTCATGCATTTATAATTTTAAAATAAATAACTCTTGTGTGTCTATGTGTGTGTTTAGGTGTGTTTATTAGTCAAATTAGGACTGACATGTGGTTGTGCAATCTGTGCACTGGACAACTTTAAAGATGCTCCTTACATAGACTGCTATGTACATTGTGATGGCTTTAATAATTATGCTGATAAAATAGTTTTTAGTATTGAAATTGAAATAATTGTCTCATTTGATTCAGGCACAGCCAGTTGGAGATTGTGATTTTAATATTCGTCTGCAGTGTATAGAAAGAGAAATAATAAGTCCTCGACATGAAAAAATGAAGACTGGGCTCATTGACAAAACACAGGAACCATTTAGTGTCAGAAATAAGCCATTTTTTGACATCTATACTTCAAGAAAGGTAAAATTTTCTAATTAGTCCTTACAGTGTGTCATAATTCAGCTTGTGAGAGGATTTTGAATGACATATTACTGCCCAGTTGTCTTGATTTTTCCAGAAATTATTTTAATTGAATATAGCACTATTCTGGACAAACTTGTGCAATTCCCAAGTCTTCTCCAGAGTAAGATTCTCAGTGATGGAAACTTAAACTAGGTTCCTTTCTTGTTTCTCATAATAGTTTTTGATTCATGGCTGTTGGTCTATGTTATGTTTTTTAAAAAGCTGTAGACAGTAAAGAATGAGATAGAGTGAAAATTACCTGTTATGCCTTCTGAAGGTCACCAACCACCAGGGGTTGGTACTTACTCCTATTTAAAAAAGCATTTGCATATGTACATAGATTGAGGGTTTTCTTTTGTTTCTTTCTGTTGTTTTGACACTTAAAATGCATCATTCTGGGATTGTTGTTTTCTTTATCTAACAGTGTGGCTTGGAAATATTTTCAGGTTAGTGCTTAGAGATTTGTCTCATTATTTTTAACTACTACATAGTATTTGACAGTAAAGATGCAACATGAAATTATTATATTTTGGAGAAGGGGTGGTTATGATAGAATAATATAGGAAGTATAGCAACATCTGCAAGTATGCATTTTAAACTCTTTTCTAATATAATCCCACATGCTAGATGATGTAAATTTTTGTAGTATTTTACCCGCTTCTGCTCATGTCCACTTAATTTGGAATGAGCCCTTGGATATAATAGCTACAGTAATCCCAGCACTGTCCAGTGCCTGTCATTTTTCATGTCAATGAATACGAAGTTATTATTCTATTTTTATGGAATTTTTGCATAACACCTGCTTGGCATGGAACTCTTGGTTGATCCCTGCTGCCATGATCTTCCCACAGCTCACTGCTTGCCTTTTGTGTCTGTTTTGGCAGCAGGGATGTTAAAGGGGTATCTATTTCTGTGCCCTGCCCAATCTGTAGGGTAAGGGTGAGGATAAGGTTGATAGACACTTAACATGGACTGTGTCATTGGTGAAAATTTGCTAACTGGAGCAATGCATTCTTATAGAAACACTTTCTAAATTATAAATCAGTGTAAAAGTTGAGCAGAGGCCAATGGTTTCAGTTTGCATTCATTTTTTAAAAAAACTAACTTGACAGCTTGTGCTGTCATAATTCAAGTTCAACATTTAAGAAAATGTCTTAGATCATACAGTTTCTTTAGTTACAATCAGTGCTACTTAGAAATATTTGCAGTGGATTACTATAAGAACTGTTCTTAAGGGATGTGAAGCAGGTTGAACAACTTTTCATGTAGTTTTTCACTAGAAAAACCTGTTATTTTTTTTTAAACACTTAGCTTATATAACCCCTAAAAAATTCTAAGATACTCTTTTTTTTAAAGGAATTCTAGGAGTGCCTGTGTGGCTCAGTCAGTTAAGTGTTAGACTCTTGATTTTGGCTCAGGTTATGATCTCACAGTTCATGAGTTCGAGCCCCACATCAGGCTCTGCCCTGACAGAATGGAGCTTGCTTGGGATTCTGCCCCTCCTCTGCTGACGTGCGCGTGTGCATTCTCTCTCAAAATAAGTAAACTTAAAAAAAAAATTAAAAGAATTCTAGTATGTGGAATTTTAAGTATAACTTCCTCCTCTCATTTTCCAGTTCTGTTGTTTTTTTTTTTTGTTCCATGTAATAAAGAAGAAAAGCACATTTTGTAGCAGAGTTGGTCTAAAGGGTAAGACTACAGCAACACCACTTATAGGATAGTAGCTACATGTAACAGATGATTGCTGTAGAGATTCTTATTATTTTTATCATTACTAATGGGAATGGGTGAAATAGTGATATTATGAATAATAAAGCATTTTTGAGAGAAGTATGTATCATTTTTTATGAGGAATGCTAGTTTTTATGTGGATTTAAACAAAATTTACAACTATGAAGAATGCACAGAAATGTGTAGAATAATAGAATTTTATTTGTATATATCTATAAAATCTTGGAGATAACTTTGATTTTAGGACTTAACATAGCTCTGTTAACAACCTACTCATTTTGTCATTTGATCTGTCAAGTCCAGTGAAGAGATAATGAGTTGTTCAGTTTTTAACTTTAGTATACATAATTAGAATACAGCATCCAAAATAGTAAAAACAAATAGCAGCTTCTCAGATTACAGCTTATTTGTATTTACAGCTTGTTTGTATTTACAGCTTGAAGGCCAATTAAAAGAGTATTATTTGAATGGATTAATATGTTTATAAAATTTTTAAAGTCACACAGCAAAAAGTTTCTATGAAAGTTTTCTATTCATTTATCACATCAGAAGAATAACCATTGCCATTAGCTTATAACTGTATCCCTCAGAATTTTCCTATGCATATATAAGCAAATACATTTACTGTTCTTACCAACCTTATCCAAGAGATGATTCTTAACACACCATTCTATGCTTTTATTCTTTCTTTCTTTTATTCTATTCTTTGCTTTTTTTACTTAATATATTTTGAGTCCCCTTACCCCAGTATTGGTATGTAGAGATAGTCCCCCCTTTCCTTTTTTTTTCACAGATGCAAAGATTTTCATCTTATCAGTACCATAATTTAACTATTCCATAGTCTTAGACATTTGAGTTATTTTTAGACATTGGAGTTTTTTTTAGTCACTTGATAGGTTTTTGTTTGTTTTGTATATGAACATCCAATTATTTCTGCACCAGTTATTGAAGAGACTGCCCTTTTTTCATTGACTTGCTTTTTGCACCTTTATGAAAACTAAGTTGTCATGGAATGTCTGGGTCTTTTTCTAGACTCTGTTCTGTTCCCTCGATTGTATTTGTCTGTCTTTACACTAGTACCACACTGTCTTGATTACGTTTCAGATTAAACCTTGAAATGAGATAGGATTAACCTTCCAACTTTCTAGGCCTTAGCATTTTCATGTGAATTTTAGAATAAGTTTGTCAGTATCTATGAAGTGCATGCTGGGATTTGGATTGGAATTGCATTGAATATATAGATCAATTTGGGGGAGAAGATTTGATACCCTAACAGTGTTGAGTTTTCCAGTTTATCAAACTGGTATTTCTCTCCTTTTATTTAGGTCTTTAATTTCAGAAAATTTTTTTGTTTAAACAGATGAACATAAGGGAAGAAAAGCAAAAATAATATAAAAACAGGGAGGGGGACAAAACATAAGATACTCTTAACTACAGAGAACAAACTGAGGGTTGCTGGAGGGGTTGTGGGTGGGGGGATTGGCTAACTGGGTGATAGGCATTGAGGAGAACACTTGTTGGGATGAGCACTGGGTGTTATATGTAGGGGATGAATCACTGGATTCTACTCCTGAAATCATTATTGCACGATATGCTAACTAACTTGGAGTAAATTAAAAAAATAAAATAGAAAAAAAAGAAATTTTTGTGGTTTTACTCATCTGACTTTTTTCAGATTGATTTCATACTCTTTGATATATTATAAATAGTATTTAAATTTTTCAATTTTTAATTGTTGATAACATATAGTAATACGTTGATTTTTGTATATTGATTTTTTTCTTGCAGTCTTGCTAACTCACTTATTACTTTACTAGATTATTTTTTTAATTATTTATTTTTGAGAAAGAGAAAGAGAGAGAGAGAGAGAGAGAGAGAGAACACAAGTGGGGGAGGGGCAGAAAGAGAGGGAGACACAGAATCTGAAGCAGGCTCCAAGCTCTTAGCTGTCAGCACAGAGCCTGACATGGGGCTTGAACCCACGAAGTATAAGATAATGACCTGAGCTGCAGTCAGACTCTTAATGAACTGAGCCACCCAGGTTCCCATGTACTAGCTTTTTGTAGATTCCATCATATCTTTTTACATAGACAGTCATGTCCTCTGCAAAACAAAACAAAAAAAAAAAAAGGGCACTTTTAGTTTTCCTTTCCAATCTGGATACCTTTTAATTTTTTCTCTTGCCTTTTTATACTGACTAAGAGCCTCTTATTTAATGTTGAATACAGGTAGTGAGAGTGATACAGCCATATTTATTCCTTTTCTTTGGAGCAGGAAGTCTATTTTAACTATTAAGGGTGCTGTTACCTGTAGGACTTAGCAGATGCCTTTTATACAAGTTTTTAAATTTGAAAGCTGTTGATTTGGGGGGCACCTGGGTGGCTCAGTCAGTTAAGCATCCAATTTTGGCTCAGGTCATGATCTCACAGTTGTTGGGTTTGAGCCTCGTGTTGGGTTCTGTGCTGACAGCTCAGAGCCTGGAGCCTGCTTGGCTTTCTGTGTCTCCCTCTCTCTCTCTGCCCCTCCCCTGCTGGTACTCTCTCTCTTTCTCTCTTTCTCTCTGTCTTTCTCTCAAAAATGAATAAAAACATTAAAAAGCATTTTTAAAAATAAGAAAAAAAAGAAAGCTGTTGATTTTGGTATACAGACTTTATTTTTCCAGTTCTCACTATATTTTGTTGTTTATAATAATTCTTCAGTTGATTCTCTTAGATTTTCTAGGTATTCAATCATATTAAGTATAAATAGACACAGTTTTATTCTTTAGATTTTTAATATATTTTTCTCTTGTCTGATTCAGTTATGCATGAATACAGATTTAAATTGTAGTGATAGTTATAGGGATCTTGTTCTTGATTTGCATGGCGGTGCTTCTAGTGTTGCTTACAAGTATATGTTGCCTCTGAGTCTGAAATCTATTTTATCAGGTTAAACAAGTATCTGGTTCTATTTTGCTGAGTTGTTTTACTTTTAAAAGCTGAAAGATTTATGCATTCCGAAGAGAAACCAGAGTATTGAGTTGTTTTACTTTTACTCAAGAATAGGTATTTATGGGGCACCTGGTAGCTCAGTTGGGCGTTCTACTCTTGATTTTGGCTCGGGTCATGATCTCGTGGCTTGTGACATTGATCTTCACGTGGGGCTCTTTGCTGGCGGTGTGGAACTGGCTTAAGATTTTCTCTTCCTTTCTCTCTGCCCCTTTTCCCTGAGTGTGAGCTTTCTCCCAATGTAAATAAATAAACGTTAAAAAAAAAAAGGTATTCAGTATTGCCAAATGACTTTTCATCTATAGATATAATACAATTATCTTTTTCTGTTAGATTTATCTCATGAGTTATATGAAAATATGTCCTAATATGATAAGTCCTGCTTAATGTATTGTTACTATTTTTGAAGACTTCATTATTATTGTTATTTCTTTTCTTTACAGCAGTTTGGTTCACAACTTTTTTTTTTTTAAGTTTCACATTTTTATTTAAATTCAAGTTAGTTAACATATAGTGTAGTATTGGTTTCAGGAGTAGAATTTAGTGATTCATCACTTACATACAACACCCAGGGCTCACCACAGCAATTGCCTGCCTTGATCCTCATCACCTATTAAACCTATCCTTCTGTCCAGTTCCCTTCCAGCAACCCTTGGTTTGTTCTCGTTAGTTAAGAGTCTGTTTTCTGGTTTGCCTCTCTCTCTTTTTTCCCCCTATGTTCATTTGCTTTATTTCTTAAATTCTGAATATAAGTGAAATCATATGGTATTTGTCTTTCTCCGACTTATTTTGCTTTGCTTAGCATAATACTCTCTAGTTCCATCCATGTTGTTGCAAATGGTAAGATTTCATTCTTATGATGGCTGAGTGATATTCCATTGTATGTATGCATATATATACACCACATCTTCTTTATCCATTCATCAGTCAATGGACATTTGGGCTCTTTCCATAATATAGGTATTGTTGATAATACTGCTATAAACATTGGATTGCTTGTACCCCTTTGGATCTGTATTTTTGTATCCGTTGGGCAAATACCTAGTAGTGCCATGGCTGGATTATATTGTAGTTTCATTTTTCACTTTTAAGGAACCTCCATATTATTTTCCAGAGGGGCTGCACCGGTTTGTATCCCCACCAACAGCATAAGGGAGTTCCCCTTTCTCTGCATCCTTGCCAACATCTGTTGTTTCCTTGTGTTGTTAATTGTAGCCATTCTGACAGGTGTGAGGTGATATCTCATTGTAGTTTTGATTTGCATTTCCCTGATGATGAGTGATATTGAACATTTTTTTTCATGTGTCTTAGCTATCTGGATGTCTTCTTTGGAAAAATGTCTATTCATGCCTGCTGTCCATTTTAATTGGATTATTTTTTTCGGGTTTGAGTTGTATACGTTGTTTATAGATTTTGGATACTAACCCTTTATCAGATATGTCACTTGCAAACATCTTCTCCCATTTCGAAGGTCGTCTTTTAGTTTTGTTGGTTGTTTCCTTTTCTGTGCAGAGCTTTTTATTGTGAAGTCCCAATAAGTTCATTTTTGCTTTTGTTTCCCTTGCATCAGGAGACATATCTAGTAAGAGGTGGCTATGGGTGATAGCAAAGAGGTTACTGCCTGTGTTCTCCTCTCAGATTTTGGTGGTTTTCTGTCTCGCATTTAGGTCTTTTATCCATTTTGAGTTTATTTTTGTGTATGGTGTAAGAAAGTGGTCCAGTTTTATTCTTCTGCATGTTGCTGTTCAGTTTTCCCAGCACCATTTGTTGAAGAGACTTTTTTCCATTGGCTACTCTTTCCTGCTTTGTCAAAGATTAGTTGACCATATTGTAGTGGATCCATTTCTGGATTTTCTATTTGTTCTATTCATCTCTGTGTTGTTTTTATGCCAGTACCATACTGTCTTTTATCACTTCAGCTTTGTAATATGATTTGAAGTGTGGAATTGTGATGCTTACAGCTTCGCTTTTCTTTTTCAAGATTGCTTTGGCTATTTGAGATCTTTTTGGATTCCATACACATTTTTGGATTGTTCTAGCTCCATGAAAAATGCTGTTGGTCTTTTGATAGGGATTGCATTAAATGTGCAGATTGCTTTGGGTAGTGTAGATATTTTAACAATATTTGTTCTTCCAATCCATGAGCATAGAATGTTTTCCCATTTCTTTGTGTTATCTTCAGTTTCTTTCTTCAGTGTTCTATAGTTTTGGGAGTACAGATTCTTTACCTCCTTGTTAGGTTTTTTTTTTTTTTTAACCTCCTTGTTAGGTTTATTCCTAGGTATCCTATGCTTTTTGGTGGAACCGTAAATGAGATTGATTCCTTGATTTCTCTTTCTGCTGCTTCATTATTGGTATATAGAAATGCAACAGATTTCTAGATACTTATTTTGTATCCTGCAACTTTACTGAATTAGTGTAGCAGTTCTAGTAATTTTTTGGTGGAGTTTTTCATGTTTTCTACATAAATTGTCATGTTGTCTGCAAATAGTGAAAAGTTTGACTTCTTCCTTGCTGGTTTGGATGCCTTTTATTTCTTTCTGTTTTCTGATTGCTGAGGCTAGGACTTCCAGTTCTATGTTAAATAACAATGGTGAGAGTGGACATCCCTGTCTTGTTCCTGAACATAGAAGAAAAGCTCTCAGTTTTTCCTCATCGAGAATGATATTAGCTGTGGGTCTTTCATATATGGCCTTTATTATCTTGAGGTATCACCTTTCTGTTCCTACTTTGTTGAGGTTTTTATCAAGAATGGATGCTGTACTTTGTCAACTGCTTTTTCTGCATCTATTGAGAGGGTCATATGGTTCTTACCCTTCCTTTTATTAATGTGGTATATCATGTTGATTGATTTGCAAATATTAAACTTCCCTTGCAATCCAGGAATAAATCCTACTTGATTGTGGTAAATGATTCTTTTAATGTACTGTTGAATTCGATTTGCTAGTATTTTGTTGAGAATTTTTGCATCCAACTTTACCTGGGATATTGGCCTGTAGTTCTCTTTTTTTAAGTGGAGACTTAGCTGGTTTTGGAATCAAGGTAATGCTGGCCTTGTAGAATAAATGTGTAAGTTTTCCTTCCATTTCCATTCTTTGGAACAGTTTGAGAAGAATAGGTATTAACTCTTCTTTAAATGTTTGTTAGAATTTTCCTGGGAAGGCATCTGGCCCTGGACTTGTGTTTGTTGGGAGATTTTTGATAACTGCTTCAATTTCTTTACTGGTTATCAGTCTGTTCAAGTTTTCTATTTCTTCCTATTTCAGTTTTGGTAGTTTATGTTTATAGGAATTTATCCATTTCTTCTTGATTGCCCAATTTGTTGACATACAATTTTTCATGATGTTCTCTTATAATTGTTTGTATTTCTGTGGTGTTGGTTATGATTTTTCTCATTAGTGATTGTATTTATTTTGGTCCTTTCTCTTTTCTTTTTGATAAATTTGGCTACAGGTTTAACACTTTTACTCTTTAAAGAACCAGCTCCTGGTTTCATTAATCTGTTCCACTGCTATTTGTTTTTTGTTTTTTGTTTTTTTTTCTATATCGTTTATTTCTGCTCTAATCTTTATTATTTCCCTTCTTTTATGGGCTTTAGGCTTCACTTATTGTTCTTTTTCTAGCTCCTTTAGGTGTAAGGTTAGTTTGTGATTTTGAGAATTTTCTTGTTTCTTGGGGTAGGCCTATATTGCTATATACTTCTCTCTTATGATTGCTTTTGCTGCATCTCAAAGGTTTTCCACTGTCATGGTTTCATTTTCATTTGTTTCCGTGTATTGTTGTATTTCTTCTTTAATTTTCTGGTTGACCCATTCATTCTTCAGTAGGACATTCATTAAACTCCATATATTTGTGGTCTTTGCAAATGTTTTCTTGTGATTCACTCCAAATTTCACAGTGCTGTGATTGGAAAACTTGTGTAATATGATCTGAATCTTTTTGTACTTGTTGAGGCCTAGTTGTTATCTGTTCTAGAGAATGCCCCATGTGCACTTGAAAGGAATGTGTATTCTGCTTTAGGATGAAATGTTCTGAATATAGCTAAGTCCATCTGGTCCAGTGTGTGATTCAAAGCCATTATTTCCTCATTGACTTTCTGCTTAGATGATCTGTCCACTGATAAGTGGTATGTTAAAACTCCCCATTATTATTGTATTACTGTCAATGAGTTCCTTTCTGATTTTTATTTTATTTTTTTATTAAAATTATTTTAATGTTTTTTTTATTTCTGACAGAGAGAGTGAATGAGAGCGTGGGGGAGGGGTAGAAAGCAAGGGTGACACAGAATCAGAAGCAGGTTCTAGGCTCTGAGCTATCAGCACAGAGCCCAGCACTGGGCTTGAACTCATGAACCATGAGATTGTGACTCACGAGAGGCAGTGCCACCTCTTCCAGATGTGCTCCAAGAAGGGGGAACCATCTCTCCCAGTGCCTGCCAGGGCATCCTCAGATGGCACTCTCTGCTCCCAGGCTATCTGCCCTCCTTATCCACAGGAGCACTGCAGCGCCTGCTGGGTTCCACCACTGGCCACACCATGGGCCTCTAAAACTACACTCTTTGAGCTCCACTGGTTGTAAAAACTTAAGAAAATCAGCCCCTCTTGTTTTCCCAGTCAGTGGCTTTAGGGAGGTGTTTTCCTTGTGCGATCCCCTGTGTACTCCTCTTTCTCTCTCTCCCTTCCTCCCATCTACAGCACCTGCAGTCTGTTTCTCTCCCAAACCATGTCTCTGCACTTCTACCTTTCACAATGTGGCCTTTTCTCTTCCTCCAGTTGTGCAGTTTGTTCTATAGTCCTCAGATCTATTTCTTGGGTATTCAGAATGATTTGATATTTATCTAGCTGTGTTTGAGGGATGAGGCAAGCCCAGGGTCCTCCTACTACTCAGCCATCTTAGCTCCTTCTCTCTCAGCAAAATTTAAAGCAAGGTACAGAGATTTCACTTACACCTGCTGCCACCACATATGCATGGTTTTTCACGTTATCAACATTACTCACTGGAATGTTACATTTGTTACCACTGATGAACACACATTGACACCATAATCACCCGAAATCTAGTTTGCATTAGGATTTATTCTTGGTGTTGTACATTCTGTAGGTTTGAACAAGTATATTAATAACATATCCATCAGGATAGTGTCATACAGAGTATTTTCATTGCCGTACCTATCTATGCTCTGCTTAATCATCCCTCTCTTTCCCCTGTCCCTTGGCAAGTTCTGATTTTTATACTTTTTTGTTTTACCTTTTCTAGAATGTCATATAGTTGGAATCATACTACTTTATTTTATTTTTTGAATCACACTATTTTAGATCGGTTTCTTTAATTTATTAATATGCCATTAAGTGTTGTTTCTATGTCTTTTTCATGGCTTGATAGCTCACTTTTTAGTGCTGAGTAATATTACATTGTCTGGACGTGCCACAGTTTATTTATCCGTTCACCTACTGAAGGATTCTTGGTTGCTTCCACATTTTGGCAATTATGTATAAAGCTGCTGTGAACACCCACGTGTAGGTTTTGTGTGGATATAAATTTTCAACTTTTTTGAGTAAATACCAAAGAGCACAATAGTTCAGTTATATGGTAAGAGTATATTTAGTTTTGTAATCAACCGCCAAAATGGCTTACCATTTTGCATTCTTACTAGCAGTGAATGAGAGTTCCTGTTGTTCCACATCCTTCTCAGCATTTGATAATGTCAGTGTTTCAGATTTTGGCCATTCTAATAGGTGTGTAGTGATTATATGTATATATACACACACACACACACACACACACACATCATTTTTTTTTTTAATTTGCAATTCCATAATGACATATGATGTGGAGCATCTTTTTATATGCTTATTTTTCATCTCTATAGCTTCTTTAGTGATGTGTCTGTTAAGGTCTTTGACCTATTTTTTAATTGATTTGTTCATTTTGTTATTAAGAGTCTTTGGATATTTTGGATAAGAGTCCTTATTAGATGTGCTTTTTCAGATATTTTTTCCATCATGTGTTTTGTTTTCTCAAACCACATGGATCATGGATCCATGTCTTGATGGATCCATGTCTTTGGTGTTATATCTAAGAAGGATTCACCATACCCGAAGTTGTCTAGGTTTTGTCCTACCTTATTTTCTAGGAGTTGCATAGTTTTGCTTTTTACATTTAGGTCTATGATTTATTTTGAGTTAATTTTTGTGAAGGGTGTAAGGTCTATGTCTAGATTCATTTTCTGGAATACGATAGTTGTTGTAGAACCGTTTGTTGAAAAACTGTCTTTGCTCCATTGTATTGCCTTTGTTCCTTTATCATAGATCAATTGATTATATTTATGTGAGTCTGTTTCTGGGATCTGTGTTTTGTTCTGTTGATCTGTTTGTCTATTCTTTTGCTAATACTACACTATGTTGATTACCGTAGCTTTATAGTGAGTCTTAAAGTCAGGGAGTGTCAGGCCTCCAACTTTATTTCTTTGTTTTGAACATTATGTTGGCTGTTCTGGGTCTTTTGCCTCTCCATATAAACTTTAAAGTCAGTTTGTTGATATCCACAAAATAATTTGCTGGCATTTTGATTGGGATTGCATTGAATCTATAGATCAAGTTGGGAAAAACTGACATTTTGTCACTGTTGAGTCTTCCTGTCCATGAACATGGATTATTTCTCCATAGTATATTATTTTTAAATGATGTAATGAACGGTTTTTTTTTTTCTAGCATTGTGTTTAGGATTTTTGTATTGATGTTAATAAGTGATCTTGTTCTGTAACTCTTTGGTAACTTTTACATCAATGTTCTACTCCACAAAAAGAACTTAGGATTTTTTCTTCTGCTGTTCTGGAGTAGTTTTAATAGCATTGGAATTGTCTAGTTTTGATGGATTTTATGGAACTCTCCCATGGACTATTTGAGTCCTAGTGTTTGGGGTTGGGTTAACAGATACTGGACTTCCTCTACTTCTTCTATGGAAATTGGTTTGATTAGATTTTTTTCTCTTCTTGAGTCTGTTTTAGTAAATTATCATTCTTTATTTTTTTTTAAGTTTATTGATTTATTTTGAGAGAGACTGAGCATGAGCAGGGAAGGGGCAGAGAAAAAGAGAGAGAGAGAGAGAGAGAGAGAGAGAGAGAGAGAGAGAGAGAGAGAGAATCCAAACAGGCTTTGTGCTATCAGTGCAGAGCCTGACAGGGGGCTCAAACCCATGAACTGTGAGATTGTGATGTGGGCCAAAATCAAGAGTCTAACACTTAACTGACTGAGCCAACTAGACTTCCCTGTTTTGGTAAATTATCATTCTTAGCAAAATAGCCATTTTATTGATATTTTAAAATTAATTGTATAGAGTTGAGGAAAGTAATTGATGATAAGACTTTAAATTTCTTTTGTTTTTGTGGTTATTTCCTATCAGATTTATTAGTTGAATATTTGTTTCTTTGCTTTTTTCTGAATAATGGTAGCTATTTAAGTTTTTTCCCCTCCACAATAAACCAGCTTTCTTTTGTTTCTTACTTCTGCTCTTTTCCTAAGCAAAACTTACTTTTATTATTTATTAATCTTTGGTTTGTATTTCTCTTTATTGTCCTTTACTATCTTTTTAGTTGGGCAATTGAATTCATTAACTCTCCTTTTCTTATAGATATTAGTACTTTAAAATTTCCTTCTGCGCCTGCCATACGTAGTCTGATAACTAGAATAGGATACTGAGTAAGTTTTGTCATGTTTTTAAGAAGTCTGCAATTTTGTTTTCTTTTTTGCTTTTTTTCATGCTTGTTAAAGAGTTTTGAAATTTCAAGGTAGAAGTCTTTATTTTCTGAATTTGTTATTTTAAATTTTATCGTGTTAAGGTGAAAGGATATTATCTGTATATTCTGCTTTTTGGAATTTATTATAAGGTGTTATCAGTTCTTGGGACTGTTTCACAGACCCTTTAAAAGGTGTTATCAACTCAGAGTAAAGATTTATATATGTCAATCAAATTTGCCTTACTAATTATGTTTTTGTTTTAGCCTTTATATTCGTATTTATTTTTGGCTCAGTTGATCTGTCATGGACTAAGTGAGGTGAATGAAATCTTCCTAACACTAGTGGCTGTTTAATTATAGTGTCTTCTAAAGTTTCTTCATGAATATTCATACTGTGCTTTTTGGTGATGATAATTTCATAGATAATTATTTATTCATTTGGATTTATATTCCCTTAGACTTATAAAGGTTTTTTTTTTTGTCTTGACTTTTAAGATTGTGACTAATATTGTGAGCCTTGTTTCTTTTTGTTTGTTTTTGCCTCTATCATACTACTTCAAAGGTTTTTTGAATCATATTATTTTAGGTATGTGCTTTGTATACAGTGAAGTTTTGTTTTCCTTTGTGATCCACACTGTAACACTTCTGTTATTTAGAATTTTAAACAGCTTTATTGAGATGTAATTGCGTATCGTACAGTCTACTCATTCAAATGTACAATTTCAATGAACTCAATTTAGTGTGCAATTCAGAGTTGTATGATCACCACCACAGTCAACTTTAGATCATTTTTCATCGCCACCAAAAGAAACTCTGTACTTGTTAGCAACCATTCCCTAATTCTTCCAAACTTCTGGCCTTTGGCAGCCACCAGTCTATTTTCTGTCTCTATAGATTTGACTATTTGGGGACATTTCATAGAAGCTGTATCATTCAAAATGTGGTGTTTTTGTGCCTGATTTCTTTCATATAGCATAATGTTTTTAAGGTTCATCCATGTTGTAGCATGAATCAGTATGCCATTCCTCATTATGGCCCCCAAAATATTTCTTTGTGTGGATATTTAACTTTGTTTATCTATTCTTCAGTTGATGGACATTTTTAGTTGTTTTCACTTGGTGGTTATTGTGAATAATGTTGCAACAAACATTTCTGTCCAAGTTCTTACTTACATGGACATGTGTATAACTCTTTTGTTTTTTTAACTGATGATTTATTCCATTTACATTTATCCATGTGAAAAATATATTGGGTATTGATGCTGTTATTGTGTTGTTTTCTCTTTTCATAGTTAACCACAGGTCTTTCATTCTGCTGTTAAAATGTGTGTTGGTGCATGCATTTCTAGTTTTCTGGTATTTGGGTTGTCTGTATTTTTGTTTTAGTGATTAATTTCACAATTGTATCTTTCTATGATATCTTTAGTTTTGTATTTCTTTAAATATTAGCTATTAAATTTCTACCTATGCATAATATAAGTCTTTGTTCTTTTACTCCCATTTCTCCACTATTAGTTTTTAATAAATGATATTATTTTCCTACTGTGAAGTATACTCATATTCTACTACTTGATTTGTTAACATTAAATTCCAAAGATGGGAGTTCCAACCCATCATTTCTCCTTTTTTTTCTCTCAATTTTTATTTATATTATTTTCATATTATTGGGGTAGATGATATTTACTTTCTGTTTTTTCTTCCTAATCCCCACATTTGTTTCATTTTATAGCTAATTATACTTTACTGCTTTGATAATAGTACTCCTTTTCCCATTCTTGCTTAGCTGAAGTTTTAACTCCTAGTAGTTTTCTCAAGAATATTTCATGAGAACAGTGATCCCTTAGTTCTTGCATGTTTAAGAGCGTTTACTTGTTGTCATTTTTATTTTTGAAGGGTCGTTTAAAGGAATATAAAAATCCTGGCTCATGCTTAACCTGTGAGTGTTCCACTGTATTCTAATATTTAATGTTGTTGTGAAGCAATAAGATGCCATCTGATTTTTTGTTTCTTCCCCCCTCCATTTAATTAACTTAATCTTTTTGTTTCTTTGCTCAAAAGATTATTTTTTCATCTTTAAAGTTCACTAACTTCCTAGATATGTCTTGGAGTTCACTGTTCTAGGTCAGTTTTCTCTGTTACTTATGCCCTTCTTAATATGCAGATTCAAGTTTTAAGTTTATTGTTTATATTTAAATATTTGTGATGTTATACTGATTGGTTTTCCTCTTTGGACATTTTGGCTATGTTCATATTGTGTCTCTTTTTCCATCTTCCGAGGCATCAGTTCCAAAACTTTAGTGTGGATCTGAATTATCTGGAGGGCTTGTTAAAACAGACTGTTGGGTTCCATTTCCAGATTTTCTGACTTTAGTAAATCTTTGGTGGCATGAGAAATTGTGGTTTCTCTCAAATTCCCAAGTGAAACGCAACTGCTTGTCCAGGGACCCTGCTTTGAGAACCATTGCTCTAAATCTAATATTGGTGCTCTGATCCCTTTAATTTCTTTTTCCTTTGTTCTGTTTCATTTTGTTGTGTCCTTTAAATCTCCATTCTCTTATTATTTGTTCTATATTATTGTTCTGTATTTGCTATATTCTTTCATTTCTGTGCTGATGATTTTTTCCCTTGAACTATTTTCCTGTGTTTTGTCATGTTACCTTTTATATTACTCAATTGTTATGCCATCTTTTTCCTCGAATCTTTTTACATTTCTGCTTTGTTGGTCTGCTTTATATCAGTGAGAGTTTTATTTTTAAAAAGTCATGATCAAGTATATGGTAATAATTGTCATCTGTTGTATGGCAGTATTTTTCTGTGAAGTTTGCACTGTTAGTATTACCGTTCTACCTCATATTACCTTTCTACCTCTTTTCATTCAGTACTTTTGTATTGATGCTATGTCAGTTCCCTTAATATTACCTATCTTAAAAGAAATTAGATATTCCTGGATCAGTTATTTGTGGGAGGTTGCTATGAGAGGAGAATATAGGAAGTGATATTTTAGATTATATTACTCAAAGCTTTGCTTTGGCCAGACTCAGGCTTGTTCTAGGCAAATGCCTTTTCTCTGTGATTCTTTTCAGTTGTCTGTGGTTCTGTCTCTACCTCATTGTATTCTGCCTTCTGTACTCAGTATTTCAAACATCGAAATTCTCTTTTTCGCTTAAGAAAGCCATTTACTCTCGGAGTGTATTTTTGTGCATAATTTCTGGCATCTGCTGGCTAGTTCTTCCAGCCACACTCTGAACTTTCCTTAGCCCTTTTCTCTTGGATTCTAACTACTTTTTATAGTCTACATTTGTATTTTAGAGTTTGTGGATTATATTTGCCTCTGAGTTTTGCTGAAAACTTGAGTTAGTTTAAGAAAATTTCTTTGATAAATTCACACATAAAAATATTTTCATTGTTGAGATGATTTACAAGAGGTGAAGGAGAGAACTGCATCAATGTTCATGCTGTAATTTCAAGGCAATAAATAATTTGAAAGCCTTGGGGTTGATTAAGGCACTGGGCAGATTTATAGTTTTTATTGGAGATGACATTAAGTTCTCTTACAAGACTTATTTTCGACTAAAGAAATGTAAACAGAATCACAGTTCAGGTTTCTCTGTGGAGATATGCCTATGTATCACTGGAATTTTATTTGCTACCGTTAGATGAAGGAAATTGTAAGCAGAAATCAGTTTTTAAAGTAGAAATATCATAAAGAACATAATTTTTTTGTATTCTGAAACACAAATGGCAGAGATCTCCAAATACATTAGCTAGGTGATGCGTGATCCTTGTTGTTCTTATTTGGTAGCCTAGCAATTTTCAGAGTTTGTTTGTTCCCCTCAGCTATCACTTTACTGATGATCAGCTCTTCCTTCTTCTTCAGTGAAGATCCCCCCCCCCCCATTGTTGTGGGTGTATTCTGGCTTAATATCAATAGGTTTCTATCCTCTTTGTATTTCAGAAATCTATTGAAATCCTTTTCATCTTCTGATGGTTGTCCTCCACTTGCTTTTTATTGTTCTGAGTTAATTTAATTCCTATCACTTTATTGATGTCTCTGACCAGAGTCGGTGAAGTTCGTAACATCTTTAACTACAGTGCTAACTACAGTGCTGACTAAAGTACATTTTCAAGAAAGGCATGTAGGTATTAAATGCCCTTTTTTCTTGCATCGTTCTAAGTGTTCTGGTTTCTTTGGACATACTTAATGTAATCTTGGATATTGATTTTTTTTATACAATATAGTGATTCAGTTTTTTCCGTTTCCCCCTCCTGCATTCTGGAAAATCTTGAGCTTGGTCTCATAAGAAAGATTTAATTTTCCCTAATGTTGGTTTATTTTCCCTAATGTGGATTTTTTTTTTTTACCCTCTCTGTAATATTAAGTATTTGCTTTACTCGTCTTCTTTTAATCTCATGTTGTTTTTTTGTTTTGTTTTGCTTTTGTTTTTCTCCTCATCCAGTTCTTATTACTCTATTTCTCTTTGTCTTTTTTTTTAAAAAGATTTTGTCCTTTGGTATCCTACTGAGGATACAAAACTTTTCTAAAAATTTATTTCTTTTTCATGGATTTTTAAAAATGGAATTTATTTTTAAAGTTTTAGTTTTCCTGTGAGTTTTTGTGATGATCTTATTTTTTCCTACTGTTTGTTAGATGGCAAGAGTTGTAGATCCTTCTTGTGTGCACTCTTTAAATTTCAGTCGGCATTCTAGTTTACATTCATGTCATTTGTCTAGCTGGGACTATGCTAGAGTGAAATGGACTATTCCTTTGTCTTCTGCTGCATGATCCTCTGAACAGATGGAGTCTATGAATATTAGTTTTCAATATATTCTGCTCTCTGGGAGCTTCCTGTCTCTTTGCAACTCCGGCACTTCCTTTATGAGTGAACATGAAACCAATACACATATTCTTCCTTCCCAGTTCTTTTCTTTGACTCGATGTTTGTATCAGCAAAGGAAGTGAAGGTCCATAAGAGACTTAGATTACCTAGAGTACCAGTTTTTAGACTTTTGGTCTCTGGACTCCTTTATACTCATTATAATCATTGAGGACCTGGAGAGTTTTTTTAATTTATGTGGGTTATATCTAATGATAGTTATCATATTAGAAATTATAATTGCAAATGTTTATTTTAAAACAATAAACCTACTATCTTAATAGAAATAACATTTTTGTGCAAAATTAAATATTCTAAAGCAAAAACAATTTAGTACAAGATTGGCATTGTTTTGCCTTTTTGCGGATTAAAAAAGGTCTGGCTTCATGGAAGACGGCTGGATTCAGTTGTGGTGTCATATGTCACATTGTCTCTGAAAACTGCACCATATACTCAGTGATGGTGAAAAGGGTTAATTACTGCTTAGCATTATTATGAAAATACTTTTGACCTCATGGACTGTCTGAAAGAGTCCAAGGGACCCCCTATAGATACTCTTTGAAAACCATCTAAAACACGGGGAGAGAGAGGGTATATAGGAGCAGTTTGCCCCATGATGTTGTAGACACATGTGGAAGAACAGCTACCTGGTTTCTGTTTGGTTGGTATAAACCTTGTGTTTGTGATCTATAGTAGACACGGAGGGAATTTGAAGGGGTCATTTTTTTTATTTTTATATTTTTTTAAATATTTATTTTTGAGAGAGACAGAGGCAGAATGCGAGTGGGTTAGGGGCAGAGAGAGAGGGAGACACAGAAGCAGAAGCAAGCTCCAGGCTCTGAGCTGAACCCAGGACAGAGCCTGACGCGGGGCTCGAACTCACGAGCTGTGAGATCATGACCTGAGCCAAAGTCGGACGCTCAATCGACTGACCCACCCAGGTGCTGAAGGAATCATTTTTGTTGGTCAGGCCTGCTGTCTGTATGATATGCAAGGTCCGTTGACCAACCTTTTAATTTTTTTTTTAAGTTTATTTATTTACTTTGAGAGAGAGTGAGAGAGAGTGTGCGAGTAGGGGAGGGGCCTGAGCCGAAATCAGGAGTAGACTTCTTCACCAACTGAGCCACCCAGGTGCCCGCATTGACCAACCTTTTGAATAGAGACCTATCAGTCTTTAAGTTGTGGTAGCATGTGGACTTTTTCGTCCTAATATGAGGTTTAAAGTTTTCATTCTGCATTTTTCTTAGGTGTTTCAGTAGATGTTTTGGAAAGTTTGTATTACAGCTGCTAGACAGACAATATTTTAAACTTCAAAGCTCTGTTTGTATTTAGTCTGAGAAGCTGCCTTTTTTCTTGTCTTGTCTTTCCTTTTCTCTTTTCTTTTCTTTTCTTTTCTTTTCTTTTCTTTTCTTTTTCTTTTTCTTTTTCTTTTTCTTTTCTTTTCTTTTTTCTTTTTGTATTCATCTGTTATGTGAGTGGGTAGAAAGACCACTCCAAAATTTTAGCCATTTATAAAGCGGTAAGATTGACTTATGCATTTTTGCCTAAATGCCTATTTATTTTTCTACTAGTGGGCAAAAATAATTCATTTTCTCTTTTGTGAACTCCCCATTTTTACTTTAATATGACTAAGGCTGATCTTGGATTATTTTACACATGTAAAGTTTTTTTCTCCTGAAATAATAGATTGTCTTTTTGCATTTTCTGTTTGTTTGCCTCTTTCAACTCCCTTTTTTCCCCTTTGGTGCAGTTAATGTTCCCTGTAGGGTTGTATGTAGTTAGGTCCTAGTCAGAGAACATGCAAGGAACTGACCCCGAGTGGTTTTAAGGAAATTATGCTTGGTTAAAAAATTAAGTAAAAAAAAAAAAAAAAAAAAATAAGTAAGACTCCATCCCTCTCTCTCATCTCACACATTCAAATAAAAAAATAGAAGAAAGACCTGATAATCTCTTGAAAGTTCTTAGCAGTAAATTTACTGCTTTTCTCTGCTTGGAGTCATTTTACTTTCTCATGTCCAGTTTGACTGCTTTATTAAAACTCTGTGGAAAATACTTTTACAATGATTTGTTATTGTGGTTTTGAAAGCAAACTATTTGCTATATAGGAAGAAAAAGTAATAAATGTGAAGATCTATCTAATAACATTTGAGAGGATTAAACAGAATTATGAAAGCTATTCTTTTATTACATTTAATTTTTCAAAGGCATGTACTCATGTAGCTTATTAGAATTTATTCATTATTATTTAAAATTTTTTTTAATGTCTATTTATTTTTGAGAGACAGAGACAGAGTACAAGCAGGGGAGGGGCAGAGAGAGAGAGGGAGACACAGAACATGAAGCAGGCTCCAGGCTCTGAGCTGTCAGCACAGAGGCCGACACTGGGCTTGAACCCATGAACTGCTAGATCATGATCCAAGCTAAAGTTGGACACTTGACTGATTGAGCCACCCAGATGCCCCTATTCATTTATTATTTTTTTGTATATTTTGCTAGGTAGGAAATTGAGGCTTTGTTTATATTTATGCATTTCATCTGGCATTCAGATTTATTTTCTAGGTATGGCCTGCTTTTATTTTCTTCTTCTATCTCTAAATAGAAAGTTCTTAAGAGTATGTCCAAGACTGGTAGTTCATAAAGAAAATCAAGCCTTAAGGTTTGTGATTTATATATATACATATGTCTGTGACTTTATGTTGTATTACTTGTATTATAGTAAAAGAAAAAGAACCTTTGAGAGGTTGTTATGCAACTATGGGTGAAGAGAAGAATCTTTGTTTAAAACTTTGTGTGAAGATCTGTTCATACTCTAGAGGTTTTGCAGGGATTATCCTTAGTTGTTGTTTTTTATTTATGCAGTTACAGATATAATGGTGAAACCATTTTGGTTTAGAGGCAGATGCAAGATAAAATGAGGATAACTTTATGTATTCTCATATTTCTGGTGTTCAGTTTTACCTGATCTAGTCTGATAATAATGTTGTTTGTTATTGAAATTGAATATGGCCTGATGGATCCTTTACCATTTTAGAGGAGAATTTTTAAAATAAATGTTTTAATGTTTTTTATTTTGAGAGAGAGAGCATGTGTGCACATGCGTGTGAGTGCACAGGGGAGAGGCAGAGAGAGAACCGTGAGATCATGACCTGAGCCAATGTCAGGAGTCTGATCCTTAACTGACTTAGCCACCCAGGTGCCCCTGGAAGTGTTGGTTATCAATTTATTGTCTCAGCTCTGAATGTACTTTTCAAAATATGTTCTGTGATAACTGACAGAATTTTTTAAAAGCATTTCATTTGGTAAGAATTTTGGCATTTTGTAAATATTTCTACATTTATTTTTATTTCTACTTTTGTGTTTTAAGAAAACTTACAGAAAATTTCACTTTCTTAAATTATTTCTTTTGTTGACATTATGTTTGTGTTATGTGTATTTTCTTTGAAAGGAGTACTGTCCAATTGAATGTTCTGTGACAATGGAAATGTTCTGTTATAAACTTTGTTGCCTACTACAGTGCCTACTAGACACATAGGCTACTGAGTACTCGACTTGTGGTTGGTGCACCTGAAGAACTTGGTTTTTAATTAATTTAAATTAACATAAGTCTAAATAGACAAGCAGCTACCATATTGTATAGCACAGTTAATGTATATTTAAACTTAATTGCTACTATTTAGGATTTTTGTGCCTATACCATAGATCCTTTTTACATTGAAGTGGAATCTAAATTCATTATCTTGGCACATAGTAAACTATGTGATCTAGCTTTTGCCTACCTTTCTGCTCATTTTCTATGACTTTTTCATTTAGTTGCTATTCACCAGTGCTGCTTCTTTCATTTGTGATACTTTATTTCATTTGAAGACATTTATAGTGTGCTTGGAGCTGTCTTCAGAGCTTATGGCTGCCTCTTTCTAGTTTTCAGCACACCTCCTTAGTCCTTTTCTGATCTCTGATACTGTTCAGTAAGATTTCACTAAGAAACATTTAAATATGTAGAAAAGTTGAATGAATTTTATTGTACTGAATGTACTGCCCACATACCGTTTGGATTTTACATTTTTCTGTATCTGATTTAACACATCTTTCTTTTTTTTTTTTTTTTTTTTTTGTTTAGTTAGTGTGTGTGAGAGAGAAAGAGAGAGAGAGAGAGAGAGAGAGAGAGAGTGTGTGTGTGTGTGTGTGTGTGTGTGTGTACGCGCTCAAGCAGGGTAGGGGCAGAGAGAGAGCGAATCCCAAGAAGGCTCCACATTGTTAGTGCAGAGCCCAATGCAGGGCTTGAACTCATGAACCGCGAGATCATGACCTGATCAGAAATCAAGAGTTGGATGCTTAATGCAGGTGCCCCTGATTTAACACGGCTTATTTCATGTACCTCTTCCTCTATTCACCCATTAGCCCATGTTTTGGATACATTTCAAAGAAATTTATAGACTTCTATTCACTTTTAATTTTCATTTTTAATTAGGTTATTTTATCTCTTTGTGGGAAAAGTTCTTTCTATATCCTGGGCATCGATCTTTTGTCAGATATATGTTTTCCTAATAATTTCTCCCAATTTTGTAATTTGCTGATTCATTTTCTAAATAGTGTCTTTTGATAAACAGGAGTTAAATTAAACTTCGGTGAATTTAATATCAATTATTCTATGGTTAGTACTTTTTTTGTGTGTCCTGCTTAAATTTGAAATCTTTTCTTCTCTTAATCTTGTCAGAAAAATATTCTCCTGTTTCTTCTGAGAGCTTTGTGGCTTTAGTTTCTATGTCTGTATGTTTTATCCAACTCAAATTAATTATAGTGTGGGGTAGGAATTGAGGTTCATTTTTTTCTCTATATAGATACATAGTTATGCCAATACTATTTATTGGCAAATAAATACTCACTGGGTTGTACTGATAGCTTTGTAAAAAAAAAAATTAAGCCATCATGTTTTAAGTGTTGATGTATTTCTAGTTCACTTGTTTTTAATTGGTATGCCACCCATTTATACTCCTATGTGATATAGACACACTTTTTGATAAGATAGATAATGTGAGAGAAGATTTGCTGACATATTTCTAGAGCCTAGACCACCACCTAGAACTGCTGAATAACTGATAGAGATTGATCTGTAGTTGATAGTAGATAGAGAAATTTAATTTTTTTTTTTTGAGAGAGGGAGAGAGAGAGAGGGAGAGAGAGAGGGAGAGAGAGAGGGAGAGAGATAGCATGAGTGGGGCAGGGGCAGAGAGAGGGAGAGAGAGAATCCCAGGCAGGCTCTGCACTGTCACTGTAGAACCAGATGCAGGGCTTGAACTCAGGAGCCGTGAGACCATGATCTGAGCTGAAATCAAGAGTTGGATGCTTAACTGACTTGAGCCATGCAGGCGCTGTGATAGAGGTTGATTTTATAGTTGGCTTTTGTATTCATTATGTTACATGAAATGGATTATTTCTAACTTTTTCTGAGAGTAGTGTTATTTACATAATAATGAACTGTTCTGTGCAAGTTTAAATACACTCAGCCCTAAAATAATTTGTAGGGCACTTCAGAGAAGGAAATTTTTTGAAAAAGGTGACTCTGTGCCTTAACCCAATGCAGGGCCCCATCTCATGACTGTGAGATCATGACCTGAGCCTCAATCAAGGGTTGGAAGCGTAACTGACTGGGCCACCCAGGTGCCCCTCAAGGTTTTACATTTTTGAGTGAATTTTGTTAATATGTAATTTTTTAAAAGGTATAAATTTCATTAAAATTTTCATATTTTATTGTTGTTAGATAAAATGTTATCTCTTAACTTTTGTTTTTTGTGTATCTGTGTAACTTCAAAATTCTGCAGTAATCTTGAGGGAAAATTCAGCTATATCTTTAAATCCCTTCCCAGTTTTGTTTCTCTATTGTGAGTCAAACAAAATTTCTCCTTTGTTTCTCTGTCTCTCAGAGTGTCCCTCTGCTCAGGGGAAAGCCTAGATTTTCTAAATTTTGCCAATGTTTAGAATTGGGAAAAGTTCCCAAGGAAAAACTGCCTAACTCACTTTTGGCCACTTTTCCTCTATCCCTAATCTTGGTCTGTGTAGTAATTTTGTTGCTATAGCTGTCTGCCCCGAAGCAGATGATTGTAATTTTCTTTTATTTTGACAAACAACACTTAACAGAATATTTTTAAATTTCAAGTTTATCAGCTTTTTCCCTTTGTTTTCAATTTATTATTTTTTCTTAGTTGTAACTTATTTTGTTCTGTTGGGACAAATTTTCCTCTAGGAATTAGGTGGGAATTTCTTTATAGCCTAATAGATCATCAGTTTTTATAAACATTCTCTGAGGAATAATAGTAAAGTCTCTTAGTATTAAATTCTTTTATTTTTTAACATGTTATTTTTTACACATAAACATTTATTACTTTTATTTGTCCATTATGAATTTTATTATCAAAATAAGTTGACATACTTTTTTCCTATTTAAGTTTTAGCCCTGTTTGGCTTAGAAATGTTAACTACTTCTGTTTGTCCACTAATATAGCTGTACCTACTATATGTATTTTTTATTTTAAAATTTTGTTTAATATGTATTTTTCTGTATAGTTATCTTTTATCTTTTTCTTCTTTTCTTTTGTACTATTGGAAAGCTCTTAAAATGTTCCTATACTTCACACATCTGTTTTTTAGCATAGTTGATTCTGCTCCTTATATTTTAGTGTGCTTTTCAGAAATTTATTTAGAATGTGAAACATATGTTTTCTAAAATTTAGCCAGTTCTTTCTTTATATAAAGAAAATGTTTTTAAACAAACGAACTCACACAAATCTAGAACACTACTAGTATTCCCTGTGTGCCCTCCTAGTCTCTGTCCTTCAACCCCTTCTCTTCAGAGATAATCACTGTTGTTAAACTTGTATCATAATAAGTTAATAATATTCTTGTTGAGCAGTAATATTACTGTTTTGGAATCAAATAGTATATGAGTTTTTTGTGTTTGTGTTTTCTCAGTTCATATTTGTACAATTCATCTCTGTTGTTACATGTAGACATAGTTTGATCATATTTATTGTAGTATACTGTGTATATCATAATTTATTTATCCATTCTATTATTGATAGATGGTTGGCTTGTTCCTAGTCTTGGACTCTTACAAATAGTGTTGCAGTGAACATCTTGGTGTACCACATGTACTTAAAAAAAACGTATAGGAACAAAATAGTTGGGAAACAGGCCCAAATACATGGTCACTTGAATTATGACACATGTCACATTATAGAGCAGTGGGGAAAGAATGGGTCTGCTCAGTAAGTAGTGTTGTATCAGCTGGATCTCCCCTTCCCTTCCCTTCTGTACATTGTTTTTTTCTTCCCCCTTCTATGTACATTGTTGATAAAAATTGGCCTATATGTTTCCTTTCCAATACTGCATTTTTAAAAATTAAAAGACTTTATTTATTTATTAAAAAAAATTTTTTTTAACGTTTATTTATTTTTGAGACAGACAGGGATAGAGCATGAATGGGGAAGGGTCAGAGAGAGAGGGAGACACAGAATCTGAAACAGGTTCCAGGCTCTGAGCTGTCAGCACAGAGCCCGACACGGGGCTCGAACTCACGGACTGCGAGACCATGAGCTGAGCTGAAGTCGGACGCCCAACCGACTGAGCCACCCAGGCGCCCCTAAAAGACTTTATTTTTTAAGAGCAGTTTTATGTTTACATAAAATTGAACTGAAGGTACAGAGTTCTTAGAGACCTTCTCTCCTTCAGTACACAGTTTCCCCTGTTACAATCTTTCATTAATATGGTGCATTTTTGCATTAGTATGGTACATTTGTTACAATTGCAGAACCAATATTAATATCATCTAAAGTCCATAGTTTACGTTAGGGTTAGCTCCTTGTGTTATATAATTCTATGGATTTGGACAAATGCAAAATGTCATGTATCTACCATTGCAGGCTCATACAGAGTAATTTGTAATTTGTGTTCCTGCATTCGTCCCTTTTGGCATTCATTGAACCTCTGGCATTCATGGATCTTTTTTGCTATCTCTGTAATTTTGCCCTTTCCGGAATGTCATATAGTTAAAATCATATAGTATATAATCCTTTCATATTAGCATCTTTCACTTAGCAATATACATTTAAAGTTCTTCTAGTGCTTTTTATGGTTCAATAGCTCACCCTTCCCCATCCGTCCCTCCCTTCTTTTTCGTTTTAAAAATAATTAATTTTTGGGGGCGCCTGCGTGGCTTAGTCGGTTGAGCATCTGACTTCGGCTCAAGTCATGATCTAATGGCTCGTGAGTTAAAGAGCTGTCTGGGGCTGTTGCTGACAGCTCAGAGCCTGGAGCCTGCTTCAGATTCTGTGTCTCCCTCTCCCTTTGCCCCTGCCCCCAACACACTCTGTGTCTCTCAAAAATAAATAAACATTAAAAAAATTTTTAAAGGGGCGCCTGGGTGGCGCAGTCGGTTAGGCGTCCGACTTCAGCCAGGTCACCATCTCGCGGTCCGGGAGTTCGAGCCCCGCGTCGGGCTCTGGGCTGATGGCTCAGAGCCTGGAGCCTGTTTCCGATTCTGTGTCTCCCTCTCTCTCTGCCCCTCCCCCGTTCATGCTCTGTCTCTCTGTCCCAAAAATAAATAAACGTTGAAAAAAAAATTAAAAAAAAATTTTTTTTAAATAGTTTATTTTTTTAGAGCAATTTTTGGCCCACAAGATTGAGGGGAAAGTACAGAATATTCCCATATATTCCCTGCCCTCACACATGGACAGCCTCTCCCTGACTATCAATGTCTTGCACCATTTGCTATAATTGATGAACCTCCATTGACTTAGACATATCATTAGTACTCAAAATCTGTTGTTTACTTTAGGCTTCACTCTTGGTGCTATACGTTCTGTGGGTTTTGACAAATGTATAATGACATGGATCTCTATAGATTACAGTATTATATGGAATAGTTTCACTGCTCTAAAAACCCTCTATGCTTTGCCTGTTCATCATTGCCTCCTCCCTAACCCCTGGCAACCACTGATCTCTTTATTGTCTTTTTAGTTTTGCCTTTTTGAGAATGTCAGTGTGTAGCCTTTTGAGATTGGCTTCTTTCACTTAGTAATATGCATTTAAGTTCCTCTGTATCTTTTCGTGGCTTGATAGATAATTTTTTTAATTTTCATATTTTTATATTCCATTCATTCATTCATTCATCCATCCACCCATTCATTCATTTTTAGAGAGAGAGTGTGAGTTGGGGAGAGGGACAGAGAGAGAAGAGAGACAGAGAGAGAGAAGAGAGAGAGAAGAGAGAGAATCTTAAGCAAGGCTCCATGCTCAGTGCAGGGCCTGATATGGAGCTCGATCTCACGACCCTTGGATCATGACCTGAGCTGAAATCAGGAGTTTGATGCTCCACCGACTAAGCCACACATGTGCTCCAAATCATTTTTTAACACTGAATAATATTCCATTGTTTGGATGTACTACGGTTTGTTTATCCATTCACTTACTAAAGGATGTCTTGGTGTTGCTCCCAGGTTTTGGAAATTATGAACATGGCTGCTATAAATATTCCCACGTAGATTTTTGTGTGGGCATAAATTTTCAGCTCGTTTGGGTAGATACCAAGGAGCACTATTGCTGGATTATCTGGTAAGAGTATCTTTAATTTTGTAAGAAACAGCCAAACTGTCTTCCAAAGTGGCTGTACTATCTTGCATTTTCCTGCTGGCAGGGCCCAAGGGAGCCTATTGTTCCACATCCTCTCCAACATTTGGTAGTATCTGTTTTTTTTTGTTTTTGGCTATTCTGATAGGTGTGTAGTGGTATCTCATTGTCCTTTTAGTTTGTAGCTCCCTAATGACATAGGATGTTGAGTATCTTTTCACATGCTTACTTTACTTGCTAGCTATATATCTTTGGTGAGGTGATTGTTCGGGACTTTTGCTTATTTTTTTAATTGGATTATTCACTTTCTTATTGTTAAGTTTTAAGAGTTTTTTGTATATTTGGGTAACAGTTGTTTATCAGATACGTTGTCTTTTCCAAGTATTTTTCCCTAGTCTGTGGCTTGTCTTTGCATTCTCTTGACATTGTTTTGTAGAACAGAAGTTTTTAATTTTAAAGAAGTTCAACTTATCAATTATTTCTTTGGTGCATCACGCCTTTGGCCTTTGGTGTTATACCAGAAGGACTGTTGCCATGCGCAAGGTCATCTAAATCTTCTCTTTTGTTATCTTCCAGACGTTTTATTATTTTGTGTTTCACAGTGAGGTCTGTGACTCTAAGTTTGTGAGTGGTGTAAGACATGAATGAGGTAAAATAGAAGAGAATGTCACCGGCATTGAAAAGTCGAGGAACTTGGACACTGGGATTTGGGGTGGATTGTCCTCATGTATGCTGGTGCACAGGAAGAAGAAAACCATGATTCATGTGCACATGTCCTTTCTGGGAGTTTGACAGCTGGCACTGAAATATTAGAGTTAGCGTTAGAGTGGCTGGTGTATCTGATGCCAGAGGATTAGGACTTTTTATACAAAAGTAAAAAGTAAAGTCTTGGAAATAGCTTTAAATTGCTATGAGAAGGCAGATCCAACCATTCAGATGGGGGTTGCGGAGCATGTTTATTGGTTGCACGAGCTCTTCCAGCACCTTTTCAGAACTTGGCCTTTTCACTGTTTTTTTCGTGGGGCTCTTTCATCTCTGAACCCCATCTTACTTTCTCTGTTACTGTCTCTGTTAGTATTGGTAGTATTGAAATGTTCCTCTAATGCCCTTCTTTTTTCTTTTGAGATGCTAAGTCATTTTAGAAAAAAGATGATTTATATTATCCACTTTATCTTTTAAAACTATGTAAAAAGTACTTTGGAGGGTACTCAAGGTAAGGAAAAACAGTATTCTAAATATTAAATAATTTCTTCTAGTCCATTGGTATTATAATAATAACTATATTTCTGAATTAGTATCTTTCTGAATGAAGTAATCTTCCACATTTGTTTTGACTTTTTTATGATAGTGTATTTGATTATGTTTTTTTAGATGCTTAAAATATTCAGGAACAATTAGACATAATACTTAACCTCACAGAGACTACATTTGGATAGAGGAACTTAAACTGTTAAATGTTGAATCATCCTACCTCTGTATAGATAGAATATTTTGAAACCAATGGGTGAGTGAGGTGGGGGAGTGTAATGAAGGAGGCATAGGGACAGGTTATATTTTATAATCAGAGTTTGGCATAGAATCAGAAAGAAAGAGGCATGAGAGTATTTTTTTTTTCCTTTTAAACAACTGGAGGGGGAAAATATTACGCTTCATTTCATTTCATTTCATTTCATTTCATTTCATTTATTATTTATTTTTGAGAGAGAGAAAGAGAGAGCATGTAAGCATGAGCAGGGCAGAGAGAGAGGGAGAGAGAGAATTCCAAGCAGGCCCCGAGCTGTCAGTGCAGAGCCCGACTCGGGGCTTGATCCGAGGAACCATGAGCTCATGACCTGAGCTGAGATCAAAAGTCGGGCACTTAACCAACTGAGCTACCCAGGTGCCCCTGACTACATTTTATTTTAGATGAGATGATCAGAGAAACCAAACTTTGAAAGACCCAAGAATGTAGCTTTCAGTTCTGTCTGATATTGATGAGGTACAGTAACTATAATTCAGATGCCTAGTATGAGGAGGTTCATGATACCATGTATGTTACTTTTTGCCGTCTGAGAAGAAGAGCATTTAAGTGAAAGCTTTAAGTAAGTTTAGGATTTCTTTTATGCACATGAGACCAGAGTTGTTTATGCTCAGTACAAGGTATCCATATTCCTGTTTGGAAATGATGAGAGAGGTGGTTTCCCTCAGCCTGCAGCACTCCCCCTTTCCCTCATTCCCCTACCCTGGTCTTTAGACTATGATCACATCCAGGAAAAGATGAGATTTAAGTACTCACATATCTGGGTTACCTTTTATAAAAACGTTGGTGTGTTGTAGATCAGTGTTTTATCAATATATGATTAGATTTTATTATTGATTCTAGGAGGACCCCTAAGAATTTTTTTTGAATGTTATTTTCAAGTAGAATCTTGACTGACTCATAGATTTATATACCCAAGAACAAAAGAGTAGTAAATCCATAGTGGGGTTGTTACTGGTTTAAGCACATTGCTTTTCCAGTACCTGAAATATACTTTGCTAAGTCTTCTCTCTGAAACCTATTATTTTGTGTCAAATACCCCATCATAAGCCATGGGTTTCTTCCACTAGTTCTCTCCATTCTTTTTCCTCATTCACAAGGATTTTCATTTCTTTCCCTATTTTTATCTTTTGACTTTCTTTTTGCATGTCCTTAGAATTTTTGGTCTTAGCCTAGGGACTGTGAGTGCACATATTTGTCCACCTATGCTGTTTACACACATGTACACCTCATGAGAAGGAAACTTCTCACCAGGCTGAACTATGTTTCTGGGAAAGAATCTGTAAATAGATGCATGAAAGAGAACTGGTAAGAATTTTAAGTTGGACATAGGAGGCTAATGATAATACAGTTAATGAGAGCAAATATTCTTAAAAAAAAATTTTTTTTTTAATGTTCATTTATTTTTGAGACAGAGAGAGACAGAGCATGAATGGGGGAGGGGCAGAGAGCGAGGGAGACACAGAATGTGAAGCAGGCTCCAGGCTCTGAGCTGTCAGCACAGAGCCCGACGCAGGGCTCGAACTCACAGACCATGAGATCATGACCTGAGCTGAAGTAGGATGCTGAACCGACAGAGTCACCCAGGCGCCCCGCAGATATTCTTTAAAGGTGTTATGTAAAATTCCAGTGAACCATGTAATTGCTTTGGTGCATTGAATTGTTGATAAATGCCTAACTTTAAGTACCTGGGGGGGGGGGGGGGACTATAACAGAGGTATAATATATTTTGCTATTTTGTTCATGAAGTGTTTTATACAGCAGTCTAGATATAAATCTTAGGTCCTATTTTTATATGATCTCTATTTCTATGCTAGTTTAAAGTTAATACAAAAAGTAAGGGAAATGTTATATACTTCTATATTATGGAAAGCAAAGTATATTTCTTAAGGTCTCACTACCATTTTTCCATATTTTATTAGGCTATAGAACATGTTTAGTTCACAGGTAAATGCCATTTGGTATCCCCAATGGCTTATCTTCATCCAGAGATAGTCAGTGTCTCTTGAAGATCTCATCTGTGGTGGCTAATTGGGTCACTTTACCCATTAACTGACAGGGGAACTATAGCTTCATTCTATAATTCTGCAACTTCTTGAGCAGCCTCTTGGCAGTAATGCCCAACAAGGGAAATCATATGTTTTCCTGCTGACCATTATGACTTTGAGGACAGTTTAAATTGTATTAACTAGAGAAATTCACTGACAAAAACTTATTGCAGTGAGCTCAGGCCAACTGCGTAGTCCCCACAAGATGCCCTCACTTGCAACACTAGCTTTAAGATTTGGCTGCCAGGCCCACCTCTGCCTCAGACCTGCTGGCTACAAATTCTGGGACTCCTGGGGATTCCCTCATATTTGATAATCACTAGAATGACTCAGAGACTCAGGAAGGTACTGTAATTACGATTACAATTTTATAATAACAAAAGAAGAACCACATGGCGCAAAATCTGGGACCCAAATGTGAGGTTTCTGGTGGTCCTCTTCCTAGGGAGTTAAGGACAACATTTCTTCTCAATAAGCTGCATGACAATACCCAAAGAGTATTGCCAACCAGGGAGGCTTGCCTGAGCTTTTGGCGTCCAAAGTTTATATTGTAGTTCAGTCACGTATTGCTTGCATGGCTGACCTTTAGTCTTCAGCCCCTGAAGATTTGGGTTAATAGATTTAGTCTCCATTTCTCTGCAGGGCGGAACTAATATGGCATGTTCCAAAGTTTCCATTGTAAACCACATCGGTAGAGTCTCTGGTAACCAGACACCTCAGGCAGACAAAGATGTGCTTGTCAGGCAGGACATTCAGGGTCCTAGAGATCATCTCTCAGTAGTGGAGGGCAAAGCCCAGACCTCTCTTTTGGTAAAGTTAGTGCTTCAGGACACACGTATTCAAACAAAGGATGTACTTTTTAGTGAGATACAGTATTGTTTTGCCGTTTACCAGAGAGCTCTTTGTTGAAAGTCTTAAAATTTATGATGATTTCACCTTTATGCTCATACTACAAATATTTAACTTCTTTCTTTTTTTCTTTCTCTAATTTTTGTCCCCTTTCTGGCAGTATTCAGACCAGCCACTTATGTAATTTAATTTTATTTTTATGTATCACATACATGTTTATGGTTATCAATTCTGTTTTTTTCTTGCCAAAAGTGCTTAATACTTTTCCAAACTAGTAGGTCATGCTTTTTTACCCACAAAGGAGATACTCGTCTATACTTTTTTACCAGCTGCAGTCTATATAAACATCCTGGAAAACATTTAGGAAGTGTGTCCCAGAAAAAAAGTACTTTAAAAACTATGCTAACGAAGCTTGGACTATATAGGCAGTGAGGAAGACTTAAAGATTTTTAGTTGTGACTGTGACTTATAACATTGTTTTAAATAGTGGAGGTGAGTAGAAATAGTTTGGAGAGAGGAAATTAATCTACAAGCAAGAAGACCAGTTAGGACCGTATTAGTGTTATGCTGAATATAATGAAGGTAATAAAGGGATGGTTTGGAAGAAATTATTAGCTATGAGAAATGATTTCATCTTTAAAAATATCTTACCCTTTAATAATCTGTACGTATATTACCAGCTTTTAAACCTCTCTTACAATTTTTTATGTTTTCATCTTACACAGTTTCTTGGAATAATACATTCCATGTGTTTTCTATCTAACTATATCTTTTGGCTTATTTTTATTGTTCCCAAAACTGTGCTATTCATTTTATATTTACTTAGTACACATTTGTGAGAGTGAGAGCTTACTCTGTGCCAGTTTACTGTAATAGATGAAGATTCAATGATATGTGTGTGATTTTATTGACCTTGAAAAACCTACAGCTCAATTTGGTAGTCAGACAATTAAAGAGGAAAATCCTGTGATGGAAGGAAGCACAGGATGCTGTGAGAGAATGTTAAAGGAGCATATAAGCTAGACAAGAGATTAGGAGAAAATTTCTAGAAATGTGACACACTAGTATAGAAAAGCAGTTAGGAACATGCACTCTGGAGCCAGAATGATTTTGGATTCTCAGTTCCTTGCTGTGTGACTTTGGGCAAGTTCTAAGCCTCACTTTTAAAATGGGGATAATAATGGTCCCTACTTCATAAAATTGTTATGATGCTAAAATGAGTTATTATATATAAAGTGCTTAGAAAAGTGCCTGGCACATCACAAAGTGTTTAGATGTTTTACCTCATTCTTCTCATCTTTTTTTTTCGTTTTCATGGATACATAATTAGTACTCAGTAAATGTTTGAATATAATTGAATGAGAGATGAAATTATAATTTTCTATTTTCTCAAAAGTCTTTAACCAACTCTACTAAAGGCACTTACTATAAAATTATTATTTTATGTCTTTATAGATCCATATTAACCACAAGTAATAAGCTGGTATGATCCAGAAAGTTTAAGCTCCTATAAAACTTAAAAAAACCAAAAAACATTGAATTTGCTTATAGATGAGGGTGTGCTGTCCAGTTCATCATAGTTCTTACTAGTCCTTGGTATCTTATGCCCAGTCCTGTTGAGGTTCATGGCCTGGCACTTAGAAATATTTGAATTTGAGACCTCCATGCTAGACCCTGATGCTAGTTCCTTCAGGATAAAAACTGATCTCTTTTAAATCTCAAACATTTGATAGAATGGCTGTCAGTTATTGCCACTAAATGATTATTTGTTGAGTAAATGAATGATGCCTCAATTTTGAGATTAAAAAGAAGTCTGGCACAAAGAACTTTGATTGTTCCCTGAGGGTGAGTTGACTTTATTTTGTAGAATTATGAGGGAATTTTGGTGAAAGTAAGACTGACCGCTACCAAAAACAATAAAGAACCCCTATTTCCCAGAGAAATTTTTTCTTAAGATTTTCTAACTTGTCACATGGGGCTCATCAGATCTGTTATGCTTAATTTTAATTGTAGCAATATGAGTTAATGACAGGGCCAGTAATAGTATTCCAGAAGCTATTTATATTTTGATTCGCTACCTTGAATGATACAGTTGTTGAATCATCATTGGTTAATAATGGAAATCAAATCATTGTTTTTAAATGTTTATTTATTTGTTTTGAGAGAGAGAGAGAGGGAGAGAGAGAGGATGAATGTTCCAAGATTGTGGGGTTCCATCTCATGAACTGTGAGATCATGACCTGAACTGAAATGAAGATTTGGATGCTTAACCAACTAAGCCACTCAGGCACCCCACAAATCATTGTTTTAAAAAAATTTTTTTTTAATGCTTATTTGTCTTTGTGTCTCTCTCTCTCTCTCTCTCTCCCCATGTGAGTGGGGGAGGAGCAGAGACAAGGAGACAGACTCTGAAGCCGACTCTAGGCTCTGAGCTGTCAGTACAGAGCCCAACGTGGGGCTCGAACTCATGGACCATGAGATCATGGCCTGAACTGAAATTGGACGCTCAACTGACTGAGCCACCCAGGCACCCCAAATCATTGTTTTTAAAATGAGGTAATGATAGTGGCTTTTTGGTGAGCAGGAAGGATGAGTTTTGTAAAATGATTTTGTACTGATTAGAAGAATTATTTAGGGTTTTGAAGCATTGAATAGTCTTAGCCTAAACCAGAAATTAGACTTTAGAAATGAAAAAGAATGAAGGATAATATCTAGGTGGGTGGAAATTTCCATTTTGGGGGGATTGGTAAAATAAAGCCTTGAATTTTAGGGGAGTTATGAAAGCATATTTAAATAATCAGATATAAGCAACTGTATTTAGTATTCGCAGGCAGTCACTTGAGGCTGTGTGGCGATATTTGCTCAGATAATGTTTGATGTGAGTAGAACAGTCCAGAAGAGAAAAATGGAGATAGTTTATTCTTTTCTTGTTTAAGTATTCCGTTGGTGTATTTTTCTTTATTGTAATGAATTGATATTGCCAATTTGCATTCCCAATTACATTGCAGATTCGTTTTCTTCTTCATTGTAGTCTTAAGCTATCATTTTACTTATTTGTAAAAGGTTCCTTTCTATGCTTTGTAACTTTGCAGTTTCTGTTTGGTTTCTAATGTTTCTAATTTCAAGCCCTTTTGCATTATCTTACTCTGCTTATGCATTTATAATGATTTGGTTTCCACTTACTTTCTGATTCATAGACACATAAAATGTCAATTCAGAGTCAATCACCTGGTATAACCTTTGTCATTTCCACCAATCTCTGGTCAATAGAAAGTTATATGCCTTCTCTAGGATGTTTCAGATGGTATTCAAGTGATAAGATTATGTTAATAGGTAAGCAAGTTAAAAATTTATAAGTAAGACTTTATGACACACTATAATGCTTCATTAATAATTATTCAGTATATTATGTCTGCTATTTTACCTGTTATCTGATTGTCTTCTAATTTGATCTGGTGGAAAATAAGATTGTAATTCTGTAAAACAATGTATCCTAGTTTAGGATAATTCACCACACATTTCACTTTAAAGCTTCTTCAGGGTTTTGCAGTTAAACTTTTATATTTTATTTAAACAATTTTTTTACATTTTAAAAGTAAGATAGCTTTTTAAGAAATTTCTTAGAAGTGTTTTAGAAACAACTTGGGTAATTTAAGTTGAACTGTGTTTCTGCATAAGGATTGACAGGAAGTGGTTAATTACATCATGGTTAATTACATCATTGCATTTAATGTTTTTACTAAAAAATTAAAATTAAGGTGTTGTTTAGGCATTTTGGCCTAGGCTTATATTATCACTGAGTCCCCAGTATCCTTAAAGCTAGCTAGGTTTCTAGCATTAGTAGGCAATCAGGAAATACCTGTCTAATGGACACTGACTGAAATTTTATTTTTATTGAGTTGTTATCCTCCAACAAATTATCTAAGAAAAACTTAGGTTAGCACTTCTTATATAAGAATAGCAGGGCAACTCATAAATAAGTTTTACTTAAAATATAGAAGAGGGAAAAACCAAAGTAGCTTAAAAGTATAGAACATTCTATCTTGGAATATAATACTGGAGACAAGAGAATACCAAAGTGAGCTTTTAAATTATCTGCTTATTTAAGTTATTAAAATAAAACCTGACTATTTTAACTGTGTATATGGAAAGTCTTTTTGGCTCCTTGGTTAACAATTCCTTCCTTGGAGATTGCATCTGACTTAAATTCTCTCAGACTGCCCATCGCCCTTGTTGAATACATCTTCCCTAATGTTTGGTTTGATCTGTTTATTACCCTGGGTTTTCCATTTCTTTGCAATTGTCATCTTAGTGACTTTCTTCTGATTTAGTCACTTTCACTTTGGCAGCTTCTCTCTGGCTACTGTTCCTACGTTGAAGTTTTAAACGCAGACATACTGCTTTCTAACCACAACTTCCATCTCTAAAAGCTTGTGAGACACTTCCTCAAGACATTTCATCAACTTCTCTGTCATCCAGTGAGCTGAGACTGTACCCTCTTCACCTTAGGGGTGCATGGTTCCCTTCACTGGACTTAAGATCTCAGTCTAGGTGGCTCTTTTCTTTTTTCAGAACTTCCTGAATTCTCTATGGAGTTCTTAGTTTCTTAAGGTAGAATTTGATATCATTGATTTGTGACTTCTTTTCTAATTAGTCATCTAGTGCAATAAATTCCCTTAAGCACACTTTAGTCACATCCCTCAAATCTCAATTACTATATTTTCATCTTCATTCAGTTTGAAATACTTAAGTTTTCCTTTTGATTTCTTTTATTTATTGGTTATTTAGAAGCGTGTTATTAAGATTCCAAAAATTGGGAGGCTTTCCCAGATATCTTTTTCTTATATCTTGTTTAATTCATTGTGATTAGAGCACATACTTTGTATGACTTTGATTTATAAATGTGCTGTGTGTACTTGGAAAAAAGTGTTTTTTCCTGTTGTTGGGTAGAGTGTTCTATAAATGTCAGTGGTGTCAGGTTGTTTCAGTGTGGCTGTAGTGTTCTGTATTCTTACTGATTTTCTGTCTGATGTTCTTCTATTAAGTGTTGCTGGGTGACTTGGAGAGACCTCAGACCCTGGGACCTTGACCCAGCCAATCACAAAAGAGTCACAGAAGGTTCTTGGTCTAACACAAATGAATTCAAGGACAGACAAGCAGCACAGGGCATGAGTAACACAAGCAAGAAAGTTTATTAAGTGAAAAGTAGAGATGAGAGTCCATGAGCTTGATTGAGAGAGAGTGAGAGAGCAAGCGCGAGGGAGTGGGAGTGAGAGCTCGTGAAAGAACGACCTTGAGAGCAAGAGCGGGTGCAGGCAGAAGCTGTATGCCCTGACAGTTGGGTTTCTTTTTCTTTTTGACATTTGTTAAGTAGTAGAATACTTATTATTTGGGGTGGGGATTTCGTGCTGTTTCTTCCTTATTTGGTCAGGGATTTTTGGCCTTTGTCAGCCATCTTGAGGCTGGCTGGTTTGCTAAGGCTTCCTGTGGCTTTGTTTTGGAGTGCTTCCAGGATAGGCTTCTGACTTTCCAGATAGCTGGCCTTAATTTCCTTATTGCTGTCCTCCAGGAATCCTGTCAGAACCTCACTAATTGCTTACTCTAAGTCTTTTTTTTTTTAATTAAAAAAAAATTTTTTTTAACCTTATTTATTTTTATTTTTTTTTTTTTTCCAACGTTTTTTATTTATTTTTGGGACAGAGAGAGACAGAGCATGAACGGGGGAGGGGCAAAGAGAGAGGGAGACACAGAATCGGAAACAGGCTCCAGCTCCCAGCCATCAGCCCAGAGCCTGACGCGGGGCTCGAACTCACGGACCGCGAGATCGTGACCTGGCTGAAGTCGGACGCTTAACCGACTGCGCCACCCAGGCGCCCCTAACCTTATTTATTTTTGAGAGAGAGACACAGAGCATGAGTGGGGGAGGAAGAGAGAGAGAGAGAGGGAGACACAGAATCCGAAGCAGGCTCCAGGCTCCGACCTGTCAGCACAGAGCCCGATGTAGGGCTCGAACCCACAAACCACGAGCTCATGACCTGGGCCGAAGTTGGATGCTTAACCGACTGAGCCACCCAGGCGCCATGACATAGTCTTTTCAAAACATCTTCACCTCTACTTTTTTCTGCTTGTTGAATCATTTATGCAGAGAAGAGTATTAAATTCTCCATTTATAATTGAGATTTTTGCCTTATTTTTATTAACTGCTCTGTCAGTTAAAAAAAATACATTTTGAGGTTTTTATTTTTTTGAGGTGCATATACATTTAAGATTGTTATAGGTCCTTTTTATCTCTAGTGATATTTCTTGTTCTTAAGTCTTTGTCCAATATTAATATAGGCTAGCCACTTTTTTTTTCATTAGTGTTAGGATTTAATATCTTTTCTGTCCTTATGCATTTATCTTTCTGTCTCTCCATCCAAACAGCTTTATTGAGGTATAATTGAGCTATAACATCGTGTAAATTTAATCTGTCTTACTTTTAATTTAATTGAATCTTTATATACAAAATGGGTTTATTCTGGACAGCATATAGTTGGTTCTTGATTATTTTTTTCCAGTGTGACAGTCTCTGTCAAATGGGGTGCTTGTACCATTTAAATTTAATTATTACCATTACCATGGGGTGCTTGTACCACTTAAAATTAACTAATACTGTGGCTTGTTTTGGATCCACCCCCTTACTACTTGGTTTCAGTTTGCCCATGTGTTCTCATTTCCTTTTTTCCCTCTTGCCATCATTTGGATTACTTGATGTTTTGATTTCATTATAGCACCACTTTAGGCTTATTAGGTATAAATCTTGGTTTTATATTTTAGGAGTTGTTCTAAGGTTTATAGTATATCCCTTTAATCGTTCACTGTTGACCTTTAAATAATATTATATCACTTTATAGTTAGGGTAAGACCCATACAACAATATCATTCTATTTCCTATCATATATTTTGCTTCTAAATATGTTATAAACCACACAATATTTTAATATTTTTGCTTTAGTTATCTTTTAATGAAGTGAAGAACAAATATTTTATATTTATTCTAGTTTTCAAACATTTTTCTTTTTTTCCTTTTTTTTTCACCAGTCATCTTTTATTTGGTGTTAATTCTTAATTAGGATGTGATTCATCCTAATTAAAGGATTCAAAGGTGCCAGGCAAAGGTCATAGTCAGGAATGTGAATGTGCCTCCATACCGGGCCCTCTTCGGTGGTGCTTGCATAGCAGCTCATGTGTGTGTTCCGTGTAATGACATAGTTGAAAAGCACATAAGCTGCCAGCACATAGAAATGCCAGTGATGCTTCCTTTCTTCACATTGACATACTTGTTGTAATACTGGTAATAACCTCTCTGCAATGCTCTGGCAATGCCCTTATGGTGAAATCCCACATCAGTATCCAGCTTGACTGTTCTCGTTTGACGTCCATGAGCTTCTTCTTCATTGGTATGGAGAATGCCATCTTAGAGTCCTGGGTGTCTGTTATATCTAGTTGTCAGCCATTTCTGACAACTCTTCCTATTTTTTGTTTAGATACAGGTTTTATTGTTGTTGTTTAGATCTTATTTCTTCTGCCAGAAAACTTTCTTTTAAAATCTTTTGTGTTTTGGCCTGGTGGAAATTCATCTTATCAAATTTTGTCTGTCTGAAAAATTTTTTTATTGTGCTTTCATTTTTTAAAGATTTTCATTTGCTAAAGAGTTTTGGGTTTACAGTTTTTCTGTTAGTACTTTTAAACTGGTGTTCTATTATCTTCTGGCTTATATAATTCATGACAGAAGAGTCTACTGTCATTCCTATTTTTGTACCTTTGCATGTAAGGTTTTTTTCCTTCTTGCTGGAGTTTGTACATACTTTCTTCTTACATCCTTCTTGTTCTCTAGGCTTCCACTGGGGTGTGTGTTATGTGTGCATACTCATATGTGTGTTTAATTTTGCCATAATCTGAGGCATTTTTTCTTCCTAGTTGTTTTGTGTTTCCTTACCACTTTTCTTTTTTAAAATCACATTCCAGTTGTACAGATGTTCTGTCTTTTTAATCTCTCAGGTCTTTGATTCTCAGTTGTTCCCCCCACCCCTGCCACCTTTTTTGTATTTCAGTTGGAAGAAGTGCTACACTTTTCTTCTTCAAGATTGTTTCTTCTTTAGTGATTCTTTCCTTTGTTGTGCTCAGTCTGTCAATAATCCCATTGATTAGCATTCTTTTTTTCTCTGATACTGTTTTTTATATCTTTCATTTCCATTTGTCTCATTTTTATAGTTTTCATCTCTTTGTGTTGTAATTCCACATTTGTCCATACATATTTTCCACCTTTTCCTTTAAAATAACTAAGGTTTGGGGCACCTGGGTGGCTCAGCCAGTTAAGGGTCTGAGTTCGCTCAGGTCATGATCTCACGGCTTGTGTGTTTGAGTCCCGTGTCAGGCTCTGTGCTGACAGGTTGGAGCCTGGAACCTGCTTCGGATTCTGTGTCTCCCTCTCTCTCTGCCCCTCCCCCACTCACACTCTGTGTGTGTGTGTGTGTGTGTGTGTGTGTGTGTGTGTGTGTGTGTGTCTCAAAAATAAATACAAATTAAAAAAATATTAAGGTTATTTTGTGTATTAATTTTATTTTTTAATTATGTATTTATTTTTAAAATTTACATCCAAGTTAGTTAGCATATAGTGCAACAATGATGTCAGAAGTATATTGCTTAATGCCCCTTACCCATTTAGCCCATCCCCCCTCCCACAACCCCTCCATCAACCCTTTGTTTGTTCTCCATATTTAAGAGTCTGTTATGTTTTGTCCCCCTCCTTGTTTTTATATTATTTTTACTTCCCTTCCCTTAGTTCATCTGTTTTGTATCTTAAAGTCATCATATGAGTGAAGTCATATGATATTTATCTTTCTCTGACTAATTTCATCCATGTAGTTGTAAAAGGCAAGATTTCATTCTTTTTGATTGCTGAGTAATAAATACTCCATTGTGTGTGTGTGTGTGTGTGTGTGTGTGTGTGTATGTATATATGTGTGTGTGTGTATATACATACACACACACACACACATCTTCTTTATCCATTCATCTGTCAATGGACATTTCGGCTATTAAGGTTATTTTAAAGTCTTTGATAATTCTAAAACATGAGACATCTCTGAGTCTTATTCTGTTGGCTGTCTTGTCTACTGAATGTAGATCATTTTTTTTCTTGCTTTGTGTATGTGTGATATATTTTTTATTGGTTGATATATATATATTGGTTGATATATATATATATATATATATATATATATATATATATATATATATTTATTTTCCTGTTTGAACAGTAGAGACTGAGGTAAATGTATTTGTGCTTAGTAATGGGTATATCTCTTTTTTCAGTTTGTTACTAGGTCTCATTTGAAGGGGGGTGGTTAGTGGTTGAATCAATCTGTTCTCTATTTCAGGTGGGTTTGTGTTGCTATATAGGTATCTTTGATGCTCCAAAAACCCCACATTCCTTCAGCACATGACTGCTGTTAATGAGCTTATTGAGAGTGTGGAGCATAAAAGAGTTTCTGCCAAAAGTGGAATCAATACAAAATTGAATTCTCCCAAAGGTGAATCAGTTTATATCTCATCTCCCCTTGGAAGAGCTTGGGGTTCAGTTCATTCTGTTGCCTAGAGACCTCAGCTCTCTATAGCCTTAACCAAAGTTAAGAATTTGTAGATTATCTGCTTTTTATAATTGTCAGATTAGAAGCATCATTCTCTTGACACTTGTTATAGTAAGTGAAAGTGGAACTTTCTCTTAAACCAGCCTTTTAAAGATAACTTTAATTAATTAATTAATTAGTTTTTGAGAGAGAGAGAGAGAGAGAGGGAGAAAGAAAACACACACATGCAGGGTAGGGGCAGAGAGAAAGAGGGACAGAGGATCCAAAGCAGATTGGAAGTAGATCCAAAGTGGGCTCTATACTGACAGCAGAGGGCCCGATGCAGGGCTCGAGCTCACAAACCCCCAGATCATGACCTGAGCCAAAGTTGGATGCTTAACCCAGGTGCCCCAAGATAACTTTAAAGGAGCTAAACACTTTAAGATTATGAATATAGGCCTATAGAATGAATGAAGGGAGAAAAAATTTACTAATGTTACTCAGTTGGTACTTTTAACTTGGGATAATATCTGTTGTGACAGTCGCATGTGTAATTTGAAGTATGCTATAACTTAGAGATGGGAGTGAAAATAATGGAAATATGTTAAATGACTTAAATATTGGCTGTAATCATGAAGGCAGTGATATATAGAAGATGCCCATAACAAGTTAGGATAAATTTTCTTTCAAGAATTGTGAATGGGCAAAAAGAGTATTTTTAATTTAACATATTTTATGTATATAATTTCAAATATTAACAAGTAAATCCACTAATGATAAGTTATATAATAAAATTTTTAGATTTCATGTCTATTCCTAAGAAAGTCTTTTTTTCAAGCATTTAACCTCCCTTTGTATGTACCTTTTTCATACAGTACATGGTACAATACATGTAAAGTCTGTTGGGTTTTTTTAATGTTTATTTTTGAGAGAGAGACAGAGCATGAGTGGGGGAGGGGCGCGCGCACACACACACACACACACACACACACACACACACAGAATCCAAAGCAGGCTTCAGTCTCTCAAACTCATGAACTGTGAGATCATGACCTGAGTGGAAGTCAGATACTTAACCGACTGAGTCAGACCCCCTCAGATGTTGCAAGTATCTTTGGAACATTTATTTCAGAGGCAAAGAAGTCTTTCTTTGGTTATTTTCTTATTTTTAATTGCAGTCTATTCCGAGTGATTTTACTTTTTTAGCTGTTTGACTTGAAGCTGCTAGTTACCTAATCTCCAATAGACTCAGTTTCCTTTTGAGGCAAGTTAAGTAATAATACAAAGCTCAGAAATACATGTCTTGTGAGGAATTATGTAATTTGAATGATATATGTTAAGAACCAAGCACAACAACACTTTATTACTGGTCTTTAATACATGATAGGTGCTACTATAAATGTTGATGTGTTAAGTATACAAAGTTAAATATAGAAAGTCTGTAGTGATCAACAAGGAGTAAAACAAGAGTAAAAACAAGGAGTGTTTCTTGTTTTGACCAAAGAGGTTTCTGATTCACAAAAAGTCAGAGTAAAATAAAAAAATGAAGTTACTTTCATTTCTCAACAGGTAGCATCATATTATTTAGAGTCTTGCCACCTCTATGTTACTTTATACATACTTTATATACAGGAACGATCCATTATATGAATTTGAGATTTAAAAAAAAATTTTTTTTAATGTTCATTTACTTTGAGAGACAGAGACAGAGTGCAAGTGGGGGAGGGGCAGAGAGGGAGACACAGATTTTTGATTTAAGAATGGAAAAGCTATGTTTACTTGCTGTAAATGATGTTTCTACAATTAAAGGAGCACAAATTCTTTTAACCTTTGAAAAGATTGTGTGTGGGGGGGCACCTGAGTGGCTCAGTTGGTTGAGTGTCTGACTCTTGGTTTTGGTTCAGGTCCATGATCTCATGGTTCGTGAGTTCAATCTCCGCATCAGGCTCTGCACTGACAGTGCAGATCCTGCCTGGGATTCTTTCTCTCTTCCTCTCTCTCTGCCCCTCCCCTGCTCATTCTTTCTCTCTCAAATAAAACTTAAAAAAATGTTTTTTAGAGGTACCTGGCTGGCTTAGTTGGTAGAGCATGGACTCTTGATATCATGGTCATGAGTTTGAGACCCTCCTTAACTTAAAATTAAAAAAAAAAAAAAAGCCAAGAATTTTTTCTTCTTTTTTTTAAAAACGTGATTGTGGCATTTGGTTTTCATTGTGTTATTCCTCGGCAGAATTTGGGCTATGAATGTCTATGAATGTAGGAGGTTACCTTTTCTTACATAATTGGGTGCAGGAAATATTAAGGTTATACTTTTCTCCCTTGCTTGAAATTTTATACATCATAGCTCATGGATTTTTAAAAACAGATGAAATAGAACATGAAGGTATTAATATATATACTTCTCAATATGAGTACAAGTTCCAAAAAATTTTTCCTCTAGGGTAAATATATCACATACATGAAATAAAGGCTTTAACATTGCTTTCCAAATTCCCAGCAAGAATGTAACCTATTTTGACTCTATGATGCTTATAGTTTATTTTTTTTCTCTTAAAAGGAATTTATAAGAAATAGGTATTTTTAATCCACATGGAATTTTTACTTTGGCAAATTTCTTCCTCAGGTGGCTAGGTCATTTAAACCTATAAGTGCATTGGAGACAAATGTATGAATGCCAGAACTATCCTGAAATTTCTGCCCATTTGGCCAGACCCTTGATAATATGGCTCTAAGATTCCCAATTGGCCAGCTCCCCACTTAAGAATTCTGTGTTGTGATAAGAGGAAGAGAAGAAACAAAAGAAATAAAGAAAATTTCAAGAGCATTACAGTTTTTTTAAAAGAAAAATTGTCTTAAGATATACATAAAATTTACCTTTTTAACCATCATTAAACAATGGTTCAGCAGCACTAAGGACATTCACATTGTTGTACAGCCATCACCATTATCCATCTTCAGATTTTTTTCATCTTTCTGCATGGAACTTTGTACCTGTTAAACACTAACTCCTTATCCTCCCCCCCCCGCCCCCCAGCTCCCTAATTTCTGTCCCTATGAATTTGACTAAGGAGCATTATAGTTTTAAATGAATTTAGATGTTGGAAGCCAAATTGGTCTTAAACTAGTTAGATACTAGGATTACTCTTATTTTTCTTGGCTGAACTGCCCTCAGTTTAGAGAAGTTACAGATTCTGAAGAATGAAATGGCAGAGAAGATGAAGCCACACTTGGGGAAGAGACTCAGATTTTGTTGCATGTGAAATAAACTTGAAATTTTGGTTGTTGCTTTTGGAATACAAATTTCCCTGTAGATGTAGTGGTTTCCAGAGGATATGATTGTGGTTAAAGAGATGTATCACCTACAGCATATCTAAAATTTTGGATACAGTGTATTTGAATTCCAGACCTATCCTGACTGCACTCTAAGTTCGTCAGACTATGGCTCTGTGAAAGTGCATCTGTTCTCTGAAATACAGAAAGAAATCAATGTTTTGGGCTTCCATCAGTGATACACATCTTCTTTTCTTCAATGTAATAAGAGCATTTAAAAAGTAAAAAGAAGCATTTAAACAGAAAACAAGCATTTAATAATAAATAATAATAAAAAGCATTTAAAAGGTAAACAGAAGCATTTAAAACTACATGCTCAGAAATTATTGGATAGCTTTGGGCCTATACCTACTCTTTAGTAGATAAGGACACTGAAAAAACTGTCATTTGTATTTTATACTGTGTATCCCTTGTAATGAATTTCTCTGCTTGAAAAAATATATTAAAAAAGATGACAAAAAGGACAAAAAAGAAAAAAATTAAAAATCCTCTGCTTATGCATGTGAGGAAGACACAAATACTATATTTTTGGACTGCAATCCCATGTCTGAGCTCACTAATAGTTACAGATTCTCAGGGGATGTGTCTCCTGCCCCCAGCCTCTATCTATCCCCTCACAAGTTTCTCTGCTGTTTCCTTTTTTTGTGTATGTTTTATACTTTATTCCCTGTATTTATTACTTCTCAATTTCTTATTTCACTTTGCTTTTGGCTTCTGTCTTCCTTCCTTTTGTGCTGGCTCAAATATATATTTTTAAAAATATTTTCTCTGTTATTTTGACTATTTAAGATATTTAGCCTGACATGAATGACAATCTTCGTACATTAAGAATATCTTGCAGGGGCGCCTGGGTGGTGCAGTCGGTTAAGCGTCCAACTTCAGCCAGGTCACGATCTCGCGGTCCGTGAGTTCGAGCCCCGCGTCAGGCTCTGGGCTGATGGCTCAGAGCCTGGAGCCTGTTTCCGATTCTGTGTCTCCCTCTCTCTCTGCCCCTCCCCCGTTCATGCTCTGTCTCTCTCTGTCCCAAAAAATAAATAAACGTTGAAAAAAAAATTAAAAAAAAAAAGAATATCTTGCAAACGTTAACTAACTTAGGTCTCTCTGGATCACCTATCTCCCCCTTTTTGTATTTCAGTTCCATTTTTTTTTTAAGTTTGTTTGTTTATTTAGAGAGGTTGGGGGAGGGAATGAGCTAGGGAGGGTAAGAGAGAGAGGAGAGAGAGAATCCCAAGCAGGCTCCACACTCAGCATGGAATCCAATGTGGGGCTCAATCTCATGACTGTGAGATCATGACCTGAGCCAAAATCAAGAGTCAGATGTTTAATCGACTGAGCCCTTTCCTTGTATTTCAGTTCTTAAAGCATATATATTGTTTTTATAAAGCTTATAAAAAATCAAAATACTTTTTAAGTGATTATTTTTTAAAATATGTGTATTTATTTTATAGCTACTTGAAGGAAATTTTGCCAAAGAAGTCAGCCATGAAATGGATGGACTTATCTTTCAGCCTATTGGAGTAAGTTCATTTGTGTGTGTATAGCAATGTGTGTGTGTTTGTGCGTGTGCATGTGTGTGAGCACTTGTAGTATGTATTATGTATGTAAATATGTGTCTATACCTGCTTGTATATATAAAGTACATTTTCCTGAGGTATATTTACTTAGGATTGATAACTGCTTTTCCTTAAAACAAGTTATTATAAAATATTTCTACTAAATATATGTAATGGTCAAATGAACAATTATTAGCTCTTCACTCAGCTTAAGAAGTAAATATTATTGATCCTTATTTTTCAAGGAAGTTAGTTCTTGCAAAATGAATGTTAATTATTTCTGTACTAGAAATCTACCAGTAATATTACATAAACGCTTATTTCTTTCTGTAGCCCAATCTACCTTTAAATACTAATATTTCTAAATTTGTCATGGATGGATGAGTAAAATTCAAATAATTTTTAATACTTAAAATACAATTCTTTGAATATTATATGTCAAATTTCTGAGACTCACTGAAGAACTTTGAATGATCAAGTCATATTTTGGAATAAGCTACATTTTACTCTATAGTATGGTTTCTCAACTTTAGCACCAGTGACCTTTTTTTGCCAGATAATTCTTTTCTGTGGAGGACTGTCCTGTGTGTTGTAGGGTGTTTAGCAGGATCCTTGGTCTGTATTTACTAATGCCAGGATTACTTCTTCCCCTAATCCATCTCTTCAGTTTGTGACAACCAAAAATATATGCAATCACTGCCTACTTCCCCCCAGAGAGCAAAATTACCCTCCTATGACAACTTGTGCTCTCTCTGGGGCACTCTTTCTCAAAATGTAGCCTGTGGACAAGGAATATTAGCCTGACCCAGAAAGTTGTTATAAAAGCAGCTCACCTTGGACCTATTGATCAGAAACCCTGGGATGGAGCCTAGCAATTTGTGCTTTAATAAGCTCTCCATGTGACTCTAACTCACGTTCATGTTTGGTAGAGTTGTATTTCATGTGCTATATACCTCATCACGTGCTGCAGTTTGTCTCATAAGCTCCATTGGTCCGTCAGTAACTCTATCCTTAGAAATTAGGGCACGGGCGTAGCTGAGAAGTTGTATTGAGAGACCTCAACCTGGATGCCTGTGGAAAAGGGAAAGAAACTAATATTTTTGAAAACTGTGTATTAAACACTATATTATATATAAGTTACATAAATACTAGAACTTTAATATGTAGGCTTAAATATAATGTAGATATGTGATTGTCTTCTGTCTTCCTTCCAGTCCCCTTTGCCAAACAGGTGGAGGGAAACTCTTCTGTGGTTGAGGGAAGAGGTGATGAAGGAAAGTTAGAGGCTGGGGATAGAAATTGTAGAAAATGCTATCTTAGGAAGATGGAAGTTACTAGATCTTTGAGTTTTAGTATTTTCCAGGTTTAATCTCCCTAGATTGAAATAAAGTCTAAAGATAACAGTAATTACAGTAAATTTTACTGTGTTAAACTCATCGGTTCATACTCACGTGTATGTGAGATTTTGGTAAATGTAAGAGAAATGATCTGACATGGAAGTCAGTCTCTGGGATGTCTAGGAAAGTCAGCCAATGTATTAGTCTGTTTCCATCCTAGTAACCACACATGTCATTATAATGACTTTGTAATTGATATCTGGTAAGGCAAGTCTCTCTTTGCCAGGATTTTCTTAAGTATGTGAGGACATTTGGTTTAACATATAAATTTCAGAAATAGTTTCTCTGGTTACCCAGAAATTCTTGTTCAGTTGGAATTAGGAGTTCAGTTGGAATTGCTTTGAATTTAGTTTGGAGAAAATTGATGTTTTTACAGTGTTAAATCATCTCAATGAATAAGGTTTAGCTGTTTTCGGGTCTTTTTCTGTTCTCTAATTGAGTTTGAGTTTTTAATTGTTGTCTAATTTCTATATATTTATTTTCCATTTTCACAGTAAATGGTGTCTTTGTTGGTACTTCTGATGTACTGCCACATTGATTGATTTATTTTGTTGATTCAAGAATCTTGCTGAATAGTCTTAGTTCTAATAATTGTCTAATTTTACCAATTGGCCAGGACCTCTAGTACTGGCTGAAACATACACTTTATTGGGGGGAGGAGGGGGAGACATTCATACCTTATTCTCAACTTCAAAGGGAATGTGGCTAAATTTTCTCTCTTAAGTATGTTTTTGGTAGATTTCAGTTAGATAACTTTTATCATGCCAAGAAATTTTTGTTTCTGTTCATACAAAGTTCCCCCCCCCCCCCCAATCATAAATAGATTTTGGGAGTTAACAAATGCTTTCTCGGTATCTCTTGATTGAGACTGCCATGTTGTTTTCCTTTTTATAACATTAATGTAGTAAGTTACAATGATTTTCTCATGTTGACCTGTCCTTACATTCTGACATAAATGCTGCTCAATCATGATATATGTAATTTAGATCTGGGTGTAATAGTTTTTTGAGGATTTATGCCTCCTTATTACTTACAGTTTTTTCCTTTTTTTTTTTTTTTGTACATTCAAAATATAGAAGGTAATATTATGGAAAAATATTATAAGTTTCAAGTAACACATAAGAATACATGCCCATGGTTTTAAAAGTAAAATATCTTGGCTTGTACTGAAAAATAGCGCTCTCTCTTCTACTTTCCCCACACTCAAAGTACCACTCCTTGGAGGGGATTATTTTTTGTTGTTTTAGCTGTGTTTTTTTCTTTTCCCTCCCTATTTCTACAAAATCTGTTTATGCTGCTCTTCCTTGGTTTTCTGTTTTATACATGATCTGCCTACTCTCTGCTGTTGAAGAACAGGATTGAGCTCTTTCACTCCTCCAACATCACCCCTTCTCCTTCTGTCATCCCATTATAATTATATCACATTTTGGGTCAAATGAATATTCAGTATTTGTATTTCTGTTGTAACATAAATATTGTTCACATCTGAGTCAAGTTGTATAATATTTTATTTTCATAGAAAACTTTTTTTGCCTAGAGTTAGGAAGTGCCTTGTATTTTCATTTGTTATGATTATCACTGCTTCTTTCCTTAAATTCTTTAAAAGAACTTTTTGTTAAGTTTTATTTATTTATTTTGAGAAAGAGAGGGAGAGAGGGAGAGAGAGAGAATCCCAAGCAGGCTCCGTGCTGTCAGAGTGGAACCTGACTGGGGCTCAATCTCACAAAGTGTGAGATCATGACCTGAGCCAAAATCAGAGTTAGATGCTTAACTGACTGAGCCACCCAGGTGCCCCTGAAGAGACTTCTTTCCATTAGATATTCCTTTCCTGCTTTGTCGAAGATTAGTTGACCATATAGTTGTGTGTCCATTTCTGGGTTTTCTATTTTGTTCCACTGATCTATGTGTCTGTTTTTATGGCAGTACCATACTGTCCTAATCCCTATAGTTTAGTAATATGACTTGCAGTCTGGAGTTGTGATACCTCCAGCTTTACTTTCCTTTTTCAAGAATGCTTTGGTTATTTGGGGTCTTTTGTAGTTCCATACAAATTTTTGGATCGTTTGTTCTACCTCTGTAAATAGTGTTGGTGGTATTTTGATAGGGACTGAATTAAATGTGTAGCTTGCTGGGGCATCTGGGTGACTCAGCTGGTTGAGCATCTGACTTTGGCTCAGGTTGTGATCTCGCAGGACATGGGTTCGAGCCCCGCATCAGGCTTGCTGCTTTCAGCACTGAGCCTGCTTTGGATCCTCTGCCCTCCCCCACCTTTCTGCCCCTGCCCCACTTGTGTGCTCTTTCTCTCTCTTAAAAATAACATTTTAAAAAATGTGTAGATTGCTTTGGGTATAGGCATTTTAACAGTATTTGTTCTTCCAACTCTTGAGCATAGAATGTTTTTCCATTTTTTGTGTATGTCTTCTTCAGTTTCTTTTATAAGTGTTGTATAGTTTTCAGAGTACAGATCTTCTACCTCTTTGGCTGGGTTTATTCCTATCTTATGGGTTTTGGTGCAGTTGTAAATCAATGTGATATGCCACGTCAATAAAAGAAGGGTAAGAACCATGTGATCCTCTAAACAGATTCAGAAAAAGCATTTGACAAAATACAACATCCATTCACGATATAGACCCTCAACAAAGTTGGGACAGAGAGAACATTCCTCAAAATAATAAAGGCCATATGAAAAGCTCACAGCAAATAACATCCTCAGTGGGGAAAACCTGAGAGCTTTTCCTCTGTGGTCAGGAACAGGGCAGAGACTGGAAGTCCTAGTCTCAGCAATCAGACCAAAAAGAAATATAGGCAGACTATTTAAAAATTTATAGGTATTTTATTTTTCTTGTTATACATGCATATGTATAATCTATTTTATGCTGTGTCTTTTTTTCTTTTATGGAAGTCTTCAGTGACTTAAAGTCTCACTTGTTTCCTTGCAGAGTCCCAAATGCAAACACCTGTTTGTTCTTCATGAAACAATAATGTTAGATTTGCTACTTGAATATTCTTCTCAGAGACTTCTCAGTGGGTTAGAATTGGTCTCTGATTAAGATAAGCCACTTAATATCTCTTTGGTTCTCCAGTTCTTTATCTGTAAAATGTACAGGCTATAATTAATAACTTAGCTCTGAAATTCTGAAATGATCATATTATGATCAATGTATGTCAATATAAATCAACACTTAAGAATTCCTTCTTCCTGCCAACATCTGGGAAAATGTTTTGGGTAAAGAATTCTTAATAAGAGAGAGAATAAACTCTTATTTTATTTTCCTAAAAACAATACATCTCTTAAATGGAAATTTAGACTGTTGCAATAGATAGAGTTTTTGTGAAGTTTATCATTATCATCATTATGAGTTTATTTCTATTGTTTTTTTTTTCCTGCCATCATTTCAATAGAATTCTCACTTTTGCATGCTAAATTATACATAGTATATGGAACGGCTTTGCAAAGATCACATTTTGTTCATCAGTGGACGTCAGTTTCTTATTAATTTAGCCTAACAGATCCTTAGGTTAGTATATATCTACAAAAGACTTATAACAATATTTTGTTATAAAAAATATTTCACAACTACTTATTTTGATAAAAGTTTACTTGATAATATAGCACTATACTGTACTAGTCTTTGGTTAATCCTTTTCATTTTCCATGAAAGTTTAATGATTTTAGTCCGTGTTTCATTTGTAATTGTATTTTCTCATGATCATTTTCCATCTAGTTTTATTTCTCAGAAGTACAACACTTTGTCAATTATGTCTTAATTTTTATCACAAATGCATACCTTTCACAACGTGTATAAGTGTGCCCTTCAGTGAGACTTCACTGTTAATTGATAGATTGTCATGTGGCTATAAGAAGGATGTGGTACTTACTGACATGTCTGCCAATTCTATTTTTTTTCATTTCTATTGTATTTGTGTTAAATCTTCAAAAGGATATTCTGAGTATAAAATGTATTAACTCTGCCATCCAGAAGAGGCTCCAATTTAGCATAAATGTATCCAGGAGAGCTATTTTCTTGCTCATATCCAAAATTTCATTGTATCCAACTTTGTAGCATTTATTATTTTTTTATGATTTTACTTTGCAATTTCGATCTGATTTTTCTATTCTTACATACTGTGTTCTTAGTTTGGGCCACCACCACAGGTGGGGTCCTATATATTCCATTTTTAAACTTTTGATTTACCAAAGCCACAGGTAAGAATGTACTTGGTTTCTACACAGAGACTTTTGACTTTTCTACGTCTTTCAAAAAATGAAGGCATAAGTTTCTATTAAGTAGGTGAACTTGAATGACCTTATCAAGCACTGTATTCATGATAATTCTGCTAAAGGAAGCAGAGTTTAAGCTCTATTTTTCTAATAATTCATGACTCTTATGATTTCTTTTCACTGCTTTCAAAGAAAGAATACTTACATTTTTTCTTTTGCCTAATTCTTTGGTATTGAAACCACTGTGCTTATGTGTTGTCATCAAGTTCCTTGTCTTTACCAAGTAAAATGGCCTTTTTGTGATTGCTATTGCATATCCAAAGGAAAGACCTTAATTTTCCTTTTCAGCAGCTCTAAGTTTTCTGTGTAAAGAGGTAAGAGCAGAATTGATTACACACAGTTGTAGTTTCCAGTGGTGGGAGATGTGATTTTAAATCGTCCAGAGATGGAGTATTAAATGACATTGCATCACACAATGAGAAATTCAATCCCATTCCAGTTTTTATTTACTCTGTTTATAAAGTCTATTTATTTCTAGTTTTTAATATCTAAGGCTTGCTAATCTTTCCCTTTTCAATCAAATAAGTGTGGGTCTGGTTTTCCACTATTTAAAGGCAATATATTGTCAGGGATAACTTAGTATCCCTGATTCATATTCATCATAGCTAATTTTAGGACTACTTATTAGGGGTAAGCAATACCATTTTCTATTTATGGTATAGATATCATTTGGATCAGGGTGGTTGGGAGGCTCAGTCAGGTAAGTCTCTGACTTGGGCCCAGGTATGATTTCGCAGTTTGTGGGTTCGAGCCCTGCATTGGGCTCTGCGCTGACAACTCGGAGCTTGGAGCCTGCTTTGGACTCTTCGTTTCCCCCCTCTCTCTGTCCCTTCCCTGCTTTCTCTCTCTCTCTCTCTCAAAAATAAATGAATAAACATTAAAAAAAACTTGGATAAACAACTTTCCCAATTATCTTTGGGGCTATTTTTCAACCTTCCACAGTTATCTAGCTTGATACAGTATTTCCATCTAATAGCTGTAGACGCTAATACGTAATATAAATTTTTATTCTGCCCTTGTATGATTTGTAAATTACCTTCAATGGGCTATTTAAAGCAAGTTCTGAATGAGAATTTAGGAACCTTAATCAGACTAAGAACTAATTTTTAATGTAAAATTTGCCAACATTTCTACATTTTTCTTCTGGGGAAATCTAAAAACTTTCATGAACTCAGCTTTAATAATTAAGTGCAGGCAGGGTAAGTGATGGGCACTTATGGCAAATTAATGTGGTATATAGTCATAGTGATATATATAATATGGTATTTATTATCATGTTAAAATACATGTAAATTTAAATCTAAATAAAAATTTTTTAAAATTTAAGTTCAAGTTAGTTGAATTTACTACTACATATAGTGTAGTATTGGTTTCAGGAGTAGAATTTAGTGATTCATCACTTACAAATAACATAGTGCTCATCCCAACAAGTACCCTCCTTAATGCCCATCACCCATTTAGCCCATCCCCACACCCACCACCCCTCCAGCAACCCTCAGTTTGTTCTCTATATTTAAGAGTCTTGTGGTTTGCCTCCGTCTCTGTTTTTATTTTGTTTTTCCTTCCCTTCTCCTGTGTTCATCTGCTTTGTTTCTTAAATTCCACATGAGTGAAACCATATGTGTAAATCTTTCACCTTTTATTAAAAAATTTTTAATGTTTGTTTCAGAGAGAGCACGCGCGCGCACAGGTGTGAGTGAGCACGAGTGGGGGAGGGGCAGACTGAGAAGGGGACAGAGGATCCAAGGTGGGCTCTGGCTGACAACCTGTTGGGAGTTATCCAAATTTTAGAATCTATAGTTCTTTTTTTCTGGAATTCTTTGGCCTCTTTAAAGACCAAGACTTCAGGGTCTTTCTTGGTTGCTTTGCTTGGCTGTTAGCATTCTTGGAAAAGAGAAGATAAAAGGGGCGAGGGCCCAAGGTTCAGTAGGTAAGCTTTGCTGAACTTTCAGTTTGCCTCTTCAGTTATGCTTGAATCTTCTGGACTGAGCTTCTGTCCTTCACTTTTTCCACAGAATAAGGGTATCTATCTCCTGCCTTTTGCCCAGGGTGGAGGAGGGAACTAGAGACTTTAATGTTCCTTATAAAGATTTTCAACCATTCTCCTTATTTTCAGTTCTGTCCCCCTTGGCAGCCTTCTTGGTTATCTGTTTCCTACGTTATTTAATCCATTCTGGGGAACCGTGGCATGTAGCATGAATTGCTTTCATTGGTGTCCTCCTCTGCAAGCACTGAGTATTCAGTTTTCTGGGCTCTGTGCCTTACTAACTTCTCCAGCTCCTTTCTGTCTTTCAAAAATGTATTGACATGTTGTTTTCTGCTGTTGTCTTCTCTCCTGTATTTCCTTTTCTGTTGATAACTCTTTTCTGTAACTCCTACTTTAGTGAGGTTTCAAATCAAAGTGGATATAAATGCACCTGTTCAGTCCACCACATCTATCAGAAGATCTTCAAAACTTCTCACAGTGTGGTGTTGCATCTCTTGGCTCCCTTGACCCAACAATTCAAATAAATTAAGAAAAGAACTGATTGAGTGACCATTCTAGCAATCTGAGTGAGTCTGTGTAAAGTGGAGAGGCGGTCCTGGTTGGGGTAGACAGAGCTTGATTTTTAACCTCTGATCCCTTCTCTGATACTACAGAAATATACCAGAAGCAAATGAATGGTGAAAGATGAGAGGATTCTGGTGCTTTTACTTGTGAAAAAACTCTTTGGCCTATATTTATTTGGTGCTAGTTACTTAAAACTTAGCAAAAAGTTAATTCTGCTCTATTATATTAATTACAGTGAGTGAATTCAAGTTGAATAAAAGGTAGAAAATGTTACTCCTGCTAAAAAGAAGAAAAAAGAGAAAATATTTGAATCTTGAGAAAATACTGAAAAATAGTGATAAAGATACCATAAAAGTGGTGATTCTGTTGAGGGCAAAGTTCCCAGCACCAGCTTAGAGGAAAGTTTCCTTACCATTTCATTTAATGTTCTGTGTTTCACGTAGTTTATTATTTTTATAAGAAAAAGGAAAGCAAAGTTAATTAATGGTGTGTTCAGGAAAATAGAGCTTAGAGTATTTTTTTGTGATTATAAAGGAATACACCAGTATCTGATATTTACTAAAACACAGAGCAGCCATTAATTATTGTGAAAGCCTCAATTTAAACAAAGTAGATTAAATTGTTTATAGAATTATAGAAAATCTGAGATGAAAAGATACTTCCAAGATTAGCCCAATGGTTTCAGAACACTAATTTCCAAAATTGTTGTTTTCTGTGAACTACCTCGGGATCACATGGAGGGATAGGTTACTAGGTAAGCATTGTGTTTACATCACAGCAGCTCTGACTTATTTCTTTTGTATATTGTAGTTTTGGATAAGATTGTATTTTTAAAAGGGCTTTGCCTTAGTAAATATCATTTGAATCATTTGCTTTTTTGATAATCTCTCTTCATTGCAAAATCAAGATTATTTTTCAGCTCATTTTATTTTTCAGCACTGTTTTTGGAAGTACTCTCATGGCTTCTATGACACCACATGTTCCTAATTTCTTCTAGTCATACTGTTTCTCCTCCATCTCATTCAAGTTCTTCGTTTTCTACTAATCATTGAAGTTTGGACTTTCTCAAGGCTCAGTGTCCTGGACCTTCATTTTTTTCTCATTCTCTACTCTCTCCCTAGAAATCTCATCTGCACTCATGGCGTTAGTTATTTCCTATAAGCCAGACTTTAATTTCTGTTTACACTCCATGTATATTTATCTGATTGCCTACCTTGATACTGCCTTTTGAATTTTTCAGAAACAAGCAAATATGCAAACTGTAAACACCTTTCCTTTCCCAGCATTTCCTACCCCCACTTACTTAAATGCAGCTTCTTAAATGAGAAATCTAGATGTCATCTTTGACATCTTCCCCTCTTTCATCCCTCTAATCCACGTCCAAGTCTTGCCAATCTTCCTGCTTTATCACCTAAATATCTCATAAATTATTCCCTTTTCTCTCCATAACCACTACCATGGCTCTAATCTGACTTACCATTTGTTGCCTCTTGCCTGGTCAGCTGCTGTGGCATCCTGACTGGTCCTGCAACATTCACTTTGTCTCCCTTCAGTCTTTTTTTCTTGTTGCATCTAGAGTGATCTTCTTTCTCTCTAGTGATTTTCCCTTACTCTCAATTTAATGACCAGAATTAGATTTGAAGGCAGTTTACTCTCTTTATCACATGCTGCTTATTCGTTTCCCCATGTGCTTTGCTGTTGATGTAAAAATAACTGATTTTTACTTAAAGGTGACTTACTTATATTACTTTATTCACGAACATGGTTTTTAAAAATTTCATATGTAAGCTGTTTGATAAAATATTTAAATATTTTGAGAGAAAATGGGTATTTTCTTCAAAGAAAAAATTAGCTATTTTAATATAAACCTATGTATTTTTAAGGCTTCAGGTTCAAACTTTGATCAAACTGAAGTGATCATCTGATTATTAGTCTATACCATAAACCAGTTAGGTTTTATTAGACTCATATACAAGGTTTTCAGTTTTATGATTTTATTGACAGTTTGAATTGCTAACCTTTTGTGGTTTGTCATCTAAAAATAAATATTTTAAAATGACTTGGCATTTTAATATGCTATAGGTAGTAAATTATTTTACTTGATGGCTATAAGATCTTTTAATTTAATTTACAAAGTTGATAATACTTGTTAACTGGCTCTTACAAGATTTTAATGATTTACGTAGCATAGTAAAATTTTATTCATGGTAGTAACTGATTAATTTCTAGCCTTTTAAAATTCATATTTGATTTTACTTTTGTCATCTGGAGACTCATGTTTCTAAGTAAGAATTTTTGTGCCATTAATAATCCATCACGGAAATAAAAACAAATATATAATGAATTGCAAAATAGTAGTAATAATAAAAATAATAAAAATTCTTTGTTTTATTTTTAAAAAAGGCTTTTCTTTATCTACCAGCTATACTGTGAATATTAAACATATAATTGTTCCCATATTGAGTCAAGAGTATTTACTCTTAAGCTATCGTGATACAATTTTTTTTTGTTTTCATCACTATCTTGATTTTCTGTAAGGTGGGTCAGCTTGATTTTGTATCTGGCATTAATCAGTTTGCATGTAAATTGAGTCAGCTTTGATTTTAATATTGCTTTCTTGTGAAATATTAATGTTTTTATTAAACCTTTACTACTGCCAGGTATATTGAATGTTATGGATAGATTGTAAAATGAAAATTGGAATTAGTCTAATGCCTTGTCTTGGAGTACATGACGAATTAGAGTGGTTTTCCTCTGAAGCAGAGATGATGTTACCATGGTGAGAGCTTCTGTTGCCATGACATTTGCTTGCATATTTTGATAGGTCTTCATTTGAAGAAGGGCTCTGTTTCCTGGCAGACTGGAAAAGTGTCATTCTATCTTTTCTCAAAATGTGTTATTTTTTACTGAAAAATATAATAATTTCCAAAGAACTGTGATAGTGAAGTGCCAAGAAAGAAAATACACCTTGTTTATTTTTAATTTTTTTCCTTTTTCAACTTTTAGAACGCAGCAAAATATTCTTAGCTTGCTTTGTTTTCTTCTAGTTTTCTTAATAAATAAGATATTTCACTTCCATTGAATTTTGTTGACAAAATAAACAGCTAAAGGTGAATAATTCGTAATCAGTCTCAGTTGAATATAGATAAATAATGTTATTGTACAACTAAAAGACACTGCTAATGATGACATATTGGTAGCAGAGCAAGGGGAAATAAATATAAATAAGGACTTAACAAAAATGAACGAATCAGTGAATTCCAATAGGTAAATATATAATGTACAAAATCAGTGTTCGTATAAATGATACATATTAAACACAATGAATTAAGGTTAGTTCTTTTTTATGGATAACTTAGGTTTAATGTTGAAATGTTAATGGCAGATACTTTTTAAAAATTGTGTTTTACAGTGGTATATTTTTAATTTTTAACCAGACAATACAGAAATTTTAACATGTTGTAAAAAAAAAATAATAATACATAGAAGAAAGCCTCCCTCTCACATGTCCTCCCTTCTTGTTATCTATTATTGTTAGTTTTTAATTTAACTTTTCAATTTCAATTACACATATGTTAATACATAATAACATAAGGTAGCATGTTATTTTGCACTTTGCTTTTCAGAATTTGTTCCTCTGTATCTTTAAATGTATATTTTGTTAATGCTCTAATTTTAGCATCTGGGGACATACTGGGGTCAGCAACAAGATAGGGCTTATTTTTTACATCTCCCATCTCTTATGCTTGTGACAATTCAGAATTTTAGAAGGAAGTATTTGAAAGGATGCATTCTGTCCATTTAGAATGAAAAAAAAAATTTATTTTCCTTTTGTTGAACTTCGGTGATAACTTTAGTGGCTCTTTCTGCTGGTAGACCGGTTGATTTTGTAAAAGCTGCAAACTGAAGTATTCTATAATGAGCACATATTTATACAAGCTGTTTCTTCTGCCTCAAACTGTTTTTTTCTTTCCTGTATTACTCCCATTCATCCTTTGAATGTCACATTAGGTGTTTTGCTTGTTTGGGAAAGCCAGTTCCAGCTAGGTGAGTGCGACTCTCCCCAGCTACCACAGAACTTTTGTTGATTCCAAAGCATTTCACACCATACTGTGATTTTTAGTTATTTTAAGAATTCATATTTTCCTAACTGGATTATAAGTACCATGAAAGCAAAGGCCACATTGATCTCCTTCACATTGATATTTTTGGTACCTATACCATAGTAGGTTCTCAGAGGGTGAGTATTAGGTGCTGTGTTTTGTATACATTCTGAATGTCTCGCTGTACTTTCTCTTGTTTGTGCTTACACTCCTTCTTTTTCCCTATAACTCTCTGCTTAAAAAAATTTTTTTAATGTTTATTAAAAAGAATTTTTTTTAACGTGTATTTATTTTTGAGAGACAGAGAGAGACAGAGCATGAGCAGGGGAGGGGCAGGAGAGGGAGACACAGAATCCAAAGCAGGCTTTAGGCTCTGAGCTGTGAGCACAGAGCCTGATGCGGGGCTTGAGCCCACAAACAGTGAGCTCATGACCTGAGCCGAAGTTGGACACCCAACCGAGACACCCAGGCGCCCCTAATGTTTATTTATTTTAGAGAGAGAGAGAGAGAGCACGAGCGAGTGAGTGAGCCAGAGCACGAGTGGGGTGGGGCAGAGAGGGAGACGGAGACACAGAATCCAAGGCAGGCTCCAGGCTCTGAGCTGTCAGCACAGAGCCTGACACGGGGCTCGAACCCACGAGCTAGCTGTGAGATCATGACCTGAGCTGAAGTCGGTTGCTTAACCGATCAAGCCACCCAGGCACCCCCCCTATAACTCTTCTGTTTAAATTTCACTTCCTCTGGGAAGCTTCTCGATCGTTTTGATTATATGTTATATCTTCTTATTTCCTGCCGTTACAGCTCTGAACTGCACATTTCATAAAACTCACAATCTGTTTTAATTGCTTATTTGTCTGAAAACCCACATTACCTTCATCTCTCTGGCCTCTAGCAGAGGTTGACACAGACCTTCTAGTTGATCAATAGATATTTGCTAGAAAAGAAAAAGAGTGAATGCATACTCTGACCAGTGGTTCTCAACTGGGGCCATTTCACTCACTAGATGACATATGACAGTGTCTGGAGACATTTTTCATTAGCACAACTGAAAGGAGGTGGTTGTTGGTGCTGGTATCAGTGAGCAGAGGCCAGGGATGTTGCTAAACCTTCTATGATGCACAGGACAGCACCCCACCCCCCGCCCCCACACCTCAAGCGAACACTTGGCTTGGACTACAGATGAAGATTTAGAGGTCACTTTTATTGTGGGTGTACTTGGAGCTTTAAAGGAGTGGATTATATGCTGTGAGTAACTGTAAAAAAGGGCAGAGAATAGATACTTGAAGAATGTATATTCAAAATTGATTCTGATGTTGAAATTTACCCCATATGACTTTAATAGACAGTTTTTTAAAACCTCTGATAAATGTTTAATGTTAATGTTTCTCTGATGGTTTTTAATGAAGCAGAATAAGCCTATGTAGTAATATATATTGATTTTTTTTCCATTCCCTGTCTACCATGCCCTGTTGTGTGATACCTCTATCTGTGTATGTGTTTTCTTTGCTATTCTTTGCTTTCTGTCATCTCTCTTTTAAGGAGTATGTGTGTGTGTGTGTTTCCATGTTCAGTAATGTAACATAAAATTATAAAATTATTTTTGTTATGAAGTTTTTGAGAGCTTCTTTGCTTCCTGAGATAATTGGGACTCTTGGAGTTGTTTTAAAGCCAGATTTATTAAATCACCATTTTATAAAGAAATTAAGTTGTTCTCTTAAACTAAAGTTTTGACAGGAGGGCAAAATTACTCCGGTTGCCTTTTTTAACTAAATTATCTGCCCTCCATCTGAGAGCACTGTGTGTCCTAGCAATTCTTCATACCAATGCTAGAAGCATAGAAAAGTATTTTAGTGATATTGTGTAGTATAAATTAGCAAAAAAGTGGTTAACTTAGTTGATGTATAAAAGTCACTAGGCTGCAGGTATTACTTGTATCTAGAATTTGATCATCTATCAGTAGACTGCTTTTATTTAGACTTGTGTCTACCAGAGAAAAGGAGAAACTTTGTGAGTCTGCTAGGTCTAAAAGCTAATGGAATTTTTTACCATATGACAATAATCTTAGGTATTAAGTGGGTATTAACCTGGAGTTGTGGAATGTATTAGCTCATTCCTTCATCTAATAAACTGGGTGCTTACTATATGTCATATACATTGCTGAGTTTTAGAAATAATAAAAATGGATAAAGCACCTGCATTCTATGGAGAAACTTGAAATAGTGGCACATTACATTACAGTGTATGAGGTGAGAGAGTGCAGACTGATGGAGGAGTGGAGATACTTTAGTGGGCCCAGAGAGAGGATCAGGGTGCCCTAGGAGATTTAGGCCCATGCTGAAGATAGATCTAGATACTTGGCTTAGTAGGTTTTCACGGGTAGTTTGAGCTAAATGGTTAGATGCGGAAGAAGTTTATTAGGTTCTCTGAGCTGTCTTTTCCCCACTATCCAGGCCACTTGCCAGTTGCTTTCTCCTCCTACTCATCCCCCTGCACAAAACTAGAGTAATTAGAAAACCACTGACTTAAAATTGGTTTCCTTTGGAACAGTTTTATAATCTCAACTCATGAGATCATTTAATCTACCCTTTTCAACCTTTCATCATTTGCTTTTGGACAAATGATACATTTTATTTTGTTAATGGTATGAAGATTTTTGCATTACTTCAATTTGGGAGTGTTTTGGACAAGTTGTAACCAGTCTGGTTGTCATTTTGTTTATCTGTAAAGAGGGAGTTTACTGCATGTTTTCAGGTCTGCTCATTTCTCTAGTATTCTTATTCAGGTCAATTAACTGGTCTTGATATTAATTGGCTATTTTAATTTAACCCACCTTTATCCCACTTTTCCTTATTGGCTACATTTTAAAATCACTGTAGTTCTATGGAACTGCCCAGATACAGAAGTTAAAGCTGAAGTTTCAGAAGTCTTTGTATAACTGTATTTTTTTTTCAAAAATTGTTTCATTAGCCACAGGTTTACAACAATAGCAAGAAGAAATTAATTAGACTTGTGAATAAGAGAGCAGAAATAGTAATCTGAAAATATTTTTGGATAATTTTTCCAATCTGAATAAACCAAGAAATTGTTTCAATTCTCTAATAATTTTACACTCAAATGACGAGTTCAGAAGCCTCATTGTGGTTGAGCTCACTATCTTGTTAGTCTTTCTATCTTCTCCAACTAGTATGATAACTGGGCACATACTCTAAGTACTGTGTGTTGACTGAATGACTTTTCTCCCATATAGGGTATTTATATGTCTTGATTTTGTACAATGGATATTTGCTATTTGCTTCTCCACGAAACATGGACAAATAACCAAGTCACTAAGTCTGGAGTTGTTTTACTCCTGTATCCAGTAGCAGTACCAGATAGGATTTCTTCTGTTTTCCTTAAAACTAAATGCTAGAACAATAATCAAAATAAAATTAATATAGTAAGGCCAGGGATCTTTCTTAGCTTCAGGGTGTGATCCTTGTGAAGAAGGCATTATGCCTCAGGTTTCAGTGTAGGGCCTAGATGGAATATGATAACATAACTGCTCACATTTTACTAGTGGGAATCATAGAGTAGCATAGGGCTGCATAGTATTAGGTATCTCTGGTCTAGATACCATTTTTTAGGCAAACAATGCTATTCCTGCATTTTTACAAGCAAGATAGATAAAGTCCCACTTTGAACTTTCTTAAAATCATGAAGTTAGTAGTTAGTAGAGGCAAAAAGGAAATAAATGTCTTCTCCTCTTTGCTGTTATTACTGTCAGCTTCCTTTACATTAGAGTTTCTCAACTTTGGTACCACTGACATTTTGGGCTGTATAGTTCTTTGTTGTGGGCAGCTGCCCTGCAGGTTTTAGGTTTAAAACATCTCTGGTCTCTGCCCACTAGATGGCAGCAGCACTCCCTACCCCTCCTTAGTGTGACAACCAAAAACGCAGGCATTGCCAAATATGGAGGTGCGGAAAGTGGGGGAGAATCACCCCTAGCTGAGAACTGCAGCTTTATCCAACTAATATATCACTTATGCTTCCATTTCATTTTATCCCTGTTTTAGAGACTTCTGTTTGGCATATGGCCATCCTCTACCTCTACGCCAGGTTCTGTTCTCATTTGATAAATACTTTCCCAAACATCTTTTACTCTGTTCCTGAATTTGTATCCATTACATTTTTTCTTTAAGAGGATGATAGATATCTTGGGTTATATCGGTGATTGCATTCAGACATAATCTACCCCCAAGTTTGTACTTCACAGCTTACCTGCTAAAACCAGATTTATTTCTATAGAACTAAATACGTATCAGTTAAATATAGGTTCAATAATTATTTAAATCTAGATACATGCTGGTGAATTTAATGAAATTAAAATGCATTACTCCCTAATTAAACACTGAAAATTGTAGCTTGAAAAAAAGTTTTTGTATCCATGTTTATAGTTCAGCAAGATTCTGTATTTTAAGTTGGGTAACTCATAAATATTTAATTTTAAAAGACTAAGTCCCTGTATTATATAATATCTTTGCCCTTATCATTTTGGGGATCATGAAAAAAGGATTTTTTTGGTAGTGATTGATGCACCTAATCTTTCACAAATACTGCTAATCTAAGTCATTTCATAATCTAAATTATTCTATTTAAAAAGTAAACCTAAATGTACTGAGACTAATATTTTGTAATGAATTTAAAAGTTTAGCACAATAAAATGCAAATTTTTATTAAGTATTTGTTGAGCATTGTACTAGGTGTTTTGTAGGCACAGAATTAGATACGATTTTTGCTGGAGTAGAATTTACATTCTAATAAGTATTTAAATACATTTTATTCATGGAATCTATGTCATTGTAGAATTTACATTCAGTAATTGAGAACTACCATATTTTTCTAAAATTTATTAATATGAATTTCATTAATTTTCATAAAGGTGCTTTGAATTCCCAATAATATCAAGTCTGATATTTCAAATGAATATAAATGGTTTGGTGTGCAAGGAGATGAGGAATGACTTAAGTTTATGAATTATTGCTGTGTAAAAACAGAATTAGTACATGCTGTTTTCTCATTAGATTCAAGTTTGGCTCTTGATTTCCGGAGAGAAGAATGTGAAGGATATTTAATATTTATTATACAAATAACATTATATATTCAGATTCTTTTTAGAATTGGTCATTAGCTACCTGTTATGAAATATTTTAAAACTGTACACAATTAACCTTTCCTGCATTTAATAACTTAGATTGGTATTGGTTTCTAAGTAGTCTCATACTCATGCTCATAAATAGAGAACAGAAGTAAATGATGGTTTGTCTGACATTCTCTTGGCTGAGGTCGTGAATGGGGTTGAGATGGATGCTGACTTTCCTTTCTTCCCTTGCTCTTTTTTTACCCCTCACTACCACAGTGAACCACTCTCACTAAAAGGCCGATGACATTTCTGTCAGGTATGCTTTATTAGAAAAAAAGACTAAATTTTATCAGAGTCTTCTCATTAATGGGTTGACAACTGAAAATTCTGCAGTTTTGGCATTTTTAAAAATATTATATTCAATAAGTCTAAAGAGATTTATTTGTGACCATTCTGAAAGATGTATGTTACCTAAGTGAATCTCTCAGGGCAAATAAATGGATGAAACTTCCACTGAAATATTATATATTTGATTTTATATTCATTCATGTTTAAACATAAGACTTGGGGGAAATAGCATATATTTTTAAATTTGCTACAGATAAAATATCTTTAATATCAGCTCCAATGGTTTGTCTTTGTTAGTACAATGTAAGTTTTACTAAATTTGATGTTGTATGGGCTTCGGTTTGAAGTTTTTGTTTTTTTTTTTAACGTTTATTCATTTTTGAGAGAGAGGGAGAGGGAGAGAGAGACAGAGCATGAGTGGGGGAGGGCAGAGAGAGAGGGAGACACAGAATCTGAAGCAGACTCCAGTCTCTGAGCTGTCAGCACAGAGCCTGATGCAGAGCTCGAACCCATGAACCATGAGATCATGACCTGAGCTGAAGTCGAATGCTTAACCAATTTAGCCACCCAGGTGCCCCTGGACTTATGTTTGAAATAACTAATCCTGTGACTAGGGTTTTTGCAGTTTTTCTCTAATTTTTAAAACTGTGTTAGAATGCAGTTTGACTTTTATATTTAAGAAAAATATTTGTAATGAGAACACTTAGCAATTTTTCCATCCCAGTGAATATCTTTCTCATAATATGGCTCCACTCCCTGTAGACATACTTGCCTCTCCTTCAGTAGATCCTAATATTTTTCTACTCCTGTGTTTTATTTGTATTTACTTCATGCTATACGTCTGCATAAATGAATATTACCCATTTGTCAAGGCTTACAATGATCATTCCTTTATAATCAGTTCTTAATTCACTTAACTAAAATATTTTCTTACTGTGTTGCCAGAATACATTTAAAACACTTACTTTTCCTGTAATCTCGTTAACTGCATGGACAGTGTTCTACAACTATTTCTACTATTTCCAAAACTTTTACATCACCCCAAACAGAAATTCTGTAACCATTAAGTGAGAGCTCACCTTTCCCCACCCCAGCTCTTGGTACCTCTAATCTACTTTCTGTTGCCATGAATTTGCCTACTCTGGATATTTCCTATAAGTGGGGTTATACAACTTTTATACTTTTGTGTCTGGCTTATTTCACTTGTAATGGTGTTTTCGAGGTTCATTCTTTTTGTAGCATGCATTAGAATTCCATTCCTTTTTATGGCTGAATAATATTCCATCGAGTATACATACCGTATTTTGTTTATCCATTCTTATAGTGATGGAACATAGGTTTTCATCTTTTGACTACTGTGAATAATGCTACACTGAACATTCACATATAAGTATCTGTTTGAGTCCCTGTTTTCAGTTTTTTGGGGCTGTGTTTTCAGTTTTTTGTTTGTTTTTGTTTGTTTGTTTTTTGGCTGTGTACCTAATAGTGGGGTTGTTGAATCATAGGGTAAATGTGTGTTTAGCTTTTTGGGGAACTACCAAACTGTTATCTTTAGTGGCTGCATCATTTTATCTTCCTTATAGTAATGTATGTGGGTTCTAATTTCTCTTTATCCTCTCCAACACTAGTTATTTCCCCTGGTGATAGTCACCCTAGTAGGTATCTCATTGTGGTTTTGCTTTGCATTTCTTTCATGGGTAATGATAGTAAGCATCTCCTTATGGGCTTATTGGACATTTTATATGTTCTGGGTAGAAATGTCTATTCAAATTCTTTGCCAGTATTAAATTGGGTTGTCTTTGGTTATTAAGTTGTAGGAATTCTTTATATATTTTAGGTATTAAATCTTTATTAGGTATATGATTTGCATATTTTCCCCATTTTGTAAGCTGTCTTTTTACTTTCTTGATAATGTCTTAGGATGCACAGAAGTTTTGTAATTTGAAGTCCAATTTACCTATTTTTTCTTTTATTGCTTGTGCTTTTGGTATCATACCTAAGAATCCAAGATTATAAAAATTTATCCCTATGCTTTTGTTTAAGAGTTGTATGGTTTTAGTTGTTATATTTAGGTCCTTGGTCCAGTTTTACTTAGTTTTTATATGGTGGGACAAAGCAGTCCAATTTCATTATATTACATGTGGAAATCTAGCTATCCCAGCATCATTTGTTGAAGAGAATATTCTCTCCCCATTGAACAGACTTTGCATTCTTCTTAAAAAAATCAGTTGGCTATTGATGTATAGGTTTATTTCTGTACTCTCAATTCTTTTCCGTTGGGTCTGTATGTCTACTTTTACGCCAGTATCTCTGTTTACAAGTAGCCTTGTACCAAGCTTTGAAACTGGGATGTGTGAATCCTCCAACTTTGTTTGTTCTCTTTTCAAGATTATTTTGGCTTTTCTGGGTCTCTTGTAATTCCTTACGAATTTGAGGCACAAAAGGCTGTTGGAATTTTGAAAGGGATTGCATTAAATCTGTACATTGCTTTGGTAGTATTGACATCTTAGCAATAGTAAGCCTTCCTACATTGGTATTCTGAGGCCAATTCCAGTGTGTATGTGGGGGTTCCCCACATCAATAAGCAATTCTAGGACACCAGCTGGGTGTACAACAGTTCAGCTCAAATTTGAGGTAGTGTCAAATTCCACAGATTGAGGGCTGTGTCCTACAACACTGCTGCCTCCTCAACCCACCTTCAGATGCCAGTTGCAAGCCCAGGTTATCACCTGTACTTCTGACCAGCTGGCTATAAATCAGAGGTTCCCATGACCCCCCCCTCAGGTTTGATTAATTTGCTGGATGGAATCAGTGCATAGACAAGGACTGGGGAAGGGGCACAGGGTTTTCATGCCATTTCCAGGCTTGCCACTCTTCCTGAGTCTTCACATGGTCACCAGTCTGGAAGCTCTCCGAACCCTCTTTTTTTAGTTTTCTTAAGGAAGCCTCATTAGATAGGGCCAACTGATTAAATCAGTGGCCATTGGTGGTTGAATCTTATCTCTAGCCCTTCTTTCCTTCTCAGAAGTTGGGGGAGTGGCCCTGAAAATTCCTACCCCCTAATCACTTGGTTGGCTGCTCTGGCAACCAGCCTTCAATGTTAAGTGCTTTCCAAAATCTACTTCAATTGACAGGACAAAAGACCTCTATTGCTCGCCTTGTTTAGGGAATTCCAAGGGTTTTAGAGTTTTGTACTAGAAATGGGACAAAGACCAAATGTTTATTTCTTATTGTAGATCACAATATCACACTATCTATGAATACGGAATGTTTTCCCATTTTTAGTTCTTTAACTTTTTCAGTAATGTTCTGGTTTTCAGTATACGATCATTCACTTCCTTGGTTAAATTTATTCCTAGGTATTTTGTTCTTTTAGATGTTACTATAAATGGAATTACTTTCCTTTTTTGATTGTTTGTTATAGAAACACATCCGATTTTTTGTATTGATAATCCTACCAAGATATTAAATTACTAGGAATGAATTTAACAAAAATTGTGTTATGATTTATATACTGAAAATCAGAAAACATTGCTGAAAAAAATTTTGGAAGACCTAAATAAACAGATTTGCAATGTTCATGAATTGGAAGTTTCAGTGTTGTTCAAATGTCGTATCTCCCTATATTGACCTTTTGATTCAGTGCAATATTAATTAAAATCCCAGTAGACTTATTTTTCATAGGAATTGACAAGCTGATTTTAAAATTTATGTGGAAAAATTTTTTAATGTGTATTTGTTTTTGAGCGAGAGACAGGGCGTGAGTGGGGGAAGGGCAGAGAGAGAGGGAGACACAGAATCTGAAGCAGGCTCCAGGCTCTGAGCTGTCAGCACAGAGCCTGATGCAGGGCTCAAACCCACGAACTGCAACATCATGACCTGAGCCGAAGTCGGACACTTAACTGAGCCACCCAGGTGCCCCAAATTTATGTGGAAATATAAATAAAACATTAGCTAAGAGAGTTTGGAAAAAGATCAAAGTTTAAGGACTTACACAACTAGATTTCAAAATTATTATAAAGTCACAGTAGTTGAGACAGTGTGCTGTTAGTGGGAGGAAAGTCCTATTATTCAGTGTAACAGATTAGTGAGAATAGACATATACCTGTAGCTGTAAGTGGTTAATTTTTGACAAGGGTGCCAAGGCAACTCAGGGAGGAAAGATAATCTTTTCAACAAATGGCCCTGTATTGATTTGACATCCATATGCCAATGAACCTAGTCCCTTACTTCATACTATATAAATAAATTAACCTCAGATGGGTCTTATACCCCCAAATAACAGCTAAAATGGTAAAATTTTCTAAGAAAATTGTAGCAATCTTAGGATGTGCAAAGATTCCTTAAAGAGGGCACAAAAGGCAGCACAAATTATGAAATTTTTAAGTTGATTGAATCCATGCGTTAAAATTCACTGGTTAACTTTATTCATTGTAAATTATGCCACAGTAAAGCTGAACAAGAAAAAAAACAGTTTTTGTTTTTGTTTTTTTAAACTATCAAACTTCCTATCCAGTTTTAGAAGGATTGGAGAGAATAACAGGTTTCATTCTTTTTATGGACTTTCACAAATAAGGGTCTGCATACTTTGGCAGGAAAAGGAGAAAGGTTGTCACTAAAAAGGTCAGTAACTAGCTTCGCTCATCAGTTAAGATAAAACTTACATTTAGAAAAGAAGTAGTGGTTTTGCTTAATAAGAAGTAATTGAAAGGGATTAAGAGTCACAAACTTCCAATTATAAAATAAATAAGTAATGAGGATGAAATGTACAGCATAGGGAACATAGGCAATAATATTGTAATAACTTTGTGTGGCAACAGATGATGAATACACTTACTGTGGTGAGTAGTGTGTAATGTGTAGAATTGTCAGACTTCTACGTCGTACACCTGCAATTAATATAACATTGTATATCAGCTGTATTGCAGTTTAAGAAAATACAAAGCATACTATAAAAAGTAGTTGATATGTTTATTTTTTAGCTTGTTATTAATCACTGTCATTTAATTCACTTTAGAAATATAAACCTGGTCGATGTGATGATATTTTGAAATGGAAGCCTCCTAGTTTGAATTCTGTGGATTTTCGCCTAAAGATAACAAGAATGGGAGGAGAAGGGTAAGTATACACTTCCCACCATTTTTACATGAAATAATACTGTTTGTATAAGGCTTCACTGTTTACTGGATATTTTACATATACTTTACCCTCCCTCTGCAAAAGTGAAATACTTTATTTTACAATGTATGTATAATACCTCTGCATCTGATTTTCAGCTATTAGAGCTAGTAATGTTTTGTAGCATCCTTTAAACTTTACTAATTTTGGTCTTTAAAAGTACAGATATTTCTCATATAAAAAATGAACTTTGTTAAATTGTAAAAGTGAAAATAGATTTCACTTAAGTAATCCTGTCAAGTGAATTATAAAAGTAAGATATGATCATTGTTATTGTAACTAAATGTTTTGAGGTAAGCCCTTTTTACTTTGAAAGAAACTACTTCATGCTTGCGTTTACATAGCAAGTTTATTAGGGTCAGGTTTTAATTGATTTTCAGTAAGATTTTTCATAATGTTCATTAGGTGTTTTTTTCATTTACTGGTTAATCTTCCTTATATGACTTTATTGGTTGCTATTTTAGAATTCCTTGTTTCATTTCACCTTGTTCCACAAATTTTTATGATGTTAAATAAATATATAACAACAAAGTAAGTAATGTTTGATCAAGGAAATCATAAAGTAAATAACAGTGACAAAAGGATGAAAAGGTTACCATACATGCTATGGAATCCTTTTTGCTTGCCAAAGGTAAACTACAGATTTGTTTTTTGTAGCTAATGGAACAAAGGATCAGTTATATGAATCCAGACTCCAGAAGATAAAGTTTCTTAAGAGACTGTGCATTTTTATTTATTTATTATTATTAATTTATTTATTTTAAAGAAATGTGGTTAGTCCCATCTTTCTTTCTTTCTTTCTTTCTTTCTTTCTTTCTTTCTTTCTTTCTTTCTTTCTAAATATAATTTATTGTCAAATTGGCTAACATACAGTGTATAAAGTGTGCTCTTGGTATTATTTTTTTAAATGTTTATTTATTTTTGAGAGAGAGAGAGAGAGAGAGAGAGAGAGAGAGAGAGAGAGAGACAGAGTGTGAGCAGGGGAGGGGCAGAGAGAGAGGGAGACACAGAGTCCAAAGCAAGCTCCAGGCTCTGAGCTGTCAGCACAGATCCTGACTCAGGTCTCAAACTCACAAACTGTGAGATTATGACCTGAGCTGAAGTCGGACACTTAACTGACTGAGCCACCCAGGTGCCGCAAGACTGTGCATTTTTAGATGAAGGATACTGTGCAGTGTGGTGAATCCTAAGTAAAAAAAGGGAGTGTAATAAATGATATGAGTGTCAATTTTCATAAAATAAGGGTATTTAATATTTTACATCCTTAAATAAGAGTTTGTGACTTAGTATATAGTATAGTTTAGTTAGAACAATTATCTGGGGCCCCAAATACTGTTTCTTGGAAGTATTTCACTCTGTATTGGTCTGAGTTTATCCAAGGACAGATGGATTTTTAACTATTTATAGGATGGTATGGAATATATGTATTTATAGGACTATATATAGGACTGTATGGAATATATATATAATCAAAGAGTAGATAAAAGAAATAACATGGCAACCCAGAATATCTGTACACCAGATTCTTTGTGAGAAAGGATAACCTTGAGTTTACTTCTTATCAGTACTTACCTAAACATTATTTCTCTTATTTAATCCTTGGGAAACAATATTAACATCAATACCAATTAATGTTAATCATTAACATTTTGTTTTTGTTGTTAATCAACATTATAAAAATGCTTTATATTAATATGCTATTAATTATTAATATTGATAATTAAATCTTATCAATCAATTTTTTGAAATTGCCCCAAACTATATGTATAAAATCTTTGGATAAGTATTGATAAGTATTAAATTCAAGATCATTCTTCCTGACAAAGTATCTGGTGTACAGATATTCTGAGTTGCCAGTAAATTCTGGAACCTGTATGTCGATAGTCCTGCAAGCCAAGTGTAGGCCTGATATGTTTTTCGGAAATGCCTTTTGGAAGACTGCTTCACTTCTAGCAGTGGAAGCTGAGGGATTGATTCTGATAGGCTGCCTGCATCGTTTTTTCCCCATAAAAGACATAGATGAATATGGTTCTCGTGAAATATGAGTACAAAGGTAAAATAAAAAATTTTAAGTTGCTTTATTACTTAATTTTCTATTTTGTCTAATACTATATTTATAATACATAGTTAAGGAGTATAAACCCTTGTGTGTGTTTTATTGATGTTTTTTTGAGTTTTGAAAAATTATTTTGTTTTGCTTTTTATGGGTCATAATTGTTAGCACTTAAAAAGCTACATGAGGCCATATATAGAATGTCCATTTTCTAAGTAGCAAGGAAACAACTGTTTCCTTGCAGTTGTCCACTGCATTTGAATACAGCAGAATGGAATTCAGTTTAGTAGTTTGTCATCCCAGTTTTGCTTTGTTCTTAGTATTTTTTAATGTACATTTTGTTCTTTTAAAATTTTAGCTATTTTTCAATGTGTTCTTACCGAAAAAGAAAAGGATTTACTTTTGATCCTAGTGCATCTTTTTTTTTTTTTTTTTAACGTTTATTGATTTTTGAGACAGAGAGAGACAGAGCATGAACGGGGGAGGGTCAGAGAGAGAGGGAGACACAGAATCTGAAACAGGCTCCAGGCTCTGAGCTGTCAGCACAGAGCCTGATGTGGGGCTCAAACTCACGGACGGCGAGATCATGACCTGAGCCAAAGTCGGACACTTAACCGACTGAGTCATTCAGGCGCCCCGATCCTAGTACATTTTTAAAACATCAAAATGTCAGCATTGAAGGTGATTTTATGATGGGAATATGGAAGTTACATTGGTGTAGGTACATAATTTATTTATAAAACATGGGTGTCAGTTTTCAAAAATAGGGTATTTAATATGAAATAACGGTGTGATAACTGTTACATAAAACATGTAATATTCACTTAGCCAGAGTAATATGGGTTTTTAACATAAAGAATGTTATGTGTTATAGCAGTTTCCACTAAATAAATGAGCTTGTATCTAATGCTTATGTTAGATGCAGTATGTTAGAGAGCATTTTAAGAAATCTGCCTGTAATAGTTTGAAAGGAGAATAGCTAGGTCTCTAAATTGTAAGAATCATAGCATGTGACCAATGAAGTGACACTAAGATATTAAAATACCATCAGACAAGCTCATTTCTTTTCTTGATTGTACTTGTAAGTATTTTTAAATCTAAAAGCTCATCTAATCTAAAGCATAGAATGGAGTAGAATGTCTTAAAAGATAGAATACAAGTACCAATCCTTGAAAATGTCTCCAGCTGCTGTAATAAAGTGGGTATAGTATAGATTCTTATGAGATTGAAATTTAATACAAATAGAAAAATGCATTATGTTGAATGCCCTGTTAATGGCAATTAAAACCTAAAATTTGCTTTTTATTTAACTCCTTTTAGTATCATTTCTGAAAATTTGGGGTGCATTAACTTTGATTTATCATGACCTAAATAATTTCTCTATATCTCAGTTATTTACATTGTGTTGAACTTTATAGGCACACTATATAGATTTTCATCTGAGAGCTATATGTTATTTTTAAAATATTGTGGGTTTATATTAATTTATCTGCAACCAAAAACCGTGGTTATTGTGTGAAAAGCTAGGATTATGAAGGTAGTCTATATTCTGGAAACTGCTAACTCTTGAGTATAGTCTCCATGACTTATAGTGAGTGGAGTAAGCTTATTATTTGTATAGCCTTGTAGTTTAGAGCACATATTCTAGAGTTAGACTGCCTGGGTTTAAATATCCTTATTAGCTGTGTGACCTTGAGCACACTCCTTTTTTCTGTGCCTCATATTCCTCATTCATATAATAGAAATTGGAGTCATGAGATTTACAAGGATTAAATGAACTAATATATGTAAAATATTTTAGAACAGATGGCACCTGATAAGCATTTAAGTGTTTGTTGTTATTTTAATTAAAATTGATTTAAAAGCGCATATTTCCTTTCTTCAAAGTTTTTATTTATTTTGAGAGAGAGAGAGAATGTGAGTGAGAGTGTGGAGGAGCAGGGAGAGAGGGAATCCCAAGCAGGCTCTGTGCTCTCAGTGGGGAGCCCAATGCAGGAGGGCTCAGGGCTCAGTCCCACAGACCGGGAAATCATGACCTGAGCCGAAATCAACAGTTGGACACTTAACCGACTGAGCCACCCAGGCGCCCCTATGTGGTTCATGGTGACTTGAATATAATAAACACTCAAGAAATATCAAATGGTGAATTGTATATATAAACATAAAAATACAAAAAGGTGTGTGTATAAGAATTATATTGAGTTATCACCTATAATAGGAAGATTGGAAATATCCAGTGTTTTTTTTTTTTTATTGTATAAATCTTTTGAGAGATCTACATCTATATCTTCATATGTGTTTCTAGGAAAGTTGCTAATAACATTCTAAATAGTGTCTTTTATAAATTGGTCCAGACTGTTGAGATATAAGATTTTCTTAAAGGTTTGAAACTGAACTCAGACCTACCATCCAACTTTGTTGTTTGATTTTATATTCACATATAGTTATGTGATGTTAATAGATATATCAATTTGGGTATAGTCAAAAACAAAAACAGCAAATATTTTAACAGAATTGATTTAATATGAAGAATTGTAATCAGTTATTAAAGAACTGAAAAGGCAAAAATATGTTGAAGAGATAGTAACTGCAGGAAGCACTTACCATGCAAAGGGGAACAAATGAATGGAGGTGAATTATTAAAACTGAAAAGCTTAGAGGCACCTGGGTGGCTCGGTAAGTTGAGCATCTGATTCTTGATTTTGGCTTCGGTCATGGTCCTCAGGTAGTGATTGAGCCCTGCATTGGGCTCCACACTGAACCTGGAGCCTGCTTGCGATTCATATTTTCTCTCTCTCTCTCTCTCTCTCTCTCTCTCTCCCTCTCACTCTCTCTCTGCCTCCGTGCCCCTCTCCTCTGCTTTCTCTTTCTAAAAATAAAAAATGAAATATTTAAAAAAAAACTGAAAAGCTTGGAGAAGGCCCTGGAGAGCTTATAAGAAGGTCACTGCCAGCTGCTGGTGGTGTTGCCTCAAGATCTTGGAGGATATATCTTATGGCTCTAAATTTTGACATCTGAAGACATGTACAGTACTGGCTAGCAGGTGCTGAGTTTTCAGGGGAGGCCCAATGCAGTTGATCTGAGGACTGCGGTAGAAACTTCAGGGGAGTCAACTGGTACTACTGGGATCAGTTGTCACCCCAGGGTAGAGAACTTTTGCTGCAGACAGGAGCGAATAGGTCCCTTCTTTCTTCTTTAGTCTTTTACCCCCTGCCCCCAAGAATTATACAACAAACTGGAGCAAAGAGAATGAGTTTGAAGTGAAGTGACGATAGCTTAATATTACCTCAGTCCACTTCTTTAGTTACTTATCATCCATTCACTTCTACACATGCTTGAATTTCCATAAAACAGCAAAAATGGTATTCTTTCACTTGAGGTGCATATATTCTTACTGTCCCTTCGCAGTACAGGGACACAAATTCCCAGTTAATCATTTACCCATTTCTAGGAGACAGTCATGCTGTCTATCACTGGGCGATGTTAATCACTCCTCAGATTCAGTCATGATTCCATACAAATACTATTGCTTAATGACTGAACTGTAAAGTTAGTCGGCATCGGCAGTCTTGACACCGGTCATAAGACCATAGCTGAAGCTTTCTTTTTCCTCTGTCCATTTCATTTTTCCTTTGTTCTGAGATGATCTAGGCTAAAACATAAAAATGTGGTGAGGTGACACAAAACCTTTATTCCTGATAGGTCTGGTCCTCAGTGGTCTTACCTTTTTTTGTTGTTTATGCAGTTTTCCATTAACTTTTACTGTTGGACAGGGAGAACCCCAGAGAATACCCTAGGTTCCAGACATAGCCCTTCCTAATGGTTTCTGTAGCAACAATCTGGCTTGTCTGTGGTAATAGAATCAGTCACATCAGCTAGCAGAGTAATCCATCTCTCTCTGTCTGTCTCTCTTTTTGCTTGTTGGTTCAGATAACATGATAAGCACAAAATGGTCAACTAGCAGTTTCAGTTTCTAATTCAGTGGGGTATTCTTGTGTCCCTTGATACAGAAGCACTCTTATTTGCAAACCAGAATTTCTACATTAAAGTTGCTGGGATGGAAAACAAAAATTCTGTGAGTAGATAATTAGGAATCATATTGAGATAAGGATGGTCTTTGACTCCTGTATTTTGGCTAAAGGAGAAACGATACCATATATTTGGTCACAGATTTAAAGTCCGAGCCCACAACCATCCTTTTAAAATGTGGTCTCCTAACTGGTGTTGTAATTGAATTTTCAGTTGACCATTATACTGTTCTGTTAAGCCAGCTGCTTCTAGGTGGGAGGTGAGGCCAGTGAATTTCAAGGCGTTGAGCCCATTGCCCCAATTGTTTTTGAAGTAAGTTTTATGGAAACTCATGTTTTAAATTAAAAAAATTTTTTTTAATGTTTATTTATTTTCGAGAGAGAGAGTGGGGGGGGGGGTGGGCAGAGCATGAGCACGGGAGGGGCAGAGAGAGGAGACTGGAATTGGAAGCAGGCTCCAGGTTCAGAGCTATCAGCACAGAGCCCAACACAGAGCTTGAAATCACAAACCATGAGATCATGACCTGAGCCGAAGTCACATGCTCAGCTGAGCCACCCAGGTGCCCCTATGGCAACTCATGTTAATGAGTAAGACATTCAATAGGTCCATAGAAGGTGATGTTAGTAGAAGTGTTAAAGAGAAAAAAAATGTTATCTAGAATATTTATGTGATCTAGTAAGGATAAACTGCTTCTCTCTCCATGATAGAAGTCAGTGTAATCAACCTACCAAAAGACTTACAATATACTGTCATTCTAGTGATCATAGTGATCCTTGCTCTGTGGGTCAGTGGCTGATTAGTTTTCCTGGAGAATGATGCCATATCAAGGGACTCATTCATTGTGGTCTCAAGTGTTGGCAGGTTGAACACTTGGTGGTAGCTGTGGCCAGATGATCTGTGTTGAGGAAAGAGCCCAGGCATAGCCTTTGCCTCTTCCACTGTTGCCATTTTCACAAGGACTCCTTGAGTAAACTCTGGGATGGCTGGGGAAATAAAAGAATTGACATTCAGAATGAGTCATTTTGGCCACCTGATTATTGAAAGCCTTCTTTGTAATGAATACCTATTTCTTCATAATCCATGCCTATTCTGAGTGTTCCCCTTACGTACCTTTCCCACCTTCCCCATACCTTCATTGTCACTAATCTTCCAATCCTGTTTTTTCCATATCCTTGACCAGTTTTCTGAACTATCGGCAGTCAGTGTAAATTTATGCTTCTGGCCATCATCTCTCAGTCCAGGCTGTATGTTTCAAAGCTCGGCCCATTGGTAGAATTTCCCATCACTGATGTCTTCAGGCTGTTGTCATGCAGCAGTCCATTTCCCTTTTTTTCTAGGACATCATGGAACTTTAAACTATTTCTGAGTTTTTTCCTTCCCCCATCTGGTAATAAGAAATTCCCCCTTGATATTAGGTGTGGATTGAAGAGAAGAAAGCGGTTGCCTAAGTAAAGAAACCATACCTCTACCTATATTTTCTGGACTTACTCAAGCCCAGTATCTTATGTGGCATTTCTACTCAATGAATAGTATGTTCCTATTGTCCTGACACTTTATGGCTTAGTGGGTCAAATAGTACCCATTTCATCATGGGCAACTTAAGTCATCATGTGGTTACATGTTTCAGTCTCTTTCAAAGTCCAATAGCAAGCTAGGATCTGTTTCTTAAAAGATTGGTGATCTTTAGGAAATGGCATGTTTTTGCTCTAAAACCCTGAAGACTGGTATGATTCTCTTATTGGGCCTTGCCCAAAGCTCTAGACAATGGATATGGTGGGCTATAAGGTTCAAGTAGCAGAATGGCTTATACTATAGCTTGGATTTGTTACAGAGCTTTCTCTTTCTCTGATCCCAACTTATAAATGCTTTTCAAGCATTGTGTCCCCGCTCCCCCAACCCCCTTTTAGTAGTAAATAGTGCACATGTAGTAACTTGTCTTTACCTTGGAGAGGCTATCTGACAGCTCTTAGGCCATTGGACTGCTTAAAATCTTACTTCAGTAATGGACTCCTTAATTTTGTGGATTTGCTCTCTCATCTTTTGTCTCACATGTATGTATTACTAAGGGATCTAAAGAACTTTTTGCTTCTTCCTCATTTTTAATAAGTGTAAGTCCAGAATCATCAGTATTGTGGATAAATGTTTTATTCTATGTAATGTTAGAATGATCACCATCTCTGGAAAAAATAAAGATAATAAAAGTGGTGGTAAGGATATAGAGATATTGGAACCCTCAAACATTGATATTGAGATTGTAAATTGGTGCAGCCACTCTGGCAGTTCCTTAGAATGTTAAAGATAGACTTACCATATGACTGAGCAGTTTTACTCCCAGGTATATATGCAAGAGAAATGAAAACCCGTGTCCACAAAAAATTGGTCCATGAATCTTCTTCGCAATATTATTCATAATAGCCAAAAAGTGGAAACAATCCAAATATCAGTAAACTAAAAAATGGATAAATGTGCAAACAAAATAGCTCTTCTATTCACCAGACTTAGTATAGTAGATCCTCTTAAGCAAAGAGGCTCTGGAAGGTTACCACTTAGATTTTAATTTCAGCTCTGCCACTCTTAGGTTAAATCTTTGTGTTACTTGTGTTTCTATAGCTGTATAATGTAGATAATAGAAGTGCCTATCCCTTGTGGAAAGTGAATGAGATAATACATACAAACATTTAGTCCACTGCATGTCACATAATACAAACTATATTAAACTATTAAGAAAAAATGACCACTGTCTCTATGAAGTATACTATAGCAAAAAGCAGGAGAGTTGATGGCCATAAATTATATTGTTGGTCATGCCAGGCCAAGGCAAGTATCTTCTGATAGTACCTCAGTTAATATAGAGACATATTTGCCAACTTGTAGTTATATGTAAGATTTCAGATTGTGTTGATTTGCTTCATTAAAGATAGCACATCTGGAACAGCAGCAGCATTTGCTGTCACAATCTGATTAAATGTATGGTAATTTGTAATCATTCTTCATGATTATCCACCTTCTGTATAGGCTAAACATCTAAATTAAATGGATATATGATTGATATTTATCACTCCAGTATCTTTTTAAGTCTTTGATGGTGGCACTAATCTCTGTACCTGTCTTGGGGATATGGCTGCATTATTGCTTTTGCTTTCTATCCTTGGTAGGGAGAGCAAGTTCGAGGGGCTTTCAGTGGCTTTTCCTAGTATAATAAGGCTTACGCCCTGGGTCAGAGAGCAAAGGTGGAAATTCTTCCAGTTATACTTTCAGGAACTGGAAAATAACCACAGGTTATATCTGTGGACACACTGCCCCATTTAGATTTAAACTTGAGCCAGAAACCCATTTATCACCTGATCACTCACCCTAAGCTCTCTTTGACAGGTCTTGCTGGCATTTTGCATCCCTGGTAATTAATGTCTGTTTAAAGGGAGTGTCTGGTAATCCCTGACTGGTTCAAGTATTTCTTTTTTCCAGTGCATAATCACCCTAGCAAGTGCTGCCAGTCTTCTGAAGAATAATTAGAGGAAGATTTACAGCAAGGGCCAGCACATATTTTTTTGATAAAAGGCTAGATAGTAAATATTTTTGGGTTCGCAGGCCATATAGTCTTTATCACAGCTCCTTAACTCTGCCATTGTAGTGCAAAAGCAGTCACAAAGTATGTAAATGAATGAGTGTGGCTGTGTTCTAATAAAACTTTATTTACAAAAACAGGTGTCAGGCTAGATATGGCCTACAGGTTTTTGTTTGCCAGTGAAGGTTTATACTCTGTACATGAGGTAGTGTTGCTAGGTCTTTCTGCAAGGGTCTTGACCTCTGCCTTCTATTAAGGGGCTCAGGTCTTAACCTGCTCAGGTCTGTGCATTTCAATTTGAGAAATGCTGGCACAGTGAAATCAGTAGAATCAACTACATGATTCCACTTTACCTCCTATTGAAAATGTATGAAGGGGCGCCTGGGTGGCTCAATCAGTTAAGCATCCAGCTCTTGATTTCGGCTCAGGTCATGATCTCACAGTTTGTGAGTTTGAGCCCCACGTGGGGCTCTGTGCTGACCTCTCAGAGCCTGCTTCAGATTCTCTGTCTCCTTTGCTCTCTGCCTCTTCTGCACTTGCTCTCTCTTGAAAATAAATATTAAAAAAAACAAAAAAAGAAAATGTATGAAAATGTCCTCTTACTCTGCTGACTAGAGGGTTTTTTTTTCCCTTCTGCTCAAGTTTATTTAAGAAATAGAATGATTAATTTTATTCCTCATGCTTGTTTGACCTAGTGTTTTTATTTTTAAGAAGGAAATAATAGTGGTAAAATATTCAAAATGTTGAAAAAAATGTTCTTGTATAAGAAAGGATTAAGTCAGCAAGAATATAGCTAATAAATTATATGGGGAAAAAGTTATTTCTTTGCTGAACTGAGCCTTTTTCTGTCTTGTTTTTTCCTCTTCTGCCTCTATTTTGTAATGAAATGCTTCACTCTTAACTTGCATCATTAAAAATTATTTTAAATAAGTGATATTAGAGATAAAAACACTACTGTAGCCAATGTTATTACATGGTATGCTTAATGATTAAGCTATTTGGCATAGTTGGTCAATGACTATTTTCATCTTTTAGCAAATGGTCCATAATAACGCTTTAGTTATCTTATTTGAAATAGTCTCATCGCCTAAATGTTTTTTAAGACAGATGCTTCCTTAGATTTTAGTCCTTTAGGTGGTTTTTGTATCAAATTCTTTTCTTTTTTTAATTTAAATTTTAGCATACAGTGCAATATTGGTTTTAGGAGTAGAAATCAGTGATTCATCACTTATATACAGCACCCAGTGCTCATCACAAGTGCCCTCCTTAATGCCCATCACCCATGTAGCCCATCTCAAATTCTTGGTTATGTTTTATTTCCACTGTGAGCTAGGAGAAGAAAGGAGGAGCTTCAGCTGGCTTTTCATTTCCTCTGCCTGGCTATCTGTATTAGGTATTACTAATTCCTGTGAACTCCTTTGTTTCATCCTCCCTACTTCCTGCAGAAAATCTTTCTCAGTCCATCTACCAAGAATAAATATCATAGTCAAAGTGCCTGTGAGTAACTATTAGGAGAATAGGAGCATGTGGTTTCAGAACATCTGCGTGTGACCTCACTGGAGTCAAATTATTTCCTTTCACTTATTAATTTAAATGAGAAACTGGGATCATCTTTGTTTCATCATTTGGTTCTTTGGAGTTTAACTTTTATATTTATTCACTTTAAAATGATTCTTTATGATGAGAACCTTTTTGCTGTGTCTTTTGCTCTAATCTCAGGTATGTATTCCTTAATTGAAATTTCTCTAAGTTAGCTTTTACATTACAAGAAGCTTGTCACTTGGTAGATATCTCTGGGGAATATTGTATGAATTAAGTACAGTTAAATTCCTCCTTTGAATCACATTCTGGGTGGGGGAGAATTTAAATAACTTATGAACACCGTATTTGACTTATAGACCCTCTGGAGGAGTGAGATGGAGAGAACTGTAAACAAATTTTAAATTCTTTTTTAGTAGATTTGTTTTTTGCAGTGTAGAAACGTAAAACTGTTTTATGGGATTGAACAAATGAGTACTGATTTTAGGAGACCGTGTTCTCATTGAGGAATGAGGAAGACACAAATATGGAATAGAAGACAGTGAAGAATCCTATGGAGTGGATTAGAATTTTTAAAATAATTGAATATGTATATATGTGTACACATATATACAAATATATAGGCATATATAAGTATACATATTTATATAAATACTTTTCCTAGCTCTGTGCACTGACAGAACCTGGAAGCAGACACCTCAGTTACAATGAGTGTATCTACCACCAAGATACTGCTTTCTAATACCATTTCCCACTCGAAAGAACCAGACATCCTCAAAGAAATGGCTTATTCTAGGGCTAGGGAGGGAAGCAAAAGGGTGAACCTAGAACATCTTCTTATGCCAGAAAGTAAGAAAGTGGTCAAAAAAGAAAAAATGGGGGCATACAGGAGTCAACTAAAACGGACTCCCACTGGCCAGATCTTAGGACAGGGTGAGCACCAACATAATGAAGGACAGTAATGAATCACAAACCTTGATAAAAATAGGAATCCATGAGCCCATACTGATAATAAATGAAGAGAAGATGTAGTCTTGCTTGAAGTAGAATGTTCATTGGGAAATGTGGAAGGAATCTTGGAGGTAGAAAACATTTCGCCACTGTCCTAGTAAAGATTGGTTCAAGCAAGAATAATCAATAGATGCTAAGTCTAGGGGAGAAATTTTTATGAGAAGTAGGATATTTTTATGGTTATGAAATATCTTTCTATGGATTGCTTCTAACTTACAAGGGGAAAATAGTAATTATTCAGTTGAGAAATAGGATAAACCTGTGACTGGCTTATCGAAATGAACATCAGCAGTGGGAGACAATGGACATCATGTGTTTCATTTATCTGGTATTCTGATTGCAGATATATAACTTAAATCTAACCATGAGGAAACATTAAACATATCCCAAATATGGAACATTCTATGTTTTTTTAAAAGAGGGTTTATATTATTTAAACTTGTCAGTGTTATAAAACATGACATCTAAGGAATGTGTGCATAAACTGTTGCATATGATCTGAGGAGGTCAGATAATGCCTGGAGCAGTACACACCTTTCAACAAAAGCATAATATCTCTCAGAAGCTCGCTTCCTTTACTTCTTTGCCAACCCTTTCCTTGTTGAGCATTCATTTCATTTATTTTTTTCCGATGTACCAGGCCCTGGAGTATATTTAGTTAATATTTTCTAAATTGAATTTCTGAATTACCTTTATGACAACACTGTTATAAAATTAATTTTGGTAATTTTCTATCAAACAGGCTTTTACTTATTATGGAACAATAAGTAATGCTTATAAAACACTTCTACCAAATGTTAATCACTTCAGAGCTTTTTATTTTCCTCTTCCTTATGTGGAGGGGGCATCTTTACCTTTTTAAATTTTTTTTAAATGTTTATTTTTGAGAGAGAGAGACACAGGACGTGAGCAGGGGAGGGGCGGGGAGGGAGGGAGACAGAGAATTCGAAGCAGGCTCCAGGCTCTGAGCTGTCTGCTCAGAGGCCGATGTGGGGCTCGAACTCACAAACTGTGAGATCATGACCTGAGCCAAAGTTGGATGCATAACCAACTGAGCCACCCAGGTGCTCCACGTCTTTACCTTTTTAAAAGCTGCACTGTAGTGGGAAAAACTATCAAATGAGTAAGAACAATCTGGGATAACTGAAATTGAGCTCTAGCAAGGAAAAATAGGCTTGAAATCCATTTAGAAATATCTTTGACAAAATTTTTTATGTTTATTTTTGAGAGATGGAGTCAGAGTATGAGAGTATGAGTGGGGGAGGGGCAGGGAGAGAGAGAGGCAGAGAGAGAGAGAGAGAGAGAGAGAGAGAGAGAGAGAGGCAGAGAGAGAGAGAGAGAGAGAGAGGTTTGGGGAGAGAGACAGAGGGAGACACAGAATCCGAAGCAGGCTCCTGACTCTGAGCTGTCAGCACAAAGCCCGATGTGGGGCTCAAATTCACAAACTGTGAAATTATGACCTGAGCCAAAGTTGGATGGTTAACCAACTGAGCCACCCAGGCACCCCTGAAATATTTTAATTCACATAAATAATCATGCGTCTGATGTATGACATGCTGGAACTTAACAAAAAAACAAATGCTTATATGACAGATGGCGATGCCTAAGGCTGTTACCTAAACTTGTAAAGATGGGAGTAAAAGATGCTCTTCGGAGCCTGATGTTGGAAAATTTCAGTGTTGAGGATTAATTTGGGAAAGGTGCAACTTTGTGATTGTGTTTTTATTCTCACTACCCTTCCCCACCTAAGTTTTATTGGAATATTTACCAGGAATTCTACCCAACCCAACCGTACAGATATTACTAAAACATCTTAAATTTCACTTCAAGGCTGTTTTTTAAGAATTTGTCTTACAACTGTGCCTATTCCTTTTATTTGAAGAATATAGAGTTTTGGCTGCTGTACTACATATTTCCAGTTTGTCATTATCTAATTTAAGTTTAGTAGCATTTATATATTGCAAGATTTATTGCCTACCACTTTTCTCTTTCCTTCATTTTCCATTTTTTGTTCAGATTCACTTGTTCTCTGGATAATCATTTCCTAAGTATTTTTCTCTCAGGAGTATTTTTCTTGAGTAAGTTTTTCAGTAATAGCATAGGCTATTACCCTTAATTCATTCATAATTGCATGTATCTTTCTTTTTCCTGATAGGTTAATCATGTCTTGAGTATAGAATTCCTGAGGTGCAGTTGTTTTCTCTCGTTGTTATTCTCTTTCGGCTCCAGTGTTAAAGATGAGAAGCCTAATGTCAGTTTGATTCTTTTTCCTTCCTTGATGGGCTGTCGTGTTCTTATTTTTTCTGTATTGGTTCATTGGGGCTCAGATCTGGTTGTTGGAGTGCTATAAATGGTGGCTGCCCACACAAGAAGTAAAGATATGTGATCTTTATTCCACTGCATCACTTACATAGAAGCTTCTAGTTTCCTGTAGTAAATAACTGGGAAAGCCTCCCTGCTTTCTTACTCTGCACATTCTCCCATCTCAGGCCTCAGACGTTTTCAGCCCTAGCCCCTAATGGGCCAGGAAGGTCAGGCACATCACGTGGGGTCGGTGTTTCTTTTATCTCTAGGATTTTCACAGATTTCTGTGGTGTGTGTGCTCTTTCCACAGTTTTATAATTTTCAGTCTTCATCTTAGGGCTCTTCTCAGCCTATGCAGGAGAGAGCCACAAATCACTTTCCTTCCATGTTCAAAAGACACTTACTTGGCTTAAAAGGCTGATAATTTGGAGCTGGACATGAGTCAGACATGTTTAAATGATTATCTTACTATGATCCTTAATCTTTTATTTATTAATTTTTTTCATGTTTATTTTTTGACACAGAGACAGAGAGCACCAGCAGGGAGGGGCAGAGAGAGAGGGGGAGAGAGGATCCGAAGCAGGCTCCATACTGACAGCACAGAGCCCCATGTGGGGCTTGAACTCAGGAACTGTGAGATCATGACCTGAGCTGATGTCACTTAATCGACTGAGCCTCCCAGGCGCCCCTTAATCTTTTGTTTTTAATTTTCAAGTAGTCCTTCTGGGTTTTGACTTTAAAAAATATATTTATTCATTTTTGTTACTTGTTTTATAAATTATGATCACAAAAGTATTCCTGCATAACCCTCTTCCCTCATTCCCACATCCAGAAGTCAGCTCAAACTACTAGAATGATATACCATAGACTGGGTGGCTTAAACAACAGACATTTATCTCTTATGGCCTGAAGGCTGGAAGTCTGAGATCAACGTGCCAGCATAATTGGGTTCTGGTATAGGTCCTTATTCCAGGTTGCAGACTTGTATCCTCACATGGCAGTAAAAGAGGGAGCCAGCTCTCTGTCGGCAGCGGTGGTGGTGGCTGCTGCTGCTTTTTTATTTTAGAGAGAGAGGGAGTGGAAGAGAGGTATAGAGAGAGAGAGAGAGACAAAGAGAGAGACAGAGAGAGAGAATGTCCCAAGCAGGCTCCACACTCAGCACCGATCCCAGTGTGGGGCTAGATCTTATGACCCTGAGATCATGACCTGAGCTGAAATCAAGAGTCTGGCACTCAACCAACTGAGCCACCCAGGCACCCCTCTGGACTCTTCGTATAACAGCACTAAACCTATTCCTGAGTGCTCCACCCTCATGACCCTAGTTTCCTCCCAAAGGCCCCACTTCAAAATACCATCACATTGGGGATTAGATTTCAACATAAGAAATCTGAGGGAACATGAACATTCAGTCTGTAACAGAGAGGATAGAGATTTTCATTATGGTCTGGTATTGTGTGTTGTGTTTTAACTTCTATTTGTAATCACCCTTAAGTTTTTCAAAGGCTTTTTAAACTCTAAATATCTCTGGAGTGAAACTGTCTCTTAACTCCCATGTGTAAGACAAGAAGCTTGATACACTATTTAGCTACTCCCCTGCTTCTCTTGCTTTTTGTGAGTAAAATCTGTCCTTTTAGATATAAATCATGTGCATTGTTTTTATTTTTTCTTTATACTTCTTTCAAAAAGTTTGTTGGAATTTATATTTTAATTATCAGATTTTTATCAATTACTTAAACTCACCTGGCTCTGGTGCTCATTGGTGGTCATTTCATACCTTGAATATACCCTTTTTTCAGAACCTTTCTCTAAGTTCAAGTATATTTTCACATAATATTTTTAAGAAGAATGCTTATTTAGTAATTTCACATAACCATAAATCTTTCTATTGTGGTTTAACTTGCAAAAAACAAATTATCACCTTAATGTTGAAGGAAATAAAAGGTTACATTCTAATAGTGCTCATTGATTTGTATTTTTATTAAAATCCTAAAGTTAATTTGAAATCCTAATTTTGTTATTTCTGTTTATTATTTAGAAGAAACTTTTTTTTAGACCATATGCAACAAATTTTGTTTTTCTTTTAGAATCTTTCTTTACCTTTATGTCTTCAGAAATTTTTAGGTTGTCCTTGAAAAGTAGAGAATTTCCATTTACTCCTAAAAATGTACTTCCCTGTTTGTAGTGACTATATAAAGGAGAGTTATTTTCCTTGGCATTACATTAGTCTACTGCAGAAACAATTATGTTTTAATAAAAATATCACTAAGCCTAGTGGCTTATATTTGATATAATTATGGATGGGATTTTTTTTTTTTAATGTTATTTATTTTTGAGACAGAGAGAGAGCATGAACAGGGGGAGGGTCAGAGCAAGAGGGAGACACAGAATCTGAAACAGGCTCCAGGCTCTGAGCTGTCAGCACAGAGCCGGACGTGGGGCTCGAACTCACAGACCGCGAGATCATGACCTGCGCCGAAGTCGGACGCTTAACTGACTGAGCCACCCAGGTGCCCCGGATGGGATTTTTTAAATTAGCAATTGGTTGTAGTTTTTGCATTAGGATTTGGCCTAAAGTATTTGTGAAGTTACCAAATATTTATTGCTAAATACTCCCAACTTCAAATTCTTGTTTATATCTTAAAGGAGGAAAGATTTGAGCTTTTTAGCCACTGTATTTCTCAGTTAATATCAGTTATGGAATAAATTAAATAGCTCTGATTATTAAAATAATTGCAAAATAATGAGTAATAGAATTATATTCTTTTAACTTCCACAGTCCGTTTTGAGCCAAGCCATTTAATTTGGTTTAAAGAGTTAATTATGACAAGAGGATATTTAATATCCTGTAGTGTATGACAGCATCAAAATATAAATATGGTAATTTATTGTAAAAAGAAGAAAGCTAGGGCACATCATTGTTAATGCAGTCCTTTTATCTCTGGAAAATGGAACTCATATTAAGCTTTGACTCTCAGGGGACAGAATATGGGGGGAGGGTATGAAAGGAGCTCATTTTGTCTTTGTGTACATCAGAAAACTATCTTAGCAAAGTGGACTTCCAAGTATTGAATAATGGGATAGTAGGAACAATTATGATCCAAGATTTTTGCAAATCTACATGTAGTAGTGGTGCTCATGGTTATTTTTAATATCTTAATTTATTAGTATATTGATACCTGTTATTTATTACTTTTGTTTAAAAAAATTACACTTTAATTGTTGAAAATGCATTTCACTATGTAATAGAAATTGAGGCTCTGGATTTCCTAAATGCCCATATACTATACCAGCATTGCCCAGTGTAACAGTATAGATGTAATAATTGTATTTACACTAAATTACTACCTTATATTCTTTTAATTAGAAACCTATATTAACTAGAAGTTTTGTGTGTCTGCAGCTTAAAGATATTTTAGGTTCAAATTGATAAACAGAAGCCACAGCAGGTTTCAGACACATTTTCAGTCATCAAAAGAAATCTAGCTTTTACAGCTTTTTTAAAAAGTACATTTTATTTTCATTTAATTATTTGGAAATTGACAATCTAAATTATTTATATGATACCTGAATTCCTTAAATATCATCTAATGTATCTCTTTTGGGTGATGTTTTAACTTTTATGGGTAGAGCTTGCCATGTGTATTACTTAGATTTAAAAATTGCTTTGGGCATTTAAATATGGGCTTATTGTAGAAAGTATAGACCATATTACATGGTCTCAAGGGAGTTTAGAATAAATTAACTATAAATTGCATGAATTCATTACTAAGAAACAAAGACATTTATTCATCTTTTTCAGAATCTAATTTATAAAAAAAAATCACAATCCTACTTGTGTTCCGTTTGCTTTTAGATTTGCCTCATAGTAAGGAGCAGTGTTAGTTATAACTGATGAATCACTATTCAGTAAGCATTTATTGAAAACTCTGTGCAAACCATGTTATTAGGCGCTGGGAATAAAAAGATGGATAAGCCCTACTCTGAAGGTGTGAGTAGCTTGACTGGGGAGATAAATGTAGATAAACATCAGTGTGACAGATATGGTACTATAACTGTGAATAAAGTACTACAGGAGCCCAGACAATCTTATATATTACATATAAAAATATCTTAATTGTCAATAATAGCAGAAAGAAGGTTCTAACGAAGATGGTTCCTTTAAGCAGAGCTTTGTAAATGCGTCAACTTGGCATTTAAGGTAAAGTACAGTCTGAAAGAAGTCATGTAATCTCATGGAATGTTTATTGAATAGAGTTTGTAGAAGTGGCGATTTGAATAAAGGAGGCCAGGACCGGATTGTGATAGACCAAGAAAGCCAGAGTAAAGAATTAACTCCCAAGGACTAACCTTGGAGAATTAGTGAAAACTATAAAAAGAATCTATATTATCTGTGTTTCAGAAAGTTACTCTGGCTAGAAGACAGAGATTGGCAACATATTTCAACCAGTTTCATAAGCCAAAAACCTATTAAGTCATCTTTGTCCTCCTTTATCTGGTTATCCTATGAAGTAATATCGTTTTACTTCCCAGATATTACTTAATCTGTTGACTTTCCTCTGTGTCTTAGACGTGAACTTAGTTCAAACCAGCATTCTCTTGCCTGGACTAGTGCAAGAGCTCCTAATGGTCTTACTGTAATACCTTTCTTCTCACCTAGTACATTCTGACATTAGATATTACTAGAACTCTGACAGCTTTTCTTCTCTTCCCCCTCTCCTCATCTCTTTTTGGTTACTATTTGCCTGGTGTAGGAGGTTGAGTCATGTCCTTCCAAAAATTATGTTGAATATCCTGGTACCTGTGAATGTGACCCTGTTTGGAAATAGGGTCTTTGTAGATGTAATTAAGATGTAAGTTAAGATGAGGTCATACTAGAATAGGGTAGGCTCTTAATTTGATATGACAGGTGTCATCCGAGGAGATATAATAAAGGAAGAGATACAGAGATACATGAGGAGAGAATGCCCTGGGATGATGGAGATAAAGATTGAAGGGCTGCAGCTGTAAACAAAGGAATGCCAAGGATTGCCAGCAAACCACCAGAAGCTAGGAAGAGACAAAAAAAAAAAAAAAAAAGATTCTCTCTTACAGGTTTCCGAGGAAGTGTGGACCTGCCCTGCCAACATCTTGATTTCAGCCTTTTAGTCTCCAGCAGTGTGAGACAATAAATTCCTGTTGTTTTAAGTCACCAAGTTTGTGGTACTGTGTTACTCTTGAAGGCCTAGGAAATGAATACACCTGCTGTATATTGTTTATCTTTTAACTTTAATCTTTCTTTTTCTTTATAGTTTTAGACTTCTCTTTTGTAAACAGCATTTAGATGGATTTACTATTTGTTTTGGTTATCTTTTAAATGAACAGTCTTTATCTTTTAAATGAAGTATTTTGTTTATTTACATTTACCTGAATTAGTCATATATATGAAAAAATTTTGCCCTCTCATGTTTTGTATCTTACCTTTTCTGTGTTTACTTTGCTATTCTTTCTTGCCTTCTTTTATTTTGATAGATTTTTCCCCCTGCTCAACTTGAAATTTTGTTTTTTTGATGGTTACTCTAGAAATTAAAAAAAAATTTTTTTAAGTTTTTAAATTTATTTTGAGAGAGAGAGCAAGTAGGGTAGGGGCAGAGAGAGACGGAGAGAGAGAATCCCAAGCAGGCTTCACATTGTCAGCACAGAGCCCAATGTGGGGCTTGAACTCACAAACCGTGGGATTGTGACCTGAGCTGAAATAAGAGCCAGATGCTTAACCGACTGAGCCACCCAGGCGTCCCAAAGAAGTTTTAGCATGCATATTTAACTCAGTCTAAAGTTGACATCTTTACCTGTTCAAGTAGTGTACTTTAATCACCCCCTTTCCAACTTAAGTGTTGTTGTTGACTTTTTTATATTAAAGCCCACCAGACATTAATTTATTATGTACAATCAATATTTGATTGCTTTTCCTATTTACTTATAACTTCCTTTGTTATGCATTGCTTCTATCATCTTATACTTTCTACTCTGTGAAATTACTGAACTTCTGCCTGTAGTTACTTACATCCTTTAACTTTTTTTTTTTTGGTCCCACTAGTAGTAAATTCAGTTGTTTTTATGGCAGTCTTTATTTTATCCTTATTCACTGGGCATTGGATTTGAAGTAAACAAATTTTGTCTTTAATGTATAGATGATCTTCCAGTGCCTTCTGATTTTCATTGTTACTGTTGAGAAATCAGCTGTAGTGTAATTATCTCCTTTGAAGGTAACTTTTATTTTCTTTGATTAAGAGACAATCTTTGTCTTTAGTGTAGTTCAGATATACTATGATGAGCCTAGGTGTGGATTTTTTTCCCAACTGGAATTTATTAGGCTTCTGGAAAATGTTATATGTATTTTTTTGTTATCAGTTCTGAACATCTCCTGCCATTATTTATTCATATATTATCATTACCCCATTTCTTCTCTTCTTTTAGAACTACAGTCGACTCATTTGTTAAGCAGATAAATATTGAGCACCCTCTATTTGCCAGTTACTGGTTTAGAAACTGGGATACATTTGTAAAGAATCAGATCCCTGCCTTATGGAATTTACATTTTAGGCAACAGAGACAGACAATAAGTATAACAGATAAGTGAATTAAATGATATGTTGACAGGCAAGTAGCATGGAAGTTTTTTCTTTTAAAGAAATAGAATAAAAGATTGAGTGTTGTAGCCTGGAAGGGGGGAAGGACAAGTTAAAGTATTTTAAGTCTCATTGATAAAGTAAGATCTGAGCAAAGAGTTGAAAGAGATGAAGGAACTAGCCAAACAGATATATGGGGGAAGAGCATACCAGACAAAAGAAACAGCTAGAACAAAAGGCTCCATGATCAGTATGATGGAGAGTATGGCAAGAGATGAGTAAATGAGGGAGGGAAAAGTAGTAAAGATCAGACCTTGTATTATCTCACCTCATGGCTAGTCTGAGGGAAGCTTTTAGTCTGAGGGAAGTAGGCATTGCAGGGTTTGGGGATGAGAAATGGCATGATTTGATTTACATTTTATAAAAACCCCTCTGGCTGCTGTGATGAGAATGGATAGGAAAGTTTCAGGGAAACCAATGAAGAGGTTGTTGCAGGAATCCAGGCAAGAGTTCTTTTGACTTAATAAGACTAGGGTAGTAACATTGGTGATGGTGAGAAATGGTGAAATTCTGAATATCTTTTGGAGGTAAAGTGTGGTGATTTTTTTTTTTTTAATTTATCTGCATTAAAATTCCTTTCCTTGTATGGTAGCAGTTTAGAGCTGGCCTCAAGAGATGTGTGGTATTTCGGTGGCTGAAGTGCAGTAGTAGCTGTTATATTCAGATGTGCACATTGTCATTTCTCTGCTGGCTTACCTGAATGGTGTAGGACAGTAGTTGGACCTGCAAGCCGTTGGCACTGATCTCCTCTTTTAGCTTCTCTAAATGCTGGGCCAGGTACATGTACAGCTCTGGGAAAGGGAAATAGAGTCTTCTTCAAGTCACCAACATCATCAAGTGTAGATGCTGTAAAAAATAGACATGGTTCTAGTTTGTCCTTGGAGTTCACATCCAGTTCACAACCAGATTTTCTCCCCATCTGTGTGTCCAGCTGTCCTTGGTTTCAGGCCCACCATCAAACACAAAGGCACCAGGTTTCCACAGACTTCTTTATAAGTGCTCCTTATGGTCCCTGGTCAGTGACTTTTCTCAGATCCTTTAATCATCTCCTTTGTGATCTTTATTCCTTCTCCTCTTCCACCGTGGTGTAAGGTCTCATCCTTATAATCACTTCCTGAGTCCATATCACTGGATGGTTCTGCTCTCCAGATTAAACTATAACTGATATATACAGCTGACAGATGTGAGAGAAAGAGAGGAGTCAAGGTTGACTCTAGGATTTTTGCCTGAAACCTAGAGTGAAGTTGCCATCATTTGAAAATGGGGAAGAATATGGGAAGAGTGGGTCTAGGAAGAAAGGTTTAGAGTTCAGTTTTGAATATGTTGACTTTGATAGTGTAGTAGTTATTCATCTCTATATGTTAAGTAGCTGATGAATATAAAGAATTTAGACTTAGAGATATATTTGGACATTGTCAGTATACAGATGGAATTTAAAACTCTAAGACCAGATTATACAGCTAAATAAGAAATGTCAATAAAGAAGAGGTTGAAGGATTGAGCTCTGGGCCTGGCAACATTTAGACACTGGGGAGAAGAGGGGGAATCAGCAAAAAAGACGATTGGAAAAAACTTGGCAAGGAATTAGAAATGATGGCTTTGGTCAAATAATGTCTAAAAGTCAGCTTAATGACAACTGAGAATTGCCCTTTGGATTCAAGTTTAGTTTCTGTTTTTGTTGTTGTTGTTTGTTTGTTTGTTTAAAATATTCAGCTTGTCTTCTGATATGGTATGATATAGTTTGTATTTTGTGCCATAATTTTACATATCCTAACATCTGTCCAGGATAGTTATTTTGTCCCATGTATCTGTCTGCATTGAGAAATATGTTGTACTTTAAAAATCTGATATTGGTAAGTTACCACGTACTTATTGTTGTTTTCTTTGATGTTAGAAAGTCATAAACATTTCACTAGATTCCTTTTAATTTACTAAATTTACTCTTTTTAAATGAATTATAATCACCTGTCACTTTGCATACCATTTAATCAGACTTTGGTCCATGAACATAATTCTCTTTCCTTCCATTCCTCCCCCCACCCCCTGCTCCGTCTTCTGCATTTGTCTATTTCCATTGTTTTTTGCATAGTGAGTCCAAATATATGTTAGAAAAGAAAGCTGTCAAAGCTCATCATTCCATTTTGATGTTTAGCTACTAAATTATCTTTTTTTTTAATAATTTTTTTTAACGTTTATTCATTTTTTGAGAGACAGAGCACAGGTGGGGGAGGGCAGAGAGAGAGAGAGGGAGACACAGAATCTGAAGCAGGCTCCTGGCTCTGAGCTGTCAGCACAGAGCCCAACATGGGGCTCAAACCCATGAACCGTGAGATCATGACCTGAGCTGAAGTCTGATGCTTAACTGAGTGAGCCACCCAGGTGCCCCAGCTACTAAATTTTCTAATAATAGTGTTTTGGGCCTGGTTTCAGAACCTATACTTAAGTTCGCTAGTTATCATCCCTTATTTTAACTTTGACAAGGTCAAACTGAAGTTTCAAGGGAGGCCAATTCCTAGACCTCCTGCTGGGCCCCTAGCTCTGTAGAGTAGACTAATATGGATTTCCTTATCAGGCACTTTTGTCCTCCTGGATATATGCAACTTTGTGGATTTCCTCTGAGGAGAAGGAAAAATACTCACCACTGTGTTCAGCTCTCTCTCTCCCCTGATACATTCTCTTTCTTATGACCTCCCCACTCTCTAAAAATATAGGTATAGTTTGCCAGAAAGATACAGAGTTTTAAATCTGGTTCAGGCTAGGGGCGCCTGGGTGGCGCAGTCGGTTAAGCGTCCGACTTCAGCCAGGTCACGATCTCGCAGTCCGTGGGTTCGAGCCCCGCGTCGGGCTCTGGGCTGATGGCTCAGAGCCTGGAGCCTGTTTCCGATTCTGTGTCTCCCTCTCTCTCTGCCCCTCCCCCGTTCATGCTCTGTCTCTCTCTGTCCCCCCAAAAAATAAAATAAACGTTGGAAAAAAAAATTAAAAATAAAATAAATAAATCTGGTTCAGGCTATAAATTACCCAGAGAATTAAGAAAGTTCTGTATTTCCCTATTTGATTAGAGAGACAGCAGTCTTCCTATGTCTAGTATGTAAAAAAAGGGGCAGAATGGTGGAAAATAAGATTAACCACATAATGAAGCATAGTATGGCTATAATAATTTACTAAGGTCTCGGTGTGCTGCAGAGTCAATTAAGCTATCCTTATATTCTTCGTTCTCTGTGAAGTGCTGTATGTTTTTGGTTTGGGACCTTCATTGATTAGATTCTGACCTTTCTTATATCATGCAACATCATATACTCTTCTCATCTGAAAAATGAAAATGTTAGAAAGATTATCTCTGAAGTAACTTTCTGCTCTCAATATATATGATTGACTGTATGCAGTTGATTTTTATTATTTTCAGATTCTGGCTTTGAATTTGCCTACTTGCTAAAATTTGTTACCTCAAAATTAATATTTGCGGAGCTTTTGCAATCATTCATGGACATGCACAGGGTGACAGAAAGTTGGAATCCTCTGATGTACATGTTCCCAACTGAGGTTGAACAAGGCAGTGCTCTGCTTTCTTATTTCAACTCTGATATTGTAAACAAGTCTCCTTCTTGTGGTGCTATGTTTTTCACATTTTTGTGCTTTTTATTGGTGATTTTGCTGTTTAAATGACCTCCAAGTGTAGTGCTAAACTGCTGTCTAGTGTTTCTTAGTGTAAGAAAGCAGTGATGTCATTTTGGAGAAAATATGTGTTAGATAAATCTCATTCAGGCATGAGTTATAGTGTTGTTGGCTGTGAGTTCAGTGCTAATCAACAATATATATTAAATAATGTGTCTTTAAACAGAAACACACAGGAAGCAAGGTTATGTACTATTTGGTTGACAAAAATATTATCAGAGGATTATAGGAACCTAATGCTGTATTTCCCCTATGAGCAGTAGTTCAGTATTCACTAATTTGGTGTTCTTGGTGACTTTATAGAACATATCTACTGTGAATAACAAGAATGGACTAAATGTTTTTTTTTTCTTTTATTCTATCCTTGTGCTCCTTGGAATAATAAGCTCTTCCTTTTCCCCCAGGATATACCATTCTATACATTGGAAACATTTAATAAATACCTGTTCAATGAATAAATGAATCTTTGTATCTCTCACAGAATAGATGATCAATACATTTTTGTTGGATAAATTAGTATTGAATAATTTATATTTGAGTATAAAAGATACTACACTTGAATATTACCAGCTTTCATTTTAGAATTTTGTCATGCTTCAGAAATGAAATTAGATTAGACTTTTTAGCATTTTGGAGACATACACAGATACAACTGTTGTTGATCAAGGGCTTTTTTTTTTTTTTTTTTTTCCCTCTAATGCCCTAGAACATTGTAATAATTCAGTGAAACACCAAAGGTGTCATTTTGAAGGTACCTCAGATTTGGAATCCTTATGCTTACAAAAAGTCCTGGAAGTATTTTTGAAATAATTGCATTAGACATGTTCTGGCAAAATTTCCTGTAATTATGTCTGCCAAAATTTCAGTGGCTACTTACATAAGTTGCTCTTCAGAAGTTCTTCAAAGTGTGCCATGTTTTTTAAAAGTTTATTTTTCATGTATATCCTATGTTATACATAACAGAATGTTTTAATACATAATATATTTCTGCACATTGGAAGCCCTGAAAATGAAATTTTTTGAACCTCACTGCCCAGTGAAGCATAGGGATAAATATTAGCCCTATTAACAACTAACCGTACTTCAGTTACTTAGATAAATCAGTGGCTTGCTTGTCATTCTAAAAGTGGAGCTCTCATAGTTCTTTATAAACAATGACATTCTATAATTTTTACTCATAGCTCAGTCTCCTTTTATTTAACCTATACAGTTTAGTATGGAAATTACCTGGGTAGCACATATTAGTTTCCAATTAATAAGATTTCCATTAGTATTTCATATGCACCAACACCGGGACTCCCTTTGACTTGTTGAATAAGCTTGTATTAGTATTATTTTATATTTCATTATTGTATAAGGAGAATTGAACTTGAGAGTGATTGAGTAGGTCTATTAGTTTACTCAGTAATTGTGTTGGTAAGGTTTGACCCAGTGTTCACTCCAGGTCTTTGCTTTATTTATTTACTGTGTTTTTTGGGGGAAGATTTTTCAGTAGGTCTTTTTGTTGTAATTTAGATGTCAGCTAGGACCTCCTGACTTTTGAATTTTAGATGAAATTGGTTTGACTTTCACCGCCTGCCACCCTTTTCCCTCCAACCCCCCACTCAGTTATGAGCCTTGTTGAAGTTCAGAGTCCCAGACACCAACAGATATTAGGACAGTTTGTTCAGCTTCTCATGGTGATCTGTTTCTGGACTTCTGCTTTCTAGCCTGATGTCTTTTACTCTGCTTTGACCCAGATGAGAAAGTCAACTCTTTCCTCACATAAGGCACTAGTAGTGGTAAGTCGTGGTACTTTATTAAATTTTAAAACTTCTCTGTGATCCTTTAATTCCATTTACAGTGCTTTAACAATTTTAAGGTGCACATTGGGGCGCCTGGGTGGCGCAGTCGGTTAAGCGTCCGACTTCAGCCAGGTCACGATCTCGCGGTCCGTGAGTTCGAGCCCCGCGTCAGGCTCTGGGCTGATGGTTTGGAGCCTGGAGCCTGTTTCCGATTCTGTGTCTCCCTCTCTCTCTGCCCCTCCCCTGTTCATGCTCTGTCTCTCTCTGTCCCAAAAATAAATAAAAAACGTTGAAAAAAAAATTAAAAAAAAAAAAGGTGCACGTTTCCCCCACCCTACATTTTAACATCTCTAAAATCAGGATGGACTTTCAGTCAGTGGTGTCTGTCTTAAATTGATTTCTCTAGGAAATAAATTCTGAAGCAGAAATTTGCATGCATGTGTTTATTGGAGAATTTCCTTGGGAACATCATCTGTAAGAGAATGACAGAAGTAGGGCTGGTTTGGAGAAAAGTTGAATTGTGGTGCACTTGCAGCAGAAGGCTCGGGTGACATGTGGGAAGCTCTGGAACTGAGATTGTCCCTCAAAATTGTCCCTAACTGAGATACAGGGGATGGCCCTTTGCACTTCCACATCATTAGATGCCAGTAACAGTAGGAAGTCCCAACCTTGGGTGAAGGGGCTCCCTTCAGCTGTGGGCAATTCCCAGAGAGTTACTTAAGTGGGAGCTGTCAACATCCAGTACTCCTGATACCTGGGAAGATGAGTGCCTCGTTTCTGGAGAGGAGAGATCTGGTAGCCAACCATAGCATCCACTGCCTTTGTCACGTGGTGGCTCTTTATTTCTTAGTGGTAAGTAAGTTAATTGTGGCTCTTTATATCAGTAGCCTCTTAGATTTGATACAACATGGTATATTCAAGAAAAATTTTAAGGTTTTATTGATAAAATGTGTTCAAGAAGACAGAATGAAAGATCTGTCTGGTTTATTTATCATAGCCATATGAAAAGTTATACACTTTCATTCATTCAATTAAGAAGTTTTGTTTTTTGTTTTTTGTTTTTTGTTTTTGAGTCATTACCACATACTAAATGATGTTTTAGGGGCAGGGCTGTCTAGCACTGAATAGTAAAGAGAAAGTCCCTACCATCATAGATTTTACATCCCAGTGGAAGAAGACAAAGCAAACAGATATATGTATTGTATGTCAGGTGGTATGACACTTACATAGCTATGTATAATTTGATATCCACCTTAAGGTTGATATTGTCTTAATATGACTCTCTGACCAAGAGTTTGTAAGGACATGCTAGCTTTCTTGATCGATGTTTTTTTTTGTTTGTTTGTTTGTTTTTGTTTTTGTTCTGGTTTTTTGGTTTTGATTGATGTATCCTGATTAAGGTGTTTTACTACTAAGGAATTTTCTGCCTCACTTGTGGAAATTAATGAGCCTTTTTATGATTAAATTGTTAAAACCTTTGGGGTTGAATGAGGGACTTTTTGTGTAATATGCTTCATAAACTTGATTTTATAATGTTATTAGATTTTGTAATTCTGTCATGAGGAGCATTATAATTTAAAAAACATTGTGCATTTAATTATACGTGAGTATGTACTCAGTATTGTTCACAAAAAATTGGAGATACAGAATCTTTCCTGGGTTGTTAAACAGTTAGAAAGGTAGAAGTAATAGTATTTTTAAATTTCAGTCAAACCCCATTGCTTACTCACTAAGTAAGTATGTTGGTGAGATAACTTGTATTCCTCCTGATATGCACAGTTCATGATATTAAATAAAAACACAAGGATTACATGTGAGATCATGTCATTAGTACAGTCTGTCTGATATTAAGTCTCTGGGAGATTATAGTTTCCATGTGATGTAAACTTAAAAAAACAGGCATACTCCAAAATATTTTGCTCTTCGATAATAAATTTCATGTAACTTAAGTACTAACTTATGTTAGCCATTTAACCTTTTAATAGTTTTATCCATTAGCAGTTCTTGGGATTAAATATTCCAGTATGCATCCAAATATGTAATTCACCTGTAGGATAAATATGAAGGCAAATGGTCTTAGAATTAACAAGTAGCATAGCAAATAGAATTATTAACAGGTCCATGGAGAGTGAACTTTTGTTTTCTCTGTAGTTGTCATTAATAATATTTAAAATATAACCTTTATCTTCCTATCCTTCATTCAGTTATTCATTCATTCATTCATTCATTCATTCAGTAAAATAATATATGTAAAGGGCATATTGCCTTGTACAGAGTTTGTACTCAATAACTGCTGATATTTTATTTTCTGTTCTTGTTTTCTTCATTCAGTGAGCATCTGTTAAATATTTAATATGCCCAGATACAGTTTTATATTTTAGGACAAAAAAAAAAAAAAAAAGGAAAAGAGAATCTCTGCCTTCATGGGAAGTAGCATTAAAGTTTTAAATATGTAATTTCAAAATCAAGGTTTATTTTTCCAAAACAATGCATATATAATATACTGTTGAAGCAAAATTTATTTCAATTTAATAATAACATAGACACCAGCATTAAAGTATTTATTTATTGCCTAATTCTCTGGCTAGGAATTCCAACATTATGTTACATAAAGTGGTGAGAGTGGGCATCTTTGTCTTGTTACTGAGATTAGAGAAAATGCTTTCAGCTTTTCACTGTTGACTATGATGTTAGCTATGGGCTTGTCATATATAGCCTTTATTGTGTTGAGGTATCTATCTTCTATACCTGCTTTAAGAGTTTTTATCGTAAAGAGTTTTTATTAGATGCTTTTTCTGCATCTATTGAGATGATCATATGATTTGTATCCTTTATTTTGTTAATGTGGTATATCACATTGACTGATTTGTGAAAGTCAAACCATCCTTGCATCCCCGGAGTAATTCCCATGTGATCATTGTATATAATCTTTTAATGTTTTATTGAACTTGGTTTGCTAATATTTTGTTGAGGATTTTTTTGTCTATGTTCATCAGGGATAGTGGCTTGTAATTTTCTTTTTTTGTGGCATTCTTTTTTTGTTTTGATGTCAGGATAATACTGGCCTCATAGATTGGGACAGTTCTCTCCTTTTCTATTTTTTGGAAGAGTTTGAGCAAGCTTGATATTAATCCTGTTTTGAGTGTTTGGTAGAATTCACTAGTGATGCCTGGGCTCTTATTTTTTGTGAGGTTTTGATTATTGATTCAGTTTTCTTACTAGTAATCAGTTTGTTGAGACTTTCTATTTCATCATAATCGTAGGTTGTATGTTTCTAGGAATTTATCCATTTCTTCTAGGTTCAATTTGTTGGCATATAATTGATCATAGTAGTCTTTTTTGATTCTTTTATTTCTGTGGTATCAATTTAACATCTCTTTCATTGCTGATTTCATTTATTTGAGTCTTCTTTTTTTCTTGGTGAGTCTAGCAAAAGGCTTGTCAATTTTGTGTATTTGTTCAAAGAACCAGCTCTTAGTTAACATTGATCTTCTCTATTGTCTTTTTAGCCTCTCTTTCATTTATTTGTACTCTAATCCTTATTTCCTTCCTTCTACTAACTTTGAGTTTTGTTTGTTCTTCTTTTTCTGTTTCTTTGAGGTATAAAGTTGGGTTGTTTATTTGAGATTTTCTTCTTTCTTGAGGTAGGCATTTGTTACTACTAACTACCCTCTTAGAACTGCTTTTGCTGCTTCCTACAAATTTTGGTATAGTTCCATTTTCATTTGTTTTAAGGCATATTTTATTTTTCCTTTAATTTCTTCTTTGGCCCATTGGTTGTTCAGTATCATGTTGTGTAATATCCACATATTTGTAAATTTTCCAGTTTTCTTTGTGTAGTTAATTTTTAGTTTTATACCATTGTGGTTGGAAAAGATGCTTGATATGATTTCAGTCCTCTTAAATTTATTAAGGCTGCTTTGTGGCCTGACAGGTGATCTATCCTGGAAAAATATTCCATGTGCACTTGAGAAGAATGTGTGTTCTGTTGCTTTTAAGATGGGAGGTTCTATATATATCTATTAAGTCCATGTTGTCTAATGTGTCATTTAAGACTGGTGTTTCCTTGTTGATTTTCTCTCTGGATGATCTGTCCGTTTATGTAAATGGAGCACTGAAGTCCCCTACTATTACTGTATTGCTGTTTCTCCCTTTAGGTCTGTTAATATTTGCTTTGTATATTTAGGTTCTTCTGTGTTGGTTACATAAATATTTATAAATGTTATATGCTCTTGTTGGATTGACCCTTTATCGTAATGTAATGCCCATCCTTGTCTCTTACTCCACATCTTGTTTTATAGTCTATCTTTTCTAATATAAATATAGTTAGTCGAGCTTTCTTTTGACTTACATTTGTGTGGAATATCTTTTTCCATCCGTCACTCTCCCTCTGTGTGTGTTCCTGCCTCTGAAGTGGAGTCTGCTATAGGCAGTATATAGAGAGTTCCTGTTTGTTTATTAATCCATTCAACATTTTTAGGTCTTTTGATAGAAGAATTCAGTTCATTTACATTTAAAGTAATTGTTGAGGGGCACCTGGGTGGCTCAGTCGGTTAAGCATTGATTTCGGCTTAGGTCATGATCTCATCTGATTTTGGCTCAGGTCATGGTCTTTACCATTCCCGAGTTCGAGCCCTATGTCGGGTTCTGTGCTGACAACTCAGAGCCTGGAGCCTGCTTCAGATTCTGTGTGTCTCTCTCTGTCTCTGCCCCTCTCCTGCTCATGCTCTGTCTCTTTCTGTCAAAAATAAATAAACATTAAAAAAAAATAAAAAACATTAAAAAATTTTAAAGTATTCATTGGTAGGTATGCACTTATTGCCATTTTGTTAATTGTTTTCTGGCTGTTTTGTTATTGTTGTTCCTCTTTATTTTTCTTGTTATTTTCCTTTATTGTTTAATGGCTTTCTTTAATGGCATGCTTATATTCCTTTTTGTTTATCTTTTGTGTATGTACTATTTTAGGTTTTGGCTTTGTGGTTAGAAATATGCAAATTGTATATAAAAGCTAATACCAAAATCTATAAAGAACTCATACCACTCAATAACAAAAAAAGCTGGCTAAAAAATGGGCAGATCTGAATAAATATTTTCCAGAGAAGATCTATAGATGGCCAACAGGTACATTAAAAGATGCTCAACATCATTAATCGTCAGGTAAATGCAAACCAAACTACAATGAGATATCACCTCACACCTGTGAGAATGGCTTTTATCAAAATGACAAGAAATAACAAGTATTGCTGAGGATGTGGAGAACAGGGACCCTTGTGTACTGTTGGTAAGAATGTATATTGGTATAGCTGCTATGGAAAACAATATGGGGCTTCCTTAAAACATTAAAAATAGGGGCGCCTGGGTGGCTCAGTCGGTTAAACGGCCGACTTCGGCTCAGATCATGATCTCGCGGTCCGTGAGTTCGAGCCCCACCTCGGGCTCTGTGCTGACAGTTCAGAGCCTGGAGCCTGTTTCAGATTCTGTGTCTCCCTCTTTCTCTGACCCTCCCCCATTCATGCTCTGTCTCAAAAATAAATAAATGCTAAAAAAAAAAAACATTAAAAATAGAATCACCATGTGATCCAGAAATTCTACTTGTGAATATTTATCCAAAGGAAATGAAAACACTAACTTGAAAAGATATCTGTACCCTCATGTTCATTGCAGCATTATATACAATAGCCAAGACATATAAGCATCCTAAGTGCCTGTCACTGGATGAATGGGTAAAGAAAATGCTAAGTGAAATAAGTCAGAGAAGGACAAACACTGTATGATCTCTCTTATATGTGAAATCTAAAAACAAACAAACTCTTAGATACAGAGAACAGATTGATGGTTGTCAGAGCCAAGTGGTAGGAAAAATGGGTGAAGGAGGTCAAAATGTAAAAAGAAAAGGAAGAAATTAAATACTAAAAATTTATTTGAAACCACCACTCTGTAGCACATCTTAATGGATATAAGTTTACATTATTGTTTGAATGAGATAACATTAAAGAGGTTAAATGGAATATCAAGTGGTATTTTAAGATAAAGTAATAGATTGATTATAACTAAAAAGAATTCTTATAGGTACATTAGTAAAGAGAGATAATTTGAATTAAAATATAAGGAAATTTTATAGGCTATTATAAAGGACTACATAGAAAAAGTAGAATAAGGTAAGAGGGATCAGGAATGTTTTGTGGGGAAGGTGCAACTTTAAATATATTTCTACTGCGAATATGACTTTTGAGCCAAGATGTGAAAGACAAAGGAATTTAGCCATGCGGATAATGGGGGAAGAGGGAAAATATAGAGAGTGGACAGCCAATACAAAGGTCCTAATGCAGAAGTGATGTGCTTGGTGCATTTCAGAAACTGGCTGGAGTACAGTAAGCAAAGGGAGAACAGAGGGATCACAGAGCAGTTATTTGGGCCATTTTAAGGACTTTGACTTTTACTCTGAGTGAATGAGGAGGAGGCATTGTATGGTTTTGAGAAGTGACACAACTAGACTTTTTTTAATTTAATTTTATTTTTTTAAGAATCACTCTAGCTGTTGCGTTGAAAATAGACTGGGGGCAGGAATGAAGGGTGGAAGCAAGGAGACCAGCTAGAAGGCTAACTGCAGTAATCTACATATAAAGAAAGCAACCCAGATATTAAATTTTATCACTTCTCCATCTATCCATAGCCCTTTAACTGACTTCATTATAAAGTCCAAACTTCTCAGTATGGTGAAGAGTGGAAGCTTCCTGATTTGGTCCCTTCTTCTTACTCATATTTACATCTTACTACTACTATCTACTCTAGTATATCTTACTGCTGTCTACTATTACTTACTACTACCACATCTACGCTCAAGAATCTCCTCCAGAAAACCATCCTTAACCCTTTTTTTTTCGCATCTGGGCTAGGCCCCTCTGTGTGTATAGTATTTATCACACTGTGTGGTAATTACTTCTTTGCTTATTGACCCAGACTTTACAGAGCCAGACCTATACACAGTAAAAAAATAATAATTTTTAAAAACACAACTTCAGTACGCACTGAAATAAAAAGAAAAAAAATAAATAGTTATTTCATGAAGAAACAGATATCACATTAAAAAAATAATACAATATGTCATGGCCCAAGTGGGCTATATTCTAGAAATACAAGGGCATGTCAATAAAATCCATTAGTAAAATTCATTAAAATCGCTTCTCAGCCTTTTGGCTAAAATCAAGTGTAGTAAAATTCATTAGAGATACAGATAAAAAAATCATACAATTATCTTGATAATTCACACTACTTATTACACAGTCATTTAAAAACCACCTGGTAGGTCATGATCTCGTGGTCCGTGAGTTCAAGCCTCGCGTCAGGCTCTGGGCTGATGGCTTGGAGCCTGGAGCCTGTTTCCGATTCTGTGTCTCCCTCTCTCTCTGCCCCCTCCCCCGTTCATGCTCTGTCTCTCTCTGTCCCAAAAATAAATAAAAAACGTTGAAAAAAATAAAAAATAATAATAAAAAAAAATAAAAACCACCTGGTAAAATAAGAATTAATGGGTGCCTCCTTCCTTAACGTGATTTTATATATCTCACCAAAAATCCCTAACTTCCGTAGAAGTCAGATTCACTAGAAGTCTTTCTGTTACATTCAGGAGTAATAAAATGGTCAATATCTACTCTATTATGTAATATTATATTGTAGGTATTAGCCAATCAGTTTGGCAAGACAAAACAATCAGAGGCATAGAAATTGGAAAAGAAAGGAGTAAAACTATTTGTTTTTTGATGAGTATATTCCACAGGAATGTATAGAAACATTGATACAGTGAAACATTTTTGTAAATTCAATAGCCTTGTATATGCAAAATCAAAAACCAATTAGGATATATGTTGGAAGAGAAGATCTCATTTACAGTAGCAAAAGAGAAAATGCCTCAGGGTAAGTGGATAAAAAAAATGTGCAAAATATATATGAGGAAAACTATAAAACATCTTTGAAAGTCCCCCAAATAAACATTTGGAAAGACATACCATGTTCTTGGATAGAAAAACTCAGCACAAAGATTTAATTCTTCTTGAGCTAGTTTATATATCTAACCAAATTTCAATAAAAATGCCATTAATTATTTTTCCTGGGGTGGCACAAGTTGATTATATAGTTTATTTGGAAGGTTAAAGAGCAAGCAAAAATCATGAGGAACACCCTGGTAAAATAGCACTGGGAATCTCTCTATACTATATTATGGTAGAGAGTAGGAGAATAGACATTGTGAGGTATACTGTTGACCCTCATAGGTAAAACAAACTGCTTTTATAGTTCCTTACAGATTGGTATTGAGAAAAAGACATTAGCCTCGTCAGTGGTTACGTAACAGATACCAGAGGTTGTGTCAGTTTTCTCTAGTAATAATCTAGAACAGTAGCTGCAATTGGAAGCACCACCTGATTAAGCTTACAGTAGTCTAGTCACTCTCCAAGATCCACCTGACATCTGCACAGGCCAAACTAGTGAATTAAATGGGAATGTGATAGGTATCACTCTTGTTGCTTCTTTCTAATTTTGATTGTAACAATAATCTCTGCAGTACCCCCAAGGATACAATATTGCTTCTGCTGTTAATATCTTGTTATACAGAGAAGTTCCAGGAGCTTCTTCCTATCCTTTTTTACTATAATGACCCTTAGCACATGGGTAAGAGAGTGGCTGTAGAGGTTCTTCCAGATGTCAGGTATGTTTAATGATTCTAGGTATGCATTCACCAATGGAGAATTAACTACAGGGTGAGTGTGTGGACTAACAGGGTGCACTGTGAATCAAACTTGTGCTAAGACTTCACCTATCACTTGGCCTCTTTAAGTCCTGACTTTGACTCATGGGCCATAGTGGTGCTTTATGTCCTCAAGAATTAGCATTCATTCCCCTGGAGTTAGTGTATAGTAAGCTCTGAAAGGGCTGTATATTTATTTTTCTCCATGGCACGGTTACTCTATTAAAAAGGAGCAGGCGCCTCTGGGGATGATTTGGTAGAACATTTATAGTTGCAGCAATACTACAAGGTCTTTCCTTAGAAGTACGCAGCTTCCCTTTCATCAAGGGCCTGTGGATTTGAGGAATGACTTAGATCTGAAAATTGGGTGAGAGGACAGCAGCAGGCCCCCAGTAGACTGCAGGAAGCAGGCAGGTGGTGAAAAGTTTGCGGTAGAATGGTGGAAAACCAGAGCCAGTTTCTGCCGAAAGCTACTCTGGTGATGAAGAAATTTGCCAGAGAATGTCAGTAAGCCAGAGCTGGTTTGCTCAGGCCTCTGAGGTGAGGGCCACTTGGCCTCCTACACAGTATTCAACTGACAGTTGCATCAATGAAGAAAAGCATACCAGAATGTATGCAATGACCTTGTAGTGTCCCTTCACTGTTCTATATTGATAAAGCCTGGCATTGTACCAGCTGGCCAGAGAGAAGTGTTATAGGGTCCCGATCTGGAATCCGAAAGCAAAGCAAGAAAAGTGGATTTAGAGCTAAGAAGTAGTAAATCAATTACAGTTGATAACTGGCACTGTTATATTTAGAGGATATAAGGAAACCAAGTCATTGTTTTGAAAGCTGTTAAGGGAAAGAATCAAGTCTTTTCTTCTGACTTTACTATATAAAATTTACCTCAGGTAAGCAAATAGTCAGTAAGGCTGGGTTTTTCTTTATCAAAGTTTTTTCAGCCAAGTGATGAAGAAGGAATGATAGACTATCATCATTTTGTGAAACATTAACGTATTTAGGTCATCATTGTTCAAAAGAAATATAATGTGGGTATACATGTAATTAAAAATTTTCTAATCACTACAGTTAAAAAGTGGAAGCAGATGAATTTAATTTCTGTAGCATATTTTATATAACAGTATTTCTAAAATACTGCCATTTCAACATGTAATCAATAAAAATATTAACAAGATAGTTTATAGTCCCTTTTTTTGTGCTAAGGCTTTAAAATTTGGTGTGTATTTTATACTTACAGCTTATGTCTGTTTCAGTTAGCCCCATTCCATGTGCTCAATAGTCATACTTGGCTAGTGGCTACCATGCTGGATAGTTTAGATGTAGGCAGTGATCATCAGTGGCAGTAACATCACATTAAGAGAGGTAACCAGACATTATGCATCTTCTGATACATACCTATGAAGTAGTTATACCAAAATAGACATACATGAATCTCTTTCAGATTTAACCACCTGTTTTCAAGAAGTACAGTGGAATAAAGTAGTATGTAAAATAACATTGTGGTGATACAGAAAGCAAAATCCAGACTATAGGATACTCTACACAATAAATGACTTGGTTTCTTTGAAAAATAAAATGCAAAGTCAGGGGAGACAGAACCAAAAGAGCTGTCACTGATTTATTAACTCATTGAAATATAAGGATATTCTTAAAAAACAAACAAACAAACAAACATTAGACAATAGGAAGAATTTGAACATAGGCTAGGTATTTAATGATATGGAGAACTGTCTTTTTAGATGGAACCAAGAGTATCGTAGTTGTGTTTAGAAATGACTTGTAAAAATACATATTGAAATATATATATATATATATATATATATATATATATATGAAATGGTATCATGTCTGTGATTTACTTCAAAATAATCTGGAGGTATGAGTGAACATGGGGATAATAAATGAAACAAGATTCACCATGAGGTGATGTTTGTTGTAGAATAGGTTTATGTGACAGTTCATTTTCATGTTCATTGTCATGTACTCCTTTTTTTACTTTTGAATTTGTTTGAAAATTCCATAATAATGTTTATTTTATTTTTAAACTTTACTAATTTTGAGAGAGTGAGCGTAAGAGAGAGAGAGAGAGAGAGAACGAACATGCATGCGTGAATTGGGGAGGGGGAGAGGAGAGAGAATCCTAAGCAGGCTCTGTGCTGTCAGCATGAGCCTGATGCAGGGCTTGATCCCACAAACTGTGAGATCATAACCTGAGCTGAAATCAAGAGTCAGATGCTTAACTGACTTGAGCCACTCAGGCACCCCATAACAATTCAAAATCTAGATAATACTAACTTTTTGGTTAGAAATAACTTTAGACTTTCAGAATACCTGTAAAAATATTACAGAGTTCCTATATACTGTTCACTTAGCTTGTGCCTGGTTTTCCCTGGACTTGGCCCCATGTGCCTTTTCCCTTTGCTACTTTTAGTCTTTTCTTTTTGCTGTAATAGGCCATAACCATGAGTGTAACAAGTTCTGAGTCCTGTCAGCCCTTCTAGGGAATGATTGAGCATGAGGGTGGTCTTGGGGAAACAGTACAGTACCTAACTGATTAGACTGAGGTTGTGCATTTTTCCTAAGAATAACACACAAGTGATGTGCCCTTCTCAGTACATCGTATCAGAGAGTAGATGATGTAAATAGCTATGTCTTAGTTCCGGTGCTGTTCCTTCAACACTTGGTTAAGGTGGTGGCTGCTAGGTGTCTCCTCTGTAAAGGTGCTTTGTTGTTGTTAATAAATGCTTGGGGAAGATGGAGTCAGTCTATGCAAATATCTTGTTTCTTTTTACCCATTAGTTTTAGCTTCCATTGGTGGATCCTGCTTTGCAACAATTATTACTGCAGTGTTCTAATGGTAATTTTCTATTTCTAGAAATTTTTTTTGTTGTTTTGGTCTTTAAGTAGACTAAAACTATATACATATAGAAACAAGTTGATTTATTTGCAATGAAAAATATTCATAATACGATAAATTTCCTTAGCTGCTTATTTTATTAAACATATTTTTAAAGAAAATGAGAGCTGTTTTGTTAACTTTCTAAATACTCTAGATTTATCTTATTTTAGTAGATAAAAAAACCGTCCTTTTCAAAGTATTGCTGTGTTTTGGTGACAGATTATTACAACTCTGAGATTTCAAATTATTTTCTCCAAAATTACTCACCTTGTTTGGTATAAGTTACGTTGACAATACACAGAAATCCTTTTTTCTTATGAGGGATCAGCCTCACTTTATAACATAAAACTATTCATGTTAAATAACCAAAGTAAGATTCTCCTGAGAAAAAGAGCCAATGTGGTGATCAGTTTTCTCTTTCTCTATTATCTTATGTATTTATAGTGATCCTATTCTTTTCAACTATTTTAGAGCAGTTACTGGTTGTTTACAGAGCTGTTTTATTTCCTTCTTTGAAGTGATATATTCTGGAGATGATAAAGTTTATTTAATATTGAAATTCATTCTATGGTAGCAAATGTGAATATAAGTTCAGTATTAGAATGTAGCTTAAATAAGGTATTTTTAGATCTTTGGGGAAAATGGAGAAGGGTACCAACAAAGTGTTAATACATTTCCAGGCTTTTAGTAAGCAGTTTATATTTGTTTTTTCAGTTCATCACAATAAGACTATAAAGTAGGTTTTGCTATCTTCATTTGAAGTAAGTAAACTAATTTAAAGTGGTTCAGTAACTTGCCTAAAATCACATGGCTATTAAATAAAGGACTCAGTATTCAAATTCTTGTCTTACTCCAAGACTTAACTTTCTATATTATAGTTCTGATTTTCAGACTGCTCCCTGAATAATATTTTATTTGAATAAGGATTCTATACTTCCCTTTTGTGTACTTTTTATATAAAAGATGACTAATGTAAACTTCTTCTATTACTATTTCAGATTAAAACTGTTGGTACAGCTTTGTGAAATTTAGCATACCTTTATGTGCTTGGATATTGAAGGGTTAGCCTGTAATGCCTGATTATTTCCTCTCAGACATTGCTTCTGTGGTCTATGTATTTTTCTCCGAATGAAAGGTAATGCTTCTCCATTTGCCTGGCATGTAAATGGAAGAAATAGGGATAAAAATCTATTTTTCTTTAGAACTGTAACTCTAGAAAATTAATCTCTAATCACTATTCAGTAACCACTCTTTAAAGTTTGAAAAATTGACACATAAATTTTAAGTAAATGCTGCCAAACTTTAGTTGTTAGCTGTTGGCAATCTAATCTTAACTTGGAATTCTTGAAGAACTATTTGATGGTAAGTTTTCTCTCAGCCTTGTCAATAGATCTGGTTCATTTAACTACAGTACTGTTGAAAAAAATTTTGTGCAGTGGTGGTGCGTTGGGTGGGTCAGTTGGTTGAGCATTGGACTTTTGATTTCCACTTAGGTCTTGATCCCAGGATTCTGGGATCAAGCCTGTGTTGGGCTTTGTGCTGAGTATGGAGCCTGCTTAAGATTCATACATTCAGGGGCGCCTGGGTGGCTCAGTCGGTGGAGCGTCTGACTTCGGCTCAGGTCATGATCTTACAGTCCGTGAGTTTGAGCCCCATGTCGGGCTCTGTGCTGACAGCTCAGAGCCTGGAGGCTGCTTCCGATTCTGTGTCTCCCTCTCTCTCTGCCTCTCCCCTGCTCACACTCTGTCTCTCTCTCTCTCTCAAAAATAAACAAACATTAAAATTAAAAAAAAAAAGATTCATTCATTCATTCATTCATTCATTCATTCTCTCTCTCCCCCTCCCTCTCTCCCCCTCCCCCTTGTCTTTCCCCCATTCATGTGCCCTCTCTTTCTCTCTAAAATAAAATAATAATAAAATAAATTGTTTTTAAACTTGAGTATACCTGATACACAATGTTATATTACTTTCAGGTATACAACGAAGTGATTTAGCTTCTCTATAGGTTATGCTATGCTCACCCCAAGTGTATATCATATGTCACCATACAACGCTATTACAGTGTCATTTGTTGATTCATTTGTTTTTAAAATTCCACATTTGAGTGAAATCATATGGTATTTGTCTTTCTCAGTTCATCCATGTTGTTGCAGATGGCAACATTTTTATGGCTACATAATAATCTACTCTGTGTGTGTGTGTGTGTGTGTCTGTCTGTATGTGTGTGTGTGTGTGTGTGTGTACACACACACACAGACACACACGTACATCTTCCCTATCCTTTTGTCTATCGATGGACACTTAGGTTGCTTCCATATCTTGGCTGTTGTACAAATAATGCTGCAGTAAACGTAGGGGTACATAAATCTTTTTGAATTAATGTTTTCATTTTCTTTGGGTAAATATCCAGTATTGGAATTTTTTGGAACATACGGTATTTCTAGATTTTGAGGAACCTCTATGCTGTTTTCTGCAGTGGCTGAACCAATTTACATTCCCATGAACAGTGCACAAGGCTTCCTTTTTCTCCACATCCTTGCCAACACTCATTATTTCTTGTGTTTTTGATTTTAGCCATTTTGACAGATGTAAGGTTCTAATTTGTGTTTCCCTGATGAGTGATGTTAAGCATCTTTTCATGTGTCTGTTGGCCATTTGTGTGTCTTCTTTGGAAAAATGTCTATTGAGGTTCTCTGCTTATTTTTTTTTTAATGTTTATTTATTTATTTTGAGAGAGAGACAGACAGCATGAGCGGGGGAGGGGCAGTGAGAGAGGGTGAGAGAAAAATCACAAGCAGGCTCCATGCTGCCAGTGCAGAGCATGACATGGGTGGGACTCTATCTCACAACTATGAGATCATGACCTGAGAGCTAATATCAAGAGTTGGACACTTAACTGCCTATTTGCTCATTAAAAAAAACATAATGTTTGTTTATTTTTGAGAGAGAGAGAGTGAGTGTGAGCAGGGGAGGGCAGAGAGAGAGGGAGACCCAGAATCTGAAGTAGGCTCCCAGGCTCTGACCTGTCTGCACAGAGCCTGTCACAGTGCCCAACATGACCTGATGCAAAGTCGAACACTCAATGGACTGAGCCACCTAGGTGCCCCTGTTTGTTCATTTCTAAATTAGATTTTTTTGGAGTTGTGTAAGTTCTTTATATATTTTGGATATTAGCCCCTTATGGGTATATCACTTGCAAGTATTTTCTCTCATTCAGCAGGTTGTCTTTTTGTTTTGTTGATGGTGTCCTTTCCTGTGAAAAAGCTTTTTATTTTGATGCATATAGTTTATTTTTGCATTTATTTAATTTGCCATAGGAAACATATCTAGAAAAATGTTGCTATAGTCAATATCAGAGAAATTATTGCCTGTGTTGTCTTCTAGCATATTTATAGTTTGGGGTCTCACCCTTAGATCTTTAATCCAAGTTGAGTTTATTTTTGAATATGGTGTTACAGTGTCATTTGTTGATTCATTTGTTTTTAAAATTCCACATTTGAGTGAAATCATATGGTATTTGTCTTTCTCAGTTCATCCATGTTGTTGCAGATGGCAACATTTTTATGGCTACATAATAATCCACTCTGTGTGTGTGTGTGTGTGTGTGTGTGTGTACACACATACAGACACACACGTGTCTCATTCATTCTTTTGCATGTAGCTGTCCAGTTTTTTCCAGCGCTGTTTATTTATGTATGTATGTATGTATGTGTGTGTGTGTGTGTATGTATGTATGTATGTATGTTTATTTTGAGAGAGACAGAGACAGCACGAGTAGGGGAGGGGCAGAGAGAGAGGGAGACAGAATCCCAAGCTGGCTTGGCACCATCAGCACAGAGCTTGATATGGGGCTCAAGCTCACGAAAGCATGAGATTGTGACCTGAGCTGAAACAAAGAGTGGGATGCTTAACGAGCCACCCCGGTGCCCCTCTCAGCACCATTTATTGAACAGACTGTCTTTCCTGCATTGTATACTCTTACCTCCTTTTTTGTAGATTTATTAACCATATAAGTGTGGGTTTGCTTCTGGGCTTTCTATTCTTTTCCATTGATCTATGTGTCTGTTTTTGCACCTGTAACATACTGTTTTATTTCTACAACTTTGTAGTTTATCTTGAAATTTGAGATTGTATTCCCTTAGCTTTGTTCTTTCTCAAGATTGCTTTGGCTATTCAGGGTCTTTTGTGGTTCCACACAAATTTTAGTATTATTTGTTCTAGTTCTATGAAAAACATTGTTGGTATTTTGGTCAGGATTGCATTGAATCTGTAGATTGCTTTGGGTAGTATGGGGATTTTAACACTATTAATTCTTCTGGTCCATGAGCATGAAATATTTTTACATTTGTGTAATCTTCAATTTCTTTTTTTTAAAGTTTATTTATTTATTTAGAGAAAAGAAGAAAGCATGAGTGGGGGAGGGATATGAGAGAGAGAGAGGGAGAATCCCAAGCAGGCTCCATGCTTTCAGCTTCAGAGCCCGACTCAGGGCTTGATTCCATGAACTGTGAGATCATGACCTGAGCTGAAATCAAGAGTCAGATGCTTAACCAACTGAGCCACCCAGATGCCCCCATCTTCAATTTATCAATGTTTTATAGTTTTCAGAGTAGAAGTCTTTTACTTCTTTGGTTTTATTGAATTTATTCTGAGGTATTTCATTTTTATTTGGTGCAACTGTAAATGGAATTTTTTATTTTTTTATTTTTTTCTGCTACTTTGTTATTAGTGTGTAGAAATGCTATTGAGTTTTGGGTATTAATTTTGTATCCTACAGCTTTACTGAATTCATTTATTAGTTTTTAAAAAACATTTTAATGTTTATTTATTTTTGAGAAAGAGAGAGAGAGAGCATGAGCAGGAGAAGGGTAGAGAGAGAAGGAGACACAGAATCTGAAGCAGGCTTCAGGCTCTGAGCTGTCAGCACAGAGCCTGGTGTGGGGCTCAAACCCACGAACCAAGAGATCATGACTTGAGCTGAAGCCAGATGCTTAACTGCCTGAGCCACCCAGGCACCCCCATTTATTAGTTTTAATAGTTTTTGGTGGAGTTTTTAGGATTTTCTGTGCATAGTATGTAATCTCCAAATAGTGACAATTTAACTTTTTCTTTATCAACATGGATGCCTCTTATTTCTTTTTCTTCTCTGATTGATGTGGCTAGGACTTCCAGTCCTATGTTGAATATAAGTGGTGAGACTGGAAATCCTTATTTAACTATAATACTCTTCATCACAGTCAGAGCATCCTTTGTTCTGCTCATATCTCCACTAAAAATTTGTGATATCTTTCTTTCCCCAATGTATTTAAAACCTTTCCTTCCAGATCACAAATAGGAAAGATAAAGGAAGCATATAGTTTTGATGGTGATGCTGCTGTAGAGAGGTATTCTGATAGGCTGTCATGTACCTATATTTAATGCTTAACCTTCAACTAATTTTTAAAACAGATACAACATAAAAGTCAGGAGCTTTAGATCGTTTTAAAGCATTCTTAAATGCTTTTCCATTGTAAGTTTAGAATATGTTTGAACAGAATTGATGAACTTTTAAACAGTTAAACAATCATTTCCTCTTAGTTGTCTGTGATTTCTGTGTCATTGACTCTTCCTCCCTTTTGGAAAGTAAACTCTCAACTTTCTACTTTAATACATGTTGTTAAAAGCACTATTTTGTTTTGTCTTAGGCTTTGTATCCGTCTTACTTGTCTGAGCCAACATTTTCTGTTTATCCTGTATTTTCACAGAATGCAGGACCTCTTGTTTTTATGCTGCATTGTCATCATGCCATAAATGGAAGGGCATATCATCTGTTGATGAAGTACATATGATTATTCTAGCTTCTATCTTATAGTATTTTAGGTTATATGATTATTTTTATGATCTCTATCCCTGTGAAGAGAATACATGATTTTGCTTATAGCAACTGGAAGGCTAAGAAATTATACTGATAATTATTTATTTGGGTTTATTTTCAATTATAAAACTAATAGATGCTTATGAGGGGGGAAAACAAAACTTTGGAGCCATGAAAAGTAAAAGTTCTTCCTCTGTATTACTCACATAGAACCACTATTTTCTTTAATTTTTTTTTAAAGTTTATTTATTTTGAGAGAGAGCACACCCATGTGTGTGGGGAAGGGCAGAGAAAGAGGAGGAGAGAGAGAATCCCAAGCAGGCTTCATGCTTCATGCCGAGCCATCCCAGGGCTCAATCTCACCGCCGTGAGATCATGCCTGAGCCTAAATCAAGAGTTGGACACTTAATGGACTGAGCCACTTAGGCGCCCCCATACAACCAGTATTAATAGTTTCTTGTATCTAATTGCTCTTTGTTAGGTCTTTTGAAAATATGCTCTTGACCATATAGTTGCTGACGACCTGAGTAATGGTTGTTGGACCATGATGTTACATCTTTGGGCTTCAGTATGTGGAGGAGAGTGGGGGCTGACAAAGTAAAGCAGTATTCTGTTTCATTTTTTGATTGCCTTTGATTGTGCTCTTCTATTTCTGAGCAGTTTTAAATTCCAGAGTGGCCCTCTTGATTTTTCTCCTAAGCAGCCTTTTCTACTTTTCTGTTCAGAATTCCTTTATTTTCTTTTGTGATATCTTTATTTCTGGAAAAGGAACATTGGGAGTTCAGCATAAATTTGGTTTTCTGGAAGAAGACTAGGATGATATCTAGCTATTGGCAGGTTGGGAGGTAATTGATAAATTCATTTTATTGATTCTTCTAAGATAGTATTAATGTGTACATATGTGTTCTATATGTTATTTAATGGTTTGTGTATAAAAATTAAATATGATCAACTAAAGAGATTAGGAGAAGTCATCTACTTGGGTATGAGAAGTACTTGAATACTTTTCATATATTTGGTTGATACTCTTTTTAAAAAGTTTCTGCTACTTCATGTTATATCTGAAGGATACATTTTAATAGGAACTTTATATAGCAATTCAAATTTTGGACTTACTTTGGTTTTATAATAAAATTAAACAATGTTAGCTTAGATACATGGAACATGTGTTAGGTAGGACATAATTAAAAAAATTTTTTTTACACAGCAGTTGCATGGGGGGGAATAAATCCTAATTCTAAAGTGTGAAATTTGAACTGGTAGAATTGTAAACATTTTTAACATTTTAAAGTCTTTTCAATCTGTTCTACATGAGATGCAATTACAAAAAATCTATCATTATCTGATAGAAAATAGTTTCTAAAAGCAAAAATTCTTTTATTTAATTACTTTCTATTTTCATACACAAACACAAACCTTGTCTTCATATTTTCAAATTATTTTTTTGAAATCAGTGAAGACTTCTTATTTTTTAATATGTGAAACTCATACCTTGCCCTTCCTTATGACTCTTCTTTCATGTTTCAACCTGCTCATGCATTTTAGCTTCCTCCTCAGCCGTTACTAGATTGGTGCTGTTATTTTTGCCAGCTACTTTATTGATCCTACGTCTGTACTTTATTTGTGCCATAATTTAATGAGCTAATGTTGTGTCTTATGGATAGGAAAATGTTAATTAAAATATTTATTCAACAAAGACAGGGATATCACCCAGTGAAGCTGTAATCAAAATTTCATGTTTTCTACTTTTGAAGTTTATATAGACAGATACTGGGAAGTTATTGTATCTTAGGATTTATAAAAATAACTTGTTTCCTATTTTATTGTTCCAAAGGTGTTTTCCTGTGTTAAAAGATATTTATTTAATGATACTTTTTGAATGATTTTTGTGTTATATGAAGCTGTTGTTTCTTTGTATTGCTTCCTCACTTTACTCTTGTTTTCCATCTTGCTCACCTCAAATCCAGCTAGAAATATTTCAGTTGTGGATTGTTGGTTACTGATCCCACATGAGGAATCCTCTAACTTAAAAAAACTCCTAACAAAAGCTCCCAGTTGCATAATTTGCTTTACTTGTTGTCTTACTACTTTGTTAATAATAATAATATCATGTATAGACTGGTTGTGTTTAATGTGCTAAATTTCCCTTTTTATGTCATGCATGTTACACATATTATCTCAGTTAATCAAGTGCTGTATCATTTCTCTTGGCTACAGTGAAAATCAAATAGTTTTTCTCTTACTTTTTGATATATCCATCATATGCTTTCATGTGACTGTTTTATTTATAGACTTTAGTTTTTAGAATTATCTTAAGTTTATAGAAGAATCGAGCAGATAGTACAAAGAATTCCCCTATACATCCCCCAGCCCCCATACAGACTGTTCCCAGTTTCTCTGACCCATCCCTTAAAAAACAGTGCTGTCATTCATTTCATTTATGCAATTGCAGTAATCACTCAGTACATATATACTATTACTACTTTGACCTAACAGTTAATTAGGTAAATTAATAAGAAAAATAATATTTATTCCTTCTCTGACATTCTTCCTTTTTTAATGTAGATTTGAGTTTCTGACCTATGTAATGTTTTTTTTCTATTAAGAACTTCTTTTTAACACTTCTTGCAGGGCAGGTCTTCTGGCAACAAATTCCTTCAGTTTTTGTCTGAGAAAATCTTTGACTTTTGAAGGATAATTTTGCTGGGTAAAAAAAATCTAGGTTGGTGGATTTTTCTTCTTTTTACACTTTGTATTTCTCTTCACTTTCATGTTGCCTGCATGATTTCTGCCAAGAGATCTGATGTAATTCTTATTCTTGTTTCTTTATAGGTAGGGTGAGGGTTTTTTTCCCCCTCAGACATCCTTCAAAATTTTCTCTTTGTCTTTGGTTTTTGTAGTGATGCTGCTTTGTGTTCTCAGAGCTTCCTGGATCTGTGGTTTTGTCATTAATTTTAGAAAATTCTGTCAACATTAAAAAATGATTAAGTGATATTCATAAATTATATAAAAGTAAGTAAAAACATATTCATACCTGAGATTGTCTTGATTCTCAGTATAACCATTTTTTATTGAAATCTGGACATATTGGACATTGTGTTATCAGACTCTGCATCTTGTCTTATTTAAGCTTCTTGTTTTAGCAGGTCTACCCTGACAACTCTTTAGCAGGGGAAAGGAAATGCTGATTAGTTACTGACAGGTTGGAATAGAATTCTGGGTTTCCCACTGGGGTCTATAGAACAGGGGTTGTAGGGAGAATGGAGGTTGCCCCTCGTTTCCATTGGGCAGGGATATAAATTCAGAATCCCGATTTGGTCTCTACAGACACTATCTTGAAAGGGCAATCACCTTTTTTACCACTGGCTGATGGTGAAATCCTGATTCTCCTAAACCACCCCGGTGACAGATGGAGTCATGCCTCTTTAGAGCAGGGTGGAAATAGAAGTCTAGGTTCTCACCATGGTCTTCACTGACTTTATGGCAGGGAGTGTCTCATACACCTTGCCTCCCCACTCAGCTTTCTCTGTCCATACACTGTCAAAGGGTTGGAGCTCCTTGTTATACTCTGGTGAGGTTGGAAGTCTAGGCTCCCCACTTAGCCTTTGTTGTTACGGCTAGGGATGGGCAGTTTTTTCTGTAGTGTTTTGCTAGAGTAGAGTGGTAATTATCTGAAAGTTTTCCATCTTGCTAGATTGCCCCTTTCCTGGATAAAGAGAGCAGACTTTCCTTGGGGGGTTTTATCTTTTCCCATTGATGTTTTTGGCTTGCTGGCTTCTCTGGTACTGTCTGAAACATATGAAGCAAAAAGAAAACCCAGGATATTCATTATCATGTTGTCCCTAGGGTCCTGACTTCCCTAGTTGGACTGTGCCTCCTCTCCACCTTTTAGAGTCTCCTTACTCTTGTGTTACATATCATGTCCCTAGGTTTTAGTTGTACTTAGTGAGTGAAATAAGGAAAAGTTTGTCGTCTTCATCTTCCTGTAAGCTGAAGTCCCAGGAACATATCATTTAATTTACATGTAACCTTTTAAGAACAGTTGACAGTGTTGCTACTCACTAATTACTTACTGAATTGAGTCAAAAGTGGTGCATGTTTCTTTAGGAAAGCTATTTGTCTCCATTCAAGATGTTTGTGAATTGAGGGACAGGAAGATGTAACTAAAATAAACACCTGCCGCATTTCTACCAAGGTAGTTTTCAAATATATCAATTTGTATTCTCTTTTAATTTTGTGCTGCAGATTGTAAAGGAGTCTGGTCTTTTATTAGAAAACCATAGATCACCTCTGGAGCTGGTGATCCAGTCAAAGCATCTTTTCTAAATTATAAATTCTCATTTATTTGGAGCCTATTTCACACCATTTGAAAGATTAAGGTTCCCATGAGTCAGGTGATTTTCAAATGTTCAAGTATTCAGTTCAGATTTTTAAGTTTTTTTTTTTTAATTTCAGTTTTAAATAATGACTCATAGGATAGTTATCTCCATTTTACAGATGAGGAAATTGAAAAATGTCATTTAGTTTATGACTTATCCAAGAGCATTCAGTGAATTGAGATTAGAACTGGAACAATAGGCCAAGATTGGAACTCTAAATTTTTTTTTTTAATGCCGTCTGTGCTCAGTCCAGTAGACCATGGCAGTAACCAAATTAAATTTATATATCTTTCAAAATGAGAGCAAGGGGGGAAAAAGAGTTATCCAGTTAGAACTTTAGCTTCAGATATGGTCCATAAATATCTAATTTTTCAGTCTGATGCATCAAGAATGTTTCATCATTATTGTATCCCTTTTTTCATATGCAGCATAATAAAATGTCTGTACACACAAGACAATAATTTCAAAAAATATTTTCTCCTTATCAAGAATTATGATAGTTATTTGAATTTTTACAATTTATGGAAAAACTGAAAAAATGGTGTATATATAACAGACATAATGCATATACTTGCCATTAATTATATTGCATAGCTATACCTTATATATTGCACATATGCAATATAAAACTTACTGAAAATTTATGTTAGGTTTATAATCAATACTATCATGGTAAACAATACTATTGGATCAAGTAAATTGGAATTTGGGAACTAGTTTATTTAATCATATTTTACTCCATATTTATCTTCTCATTTTGAAATATTTATATAAAATAAAGATATGTTTTCTTTTTAGAGTGGTTATCATTAAAAAGTAAGGGTTTTGGGTTCTAGATTTAGCTCTTATTCTGCTAAATATATTGACCAGGGAAACATATTTGCAGTATTGTCTGGAAGTAGAATCCTGATGTAGCGATTAATATTGTAGCCCCGTGGAGATTTCTTCTCTGCTATTTTTTGAACCTTTTCTCCTATTTCTAGGACTCTCCTTTAGTACTCTATTGTTAAGATTCTGGTCATTGTGAGGTAAAGCTGGGTAATAACGTATTGCTTTTCCATTTACCACTTCTGTTTTTCACAGTGGGCATTTTCTTTAAAATGGCTCTGTTTGAGTTGATAATAAAGTTTAAAGTTCTTATCTCAGTTGTCCAAGATTAGGGGTGCATATAATGAAACTTATTACAAATTTTATTTCCCAAGTCCAAACTAATTGCAGTTTCATGGTTTTTTTTTTGTTGTTAACATTTATTGTATTTTGCCTTATAGTGAATTGTTAACTTGACCCCACAGTACCTATAAAAGTGTTTTTACACTTTGCCTACACTTTGCCTATACTCAAGTACATGTTTTGAATTGAATTTAGTTCCCTTAAGATAAGATAAACAAGTGACCCCTTCCTGATAGCTGGTTTTTTAATATGGATATGTTGATTTTGTTTCTATTTCAGCTTGCTTTTCATTGGGCTGTCAAGTCAATGTATTAATTTTTAATTTTATTATCTATTAATAGTCCATTTTCTTAACATGGTTAGATTATTAAGATTTTGTTCCCCTGATGATGAGTGACATTGAGCATCTTTTCATGTGTCTGTTGGCCATCTGTATAGCTTCCTTGGAAAAATGTATATTCATGTCTTCTGCCCATTTTTTAATTGCATTATTTGTTTTTTGGGTATTGAGTTTTATAAATTCTTTGTAAAACTTTGGATACTAGCCCTTTATCAGATATGTCATTTGTAAATATCTTCTCCCATCCCATAGGTTGTCTTTTAGTTTTGTTGATTATTTCCTTCACTGTGCAAAGGTTTTTATTTTACTGAAGTACCTGTAGTTTAGTTTTGGTTCTGTTTACCTTGCCCTAGGAGACATATCTAGAAAGAAGGCCGATGTTAAAGAGCTTACTGCCTTATTGCCTCTCCTCTAGGATTTTTATGGTTTCAGGTCTCACATTTAGGTCTTTAATCTATTTTGAATTTATTTTTGTGTAGGGTATAAGAAAGTGGTCCTGTTTCATTCTTTTGTATATTGTTGTCTGGTTTTCCTAACACCATTTGTTGAAGAGACTTTTTCCCCTTGGATATTCCTTTCTGCTTTGTCGGAGATTAACTGACGATGTAGTTGTGGTTTCATTTCTGGGTTTTCCTTTCTGTTCCATTGATCTGTGTGTCCATTTTTGTGCCAGTCAGAATGGCTAAAATCAATAACAGAGGAAACAACAAACGTTGGCAAGGATGTGCAAGGAAGCCCTCTTGCACTGTTGGTGGGAATGCAAACTGGTGTAGCCACTCTGAAGAACAGTATGAAGGGACCTCAAAAAGTTAAAAATAGATCTACCTTATAATTCAGCAATTGCACTACTAGCTGTTTACCCAAGGAATCCAAAAATACTAATTCAAAGGGATACATGCACCTTGATGTTTATAGTAGCATTATCTGTAATAGCCAAATTATGGAAACAGCCCAAGTGTTCATCAGCTAATGAATGGATAAATAAGATGTGGTATATATATGTACAATGGAATATTACTCAGCCATAAAAATGAATGAAATCTTGCCATTTACAATGACATGGATGGAACTAGAGAGAGCATGATGCTAAGTGAAATAAGTCATTCAGAGAAAGACAAATAGTATATGATTTGACTCATGTGGAATTTAAGAAACAAGACAAATAAGCAAAGGGAAGAAAAGAGAGAGGCAAACCAAGAAACAGAGTCAACTAAATGATGGTTACCAGAGGAAGGTGGACAGGGATGGGGGAGGGTGAGGTGGGTCAAATAGGTGATGGGAATTAAGGAACTCACTTGTGATGAGCAGTGAGTGTTATGTGGAAGTGTTGAACCACTATATTGTACCCCTGAAACTAATATTACACTCTCTGTTAACTAACTGAAGTTTAAATAAAAACTTGAAAAGAAGAAAAATCAGGTGATCATGGCTCAATTATTTTAAAATATAAATTCCATTCTAATAAATGTCACTTAGATGCCAGTCCAACCTGAATCATATTTGCTACTAAGTAGGTACTCAAAAAATTGAATAAATGGATCAGTGAGAGACCTAATGAATGGTTCTTATACTCCATCTGCCTTTTTAAATTTTATTTAAATTTTAGTTAACATACAGTGCAGTATTTGTTTCAGGAGTAGAATTCAGTGATTCATCACTTACATACAACACCTAGTGCTCATCCCAAGTGTCCTCCTTAATGCCCATCACTTATCTAACCCATCCCCCACTCATCTTCCTCCATCAATCCTCAGTTTGTTCTCTACCTTAAGAGCCTCTTGTGGTTTGTTTCCTTCTCTTCTCTTTTCCCCACTCATCTGTTTAATAGTTTATATACTTAGGTATTTATAGGGAAGGTCACTATGTTGAAGTATTTATTGAGAATTCTTAATTTAAATTTAAACTTCTTGGCACTGAAGGTTGATTCTGTCTATGAATACACTACATGAAGCCTGTTAACCTGTTAAATTAAGATTTGTCAATCAATAGTTATCCAAAGTAAGTTGATAGTGTAGGCCCATTAAGCATAATTGTATAAAATTGTAAATAGATTAAATGAGATATAGTGTGTGTGAACAGAGTCTGTAAACTACTATGTAAAAATTAGTCTGTTCATTAAGCAAGCTTTTATTAGTAATATGAAACCAATAATGCATGTTACACAATACTGTTGTACTTTAACTACATTATATGTTGTCTTGGGTATATACATGTGTGTTTGGGCATATGTGCTGGGTTTATAGATTGTCAAGATACAGACTAAACCTTATTTTTGGTAAGGTGTCTCTAGGGGTCCTAAAGAATTAGAAAGATGCAATTATAAGAAATCACAATTACAAATTACAAAGAATTAATAACTAAGTATATAGAATATAATCTTGATGATTTTTAGAAAGCAAATTTCTAAGTGGCAATGCTATAATTCAAATGTAAAGCTTTAGGGGGAATCATTTTGGATAAAATATTACTAGTTTGGGTGTATTTATAAGAAATATTGAAAGGTTGAATATTGAAAGATTAAAGGTTGTATTTGGAGATTATTCAAGAGTAAGGTAGTTTTCTGTTTATTTAAAGTTAGAAATGATGAAGGAAACAAAGGTTCATTTGTAGATGTAAATGTATCATGTCATTGAAAAAGATGTCCAGTTTCTTTCAACTCCTTCAAGGAGAGAGAGAATATACTTTTTTCTATAAAATTTTCCTTTTCTGATGTCATTTTGTTGTCCCCTAAATTTGTATATAATAGGATAGTACAAAATGCTATGGACTTACTATTTAATGGAAATATGTCTCTTCAGAGATCATTTGCCTTCTAGACCTCTGCATACCAGTCATGAACAGATTATACTTCACTGTTTAGATTAGTGTGGTTGCAAGGCAGCATTTAAAAAGGAGAAGAGTTTTAAATATTATGCTTGGAAATGGTGTGAATGATAATTAAAATCTGGTGTGTAATATCCATTTCAATGAAAATACCATTTGTTTATATTTTGTTCCCATTTTTGAAATCGTGTATCTATTGCTCATGTTTTGTTTTTTTTTCTTTTTAAGAACATACTTAGAATTTTTGTTTGATGAAGGCAGTAGTTTTTAACCCTTTAGACCAAATATAGTGCATTTAAATACATACATATAATAAAACCTTGTTATTTTAGATTAGGCTGTTTTAGAAGTCTGGATGTAGTTTGCACACAGGTTGAGTAGAAGTGTACTTATATATTGCTTAATAAATTCATGCTCTATGTTTTTGAAAGTATATTTAGTCTTACTGAGGGTGTTTTAGCTAAGGTTGCTCTAACAAAGACCACAGACTGGATGGTTTAAACAGCATTTACTTCTCACAGTTCTCAAGCCTGGAAGTTGGAGATCAGGGTGCCAGCATAGTTGGGTTCTCAGAAAGGGCCTTTTGCCTGCTTATGTCTTCACATGGCCTTCTTTGATGTGTGTGGGCTGAGAGAAAGAGAGAGATCCCAAGTCTCTTCCTCTTTTTTTAAGGGCATTAATCCCATCATGAGGGGCCCACCTTCATGACCTAATTTAACCCTAATCCTCTCTCAAGGGTCCCACCACCAGATACCTTCACTCTGAGGATTAGGGTTTCAACATATGAATTTGTGTGGGACACATTCAGTTTATAGCAGAAGAAGAAACAAAAACTTTCAAAGAATCACTAAGCAATTTTAATTGCATTCATCTGTATACAAACATTATGCTATTTACATCATCTAGAATAACTCCTACTTTGTGCTTTTGTAACAGTACAAGGCTGAAAGAGAGAAATATGTAATAGAGGAATATCAAGCTGACTGAAATATAGTTAGAACTCTTGATTTTAAAAAGTAAGCTAATCTAAGTAACGTGAGGTAATCTTGTAGATTATAAAAGTTTAAGATATCTAAATGAAAAATTTGCCAGTTTGATTTAAACAAAATAGATGATATTAGGGTGGAATCTTTTTCTACAAAGGGAGCATGGCCTCTGGGTTCAAGATGATTATTTACTGCGTATTATCTCCATCTGCTAGCCTTCCAGAAAGTTGTCTGGTGATAGGTTCTGGCTGCATGGCCCAGGTCTATGTTAGTTTGTTTAGTCTTCACAGAGGCAGATAGTGTTATGAGCGGTTACTTTCCACTCTTGGCTTCAGTGAGTATAATAGATTCTACTTTGAGATGCAGCAGAATTCTTTTCTTTGTTCAGTAGAGTTCTCTGCGAATTTTTGTTTGAGTTACATCCTTGAACGAACAGATGGTTTGCTTACTCTCCATTTGCACTCACCAGGATGGTAGTCACTAGGCACACAGGGCTATTGAGCCCTTGAAATGTGGCTAGTCTGAAGTGAGATGTGTAAGCACAGAGCACACACCAGATTTTGCAGACTTGGTACAAAAAAAAGTAAAATATCTCACTAATAACTTTGATATTTATTACCATATTGAAATGATAATATTTTGTATGACTAATTAAAATTAATGTCATCTTGTTCATCTTTTTATTGTTTTTAATGTGCTATTAGAAAATTTAAAATTACGTGCCTTGTATTTATGGACAGCACTTAGCCATATGATCTTAAATATTGCAGTACATACATGTATTTAAATAACTACAGCAGCTTAACTTGTGTTCCAAAAGCAGTTCAGTTGTGGAGTCCCTCTTGACCTTATTTTCTTTCTTTATATTTTTCTCCCATTCAGTCTCAATCTAGATTGAAAGCTGTTTAGTGTCCCAGCATAGGTTTTTTTCTTAAGATAAATATTTGTTAATTAAGATTTCATCCTCCTTCCTCTAAAAGTCATAGGCATTGACAATTCACTCACTAAATGAATATGAATAATTTAAAATATATTTTTTTAACGTTTGTTTATTTTTGAGAAAGCACAAGCAGGAGAGGGGCTGAGAGAGAGAGGGAGACACAGAATTCGAAGCAGGCTCCCGGCTCTGAGCTGTCAGCACAGAGCCTGATGTAGGGCTCGAACTCACAAACTGTGAGATCATGACCTGAGCTGAAGTCAGATGCTTAGCCACCCAGGCACCCTTGCATATGAATAATTGAATACGGTGCATTTTGAAGAGGTGAAAACTGTGGCCTTAGTCACCTTTTAGGTTCCTCATTTCTCAGAGGAAGGCATATGCCTACTTGATGTTATTGCCAAAATCTGACGCTTATATTAGCATTAAAAACCATCCCTTTTCCTCCTGGAAAACATACAACAACAGGGAAAATAAATGAAACTGCATAAATTCCATTTTTACTAAAATAAGAAGACAGAGAAAAATCTTCAAATTCCAAAGTGCTGCCGGAAGTGGCTGTAATCCAGCAGAGCCATGAGTAAGAACCCAGGGGCCAGAGCGGTAACACTTCAGAAAGTAGCAGCACCAAGGAACTACACAAAGGCCGGCCACCAGCCCTATAGTCTAGAAGCTAGACGTTGAATCTCCATGCCCAAAGCTGACATCTGACATTGGGCGTTAGCTGCCAGGGCAAGGAGGGAGAAGAGAGAAGCAGGAGTTGTGGAGGAATCTAACAGCAGCAGATCTCAGCCTGCGAGCAAAAACATACATTCCAAAGTTCACAGGTGTCACCCCAGAAAGCAGGGCTATTACTCTTGGGACAGTGGTCAGTGAGGTAGCCAGGTACCTAGAGCAAACTATGCTGGCTGCAGAAGCCCTCCAGGGCCCAGTAATGCAAAACAGAGATTGGAAAGAAATAGTTTGTTACTATGACCTGGAAAAGAGAGCCCTTGGATTCTAAGTCTGAAAGGCCATCTCTCCTTCCCCTGACCCTGGCTTTACTGGAACTTCCTACCAGGCCTAGGAGAATCTAAGTTCTTCAACCCAAATTACAAAATGTATTGATATGGCATCAAATAAAATTATACTACTGGAGGGGTGCCTGGGTGGCTCAGTCCATGAAGCGTGTGACTTCAGCTCAGGTCATGATCCTGCGGTTCATGGGTTTGAGCCCCTCCATCAGGCTGTATGCTGACAACTCAGAGCCTGGAGCCTGCTTCAGATTCTGTGTCTCCCTCTCTCTCTCTGCCCCATCTCACACTCTGCTCTGTCTCTCAGCAATGAATAAAAGTTAATTTTTTTTTTAAAAGTACTACTGAAAAAAAAAAAAAACAACTGTTTCTAATGAAACAGAAGCACACGAAGTCTTAATGGTGGTCCCCTTTGCACTGAATCCATTGGTCCTTCTTCTATGTGTTCATCTTATTACATTGAATTATGGAGTTTGATTTTTGTGTATCTTTCACTAAAAAATAATGTTCTTGAGGGTAGAGTCTATTGTTCCAGCATAAAACATAGTATCTGTGGCTTTGAAGGCCTTTTGTATTTTGGAGAGGGTATGAGTGCTTTAGATAATAGCATTTGTCATGATTTAGAAAAGTATTGCCATCAAAATTTCTCTAAATTAGGAAAAAGTGACAGCTAGGAATTGACCTAGTTTGTATTCCCATATTTTAGAGAACTATTTACCTATCCTCTGAGAAACAGTTCCTACCAATTTCCTTGCCCACAAGAATAAAATCCCTGAGATTTATGCTCTAAGAAGTCATGAAGAGCTCACGGTAGTGATTTTCTTAATCCTCTGATGGAGTCACTCTGTTTTAGATTTATCTCTGATTAAACCAAGTGATAGTTGTACCCCGAAATGTGATTTATCCCTTTCTAGCATAGCCAGTCAACACCTTCATGAAGTACAAAGATAGCAGATACAAGATGGATCTATCTCAGCTTACATGTCCTGTATGTCAGGTATAAGTCCCTTTTTTCTTTATGTAGCTGTGACTCCTTGGTGTTTTAAAAATGTTTTTTATTGGTCATAAATTGATAGAACAAAAAATATATAATTTAAACTTGTAAGATGGAACAATCTAGTTGATATGACCACTGTGTTCTCCTTTTCCTAAATGGGTTTCTACCTAGTAAATTTTGTTAGGGAAGAGAAATAGTAGAGATAATGCCTATACTGTTTGTGGAGAGCAGTCATTCTTTCTCTTACTGATTATAATCGTATCATCTGTGAGATTAAACATAAGAAAGAAAGATGTTGGATATTGTATACTTTGGCTGGTGTATTGGTTTGAAAACACATGTCACCTGGTTCTGCACACAGTCAGGAGTTAAGAAGTCTTTAAAAATTACATTCCTACTCTGGTATTTTTTATCATTGGTGAAGGCCTAGGGTGCTACTAGACTTTTTGTATTTTTAGTTTTCACAAATTATAATAGGGCATCATTTATTTCTAAATGTATTAAAATTTTTTGACTGTGGAAAGTTTATTTCCATGGAATAAGAGTCACTAAAAAACTAAATCTCCATGCTTATTCTTTAAGATAGATTATAACTGGTGAAATTGAAAATTGAGTCTTGGAGAGTAGAAGATTTATTCTCTTGGGTCCAACAGTTTGCAAATGCAGAATAGCAAATTTTTATGAGGAAAAAAGTCTTTGTTGTTGAATGTGTTTCTTGATATTATGAGATGCTGGGAAATCAACTTCTCAGCCCTCTATTAACTTACCTATTCTTAATGACAACCACTGTGAAATGATAGGAATACAACCTCATTGTGTGGGATCAATCACAGCCTTTCTGCCTTATTCAAGGATCTTTAGAAAACATTTATGTCCTCATTACTTTTGAGCTAGATTTTTTTTATTGGTTTAATCATTATTTGGAATTGTTTTCTGTGTAACATCCTATCTCTTGATATAGCAAGTGTCTTTTTATAGGGCCAGTCATCGGTAGATTAGTCTTAAATCTATTGTTAGTTTTAGAGGATTCAGGGAGAGAAAGATAAATTTGGAACCAAATTTCCTTAAAAAAATGATCTCTTAAATATCTAATGTAGTAAACATGGTTTATTACTTTATATTATAGATGTATTGTAGATATATATATATACATATATATAATTTATATATATGTATATATATATAATTTATATTCATCATAGGTCACATTATATATACTGTACATTTCCATTATTGAAGTAATTATGCATTATCTCCTCAAAGGAATCTTGAAATTATACTTGACCCCTTATCCCCTATTATCCTGGCATTTGAACAAGGGATTGTTCCATCTAATTAAAACTTTAGCTAAATTTCTTAATCTTGGGATCTTTTGTTTGATAATCTTAAGATGAAATTCTGAATTTTGCTGGGAGGCAATGAGCTTAATGGAGAGGGACAGTTAGTCTTTTTTCAGTAAAGCCATTATCATTCCTTCTTCATTAGTGACTATTTTACCCTAATAAGGAAGAGAATGATGGATTCCCTGTCATTTACTTATGTTCTTTAAATATGAGGGAAGCTAAAAAGCATATTTATTTTAACATGAAATTCACCTGTTTGAGGTTACTGAGCCTAGTGTGTGGCATTTGCCTTTGAGTTCCAGGTGAAAATAGAGGCACTGACTTTAAGGATGCCAGACAATTTGGTGATTTTGAAGCATTAATTGGGTAGTTAGCCTTTTCATTTTCCCTACTTTTCTACTTAGGAAACTTGTCGTGGATTGAGACAAGTGTAATAGTTTCCATGTCTTTTATGGATAGCATATTACTTCAAGATGAAAGCTCAGAACTATGATCCTGGTTGTTATCAAACTAAGCTTTACTTTTCTCATAAGTAAAATGGGGTTAATATTAATATCATTAATATTAATTATAACTTGCCTCATGGAGTACTCTGAAGATTAAATTAATGCAAGTCAATTAGCACAGTGTCTGATACTGTGATTAGTTCACTGGCTATTAGTATATACTGATATTAGTATATACTGATACTGGCCATTAGTATAATTATTATTATTTATTTTACAAATGTTTATTGAATAACTTAGTGAATACCTAGGACAGTGATAAGCCATGTGAGGGGTGTAGAAGAAATATTACATACAGTTTTCCCATAGGGAATTATGACATAGCTGTGATAAAACAAATACATGAGGATGTGAGAGCAATCTGGCCGTGACATCTGTCACCCCAATGATTGTCAGGGTTGATTAGGGTGATCTGGCTGGCTAGGCAGGGATCTCTTTCGTCCCTCACCGCTCCATGTGCTCCATGTGCTCTGTTCCCTAAGCTGCGTGTGTGGTCAGAGAGAACCGTACTTCTGTCAAGGGTATAAGAGTAGCTGCACTCCCCTGCTGGAACCTCCAGCAGACTCTCGGAGTATGTTTGTAGGAGAATGTAGGGTGGTCAAGCTTCCAAGACTCTGACACATCCAAATGAAGTGTTTTCTGCCTTTCTTCAGAAACATGTGGCAGTCTGCCTTTTTTAAAAAACGTGAAAAACAAAATGAAAGAACGTGAGGCAATGGTGTACTGTGTATGACAATATACAAATAAGGATCAAACTGTGTGGCACAGGTTGTTGATGCTGCACAGGAATTCAGAACAGTCATAAATTAGGAGGGTGGTGGGTCTGTCAAAGCAAGCTTTCCACAGGAGATGGCACTAGAGCTATATCTGGAGAAATGGGTACTACTGGAAGAAGGTAGGATATTTCAGGTAGAGGGGACTGTGGCACATTCACAAGACAGTAAAGAAGCACAGTTCCTCCAGTTGCTGATGATAAGGAAATCAGAAAATAAGATCTAAATTCTTAGATGTTAAGCATCTTGATAGCAAAGTCTTATATTGAAACTTTTCAGCTCTTCTCTTTTATACACGTAACTATATAAACCTGTTACCGCCATGGTCTCATATGAATGCTGACATGTCACTTTCTCTGAGGCAAGGCATTATAAGCATCAAGGTATTTCTGCACTTTTATTACTGCAAGAGGACTTCTTGTCAGTGTAATTCATTGTGTTTTCTTGACGATGCAGTCAGCATCGATTTTCTTTCTTTATTCTTACCGCTTTTTGTTATATTGTGATGGCTCAGTTTCCACATTTATTTCTGCAGAACACCCTCTTGGGGAATAACAATGGAAGGAAGAATTATACAATATTAACAAGCAGAAGAAAAGTTAAGCTAAAATATTACATATTCCTATGAGGAATTATAAATTAGTATATTAATTCTGTCATACAAGTGGTCTTTGTATAAAGGGATTCTTTCCTTTCATAATGTTCCTCGCACCTGCAACTCTCCCCTCCCTGCCCTGAGAGAGATGTATGGAGAATCAGTGGCTTAAACAGAACCATCATACTTGTGTTCAGTTATTTGTATCAACATATACTTAATCCATGAAATTTCTTCATCTCAAACTGGCATTACATGTATGAGGTTATTTTATGTTTTTCACAGCCTGGATTGGTTATAATTGAAAGTACTGTGCTCTTCATATTTTGTGAGTAGCTACATAGTTTGAGTTTCATTCTCACATGAGACTTTTAAACTATGGTTAAAACTTTCAGTAAATACAAAATAAATAAAACACTCAAAAAACTTTTAGTAAATGCAAATTTGGTACTTTTAAGCAACATCGGTAGGTACTTTATAAACAACATCATTTGTACTCTATGAAAAAAAATGAAGCAGAGTATTTTGGATGATTTTAGTTTTGGCAATATTAGATAAAGACTCTAATCTGCTGTCTCTCCTCAGGAGTTTTTCAGTACTGTACTTATAATCTTTTGAGTACCTCTCTAATGAATGACAGACTGTTGAAATTTAACTTAAGTACTTATAAAATAGTTAAATTCACTCAGTATCTGTGCACTTTTGGATTTTAATTTTGTTGTGCCTTGTATACACATGGAATTGTTTATTTCAGGCTACCTTGATACTTGCCTTACCAAATTATATTTTACCTCATAAAATAGTTGAAATGTACTTGCTATTTTCAGGTATAGTAGTAGAATTCTATTTAAAAACAGTACTAGTTGAAATCTTCCAATTTTCTGCTTGGAACCATTTAAATTATAGAATCATATTACAGTGCATTTCTTATATGATATCTGATAGAAAATCTACCAGTGCTGCTGCTTATTTATAGTAACAATTTCTTTGCATCCATATCTAGAAAATTCCACATTCTCTTTTTGTTTTTATTAGCTATGTGTTTTATTTTTCTTATTTAAAAAAAATACTTATTTTTGAGAGACAGAGGGAGGGAGGGAGGGGCAGAAAGAGAGGGAGAGAGAGAATTCCAAACAGGCCCTGGTGCCATCAGCACAGAGCCCTATGTGGGGCTGAATCTCACAAATCGTGAGATCATGATCTGAGCCGAAATCAAGAGTCAGACACAACCAACTGAGCCACCCAGGTGCCCCAGCTATGTGTTTCATTTGATAGCAAAGATTGTTATTCTTACAAGCATTGTACTTGGTAGGATACAATGTAATGATACCTCCACTAAATCAATCTGATCTCAGAAGCAACACATTGGTTTATTTCACTTAAGTGCTAGAACAGGCTTACTTTCCCACCCTCTCCCCCTAAAAAAGGGCATTTCAATGCATTGATGACATATTCAGTGTTCATATTGATTCTAAGATTTGCCTCATGCCTCTTGCCTGCTGTTGCTGCTGCCTTGCTCTTCTTAATTAAAGGTACTTTTTTTTTTTTTTTTTGAGTCAAGGAATATTAGCAGATTAAAAAAAAATACTTCTTGGCTAGTAAACTGAAGTTCTTTTATTTTTGGTGTCCCTTATGTTCTCCTGACTTTGTTTTTTTCCTTCTCTATTCTCATTCTTCCCATTCCCATCCCAATAATTCACATATAATCAATTCAGATACCTGAAGCAGAAATTCTAGTCTTAAAAAGAGGCTGTTTTAAATCCCAAACTGTTTTGGTATCACCTGCTAGAAAATGAAAGGAGTCTCTGAACCTGTGAATTGGTAATAACAACCAACTTTAGGAAATGAAGTAAAATATTTACGTTTGACCTTAGAAATAAAGTATCTTGGGCCCTACTAGCCATAATCAGAGAATTTACAAAATAATATATGTTTGCTATTATGCCACAGATAGTTTCAGATGTTTTAGTCTGCTAAGGCTGTAACACAGCAACATTTTTTAATTTTGCATGAGTACCTCAGGTTTATTTTTCTAAAACTAAATTAAAGATTTTTAGGAAGCTGTTAAGCTTCCTCATTATTTCTATTATGCCTTATGTGTCATCTCATTTGTAGGAATCCTACTTTAAATTTCCCTAAGACCAGGTAGTCTTTATCTTGTTTAGATCATGCTATAACTTTAGCTGTCAGGTTTGGTTTTGCATATCAAAATATTTTATAGCAAATTAATCTACATATAAATTTGCTTTATATCCATTCATTTAAAAATCTGTATTACATTTTCCAAGTATTTTTTTTCCAAGCATATTGTCAGTGGTTAGTTCTTCCCCAAGGAGGTATGTGTTGTTTTTTGTTTCGTTTTTTCTTCCCTTTTTTTACTTTTGTTTTTTCTTAGCAAGCAACCATTGATCACACCCACTTTGTGTCAGGCACTGTACACTGTACTAGAAACTTGGGATTCTAATCCAAAATCTTATATGATGACATTTCATGATGTTTGATAAGAGAGTCTTAAATTATGAAAGCTCCTGTTAGTGGTTCCAGTGTGAAATTATAGTGCATCCAAAAGGAATTCCCTAAAAACCAGTGTGTGGGTTTCCACTTAACATGCTCCCTTCTACTTTCAGAATTTAAGTCTTTAGTATTCAGATTACCACAATACATATTTCATGTGGGTCTATAATAGGACTTACCAGTTTGTCTTAGTTACTTGTAGTTTAACTACTTCAAATCTGTTGCCTCTTTAAGGATGTAAGCTCCCGAGGGACTTATATACAGGCACTGTCTGTGTATCTTTGGTAGCTGGCCCAAAGTCTGGCATATACAATAAATGATTCAGTTTTCATAAAGAGGGAGAAAGAAGATGGGGGAGAGCCAAGACGAATACAGGTTTGAGTTAATTCTCCTCCCTTGTTGTTGCCTTTCCTCTCCCCCTTCTCTTCTTAAGTAGGCCATGTTGATTGAAGAGATATTCTGCACACCTGAAGAGGTTGGCTAGAGCTTTGCAAGCCCCACACTGTTTTGTTGGAGTTGATCATGTTGTGGGTAATTAATTATCCTTAACCAAACTTCTTAGTTATTAAAACAGTACCTGTACAACATGAAAATTAAGAAGAGGCAGAGGAAAGAGAATTTTGATTCCCAGTTCTACCTCTTACAAGTTGTGTGCCCTTAGGCAAATTAGTCATTTCTATTAGCTTCCATATCTATTAAATGGGGGATAATAATGGAACTCTTGAGGTTCTTTGGCAAGATTAAATGACAGTCCTAAATTAAAATTAATACTAGAGAGGAGAAGACCACTGTAATGTAAAATTAAGTTAGCACATGGTCTTTCATGTTGATGTTGTCAATAAATAACAATAATTATTATCATTGCTTTTGTAGTTTTTAGTACCATTTTATAATGATATATCATGATGTATGTATGTGTATACACACACACACACACACACACACACACAAAAATACACAGTTGACCTCTGAACAACACAGGGGTTGGGGTACCAACTCCTCATGCAGTCAGAATCTTTGTATAAGTTTTGACTCCCCAAAACTTACAGCCTACTGTTGACTGGAAGCCTTACTGATAACATAAACAGTTGATTGACATGTATTTTGTATGCTATATGTATTATGTCCTGCGTTCTTGTAGTAAGGGTAAGGCAGAGAAGATGTTATAAGAAAATCATAAGAGAAAATACACTTAGAGCACTATACTGAATTTTTTGGAAAAAAAAATCAGCATGTAAGTGGATCTGTGCAGTTCAGACCCATGTTGTGCAAGGGTCAACTGTACAGACGTATTTAGGCCTGCTATTTACAGTATCTCATTTCCAGTCTAACTACTGTAAATTAAGGAAACTTAACTACTCATCAGAAGATTGCCTTGTGTCTGTGTAATTAAAGAAAAAGGATTAGGTGATCCCTGAAGGATATCATTCAAGCTGTAGAACTTGGAAAGTCAGGTTTTCCATGTTAGTAAATACTTTTCTAGCATCCAGATAACTTATCTTTGCATTATGTCAGTCTCTATCCCTTCTGACCATCTGCCTCTCTTTTTCTTTTTCATACATGTGGACATGCATGTGCCATATGAATTCTGACAGGTTTATATTTTTAAACTCTTTTCTTTGTCATTAACCACAAACTTACATATTTCACACAAGGCAATTAATTTTTTCTTCTTTTTAAAATGAAGTATCTTGAGAGTATACTTTGGACATTTAACGCATTCAACTGATTTTGATTTAATAGACATTGAGTACATATATTATTTAATCCTCAGAACATCTCTGTGAAGTAAGCTATACCCATTTGCCCAACAAAAAGGCTAAAAAAGAGTTAAATGAGTTGCCTAAAGCTATGTAGTTAATAAGCACTACAGTTAGGAATCGGCCCTACTCCATAATTTCAAGCCACCATTTCCATAGCATCATGAGTCATCTCTCTTAGGTGGGTTACTTCCATAAATATTACCACTCTGTAGTGATTTTTAGTTGATTCAACATGAGAATTACCATTTTTGACCTTATAACCCTTCTTGTTAAGAGTGGAAGAAAATAAAAGATTACAGATCTTTGAGAAAGTGTTAAAAGTTTGGAAGATATCGACTAAATGGAGGACTAGAGAGCTTTAGTATGGAGACAAGAAGCTAAGAATATACGTATAGAAATACACATGAATGGAAGATGGATAAACTTCTAGGTCAAGACTAGATCTTCTCCATTCAGTGAGAAATCGAAGTGTTTTTTGGTGATGAAAGGATGGGCTTGAGATTTGAAGAAAGGAGAAGGTCTGGAACAATCTTTGGGAATCAAGAAGAGAAAAGTGTTTAAAGTCATTGATAGACTTATATTTAGGAATGGATATTTTTTGGCTTTTAAAAATTGTGATGGGGGCACCAGGGTGGTTCAGTTGATTAAGCATCTGGCTCTTGGTTTCAGCTTAAGTCATGATCTCACAATTTGTGAGTTCGAGCCCCACATCAGGCTCGGGATTCGAGCCCCACATCAGGCTGCTTGGGATTCTCTGACTCCTTCTCCCTCCGCCCCTCCACTGCCTACTCTCTCTCTATCTCTCAAAATAAATAAACTTAAAAGTTTTTTTTGAAAAAATTGTGATAAAATATGTGTAACATAAAATGTACCATTGTGATTATTTTTCAGTGTACAAATCAGTGACATTAAGTATATTCTCAATGTTGTGCACCTATCACCAATGTCCATTTCCAGAACTTTTTCATTATCCCAAACAGAAACTGGGTACTCGTTAAATAATAACACACCGTTCTTTCTTCACCTTAGTCCCTGTTAACCACTGTTTTACTTTCTGTCTCAATGAACTTAGCTATGCTAGGCACTTCATATAAGTAGAATCATACATTTATCCTATTGTGGCTAGCTTATTTCACTCAGCATAGTATTATCAGGATTCATCCATGTTGTAGCATGTCAGCATTTCATTCCAATTTTTTTAATGTTTGTTTATTTTTGAGAGACAGAGAGAGTGAGTACAAGTGGGGGAGGGACAGAGAGGGAGACACAGAATCCTAAGCAGGCTCCTCCTGTCTCTGAACTGTCAGCACAGAGCCTGATGTGGGGCTTGAACTCACAAACCATGAGATCATGAACCTGAACTGAAGTAGGAGGCTCAACCGACTGAGCCACCCAGGCACCCCCAGCATTTCATTTCTTTTTAAAAAGGCTGAATAATAATTAGATTGTAGTGTGTACCACATTTTCTTTATTAATTTTTTATGGCATATGGATTGTTTCTACCTTTTTTGGCTATTGTGAATAACTGCTATAACTATTGATGCATAAAAAAATAGGCTTTTAAACTATGTCTTGTTTAAGTCATTCTGAAAGCCTGGTAAGGTTGAGGAAAAGATAACATTATATGACTGTCCATAATGTTTGTGCTGAACATATTTTAAAGTTGTAATGACCATAACCCATTTCAAGAATTCATATCAATCACTTAATAGGATGGGAAAAGTGAGTGGAAAAATATTGTGATTATTAGATAACCTCTATTCACTTTTCAGGGATAATCTAATTAGCCTAACCATCAGGATATAGGGGTCTTTGTCTTTTATAAAATGTGGTCCTAGTTAGGTAACATTTGATTTATATTAATCGTTTTAAGAACTGTTAAAATTATCATGCTTTATAACATTGATGGCACTATCTGGTGAAAGTCTTTCTTTAGGACATTTCCTGATTTCCTCTTATCAGCCCAGTACCCGAGATTCTGAAACTTTGTCTTGATTACTTGATTATAGTTGTTACATTATTGAGGTTGAACTAACTCACACGTTTTAACTTTTAATTGTTAGTTGATTGAGGCATATATCAAGGATAAATATTGTTATTTATAAACAAAATAATTGCATGCAATTAAACATTCTAGACAGCCATTTTAAATTTTGAAGTAATTTTTAAAGAATTTTAGTATTATATCATTAGTTAAAAATACATTTGGAACAGATATCACAATAAAGGATAAAATGAATTGTGGTAGTTCAAATTCTTTTATTTTATTTTGCCAGCTCTTCAGCCAGTAGCGACTACAGTAGTTACTTTGAACAAAAGAACATACTGATGAATTAAGGAGGAACTGTCTATTGAGCTAACTCAGAATAGGCTGATTCATTTTTATAGAGTCATGAAAAAGATAAATGAATTAATTACTTTAGGAAATAAAGATTGCCAGTACATGGCTAGCAATGAAAAAATAATAATTCAGTACCTACTGTAATCTATACTTTAATATGTAAAGTATATAATGTTTACTAAAGGAATATTCAAATTAAAATTAATAGCAGAGAGAAGGCCAATTTAGTATGTATTCTATCAATGAGATACTTAGGCAGTTCTCTGTATTTTTGGTTATAGTTCACATGTCAGCATTTTGTAAAGAGCTCAGTGAGGCTGAAATTCAGATTTGCAATAATTCTTTTTTCAGTGTGGAATCTAACAATCTCAGTCATTCTGGGGTCTGTGATTTAAAAAAACAACAACAACATTTTTCTCTTTGATTGATCATAGCTATTATTGAAATAGCTGGTAACATGTGACATGGTGCTATAATTTAGACTGAAAAAAATTGAATTGTGAATTATATCCACTCAGTGTAAATTTCTCTGTTTCTACTCTCCAGAGCATCTTTTGTACTTCTTTTCCTGCAGAAATGGCTTCTTACCATAATATTCCTACATTTTCCCAGGGGAAAATGAGGACTCCACCGTGAAATTCTTGTCCAAAGGTATACAGGGCAAGCTAGTACAACAAAAATAGAGGGGAAAAAATAAAATAAGATTCAGAGTTTGCCAGTACAGGAAATGAAAGTTTTATTCCATTTAACCTTTTAACAAATGTGCTTTACACATCCATCCATCATGGTGTCATTGTCAAGGAGATGAACATTTATGGATATGATGGTGATTCCCATGATTTCAGATGTTTAGATTTGAGGCTAATTCCTGCATAAGTCATTCTCCCATTTCTTCTTTTGTAGGTATAAGTAAGCCATAGAATAATTTTTAGGATCATTAGATAACAAATTAGGCAGGGAGCTATATGTATTTAATGGTTTCCCTGTTAAGATCCACTTTCATATGATTCTGCTTCATGTTTACACAAACAGTTCTTCAAATAACAGATCTCTTCCTTTAGAATGATCAGAGGGGTGCCTGGGTGACTCAGTTAAGTGTCCTACTCTTGGTTTTGGCTAAGGTCATGATCTCATACTTTTGTGTGTTCAAGCCCCACATTGGACCCTGCGCTGAGGGTGCAGAGCCTGCTTGGGATTTTCTCTCCCTCTCCCCCTCCCCAACTCACACTGTCTCTGTCTCTCAAAATAAAGAAACTTAGAAAAAGTCAGAGTCTAAATAATCAGTTTAGACTTACTTGTAGACTCAGTTTGCTATATGGCCTGTGAACAGTTGTAGACTTTCTTTTTTAAATATATTTAACAAAATTTGGAAAGTGAAGTTTGTACATTTTTTTTACAACTTTATCAAGGAGTAAATTGATATATAATAAACTACACACAGTTGAAGTGTGCAATTTGATTGATTTTTACACGTAAAATAATCACTCCCAGGATAAAGTGATGAAAATTTCCATCACCCTCCCAGATTTCCTCCTGTCCCTTTCTAATTCGTCCTTCTTCTCACTCCCTTCTCTGGCAACCACCAGTCTGCTGTTCAGTATTCATTTTCTAGAATTTATATAAATAGGAGCATATAATATGTGCTCCCCCTCATTTCTTTCAATATTAAATTCATCCATGTTGTTAAACCTATCAATAAACCATTTCTTTTTATTGCTGAATAGCATTTTATTACATAGATGTATCACAATTTATCCATTTATCTGTTGATGGGCATATGAAATGTTTCTAGTGTTTGGCTGTTAGGCACAAAGCTACTATGAAAGTTGGGTACAAGTCTTTTTGTGGACATCTACTTTCATGTCTTTAGATAGGAGTTGACAATTTTTTTCTCTAAAGGACCAGATAGTAAATATTTTAGGTTTTATAGGCCTGGATTCTCCTCTTTTGCATGGTGGTACAAAAACTCCAGGTAGTGAGCTGTGACAGTGGTGGGAATCACTTCCTTTGTTTTCCTTCTCTCAGGTACCACTGACCTGTACTATCTCTTGTCCAGTTTCTGAAAAACGTTGTGTAACATCGTATATTTAGTTGTTTAGTGGAAGTAGGGCCTAATGGAGTTCTTGTGACTCAGTCTGGGCTGGGAGTAGAAAACGTGTCTATATATTTTTAATGTAATTATATTTCCTTTTTTCAATCTTAAAATACCATTATGGCCTGATATGTCAGTTCTGTTTTCCTATTTATGCCATAGAATATGTAGCTCGAGTACTAAGAGATGAGTGACTTTTGGATTCCCTAGGAGCTCATCTCTTAAAATACTCATCTATTTATACAGGAATATTAAAATATGTTAATTTATAAATTAATATTATACCCCTCATTTAGGAGTCACTCTCACCCTCTTACTGATTGCTTATATTGTTTTCTTTCTTTGTGCTTTTTATATAAAGACCTCTTACATTATGAAAGGTAATATTACAGAAAAGTACATAAAACAAATTAAATATACAGCTTTGTGAAACTTTGTGTAGCCAGAACCCATTTAACCACTACCCAGGACAAGGAAGAAAATATTTCTGAAATCCTGGATGCCTCCTGCATGCTCTTTCTCATATCCCTCACACCAAAGATAACCATTATCCAGACTTATATCCTTGTACTTCTCTATACTTTTATAACTTAGGTTTGGATCTCTAAACAGCATAGTTTGGTTTTGCCTGTCTGAACCTTACATAAACGCAACCTTATGTTCTTTTAGGTTTGGCTTCCTTTGCTCAGTGTCATTATTTTGAAATTCATCCATAATGTGTGCAGTTCATTCATTTTCACTCTCTCTCTAGAGCATCACATTTCACACTGTCTAAAACATCATATTATATAAAGGCATTTGGATAGATGGCATTTGGGGTGATTACCCATACAGTCAAACATTATTTGTCTGTGCTTTAGGGGACACACACACACACACACACACACACACACACACACACGTCTGACAGGTATCTACCTAACTTGGAATGGCTGTGTCCTAGGATATGCATGTGCCCCACTTAGGATATAGTGCATGTTTATAAATTTCTTCTACTCAGTAGCTTCTTTCAGTAGCTTAATGATGTCTTCTTTTAAAAATTGCCATTTCTCCTCCTCCTAGTTTTGAGATATTATTAACGTATAACATTGTATTACTTTAAGGTGTACTGCATAATGATTTGGTATGTGTATATCTTGTGAATGATTATTACGTTAACTTCAGTTAACATGCATCACCTCACATAGTTACAAAAATGTTTTTCTCACGATGAGAACTTTGAGATCTAATATCTTAGCAACTTTCAAATACACAGTACAGTATTATTAATTCTGGCCACCATGCTGTACATCACAAACTGCAGAACTTATTTATCTTGTAACTGGAAGTTTGTAACTTTACCCTCACCCATTTCCCCCAGCTCCTAGCACTGGTAGCCACACATCTGTTCTCTGTTTCTGGGAGGTTGTTTTTTTTTTTTGTTTGTTTGTTTTTTTTTTTAAGATTCTGCATACTTTGGGATCATCTAGTATTTATTTGTCTTCTCTGTAGGACTTATTTCATTTAACACAATGTCCTCCACGTTTATGTTGTTGCAGTTGGCAGGATTTCTTTCTTTTTGTAATGGCTGAATAATATTCCACTTTGTATACATAGCACATTTTCTTTATCCATTCATCCACTGGTGGACACAGAGGTCATTCCCATATCTTGGCTGTTGTAAAATAATGATGCAGTAACTATGGGGGGTATAGGTGTCACTTTGAGACATTTCCTTCAGGTATATACCCAGAAGTGGAATTGCTGGATTACATGGTAGTTCTGTTTTTAATATTTTTGAGGAACCATCATGCTATTTTCCATAATGGCTGTACTAATTTAAATTTCCACCAGCAGTGTATAAGGGTTCTCTTTTCTCCGCCTTCTCTCCATCATTTGTTATCTCTTGTTTTAGTTTTATTTATTTATTTTTTATAATAGCCATTGTAATAGGTGTGAAGTATGATATCTCATTCTGGTTTTGATTTGCATTTCCCTGGTAATTTAGTGCTGTTGAGCACCTTTTCTTGTACCTGTTGGCCATTTTTGTGATTTAGTTCCTCTGCCCATTTTTTAAGTGTGTGTGTGTGTGTGTGTGTGTGTGTGTGTGTGTGTGTGTGACTGTTGAATTGTAGGACTTCTCTGTATATTTTGGTTATTAGCCCCTTATCAGATACATAATTCACAAATACTTTCTCCTGTTGTGTAGGTTCCCTTTTCATTTTGTTTAGTTTCCTTTGCCATGCAGAAGCTTTTTAATTTATGTAGTTCCACTAGTTTATTTTTACTTTTATGGTCTTTGCTTTTGGTGTCAAAAAATCATTGCCAAGACTGATGTCTAGGAGCTTACTTCAATGTTTTCTTGTAGATGTTTTATGGTTTCAGCTCTTAACGTTCAGTTCTTCAGTCCATTTGAGGTAATATTTGGGTATGGTATGGGGGTAGGGCAGGCTTCCTTCCTTCCTTCCTTCCTTCCTTCCTTCCTTCCTTCCTTCCTTCCTTCCTTCCCTCCCTCCCTCCCTCCCTCCCTCCCTCCCTCCCTCCCTCCCTCCCTCTCCCTTCCTTTTGAAGTATAATGGATAGTGTTAATAAGGTGTACAACATACTGTTTCAACAATTCTACATATACTCAATACTCACCACAATAAGTATAATTAACCAACACTTATTGCAGTATTATTGACTATATTACCTGAGCTGTACTTTTCATCTCCATGACTTATTTATAACTGAAAGTTTGTACCTCTTCATCTCCTTCATTTATTTTATCCATTGCCCAGCCTGCCTCCCCTCTGGCAAACCATCAGTTTGTTTTCTGTATTTAAGAATCTGTTTTCTTATTTGCTCATTTGCTTTGTTTGTTATTTATTTGCTGTTTCAAGTTTTTATTTAAATTCCAGTTAGTTAGCATATAGTGTAACATTAGTTTCAGGAGTAGAATTTAGTGATTCATCACTTACTTATAATACCCAGTATTAAAAGTATTACAAGTGCCCTTCTTAATATCCATCACCCATTTAGAGTCCACATATACTTGAAATCATATGGTGTGTGTCTTTCTCTGTCTGGCATACTTACCCTCTGAGTCCATCCATGTTGTCTCAAATGACATGTTTTAAAATATTTTTTTAAATTTTAGGAGCACCTGGGTGGCTCAGCTGGTTAAGCATCCAACTCTTGACTTCAGCATGGGTCATGATGTCATGGTTTGTGAGATTGAGCCCCACATTGGACCCTGTGCTGGTGGCATGGCTGCTTGAGATTCTCTCTCTCTGCCCCTCCCCTGCTTGCACACTCTCTCTCTCAAAATAAATAAATAAACATTAAAAAAATTTTTTTTAATTTTTTAACTTTTATTTATTTTTGAGACAGAGAGAGACAGAGTATGAACAGGGGAGGGGCAGAGAGAGAGGGAGACACAGAATCTGAAATGGGCTCCAGGCTCTGAGCTGTCAGCACAGAACCCGATGCGGGGCTCGAACTCACGGACTGTGAGATCATGACCTGAGCCGAAGTCGGACGGTTAACCGACTGAGCCACCCAGGTGCCCCTAAAAATTTTTTTATTTTAAAATTATTTTAGGCATATAGAAAAGTTCAAAAATATTGCAGAATATTCCTGTATATCTCTCACATTGTTTTCCCATATTGTCAACATCAGGAAATAAATGTTGGTACAATACTATGAACTTAACCAAATTACTTATTCTAATTTTGACAATTTCCCCACTTTTTCTCCTCTAGGATTCCACATTGCTTTTAATTTTCATGTCTCCTTAATCAAATCTGTGACAATACTTCGTTTTTGTTTTTCATGATCTTGACACTTTTTGGTCAATACTGGTTTGATATTTTATAGAATGTCCCTTAGTTTGATCCTTTTTGTGTTTTTTGGCAGGAACACCATGGAAGTGATATTGTGTCCTCAGTGAGCATGTTCAGGAAGCGAGGAGGGACATGTTGATAAATCTTAATACTGTGATGTTAGGTTTGGTTACTTTGTTGGGTTTCTCTAAAGTTGCTATATTTTCTTTGGATTTAGTAAGTGTTTTCTGGGGAGAGAAACTTTGAGACTAGGCAAATATCAGATTTCTCATCATACTCTCATCTTCTAGTTCTAATATCTTTCAGTGGCTTTGGCCTACAACAATCATCACTATTGTGTTTTTCAATTTTGATGTGGTGCATATTTCAAATAATGGTGAATTTCAATTTCCCTCATTTTTTTCAATGTATCAATGGGGATTTTACTCTAAAGAAGAACTGTCCCCTCTTCTCATATGTTTATTTTTATTAGTAAGGATTTAAGAATATTTTAGTTTGTAGGTTATAATCCAGCTCTGTCATTTTATGTTGCTATTTTGATTTTGGTTATTGAGAACTTCTTCAGTTTGGCTTCTGTGTCTTTTTTTTTTTTTTTTTTTTTTTAGTTTATTTATTTTGAGAGAAAGAAAGAGCATGAGCAGGGGAGAGATAGATAGGGGAAGAGATAATCACAAGCAGGCCCTGCACTGTCCGCACAGAGTCCGACACAGTGCTGAAACTCATGAACCCATCAGATCATGATCTGAGCTGAAACCAAGAGTCTGACGCTTAACCGACTAAGCCACCCAGGGGCCCCTATGTCTTTTTGACATTCTCATTATTTTTCTGCACTTTTTACTTTCTAGTTCTATAAGGTGTTCCAGGATCTTCTTATATTTTCCCTCTCTCAGTCCGGGGATCAGCCATTTCTACAAGGACCCCAGTGTTTATTTGTGTTTGTGTGTGGTGAATGATAGAAAAATCTAGATTCTTGGTCTAGTTATTGCTGCTTAGTGTCATTACAGCCCTCTCAGTTGGCAGAGTTAGGAATGTATCATATACTAACATGTACCTATGCACACATTTATATTTATTTCTTTATCCATCTGTGAATATATTAAAAGCTATGAATTCCTGCTAATACGTCTGATTCTAATACAGCATAGTGTTAATTCTAGCTTTTCCCCTTTGCTTATATGTAACTCTTTGTACAGTGAGAAAGCTGCATCTCCTTATCCTTAACGTTTGTTTGTTAAATCCTACTATACATACAACATTTTCAGAATTACTAACCCATACCCTTGTGAGTAAGAAGTTTACTAGCTCAAGGACTGTATTTGTGTACAGTTCTTTCAATCTGTAACCCTATGAAATATAGTCAAAATACTGTTTTTTGAAGTTAGTTTAAGTCAGTTTTCATCCCCATCCCCCTTAATGTCAGATGTTATTCATTTGTAATACAGTTATTTTTATTCCATTTTGGGTTCCCTCAACATTCTGATTGATTTTGATTGTTTACTTACTTGTTTATTTATTTGTTATATGAAACATTATCATGGTTATAATAGTCATGATTTACAAAAAGATATTCTCATGGAATTTCCCTTCATTCACCCTAATAACCTGTCCCCTAAAGGAAACAATCTCCTGAGTGTCTGTTTTAGCTTTCCTGAAATCCTTTTGTACAAATGAACAGATACATGAATATTTTCTAATACTTTTTCTTTCTTACATTAAGAATAACATACTCTCCTTTTGTACTTTTCTCTTTTTTTTGCTAAACAGTAAGTATATCTTAGAAATTGCTCCCTATCAGTAAATAAAGATCTTCCTCATTATTTCTTACAGCTGCATATTACTCCATTGTGTGGATTACCATAACTACCGTGCTGTGTATTTAGGCTGTTCCAATACTTTGCATACCAATAGTGTGTAATGAATAGCCTTGTATATCGTACTTTTCAATTTTTGGACGCATGTCTTCAAGGCAGATTGTTAGAAGAGAGATTACCCAGTCAAAAGCTAAGTACATATGTGATTTTGTTAGATTTCGCCAAGTTTCCTTCCAGAAGCATTGCCGTAGTCTTTTTTTTAGTTTGCTTTTTCAGCAACAGGTTATGAGACCTTTTGTTTTTACCAGCCTATCCAAGAGAATGTATTCTCCATATGTTTCAATTTTTGGCAATCTGATAGGTGAGAAATGGTATCTTAGGGCTGTTTTAATATGTATTTCTCTGATTATGAGTAAGTTTGAGTATTTTAATATATTTTTTTTAATGTTTGTTTATTTTTGAGAGTGAGAGAAAGAGAGAGCACAAGCAGGGGAGGGGTAGAGAGGGAGGGAGACACAAAATCCCAAGCAGGCTCCAGGCTCTGAGTTGTCAGCACAGAGCCCAACACGGGGCTTCAACTCGTGAACTACGAGATCATGACTTGAGCCGAAGTCGGACGCTCAACCGACTGAGCCACCCAGGCACCTTGTATATTTTTATATATTCTTAATGTCCTTGTTGTGTGTGTTTGTATTTTTATTTATTTTTCTCATTTTTTTCATCAGGTTTTTGGCCCTTTTCCCCTTCAGTTTTTGAGAGTTTTTAATAATAGAATTATTCATTTCTTTCCTGTGGTGTATGTTGCAAATGTTTTCTCAAAGTTTGTCGGGTATCTTTTGACTTTACTTGTGCTAGTTTTGCCCTGATAGTTGGTTAAAAATTTTATATAGTATGATTTACCAATATTTTCTTTTGTCATATTAAGATTAAAGGGGAATTTACCCAGGTTTGTTTTCCTTCTAACACTTACAAGGTTTTTCTCCACTTCCTGCAGTCTCACCTTTAATAAATCAAGTGTTTGTGTGTATAGATCTCTTTCCAGAATCTGTTATATTCCACTGGTCCACTTGCCTGCTCTATGCTAATACCACGTTTTTGTTATTGGAGCCAGTCTTCTTACTCTGTTCTTTTTTTTTAGGGAAATCTTTTATATTTTTGTTCTTTTGCTTTCCCATGTCTATTTTGTAATGACCCTAACAAGTTTCTCAGAAGGATTCTGTCAGGATTATTAACATTGCATTAAGTATATTCAACATTGAGATTTCCTATCCATTAACATGATAAATTATTTCACTTCATTAATATGGGGCTTTCCTTCCTCCTTTTTGCATTTTTGTTCATGAGAGAAATGGACCTATACATTTTCTTTCTTGTATTATCACCATTGCATTTTTTAAAGCAAATAACTTTATTTTTAGAACAGTTTTATGTTTACAAAAAATTGAGCAGAAAATACAGAGAGTTCCCATATATCCTCTCTTTCCTAACACATAGTTTCTTCTGTTATTATCACCTCGCTGCTAGGTTTTTAGGTGAACATAAGTTTTTCACTTATTTGAGTAAATACCAAGGAATATGATGCTGGATCATATGGTAAGAATATGTTTAGTTTTATAGAAAACTACCAAACTGTTCTTCAGAGTGGCTATACTGTTTTGTATTCCCACTGGCAATACATGACAGCTCTTGTTCCACATTCTCACTAACATTTGGCAGTATCAGTATTTTGGATTTTGGTCATTCTAATAGGTAGAGAGTGGTAGCTCATTTGAATTTTCATTTCCCTAATAACTTGTGATGTTCAACATCTTTTTGTATGCTTACTTGCCATATATATCTTCAGCAAGGTATCTGGGTCTTTGGCCTTTTTTAAATTAGGTTGCTCATTTTCTTATTGTTGAGATTTAAGAGCTCTTTAATATTTCAGGTAGCAGTTCTTTTTCAGATATGTCTTGCAAATATTTTTTTCCTAGTCTATGGCTTATCTTCTCATTCTCTCTTGATCAACATTGCATTTTCATGTCTGAGTGCCAGTTATGCTGACTTGGTAAAATACAAATATATTCCTTTTTCTATTTTCTGGAAAAATGTGTATAATTAGAATTAATTTTCCCTTAAATACTTGGTAGAATTTGGTGAAGAATCCATCTAGATCTTTTGCTTTCTTTGTAGAGATCACTAAAAAATTTTTACAGTAAGACAACTAAGATATTCTATTTTTTCTTGTGTCAGTTTTATTAGTACATTGTATTTTTCTAAAAGTTTTTCTAGCCTCAGTTTTCAGACTTGTTGGTGTAAAAGTGTTTATAATATCCTCTTATTCTTTGGTATATGTAGCTGTGTTCTTTGTGTTGTCATTGATAGTGATTATTTGTGCTTTATTTGTCAGTTCCATTAGGGATTTATCAATTCAACCTTTTTTTTTTTTTAGAAGAAATAGTTTCTTTAAATCTTTTTAATCCTGTCTAATGTACGTTTTCTATTCGTGAATTTCTGCTTATTATTTTCTTCAATTTTCCTTAAGTTTAATTTAGTGCTATTTTTCTAATTTCTTAAGGTGGTTGAATTTTGGCATATACATTTGGGTTATAAATTTCTGTCTAAGTTGGATTTAGCTATACAAGTTTTTTTTTTCTTTTTTTAATGTTTATTTATTTTGAGAAAGAGTGAGTGTATGTATGCGTGCAAGTGGGATAGAGAGGCAGGGAGAGAGAGAATCCCAAGCAGGTTCCCTGTTGTCAGTGCAGTTTCCAGTGGGAGGATCCATGAGATCATGACTTGAGCTGAAATCAAGAATTGGAGGCTTAACCAACTGAGCTAACCAGGCGCCCCTCTCATAAGTTTTGATATATTCTTATTTTGTTATCTAGTTAAAAATATTTAATAATTTCCTCTGGATTTCCTTTCTGTCCTATAGATTATTTATTGATGTATTTCTGTCATTTTAGACATGAGGATTTTCTGGTTATTTTTATGTTCTTGACTTCTAACTGACATCTTGTGTTTAGAGACTGTAATGGAAGTTATTTTTTTTAATTTGCATTATGGTCCAGCATATTGCCAGTTTTTATACAGTTTCTGTGTATGCATATTCTGTGATCCTTGCATGTGATCCATGCAACTGTTGGATGGTGTCCTATATGTTTTTGTTAGTGGTGTTGCTGAGTTCTTCTATATTATTGTTTTAATAGTTTTTTTTTTATGTTTGTTTATTTTGAGAGTGAGATAGAGAGTGTGAGTGCGGTATGGGCATAGAGAGAGGGAGAGAGAATCCAATGCAGGCTCCACATTGCAGGGCTCAATCCCATGAACCATGAGGTCATGACTTGAGCTGAAATCAAGAGTTGGACACTCAACTGACTGAGCCACCCAGGTGCCTTGAGTTATTCTATATTCTTACTGCTTTTGTGCTCTGTTTTTTTCCCATCATTTACTGAGAGAGGAAAGTTTAAATTCTGACTGTGATTGTGGATTTCTTTAATTTCATCATGTACACTGTTAATTGTTTTACATATTTTGTAGCTAGGTTATTAAATGCATATAAATTTCTTGACAAATTGAACTGTTATTATTCTGAGGTATCTTGCTTTACCTCAGTAATATTTTTTACCTTGACTTTTTTCTGGCGATAAAATAGTTACAAATATATTTATTCTCTGAATACTGATAGGTCAACATTTCTTCTTATATCCTTTTGCAAAATGATGCAGCTTTGTGTTGTTTGCTTCAGTATTTATCCTTCCCCAGTCTTATTTATTATTTCTTTTATTTATTTTACTTAATGTATATTTCACTTAGTCAAACATCATTTTCAGGTAACTTATTTCTGTTGACATGCAGATTCTTTTTTTTTTTTTTTTAATGTTTGTTTATTTTGGGAGAGAGAGAGCATGCATGTGCAAGTGGAGGACGGGCAGAGAGAGAGAGAGAGAGAGAGAGAGAGAGAGAATCCGAAGCAGGCTTCACACTGTCAGCACAGAGCCTGATACAGGGCTCAATTCCATAACCCTTCTCATCTTACTTTCCAGGACAGGTATTTGTTAATATTTGTATTTGGGAAGTTGAAGCAAAATGAACATGAGCCAAAATTAAGAGTCAGCCCACTCCACTGACTGAGCCACCCCGGCGACCCAGATTCTTTATATAAACGTGGTACTGGTGGTGTGGTGGTGGTTGGCTTTTTTGTTTTGTTTTGTTTTGTTTTGTTTTTGTTTTTGTTTTTTTAAACAAAAGTCTAGAGCATTTGTTAAGCCTGTACTAAGGTTTAGAAAATAAACCAGAATAGAAAAGTGTAGGCTATGAAAAGTCTCTAAAGATAATAATAAACTTACTCATTGGCTCATCCAAGTTTTTTTTGGGCCTAACGGCATATGCTACTTTTATTTACATCCTACGAGGAGTCTTAGAGAATAATTGAGGTCTTCTCAGTAATATGCATTTTCTCAAATGCAAAAGGCCACTATTGATACCATATTAAGTGCATTTGCATTCTCTCTTTTCCTACTAGTAGATACATTGGATGCTGTTTCTATAATATGTAGGATATATTAATCAGTGTTAAAGATACTGTAAATTTTTTCAGGATATTTTGTTACAGATGAAAAATATATCAGGGGGTATTGTAATTAGGGCTTGTAGACAGAACTGCTAATTTTGAGTTACTTAGCTTACATATTTTAAAATGATTCCTTTTTTAACTTTTAATTTGAAGCAATTATAGACTCAGTTTCCTTTTAAAGCAGGTTTTTTTGTTTGTTTTGTTTTGTTTTTTTTTACATCTGATATAGATATAGCATTAGGTTATGGTGAATTCGGTTCTTTTAAATAATGTTCATTCTGTTACCTGACAAGTTTTATATTTCCTTTATGTGAGAAACTTTTCTGGAAATAACTTCTCATCTTTCTTTCCAGGACAAGTATTTGTTAATATTTGTATTTGGGGAGTTGAAGCAAAATGAACATTAGTCTTGCCTAGGTTTACTTTTTCAAAAACTCTAATGGGTACATCTCATTCCTCCAGCCCCCCACTTCCCCTGTCTTATTGCTACTTTCCAAAAACATCCCCTTTGATAGCCACACTATAGAAATATTTAGTTACAAGCAAATATTTTAGGAGTTGTTAGCATTTGTATAAGGGTTATGTTGATGTTCATATAACTTAAGGGCAAAGCAATTTTCTGGTACTGAATGAGTCAGAGTTTCTATTTTAACATATAAATGTGAATGCACATGTGAGTGCTGAATTAATGCCTTACTCTGGGGATTTAAAATGTGTGATTGCTGTATTATACACAAGTACTCTATCACCAAAAAATGGTGCCTATTATTTGACAATAATTATGTATACAATTGGGCAAAATAATTTTCTGAGAGGTAAAATGGTTAAAGAAATACCCCATCTTAAAATGTCTCAAAGTGTTCATTGTTTTGCACATAGCAGGCCTTTAGATTATGGTACATATTAAAACCCACTCATCTGGTGGTGGTAATATAATCTGTGGTAAGTAATAATAGGTACATGAATGAAAAAAGAACAGTATTTAAAAAGTGAAACATATATATATGCTACATAATTGATACATTAGAGAAATCTCCTGTTTAAGGAAAGGTAGCTAGCTGTTAGATAGGCAATTTGGAGGAAGGGAGACACCCTAAATGGTATATTGGCAAGCTTCCTGAAATGCATATACATAGTAATTAGATGCATATTGATTTTTAAATGTCAGCCAGCCTTTACTCTCTTCTTTCTCTAGCATCTATTTGTATGAACAGTGACTATTCTTACTTCTGAAGGGGGTTTATTAAGGTTTTTGTGAACATTTGTTATATAGGAAATAAATTACCACTGCTATATATAACTAACATTAAATTTGTGATACTGGCAATGATTTGTGAGGAATTTAATTCCTTATATGTTAATTGATGGCAGAGACATTTCTGATGCTTTCTACTTGTATTCAGTGAACAAATCCCTTTAGTCGTGTTTATGACCTTCAACAACCTGCTAAAATGAATTACTACAAGTATCACTTATATTCTAAACTTAAGTAGCTTTTTGCTAACTTGGTTTAATCAGGATTGTGTTCATCATCTAGTAACATTCTTTTAGTAACCTTTAATGCTTTCTGGGCCTTTAAAGAATGTCAAGGAGCAGAGGATATTCCTGGGAGATTAAATATCTACCTTATTTCATGAAGTCTAAGGTACTTTGAGAGTATCCTTTTTTAGCCTTCCTAGACTGAGTCAATGGAAGGTAACTGCAAAACCATCTCACAGCTGTCACCTGGTGACAATGATTATAAGACACCACAAAATATCAGAGGCATCCAATGTTCAGAGAAGTTAAAATATGAAGAAATGCATATCTTGGAATTAGGATTTTTGAAGTCACTAATGATAAATTTAAAAGGATGGTTATGATAGGGGCGCCTGGGTGGCTCAGCTGGCTGAGTTTCCAACTCTTGATTTCAGCTCAGGTCATGATCCCGGGATTGTGGGATTGAGCCCCATGTCAGGCTCTGCACTGAGCGTGGAGCCTGCTTAAGACACTCTCTCTCTCTCTCTCTCTCTCTCTCCCTCTCTCTCTCTCTCTCTCTCCCTCTCTCCCTCTCTCTCTCTCCCTCTCTCCCTCTCTCCCTCTCTCCCTCTCTCCCTCTCTCCCTCTCTCCCTCTCTCCCCTCTTCCCCCTCTCTCTGTCTCCCTTTGCTCCTCTCCTTGGTTCACTCTCTTTAAAATTAAAAAAGAAAAAAAAAGAGTGGTTATGATAATCTTGTGTTCTGGTTTTTTATGATTAGACCAATATAGTACACTGAGAATTTTCCATTTGATAATTTGGAGTTTGCAGTCTTTTGTTCACTTTAGAATACTACTCAGTGTTTCATTCTCAGATTCATGCAGTAGAATATACAGTCATCCTTGAGATAATTGTTTTGCCTGCTGCCATAAAAGGCTATTAACTTTAATTACCTAGACTCTGAGGAGATGTATTTTGGCCTAGTTGCTTTGAGCAAGGAGTACAGGCGAGTTTTTTTTTTTTCATATTCTTTATGTATAGTAACGTTAAAACTGGAATTGTGTCCATTTACTCAGTGTCCATTGAGAAAAGATATAAAAGAAAAAGGAAATACTCACAAGAATGTTTAATTATACTCTTCTCATACCCTGTGCCACTGCACACTCCCCAAACACAGTTCTAATGATTGTGGTTCTTCATTCACAATGTTTAATACAGTCAGGAATGATGGGTCTCTTCGAAGTAGAAATAGGAAGGAAAGGATGATGCAGGGAAGGTAACCTTTAGTTATTTATTTTTTTACTCTCTATATGGTTTGCTTTTTATTTTCATATGCATTTATTTTTTTATAAGAACTTTTTAATAAGAATAATTACATCTTATAAAAATATGATTCCATACTGCTTATAAAATAAAGAAATGACATTTGACATTCTTGGTCTATTCCAAACATCGTTTGACTTTTCCTCTTCAACTAAATTATCCCTCATTGTAGCCATACTTGTCCACTTTTTGTCTCACATCTTCTGCATTTTCAGGGCTTTGTTTAAATTTATCCCTTTGCCCTATCTACCCTTTAAGACTAAACTAAATCCCAACTATTTGAACTTTTCCAGCTCCCTCCATAGGAAGTACCTCTTACATCACTACTTTGCAGTGGCAAATACATCTATGTAGCACTTATCAGAGACCACCTTTTGGAAGGGTTATTTATTTATGTGTCTAGTTTTCCTGTTAGAATTTTGGGACTGAATTATTTAGGTTTGTATTATCTCCTGTAGTACATGGTATAGATAGTGTTTCTTGAATTGAATCCTTATAGAATTTTAACTACATACTTTACTTATTTTCACTTTTTTCCAGAGACATCGTGTAGTAATTTTCAAGAATTACTAAATGTCATACTGTTCTACTTCTGAAGTTTCCATTCTCAGCCTTTACCACTATTTTCTGAAATACAAGAATTATTGTTGAATCGTTATATTGTATACCTGAAACTAATGTAACATTGTATGTTAATTATACTTGGATAAACAAACAAAAATAAAGTACCCTCCTGTGATAATCTGTTTCCAAATTAGTTAAAAAAAAAAATTATTCCTTCGCTAGTTACTATCCCATAGTGCAAAAGACCAGAATAATTACAAAGATATTAAATTTTCATGTTACTTATCTGTTATACAAATTTTGTTGGTTATACAAGCTTCTTATATAGGGAAGAGTATTTTCAAAATAATGTGGGTTTTTGTTTTTGTTTTTGTTTTTTTGTAGGTTACTTCCTCAGAACGTTGGCCTGCTCTATGTTGGAGGTTATGAAAGACCCTTTGCCCAAATCAAGGTATGATTGTTCGTTTTCCAGTATACTTTTCTTAGGTGTAGTTCACTTGTCCAGAACCCACCAGGCACCTGCCAATAACTATCAACATACTAAAATTATGAATGTGAATTACTGTTTTTGCATATTTCTGCTGAAGAAGTAATTCAGTTTTTCAAAGAATTGATTATTTTAATATTCTTGCCCATGGTAGAGTTAAATTTGGCCAAAGCAGTATTTAAAGTGTGTAATTTGATAAATTTTGAACTTCTTAACACTTCTGAAACCATCGCTGTAGTCAACATAAGGAACATATCCATCAGCCCTAAAAGTTTCCTTGTGCCTCTTTGAAATTCCTCACTCCTGCCCTTCTTTTTTCCCTTCCAGTCTCCAGGCAACCACTGATCTGATTTGTGTCATCATAGACTAATTTGCATTTTCTAGAATTTTATGTAAATGGAATTATACAGTATTTCTCCTGTCCCTCTCTCCTCCTTTTCCTCTCTCAGCCTCTTTGACACAGCATAATTATTTTGAGATTCATCCATGTTGTTGCACTTACAAATAGCTCATTCTTTTTATTGTTACAGTAGTATTCCATTGTATGGTAATAGCACAGTTTCTTTATCCTTTCACCTGTGGATGGACATTTGGTTGTTTCTACTTTTTGGCTGCTCTGAGCATTTGTATACAAGTCTCTGTTTGGATATATACTTTTCATTTCTCTTGGGTAAATGCCTAAGATGAGAATGGCTGGATTAAATGGCGGTTGTATATTTAATATTTAAGAAATAACCCAAGTGTTTTCCCACCAGTAGGGTGTGAGATTTCCTTGCAATGGCCGTTTTAGTCATTCTTATGGTTACAGGGTGGTATTTCACTACAGTTTTATTTTGCATTTCTGTCATGGCTACTAATGTTGAGCATCTTCCCATGTGCTTGTTTGTCATCTGTACATCTCTAGTGAAGTGCATGTTCAAATCTTGCCATTTTTTAAATTGGGTTGTTTTTCTCTTTTTTTTACTGTTGAGTTATGAGCATTCTTATATCTTCTGGATATAAGTCCTTTATCAGATTTAAGATTTGCAGCTTTTCCCCCAGCTATGGCTTGTCTTTTCATTCTCTTTAACAGGCTTCTCAAAGAGCAGAGTTCTTAATGTTAATGTTTATAAGTTTTTCCCCATGGCTCATGCTTTTGGTACTGATTTAAGAAATGTTTGCCTAACCAGAGTTACAAAGATTTTTCTCCTTTGTATTCTGGAATCATTACGTTTTTAGATTTTACATTTAGATGTAATATCTATTTGCGTTAATTTTAATATAAGATTCAAAGTTCAAGGTATAGAGGAATGTCGAACCCCCCATCTTTTTGGCACGTGGATATCCAGTTATTCCAAAACCATTTTTTAAAAGACTATTCTTGCCACCACTGAATTGTCTTTGCATCTTTGTTGAAAATCAATTGACTATGTATGTGCGAATCTATTTCTGGACTCTATTCTGTTCCATTGATTTTCGTGTCTACCCCACCGCCAATACCACACTATCTTGATTATTGTGTCTCTATAAGTCATGGAGACAGGTAGGGTAAATCCTCCAACCTTGTTCTTTTCCAAAGTTGTTTGACTAATTAGGTTCCTTTAATTTCCATACAAATTTTAAAATGCCAAATTCTCTAAAAATGCCCACTAGAATTTTAACTTGTATCATGTTAAATCTATAGATCAATTTGATGTGAAATGATATGTTAACAATACTGAATCTTTTAATTCGTGAAGACCACATATTTCTCCATTTATTTAAATCTTTAATATTCCTCAACAGTATTTTGTTTTATTAAATTGAACTTTTTCATAGATTTATCCACAAATATTTTATATTTGTGGTGTTATAAAAGTGTTTTTTTAACATTTTTATAAAAAATTTTTTGCATAATTTTTGTTTACAATTAATGCAGGAAAAAAGGGGGTTTTTTTAGTTGAAATATTATTAACATACAATCGTATGTTCATTTCAGGTGTACAATATAATTATTCACCTGTGGTGTACATTACTCAATGCTTATCACAATAAGTGTACTCTTAGTCCCTTTTATCTATTTCACTCCTTCCATCCCTATTCCCCCACCTCGCCTCTGGCAACCACCAGTTTGTTCTCTGTATTTAAGAGTCTGGGTTTTTGTTTGTTTCTTTTTTTTTTCCTTGTTTATTCATTTGTTTCTTAAATTCCACATAAGAATAAAATCATTTGGTATTTGTCTTTCTGTGACTTACTTCACTTAGCAAAATATCTTCTAGGTCTATCCATGTTGTTGCAGATGGCAGTGGCAAGATCTCATTCATTTTATGGCTGAGTAATATTCCAGTGTGTGTGTGTGTGTGTGTGTGTGTGTGTGTGTGTGTGTGGTGTATGTGTGTATACACCACATTTTATTTATCCATTCATTTGTTGATAGGCACTTGGTTGCTTTCATAATGCTGTGATAAACATAGGGATGTATATATCTTTTCGAATTAGTGTTTTTATTTTCTTTGGGTAAATACCCAGTAGTAAAATTACTGGATCATATGGTAATTCTGCTTTTAAATTTTTGAGGAACTTCCACAGTTTTCCATAGTGACTGTATCAGTTTGCATTTTTGCCAACAGTGAAAGGTTGCCTTTTTGTTTTGTTGATGGTTTCCTTAGTGTGCAAAAGCTTGTTATTTTGCTGTAATCCCTCTCAAAATACCAACAGAATTTTTTATAGAACTAGAAAAAATATTACTAAAATTTGTATGGAATCACAAAAGACCCCAAATAGCCAAAGCAATCTAGAGAAATTTAACAAAGCTGGAAGTATCACAATCCCAGATTTTAAGATATACTACAAAGCTGTAGTAATCAAAACAGGATACTACTGGTACAAAAGTAGACACAGATCAGTGGAACAGAATAGAGAGCCTGGAAATAAACCCATGCTTATATGATCAATTTAATACAGAAGAGACAAGAATATACAATGGGAAAAGACAAGTCTCTTCAACAGATGTGTTGGGAAAACTGGACAACTACATGTGGAATAATGAAACTGAACCACTTTCTTCCACCCGACACACAAAAAAAACTCAAAATGGATTAAAGACCTAAATGTGAGGCCTGAAACCATAAAACTCCTGGAAGAAAATAGAGGCAGTAATTGCTTTGACATTGACCATGGAGATATTTTTTATTTCAATTTCTGATTGTTCATTGCTAGTATATAAAAAGATTTTTATGTGTTTAGTTTAAATCCTGCAGTTTTACTATACTCAATTATTCTAGTCCTTTTTTGCATATTCATAGGATTTTCTACATAAATGATTATGCCATCTACTATAAAAAACAGTTTTCCTTCTTTCTTTCTGATCTGGATGCTTTTTACTGCTTTTTCTTGCCTTACTACATTGACTAAAGCCTACACACAGAGTTGAATAGAAATGGTGAGAACAGACCTCCATGCCTTATTTATGATCTTTGAGGGAAAGTGTTCAATCTTTCATCAAACATTGTTTTTATAGTAATATTACTTAAGGGTTGAATCCTAGATTCCATCTAAGCTTTCATGTAAGAAGTGGAATAATGTTATGAACTTTAAAGTAGTAATATAAAGGACAGTTTGAGATCATCCTTTCTTGTTATTATAACTTTTTGTTAATATTTTCTTATAGGCCTGTAAAATTTGTTTTATGTTTTTTGTTTAGTTTTCTGATTTTTCCTCACATTTGTGTCTTGGCTCCATGAGTTGTTTCTTGTTCCAGTTGAGGGCTATGAGTTCAAATTCCTTTCTACCTGTGTAAATAACATATATTTTTATGCTTTGAAAAACAAGGATTTTTGGGAAAAGACTGAGCCTGAATAGAGGACATAAAAAATATTTAATGTTGAGGTTTAGTAACATTATTGGACTTTCTTAATGAAAAATCTTATTTTGGTTACCATAGCATCAGCACCTCTTTAAATACTTCCACTCATTTAATTTAAATAAAAACACTCTCAAAAGTTCATCATCAGGATCTTAACTTGTGGACCCTCTTGAACTTTTATTCTTTCTTAAGTAATGACAAGCATTCAGGTACATTTGTTTTCTTCTATTTTTAATGTCCCTGGAACATGAGTTGGCAAGAGTTTCTTCATAAACCTCTCTCACTATCCTGTTCACCGAATTCAATAGTATTGCCAGGAATCCTAATAAGTTTCTGCAGGAACATTTTGAAAGCCTAATTTTTTTCTGTCCATTGGTTTGGAAAATCCTGTTTTTCCTTATTAGAACTGAAATAACTAAAAAGTGAGAGGCGTGTATTATATATTTAGGGAGGGGTAGAATTTGTGTGTGTGTTACATGTTTCAAAAACATAGTTTAATATATGTATGAGGTTAATTCCTCCGTCACTCACCTGATTTATTAACATAACATTTTCTTTATCCAGGCCTTTCCTAACAAGCTCAGTGACAGAGGTCAATCCTTTGTCAACCCTTTATGCCTAGATAATCAACTCAAAAGAAAAGGGCCTATTATTGTAGGGCACCTTTATCCTTTGATGTTGCTGTCAGAAAGGTTTCTCTCATAAACCGTGAAAGGATTTCTTATCTTTATTAATGATTCAAGTTCCTTCATAATTCTTATGGTGTCTTTAAAAATGCTATATAGATCCTCACCTAATTAGAATATTTATAAGTTAACTGGAAAACAATAAAAAAATCATAGTTTAAATGACTGAGATTAGACTAGAAATTTAAGGTTCATTTCCTCCCTTACCTTGCACCTGATTCTTTGGACATGAAATACCAATACTTGTTAGATTCATTTCTCTCTCATTAAATAAACTAAGTGTAATGATACAGTGTTGTGTGGCATAGATATCAGACAAACCTTTAATAAATGGAAACTGGTTTGCTTTCCTTAAGAGCAGATTAGTTGAATTTTTTTGGTAAATAAGCTAGGAAACTGTTCACTTGAATATTTAGGAAAAAGAATTATTCACTAACATCACAGATCTAAGTTTTGAGTGGCTTGGTGTTAGAGGCTCTTTTTATTAGATACATTTTACAGTTGTATTTCTAAAAAGCAGCTCCATTTTATAAAGATGAAAGAGAGAAAAATAAAAACACAAAAAGGATAATAGATATTTGGACCAATGTTAAATGAGTTCAGAAATTGCTGTAGCATGACAAGAGATACCTGCACTATTAATGTATAACATGAGTCATTACAACCATTCTCACACACATACACACCCTTCCATTATTACCCATCTTTTAGTTCTAGTTTCTTAGCCAAGTCCTAGATAAAGACACAAATATATACAAACATGTGACTTCATTATAGTCTTAGACTAATACATCTTCATACTAGTTTCAGGTTTTACTGTTTTTAGGGGACGTTTTTCCAACTTAACCTTTATTTCTTAACAACTTCTGTAAGTCATCGGGAACATTCTTTTCTCAAACAACCTCAGTCCTTGTGTAGATAAGTTTCACCCAAGGCAGTGACTCTCTTTTCAGATCATTAATCCCTTTCAGAATCCTATGAAAGCTGTGGACCCTCTCTCTAGAAAAATGTACATACACACACTTCTATTTATAAGTTCAGAGAGTTCATGGACTCTATTGAAGGTTATTTAGGGACCTCAAATTAAGAACCCTAAAAAGTGAATAAAATATGTTTTCCCAGATTTTTCAGTTAACCAAAAAGGTATTGAAAGCATATACATTTAAGTTTTTAGGGGAAGTTTGTCATCTTGATTTTTTTTTTTTAATTTTTTTTTTCAACGTTTATTTATTTTTGGGACAGAGAGAGACAGAGCATGAACGGGGGAGGGGCAGAGAGAGAGGGAGACACAGAATCGGAAACAGGCTCCAGGTTCTGAGCCATCAGCCCAGAGCCTGACGCAGAGCTCGAACTCACGGACCGCGAGATCGTGACCTGGCTGAAGTCGGACGCTCAACCGACTGCGCCACCCAGGCGCCCCTGTCATCTTGATTTTAAACATGCATGATTGTCTTTTGTTTTATCCTAAAATATAATAAACTAAATAAAACACTGATCATTTGATGAGTTGTCATTCAGAGTCAGGAACTGCCTCACATACTCACCGCTATTGTTTTGTGCTATAAATGAAGCAGATTTCACCCTCATCCAAGACTAACTTCTTTTAACTTTATTGAAATTAATGTTCTAAATGTACTAGGTTATACATGACTTAATTTTTCTTAAGAGATACAGTTCATTATACCTTTATATTCAGTCTTTGAAATTAAACAGGGGAGTTTTGATTAAAGCAAAATTTTGCTTAATTTCTATTTGTATCTTTCAGGCTGTCAGAAGTTTTTCAGTAATCCCTTATTTGGGGGGATGGTATTTCCATATATCTTTATGTAATACCTTTGTCTTAATTGTGTGTATATAAATTGTTATTCGTAGCTTATTTTTATAGACATGTTCAAGTTTAAGTAATAGTTTACAATTTATCCTTATTATTCTGTTTTGTTTTCTAGAGAGTCTCACAGTCTAGTAAAAATCTTAATGCTATTCCTGTAGGTTTCTAGTCCTGGAGGCTCTACTTAGCAGCCAGAATCCATAAAACCAAGAACAATTGAAGCCTGTCAACATCACTTTTAATCAACTCAGGGGTTGTTCTGGAAAGACTCAAGGCCACAGGGCTGTCCCTCCCTGCAGGGGTTGGTATTAGTTGCCTCTTCCAGCTCTGACAGCCTAAGAAGTGGGAGAGGCTGTGAGGCTCAGTCAGACAGTTTCCACTTTGACACTGCAGAATGGCTCAAAAATGTCCTCTGTATTTTAACTATGAATTCCACACAGCAACCATATGTGAAAAGTAAGGAATATAACCATTATTCTGAGGCAGTTATTTTATAGTCAGTACAGCTAAGTTCTTGCCTTAGATCCTGCTTCCATCCTTCCCGAGGAATGGGGTGCCATTCGTCACAGTCTCCTACTCCAAGCTTTTGGAGCTTGAATTTTTAAAAATCTCTTTATAGCCAAGGAAATACAGTATTGGTGTTTGCATTCATATGCATATGCAACAGATGCAAATAAATGGTGATCTCTTCATTTTTGAAAGCATATTTGGAAATTCATACCATCCCTCAGACTTTTTTCTCTTAAAAAAAAGTAGAATATTTTTTTCTTTAAGGTATATTGAGTTCGGATTGTCGTTTGTTACTTAAAAATATTTTTGAGATTGCTAGTGACTTGGCAGTTTTAATTTCTTGGGTTGGTTAAATTTATAAAGGTCAAGTGGGGACTCTGAATTATTAAAAGACTGAAAAACACTAAGAAAACTAATTTGACTGATGATCTTTTAGAAAATATTTGAGTTTAGGAAATAATATATATATTAGATCAGTACTTTTTACTAAAAGAAAATATTTAGCATCCATATTTTAAATTTCTAAAATGTCTGAAGTATTACATCAGGTAAAGATGTAGTCCTTAAAACTGAGTATTCTAGTTTAGTAGCTTCCAAATTTTTGACTATGACCTGTAGGAAGGTAAGAAATGTATTTCTATTGAGATTCTGTTCTACACATACATATATTTATATACACACAATATAGACTGGAATTTCAAAGTAAGTGTGATGCAATAGTTACTTCCCATTCTGTTCTGTTTATTTTTCTATTGTTTTTTTTAAAAGTGTTTATTTATTTTAAGAGAGAGAGAGAGCGTCTGTGCATGTGCAGTTGCATGTGTGAGGGTGGGGCACTCTGGCAGGGAAGGGGCAGAGAGAGAGAGAGAGAGAGAGAGAGAGAGAGAGAATCCCAAGCAGGCTCTGCACTCTGTGAGGCTCGATCCCACGAATCTTGAGATGACCTGAGCCGAAATCAAGAGTTGGATGCCCAACCAACTGAGCCACTCAGGAACTCCTGATTTGGTTTTTAAATGCTGGTCTTAACCCATTAAATTGACTTCTCTCTTGGAATATGGGTCACGACTCAGTTTGGCAAACTGGCAAACACTGCTGCAGGGTAGGACTTGTCCAGCTCATGCTGCCTTAAGATTCTGGCAGCAGACTGCCATCCTTCTGCAGTGCAGATGATCATAAGGAAGCTTACCTGCCCCTGAGTTGATGACAGCCCTCTGAGTGGCTTTGGAGGGAGAAGAAAATGATAAGATGTCATAGTTGTTGGGAGGAGGGAGGAGGAAAGTAGAGAAAAAGGTAAATGAGAAATGAATTAAGATGTTTCATACAGCCAAGTAAAGCTATTTTCTGTTTTAAAAAAATTCATTCTCAAGAACAGAAGGGAGCCTTCCACGCCTACTCTGTCTTCCAAGTAATTTCATGTATTTTGAGGATAGAGAAAGAAATAAAGGTAACATCTCCCCTAGGAGAAGAAATTGGAAAGAAATGGAGATAGGTGAGAAATTGAGAGAAAGCAATGGAATCAGATCTGGATTTGTGCAACATATTCATTGAATAATGGCTAAATTTTCTTAATACTGTAAGAAGAGGCACATTTTCAGTGTCTCATATGTAGTAATAAGGGAAGACATGCTTATCCCTTTGTTGAAAACAGATTCAAAGCGTGAAAGAAGCTTTAAAAAAAAAAACAAAAAAACAAACCCTCATGGAAGCTAAAAGTCTTCCTACCTGTATGCAATAGCTCTTAAGTCTCTGACAACTTTTTCTCCTGCATACTTGCTCACAGAGTGCTTCAGGGTTACTGCAGGGCTGTCAGGTGAGCCCATGTTGTAACTTTCTGGATGTTAAAATCATGCATTGTCTACTAACAAGTCACATAGTAACTGCAGACTAGGCTTCTAACAGGTATTCATAGTAGTAGTTATCCTGCCATATTTACCGCAGTGGTTTTGGCAGCATTATTGCCAAAATTTAGTAACACGTAAGGCCTGTCTATAGTCACACATTTCAGTTTTAGTGTTCTTATCTTCCTGTCCTTAGAATACTTGTCTACAAGACGATAAGCCCTGTCGACACTGGTCTTGTACAATTCTAGATCCTCAGCATTTGTTATAGTGCCTGAGACATAAAAGCACATAAAATAGATACTTGTTACCATTATTATTGAGGATGCTTAGAAAACCAAGTGTTATTGTTGTTTATAGAGGTCTGATATAAAATTTTATTAGTTTTGGGTGTCATGACACAATGATTCGATATTTGTGTACATTGAGAAATGATCATCACCAAAGCCTAATTAACCCCCATCACTGTACATAGTTGTACAAATTGTTTTTTCTTATTATGAGAACTTTTAAGATTTGTTCTCTTAGCAATGTTCAGATATGCAGTGCAGTATTACTAAGTATAGTCACCATTCTATGCATTAAATCCCAGTGACTTATTCATTTTATAACTGTAAGTTTGCACCTTTGACCCCCTTTACCTATTTCATCCACTCCCCTCCACCTCTGGCAATTACCAGTCTGTTCTCTGTATCTAAGAGCTTGGTTTGGTTTGGTTTGGTTTTTGTTCTTTGATGTTTTTTTTAACTATTAAGTATTTGCCATGAAATCATAAAGTATTTAGAACTCTGGCTCTAACATACATATTTATATTTAGTGCCTTAGAACTTTATTTTTCTAATATATAGTACATCTTGAGTTGGGATATCTTTGAGGCAATATAAATTAATTTTGTTTTCTAATTTAAGATTGTGGTTGTAAATTATTAACATCAGTAGCTTTATTTGAAATGTAGATTTTATGAATACATTATTCTGAGAACATTTTAAATATAGTTCTCAAATTATTTTCCAATTAAGAAAGTTAGCATTTTTCTTAGCTGGAAATTCCAGTGACTTTCATTCTCTCTTGAGCCAGATACTTTATAGACAAATGTTAGAAATTATTTTAGCTTAGTTATATCAAGCTTAGTTCTTCTTAAATGTGGTTTGGAGAGAAAAAGAATAAGCAGTTCTTTTTTGTAATTTTGAAATGTTCTCAGAGAAGTGAATGATACTATATCATGCATGTTTGGGTATTTATAATGCAGTGGCTCTCCTATTTTGGTGAAAGGAAATAACATGGTACTTCTCATCCCCTTGCGTTTTTTCCTACCAATATTTTACTTCTAAAACGAAGTAGTTCTTTGACTGGAATTTCAAAGGCACTGATAACCATTTCAGTACAAAAGGTTACACCTAAAGTGACTATGGCTGAAGTCATATTTCAGACAAATAATTCCAGTTTCTGATCTAGATTTCTATGAGACCTCTAGAAATTATATATTTTACTTTATTCCCACAAAACAGAAAAATAATTTCTCTAGGACTCCGTTATGAATACTCACACATCTTCTTGCCTAATAAAGTTTCAAAAACAACCTCCCCTCCTCAGTTGCCAAGAATACAGAAAAGACCCATTTCATGTGTCTGTGACCATGAATCAGGCAGTTGGGAAAGCTCCAGATTGCTCTTGTCTTTTTTGGCTCTTCAACAACAGTAACAAACGCAGAAACTCTGAGACTAGATAATACAAATCAGTGAATGTTGCCAAAATTTTAATTGGCAGTACTGAAGTTGCTACTTTGAGCACCTTCAGAAGTTTGAAACTGCTGCATGAAGTGACACCCTGTCCTCAATAAATACTGTGGGACATGGATAGGAGGGATCTTTAATTTTCTAAAACAAAAATACAGAAGTATAGTCCAGTAAATCTAATACTCTTTTAAAATAGCTTTTTATAAATAGTGAGTTAAATATTCATTTTCTCCATATCCGCTAGTTTTATTATCTGTAGAATTATTTGTCCGAAAGTAAAAATGACAACTCTATAGTTTTAGAAATTCACAAATTATGCTAAATGCAATGCAAGATAAGGTTTGGAGAAACTATTACAAATTTAAGTTTAACATTACAAATATAGGTCAGCATTGAGGTACCATTTGAATATTTACGGTTTTACTAAAACATTTTATTAATTAATATTAATATTAATACTTAAATTCTTCTCTATAGTGTCACCAGATCAGAGCCTTTCTGATACCCAGGAAATAGTTTCACAGGTGATCATTCATCTGCTAAATAATATATTGTTTCTGATATTAAAGTACTTTTAATTAAGATTTCTTCTAAGACTTAAATCTTATAACACTCAAAATATTATCAGTCAGCATACATTATATACACATTCTTTTAAAAATACCTACCTATCCAGGGGCGCCTGGGTGGCTTAGTCGGTTGAGCGACCGACTTCAGCTCAGGTCATGATGTCATGGTTCGTGAGTTCAAGCCCTGCGTCGAGCTCTGTACTGACAGCTCAGAGCCTGGAGCCTGCTTCTGATTCTGTCTCCCTCTCTCTGCTCCTTCCCCACTCATGCTCTGTCTCTCTGTCTCAGAAATAAATAAACATTAAAAAAAATTGTTTTTTAATAAATAAAAATAGCTATTCAGAATCTATTTGGATAGACACCTGAAATTACATTTTGGGTTATTTACTGTCCAGAATCTGTTCTCAATATATTGCAATATTTTAATATCAGATTTTATTTTCTAAGTCTTAGTTAAATAAAAGAAGTTATCTAGTGCAAAATTCATTTAATGTAAACTTTTTGTTTGCTTGTTTGTTTTGGGCAAAGGGGCTTAGACTTTAAGAAACAAAATAAGAGTATTTAAGTTTAATGTATGCCTAATGTATAATAATTTTTCTCATTTATCATCAAATATTGTAACCATATGATACCTCTTTGGGCATCTCATCTTTTTTCTTCTTTGTCAGTATTTGAAAACTTTCTATCATGAAAAAGGAAAAAATAGGATAATTAATTTCTTTAAAACTGAAAACACAGTTTTAGTACTGTTATCAAGCAAAAAAAATATTACAGACAACATTTGTTGAGCACTAATGCCAGGCACTGTTCTAATTAATTCTGAAACAGTATATAAAGTGCAGGTACTTTTAGCATTTCCAGTTTTACAGATTAGGAAGACCTAGAAGGCTGAGTAACAAATCCAAGATTATGTTGCCAACAGGTAGCAGTTATTGCCTTCTATGGAGTATTATTTAAGTGTCTAGTATTTAGTGTATACTGTATAGTTACTATTTATGTTGCATTATTATCATATACAATATTATTATAGTCCTTGAATTCCTTCTGAGTTTTGCTTGTACAATAGGCCAAATTATCCCTATAATTGATTAATACTAGTTAAGACGCTGGCTGGACTCTATGACTCTTCCAAAAGAAATATGGTTTCACCACGAGGATCAAGGTAGAGCATCATTGTGGTTTGTTTATGTAAAAAGATACTGGAGTATAAAGAACTCAAAGTTATAATCTTACCTTTGCTACTTATTTAGTTAGCGTTGAGTGTTTATGTTCATTGGTTGTTAACAGCAAGAGCTGAGTGTTCTTGTATTGGGAACACTTGTGAATCTGTGAGATATTAAAAGGCTTCTAATTATAGTATCTTCTGATGTCTTTATGAAGTATATTTCTTTCTGTTCCCAAAGCATGTAGTTTGAAGTTTATTTGTCATATATCCCTCCTCAGGTATTATTTTTAGAAGGGCCAACCCTACTTATTATTTTTCTTTTATATTAAATATTTCTTATTTTACCTTTAATACTTCTTAATGTTCAAGAGATCTGGGTGAAAGTCTTGTATGGTTATTAATTTGAAACAGTCTCTGGAAATCTAATTTATTTCTTTAAGAAAGATACCAGGTGGTAGGAAATCAGGTATATAAACAAATCACCTGAGATTTTGAGTGCTCTGATTAGCTTAAGAAAAAGTTAATATCTCATTTACAAGATTTTTTTTTTTTTTTTAACCAGGTGTGGCAGTTTTGCTAGATACAGTGATAAACAGTTTCTCATTTTCTGGCTCAAAGTTGAATTTGCTTTGTGAGCATAGCTGGAATTAAAACATTTTAATGTTTTTCAAGATCAGTGTATCTTGGAGGCATTTTGATGACTCAGGGCTGATTTTAGCTGCAAAAAGAATTATAGCAGAATTGCAAGGAGAAGGAACAGATGTTTTTTAAGTTTCAGGATGAGTAGGTTGGTTGCATAGCACAAGGGTAATTGGATGATGTAAAACGCAGTGACTGTGAGAATAAGCAAGGAGATACTCTCAGGGTGGTTTTGGTTTAGCAAAAGGATGAATGAAATAAGGGAATATGTACATGATGTGGGTCATTAGATGTCATGAAGCAGAGATTTCTGGAGTGGAATGGAACCACATGAGGAAAAGGTAAAAATTATATTGGTGAGGGTAAGTTACTACTAGTGGTGAACTATTCCACACTATTATAGCCTGTTAAAAGATATAGACCCCAAGCTCTTGTAGAAGTCATCCTTATCCATAAGAAGTAAAATCTTAAGTCTGATGTTGATTTTTAGACACTTTTACTGGCTGAATAATTTATTAAAGCAATAAAATCGTGAAAAATTATCACTTGGTAGAAAAAAGGTAAAGACAAGTCTATTCTTTGAATTCCACTCCTTGGTGGCGTCTCAAATGTCCTTAATGAGAACATAATCTTCCTTAAGGCTTCAGTTCTGTTAGCCATGACAGTTAATGTCCACCTCTCCTGAGTGACTTGAGGTTGGTCTACCTCACTTTCCTCCTCAACACCTTACACTCCTTGATCGTCTCTGTTTTAGGCATTTTGACACTCTCTAGCATAAAGTCAGTCTATTTATGGCCTTCAGAGCCTTTCATAAGTTTACCCTGCATTTGTTTGCTTTTTTTTTTTCATTTTTAATTGCCACCAACATGGCTTCCTACTGTCCACTGTAGCAAATGTAAGTTCCTCCCATTAGCCTTTCCCATCCCATTGTACCTTTATTCTCCCTAACTTCCACTCCTCTCTGATGTTTGCAGTTCCCTGTTCCCTTGACTATACATACTGTTTTCAAAACTTACCTGCTAGTCAAAAAGGAACATCAACTAAGTATATATATCTAAGGTATTTTGGTGGAGAATAGGGATATAAAGATTAATAAGATATTTTATATGCCTGCAACTTATTTATAGTCTGGCTGCTGAGATGGAAGAAATCTCTTTGTTAAAATATCATGAACAATTCAGAATAGGATGTGATGTGTCAAATGCTTGGAATTAGCTATAAATGTCAAAAGTTGAGGAAAACTGTGGACTGAGGTAGCTGGGTTGGGATTTAGAAAGGAAATGCAAACTGTGTTGTCTTATCAATAACGTGAATAGTAGAATGTGTGTGTGTTTGAGAGAGAGTGAGTGTTTGTCTTTGTCTTTTTCTGTTTACCCCCTGTAGGGATAGAAGGATGACAGGTGTTTCAGGAAAACAGAAAATGCAAAGTTGTGGAACTATAAAGACTTGCCTTGGATACAAGAGCAAAAGCTTATGTAAGGAAATATGGTTGAAGAGGTGATTTGGTATTAGAGAATATTTTTAACATTTATTTATTTTTGAGACAGAGAGAGACAGAGCATGAACAGGGGAGGGTCAGAGAGAGGGAGACACAGAATCTGAAACAGGCTCCGGGCTCTGAGCTGTCAGCACAGAGCCCAGCGTGGGGCTCAAACTCATGGACCTGAGCTGAAGTCAGCCGCTTAACCGACTGAGCCACCCAGGTGCCCCTTAGAGAATATTTTTAAAAACCCAACCATACTAACAGCAAGACCGTACAGACCACTTTAAGGATTTCTAAGTTGGAACAAGGCAAGGGGACCCTAATACCTTTTTAAAGAAACATTAAAATTTTTAGGTGAGAACCAAGCTCAGCGTAAAGAAATGACATTTCCCTGACAATTTATATAAGTATTCCAGATGGTTTCTTTAGGCCCCAGCTAAATAAACTAATACTAAAGGTCACCTGGCATGGACAATAAGAAAAGGGTCCTGAATTCCTAAAGTCATAACTATCAGATAGTAAAATATTTTTATGTCTTTTTCATGTTATTTGAAGTGTTCGCTAAGAGAAAGAAATGGAACTAATATAAAAATAGTTCAAATTAATGTTTCTATTAGTTGTTTCTGACATTATGTTGCTGCTCAAGTTGAACTTTTACTTGTGCCAAGAAAATGCATTAGAGAACGTTTCTTAATATGGCTAGTTATATCTTTGAATCTGACCGTTCAAGTCATAAAAGAGCCTGCCTCTCCATATTTGCTATTTCAGTTGTTTTCATCTCTTTTTTGTGTGTGTCTTGAGGAATTAAGACTAAGCCTAAGACTGTTAGATATATTTTTCAGAGGAGACTTGTATTCTGAAAAAAGACAATAGATTGATTGGTTCAGGTTTTTTCAATGCATATTTTTTATTGTGAAAAAGAAATCAGTATACCCTTCCACCATGGAAGGTGGTAATTACCCTTTTTATTGTATTCACAGCTTGTTCAGAGAGTTATCTCTAAAATTGTGACTTAAAAACTTTTGTTAATGTTTATTTATTTGAGAGAGAGAGAGAGAGAGAGAGAGAGAGAGAGAGAACGAGCTAGTGGGCACAAGTTGGGGAGGGGCAAGAGAGAGACAGAGACACAGACTCCGAAGCAGGCTCCAGGCTCTGAGCTGTTATGAGCTCTGAGATCATGACCTGAGCCAAAGTTGGTCGCCCAACTGACTGAACCACCCAGGCGCCCCTAAAATTGTGACTTTTAAAACATAGCATCGAGAGTCTATTACTGAGTTAAAAATAAATAATAATTAGTATTGAATAAGACATAATTCTAAATTTCTACTTCCTATACTGTACTATTTTCATTAAACATTTTTTTCAGTATTTCTGTATGGTAATCTGAAAGCAGAAACCCATACTGTAGTGATATATACTACCCAGTAGTAGAAATTGCATATTTCTGGCTTGATATCTATTCTTCTCTTTGGAAATAATAATGTTTTGACATTATTTTCAAAGTTAGAGGTTTGCGTTAAGATCAATGATAATTTTAAATACCTAGCTCTGGCATTATGGAATTGTAACATATGATTTTAATTGTACTAGATGTGAATAGAAATAAGGTATTTTTATAAATTGCAAAAGAAATCATTTTTACTGAGGACATATGTGCCCAGGACACATTATACTATTATAACAGTCTTAATAAAGTAGATATTTGTATTTCTAGATAAGAAAATTGAGACACAGAGAAGTTAAGTGTTGACTAACTTGCCCATGATCATGCAACCAGTAAATCATATAATTGGGATTGGAAACCAGGTTTCTCTGACTCCCTAAGTCCACTCACTTTCTTTGTTCTTGCAGTGCTGTTTTTGTGTAAATATTGCTGGTTTAAATGTTTCATTCAAGATTGTTGATCAAGTATTTCAAGGGAATTGGCCCATACAACACTTTGACAAAAAAACAAGTTCTACAGAAGTGCAAGGCAGTAGGGGAGCCTGGGTGGCTCAGTCGGTTAAGCGTCCGACTTCAGCTCAGGTCATGATCTCACGGTCTGTGGGTTCGAGCCCTGCGTTGGGCTCTGTGCTATCAGTTCAGAGCCTGAAGCCTGCTTCGGATTCTGAGTCTCCCTCTCTCTCTGCCCCTCCCCCACTCACACTCTGTCTCTCTGTATCAAAAAATGAATAAACGTTAAAAAAAATTTTTTTTAAAGTGCAAGGCAGTAAAGACTTCAGTTATCCAACATCATCATTTCGTGAAATATTTCCCATATAGCTTTTTAAAGCAAGCATTTAAGTTAATAACTTCTCCCTACGTTCTTAAAGTGTTCTATAATTTATATAACTTTTATTTCGAGTGTCATCTTAGGCTATTAGCTTGTACTTTAATAAAGTGATGGCCTCAGGAATTGTTAATGACTCTTAAGCCAGTTACTGCCTCAGAAAGTGGTTCAAGATTACTGTGCTTTTGTGGTTGGTGATTTGCTGTCAGCTGTCATTTCTCAGTCAGATTCTGACAGTTCTTTTCATACTGCTTCTATTTTTTTTTCCCCTGCCAGTAACTTAAGTGCCAAAATTTATAGGGAAAATCAGGTAACTGAATTTGTCAAATACAGTAACCTTAATTTGCAACTAATTATGTATATCAATAAGCTTTGACCAGTGAGCCTAAGGGATCTCTACATCCTCCTGGAAAAATATAGTACTTTCATTCATGGACATTGTATTCCTGTCTTTTCTTTTTTTAATGAGGGGGGTGGGTGCTAATTGTTCTGTGTTTTCCTTAATGCAGTAGTCCTACACTGGTGGGGGGGGGGGGTTGTATATTTAAAGGGCCTACACACTTAACTGGTATTTCTTTTAATCACATGCATTGCTCTTGTGGTTCTAAATATTTGAATGTGATTCTCCTTACTTAAAGTTGAATACAGCCAAGAAGACAAAAAGCATCAGCCGTTACGCTTGGAATCTTTTGTCTGCAGTGGGTTTTTTTCTTCAGTGAGCCTGCTGTCTTTACTCCAAGTCTCCCTTTCTTCACTGTGGCAGTAGCTGATGTCTCTGTCACTGCTACTCACAACCATACCGAGTGATATAAAAGAGCTTTGAAGCTTAAAATACTTCTCCAACTTAACTTGCACATGTGTGTCTTCAAGTTTCTCCAGCAAAGTGACTGAACCAGGTCTGCTTTCAGTTCTCTTGTCAGTCAGTGCCTCACGGCTTTCCCTTTCGTCACAGCACTCGTGATGCAGTGTGCTTTATAATCCATACTCCTCTTTTAAGTCACATGCAGATTTAGATACTTTGCTTATCTCTATAGCATAGAGCTCATCTCTGTGTCTGAGTCCTTATGATTTATAATCATGGTAGCAGTAAACTTCAACTTTACATGGCCATCTTAAAGAAAACACACAGGAGCTTTCACAGAAGCTGGGAGCTTTTCTACCCAACTAGAAATATGCTAATGTTAGATTCCAGGCAATCTCATAAAAGCAATATATTATTAAAAAAAAATTTTTTTTTAACGTTTATTTATTTTTGAGACCGAGAGAGACAGAGCATGAACAGGGGAGGGGCAGAGAGAGAAGGAGACACAGAATCTGAAACGGGCTTCAGGCTCTGGGCTGTCAGCACAGAGCCCGACGCGGGGCTCGAACTCAGGGACCGCGAGATCATGACCTGAGCCGAAGTCGGACGCTTAACTGACTGAGCCACCCAGGTGCCCCCCAAAAAAATTTTTTTTAATGTTTAGTTTTGAGAGAAAAAGAGAGAGAGAGAGAGAGGGCGAGCATGAGCAGGGGAGGGGCAGAGAGAGAGGGAGACACAGATCTGAAGCAGGCTGCAGGCTCTGAGCTGTCAGCACTGAGCCTGATGCGGGGCTCAAACCCACCGACCATGAGATCATGACCTGAGCCGAAGTCGAATGCTTAACTGACTGAGCTACCAACATGCTCCAAAAGCAATATATTATTAAGAGGAACCTCTTAAAAAACGGTTTTATGTCTTTTATAATTAGTAAGGATCCTTTCTGAATTTTTATTTAGGGGCCTTCCAACTTAAACATAGGATGTTGAGTTCTCTTGCATACATGAATAATACGTGTTCAGAAATGGTTCAGCCATAATGCCATAATTAGCACTATTTTTCCAACAGTATTTACTCACTTGGTGCCTCTATGTCACATTTTGGTAATTCTCATAATATTTCAAACTTTTCCATTACTGTTACATTTGTTATGGTGATCTGTGATCAGTGATCTTTGATGTTACTATTATAATTGTTTTGGGGCACCACAAACCATACCCTTACAATGGCTAATTTAATTGATAACTGTGTGTGTTCTGACTCCTCCAACTGGCCTGTTCTCTCTCCTTGAACCTCACTATTCCCTAAGACATGATACTGACCTCAGAGCTGGCAATAATCCAACAGTGGCCTCCAAGTGTTCAAGTGAAAGAAGAGTCATACTCTCCTTTTAAATCAAAAGCTAGAAATGATGAAGCTTAGTGAGAAAGGTGTGTCAGCAGCCAATATAGGCCAAAAGGTAGGCCTCTTGTGCCAAACAGCCAAATTGTGATTGCAATGAAAAAATTCTTAGAGGAAATTTAAAGTACTATTCCAGTGAAAACACAAATGGTAAGAAAGTGAAACAGTCTTGTTGTCGATATGGAGAAGGTTTTAGGTGGTCTAGGTAAAGGATCATAGCGGCCATAACATTCTCTTAAGCCAAAATCTAATCCAGAGCAAGGCCCTGCCTCTCCTCAATTCTACAAAGACTGAGAGAGGTGAGGAAGCTGCAGAAGTAAAACTTGAAACTAGCAGAGGTTGGTTCATGAGGTTTAAGGAAAGAAGCCATCTCCATAACATCAGAGTGTAAGGTGAAGGAGTAAGTGCTGTTGTAGTACTGCAGTAAATTCTCTGGAAAATCTGGCTAAGATAATCAATGAAGATTAGTTACTAAACAGATTTTTTAATGTAGATGAAACAACCTTATACTGGAAGATGCCATCTTAGGACTTCATTAGCTAGAGAGGAGAAGTCAATTCCTGGCTCTGAAGCTTACTCTCTTGTTTGGGGCTAATGAAACCAGTATCCTTAAGTTGGAGCCAGTGCTCATTTACCATTCTGAAAAACCTAGGGCAATTAAGAATTATGCTAAAACTTCTCTTCCTGTGCTTTATAAATGGAGCAAAGCCTGGATGACAGCACATATGTTTACAGCAGGGTTTACTGAATATTTTAAGCCCACTGTTGAGACCTGCTCAGAAGAAAAGATTCCTTTCCAAATATTACTGCTCATTCATGAACAGATACTTCTCCAAAGAAGACATCCAGATGGCCAACTGACACATGAAAAGATGCTCAACGTCACTCATCAGCCGGAAAATAAAAATCAAAACTACAATGAGAGATCACCTCATACCTGTCAGAATGGCTAATTTCAAAAACATAAGAAAAAAGGAGATGTTGGTGAGGATGTGGAGAAAAAGGAAACCTGGTGCACTGTTGGTAGGAATGCAGACTGGTGTGGCCACTGTGGAAAACAGCATGGAGATTCCGCAAAAAGTTAAAAATAGAACTACCCTATGATCCAGTAATCTCGCTACTGGGTGTTTACCCCCAAAATTCAAAAACACAAATTCAGAGGAATGCATGCATATTTATTGTATTTTTTTGTAGCATTAATGTAGCATTAGCAATAATGCTAAGAGAAATAAGTCAGGGAAAGACAAATACCATATGATCTCATTCATGTGGAATTTAAGAAACAAAACAAATGAGCAAAGGGGGAGAGAGAGAGAGAGAGAGAGAAACCAAGAAATTCACTCTCAACTATAGAGAACAAACTGATGGTTACCAGAGGGGAGGTGGGTGGAAGGATGGGTAAAATTGGTGATTACTTATCATAATGAAAAAACGAATAATAAAATAATTTTTAAAACCCCACAAATATTATTGCTTATTGACAATGCATCTGGTCACCCAAGAGTGCTGATGCAGATGTATAATGTTTTCACGCCTGCTAGCGCAGCATCAGTTTTGTAGCCCATGAATCAAGGAATAATTTCAACTTTCGAGTCTATTATTTAAGAAATACGTTTTGATTCCTCTGATGGATCTGGGCAAAGTGAATTGAAAACGGAAAGGATTCACTGTTCCAGATGCCATTAAGGACATTCGTGATTCATGGGAAGAAGTCAAAATATCAACATTAACAGGAGTTTGGAAGAAGTTGATTCCAACCCTCACGGATGACTTGGAGTATTTTAAGAATTTAGCAGGGGAAGTAACTGCTGATATGGTGGAAATAGGAGAGGTAGAGTTAGAAGTGGAGCCTGAAGATGTGACTGAATTGCTGCAATCTCAAGAAAATGGTTTCTTGAGATGGAATCTCCTAGTGAAGATGCTGTGAAGACTGTTCAAATGACATTAAAAGATTTAGAATATTACATAAACTTAGTTGATAGATCAGCAGCAAGATTTAAGAAGATTGACTCCAGTTTGGAAAGAAGTCCTACTGTGGGCAAAATGCTGTCAAACAACATCATTTACTGCAAGGAATTTGTGAAAGGAGATCAGTCAGTGCAGCAAACTTCATTGTCATTTTAAGAAATTGTCACACCCCAGCTCTTAGCAACCACCACCCTGATTAGTCATCAGCCATCAACATGGAGGCAAAGACCCTCTATCAGCAAAAAGATTACAACTCACTGTGAAAGCTCAGATGATGGTTAGCATTTTTTAGCAATAAAATACTTTCAAATTAAGGCATGTACATTTTATTACACAATGCTGTTTCACACTTAATAGACTACAGTATTGTGTAAACATAACTTTTATATAAAAACATTCGTTTGACTCACTTTATTGTGGCAGTCTGGAACCGAACCTGCACTGTCTCTGAGTTGTATTTGCATTTTCCTGTATTCTTACTTACCTTTTAAGATTTTACCTTTTTATATCTTTTTTTTATAATTTTTTAAAAAGTTTATTTATTGAGAGAGAGAACGTGAGCAGGGGAGGGGCAGAGAGGGAGGGAGAATTCCAAGCGGGCTCTGTGCTGTCAGTGTGTAGCCTCATCTGGCACTCAATCTCATGAACTGTGAGATCATGACCTGAGCTGAAATCAAAAGTGAGACGGTTAACCGACTGAGCCACCTAGGTGCCCCTACCTTTGTATATCTTAACTTGCCACTTTCCATGCTTGACATGAGAAAGTTACCTCACAGACTAAAGTATGTGAATAGTACATGCTGTATATGTCGATAGGTAATCTTGGAAACCTATTAAACTTTTTAGGGTTGCTTGCACAAAATCATCATAACTGCTGGAGTATAATAGTATGACATGCTTTAGTGAGACTCACTGTAGATTAAGAAATAGGTGTTGGGGCCCCTGGGTGGCTCAGTCGGTTAAGTGTCTGACTTCGGCCACGTCATGATCTTGCAGTTGGTGAGTTTGAGCCCCTCGTTGGGGCTCTATGCTGTCTATCCTGACAGCTCAGAGCCTGGAGCCTGCTTCAGATTCTGTGTCTCCCTCTCTCTCTGCCCCTCTCCTGCTAGTGCTCTGTCTCTCTCAAAAATAAAATAAACATTAAAAAAAAAAAAAAGAAATAGATGTTGCCTCCTCTAAAATAAAAAAGGTTCTTCATATTCTTCAGGGATACACCATATGTTGATTCCATATTTGTGGTAGTCAAGTGGCATCTTTGACATCATTTTTGAAATGTATTACCATGTTCAGCTGAAAAAAACTCAAGTAAGAGTCAAAATTGGTAATCGTTTTAAGTGTTTGTTGTTTGACAGCAGCAAAAGTAGCATAATTCACTTTTGCTGATACAAATTAAGAAACTCAGCAGTTATATATTGCAACAAATTGAAGTTTTCAAAATGTTGCTTACATTTGTCTTTTGAGAGAAAACAGTTATTGTGTAGTAAATAGCTTATTGTAGCTTTTGAGAAAAGTGTGTATTAAAAACAGCTGTAAAGATGGGAAAAGTGCCTTTTCTTAACTGGTAGAGAGCAGAGTGAATACCTCAATTTGTGCAACTAATAATGCCTATATGTCTGATATGCTTTGAAAAGAAAAGAAAATTAGTGAGCATTTGATTTCCTGAAATCTTTTGCTTTAATGTAATAAAGTACATTCATGATTAAGATGTATGATTTTTTTTGGCTAAACTTTAAGACATAACACTGTTCTTTCTAATAAACAGATATTCCCTTTGTAATTAGGTGGAATTTTGAATTTATCACAGCAAACAAACTGTCTGGTAGCTTATATCATCTAAAGAAAACTAGATTAATGAATTTTTTAGTCAAGGGTAGTCTTTAGAAATTCCATGGTAATAGGTCTTTGTGGTGGCTTTTAATCTCTTAAAACATAAGGCTTGCATGGGATGAGGCATGAATTAATTTTCCAGCTTTTGACAAAATTGAATCCTAAAACCATCCGCATGCATGTGACAATCACTTCTAGAGAGTAATTAGCTTGCTATAAATATAAGAGATTTCCTGGGAGAAAATTGCTCATGCTATGTAACCAATAGGGAAATTTAGCATTTTAGAGAAAAAGTATATCTTATCCAAAATAATAGAACCCTTAAATTTTTAGTTTGTTTTGGCTATTGTGCTTTTTTTATGTAGATTTAATTGTGAGAAATGTGGCAGGCTGGGGTGTGAGACATGTTTATGTCCTTCATGGGATGTAGGATTAACTTTCATAATTAGTTTTTAGGAATCTTTATGGAAATTTTTTCATGAATCTATTAAAATGCACAAGGATGATTTGCCATTCAATTGAAAATCACATTAACCCCTAAACCTTAGGATGGACTTTAGAACTAGACAAACCTGGTGAGATTCTTAACCCAATTTATGTACTTTGATGGGTTATACCTTGTTTTTCATTTATAAAATGGGAACAACAGTATCTACTTTTTGGAATTATTGTATGAAGTATTTAGAATAGCGTGGACAAAGTACTTACCACAATACCAGGTTTATAAAAGTCGTTTTTAAAAAAATGGTGTTTCCTTCTACCACCATCACCCTTCCTCCAAGGCATTTAATAAGCCATTGCAAATAGGGACCTTATACTTTTATTACCTTTTGATCCAGATCATTAGGATCTCCAGATATCCTTTCTTTTTACAGTTTTTTTTTCACATGAGAAGTTATGACATGAGAAACTGAGTGAGTAAATAACTAAAACCACAGGTATGTTCTTTGAATATCTGTCCTAGAGGACGTGGGCTGCCGAAAACTTGATACACCTCTCCTGAGAAAACAGGGCACACGGGGATGCTATGCTCAGGAGTTCATCATGTCCGTGACACAGGGTTCCAACTTAGGAGATATTATGAACTCAAGGTGTTCTGTCTCAAAACCAGGTTTTACTTTGACTTTAATTCATAAATAACCTCTTGGTGTAGCCAACAGTTTTCTAATTCAGAGTGACAAAAAATAGAATGCAAATAAACCAAATAGTTCATTATTTGCCTTCATTTACTACCCTTAATAGTTTTATTATAAAGCATATATTGAATAAGTAAGCGTGAACCACAATGGGGTTTAGTTTCTTCAGTTTATTTAGTTTTATTTTCTTGTTTAAAATGGAAGTCAAAGGAACTGGAATGGAAGAAAAATTCTTCTGTTTATGTAATACATTTTCATGTTTTCCTACATAAATCGAGTGCAGAATAACCCCAGGAAATAACAAGAAAGCAGACTAATGGAGTTGTGTCCCCTGATGTCTACCAAATGGTTTACATAAGTTAACTCATTAAGTCCCAACAGCAACCATCTGGCAGATTGCGAGCATTGTACTCCAGGTTACATGGCTTACAAATTAAATAGCATGGAGCCTAAGGATTGTGTAGCATGGAGTGCACTGCACATGTATCAGAAGGACCCGAGTCAGGATTTTAACTTAGTCCTACCTACTCTAAAGTTCTTACTGTTTTCTTGTCATCCTCTTTCCTAAATTGTCTCAATAATGTAGCAAGGTGAGGAAGATACTGTACAGAATTGCCCTTAAATTGCATGTTATTTAGTTACCTGTGAAGAAGTAAAAAGAAAGCAGTGTGGTATGTTGGAAGGAGCTCAGAATTGGACAGGAGACTTGAGGTTCTCATCTTTGCCTTAAAACAATTTTTTCAAATCAGAAATACGGTTTTTCATTAAATCCTGTGCAACTAAAATACATTTATGACCATTTGGCTTTAGAGGTTTATAAAAGAAAGTGAAAATATTCAGAGTCAAATAAAGTGCATTGAGAGTGCTTTGGAGCCAGGTGAAAGTAAACTTGAAACCTTCCATGACTGACCACATGGTAACATAGATCTGCTCCTCCTTATAAATTTGATATGGTTTACCAAAGGGTGATATATTAATTAGCAGTAAGAAATGGGAATTACTCTAAAACAGCATTCCTTATAAAGCAGAATTCAAAATGTTAGGTCTGTAAGAAGCAACCATACTGGCTTTCCTAAAAGAACTAGATCTACTGGAGTCAGGGTGCTTGACAATGTATGCATCAGAGACAGCAGTCAAATGATGCCCTTCCTCCTCATGCTGCAGGGCAGATGCTAGAGATAGCCCTGACCACAGAAGAATTGTGGTTGGTTTCTTTCTGATACAAATGTATTCTCAGCTACCTCCCCCCAGGTGGTGGTAGGGGAAGCTCTTTTGACTCATTAGAATATGATTGCACAGTGATACCAGCTGAAGAAATATTTGTTGTATAAATGACCTATATCCCTAAAAAAAAAAGAGAATATGTTCCTATTCTTGGACTAAAGAGCAGGAGGGGGTTGAATCTGATACATTTCCACATAGGGTAAATACTAGAAATCGCAAATCCTATATCTGCAGATCTGGAGGCTATAAATAAAAATAAGCACATACATCCAAATGATGAAATTAAAGGCTGCAGGACTGATCACCAATGATGTAGGATTCTATTCCTGAATATGCCATTTTCTGACTAAACAGGCAGTGATGTATATGTACATAGAGGGCTGGGATTTGTTCATCATTCTAGGCCTTAGAAGGTTCAAAAATGAAAGCCAAGTCTTCTGCTCTTATCCTATCCTCATTTGGAAGATTTGATTTATCCTTGTCTAACTTTTTAGAATTATTTTTTTGCACCTTAAAAATAAAATTTTATTTTTTTAATATGAAATTTATTGTCAAATTGGTTTCCATACAACACCCAGTGCTCATGCCAACAGGTGCCATTGAGGAGGGCACCTGTTTAGATTTTGTATCCAAACATCACCTACATGCTTTTTGAAAGGTCTGGATCTAATATGTAAAATCTGGAAAATACTTACATATATTATATATATATATATATTCACACACATACACACATACATATGTATCATGTGCATCATATACATACACATACCTGTACTTGCAAAGTATGTGCACATGTACACACACACCACACACCAAACACAGAGAACAAATACAAAGGAATGATTGCTTCTGTGTTTATATCTTCCCTGTTACTTTTTAAAAGCATTTTATAATTTTCTGGGTGAATATAGAGAGAAAGATGGAAGAAAGAGCAAGCCTAACAAATTGCTCACACTTAACCCTAATTCTCCAGTCAGCAGTAAGGTATATTTTCTCCCTTCAAGAGTCTTTCCTCCAAAAGTACCTCCTGCTACAATAATATGCCTCTCTTTCTGTTAAAAGAGGTGAGAACTATTAATAGCAATAATATATGAATATAATGGAATGTCTCATTTTAAATCTTGTTCTGACAATCTGTCTACTGTGACTTCTCTCCCCATGGTGATTACAGCGTTTCCATTTTCCCTTACATATTAAATATTTACCAGGACTTCATCTTTTATGGTTTTTTTTTTTGCAAATTATGTTTTATTTTCTGTAATTTTCTTTTGCAAAACTTTCTCCTCTGAAATTCTTTCATCATATTACACTCCCTAATGGATATTCAAAAGAGTCTTCAAATTTGAATTTAGATCTTATTAGTAGGCTATTCATGAAATCATCTGTTGGATCATTAGTAAAATGATAAATTAGAGTCTTGAAGCCACCCCTGTGTACACTCTGAGGGCAGACTTTCAGTGGCTTGTCATATGTCTTTTCTCAGCCTGTGGCCTTTTAGCTTTGTGTAGTCCTGTTGAATATTTTTACCAAAGCCACTTTGAACTAATTTGGCCAGTCCTGTTTCTTGAGACAATTTGCTGATCCTTGTATCTGCAGATTTGGTAGAAAATCTTGATGGAGATATTTTTTTAAGATTTTTATTGTGGAAAATACATGGAAATTGTTTCAAGAAGGAAATAAAGGCTCAGTATAGTGTAACAGCAAGAAGGTAGACATCTATTTTGAATTCATCCTTATTTACATGGGTCCTAAGTCACTGTTTAAATCTACAGTCTTGTAAAACTAGCTCACAAGAATGTGAAGTGTTAATGTTTATAAAGACGTTTTTGATCTAAAAGGTTAATGTTTATAATGTTTATAAAATTTGAGTTATTGTCAGTAAGGCTATATAAGTGAATTACTTATTTAAAATTTGCATGTTTACAGTGTGTATTATCTAGTGCTTCTCCCATTTGGCCACTTTGATGCATTCATCCTTTTTCTTACCATGAACAGTATTGATAAATACTGAATGGATGTGTCATTATCTTTCATATTTTAGGAGGCAGAAAGTTCTTGGTTTATAATGAACAGGGTATCTTAACTATTTTGTATGTTTGTTTCCTATCTGACTTAAAAATGCTTGCAAGTGGGTTTGCTTGCTTGTTTTCTCCTCCTTCTTGTCCTCTTCAGATCTCCCCAGTAGCTAACATCCCTATTTCCTCTTTCACTAGAAATCATGTCCACATCCACAAAGCTAGGAGAAGCCTAATTCCATGTGGCAGCGTGGTTTAAAGGGACCTCTGCTCAGAAAGCTATGGTTGATCCATTCTAATTGCCTATATGACTGGGTCATTAGGTTGGACTTCTTCTAGTTTGGTTTGGTTTTGTTCTCAGGCCAGAAGTACATAACTTTTCATGCATGTATGCATGGAAAGGTTTTAACTGAGCACATACTGTGTGCTAGGCACTGTATGAAAGTTCCATTCTGATCAAGCTTATTGTCAAATTGGAAATGCAAAGAATTCAGTGGGCTGTCTTTTTAAGTAAGATAAGGGACGATTAGCATACTGTGAGTAGATCAGTGAAAGCACAAAAATCTGGGGAATCAGAGAGGTTTTTCCAAAGAAAGTGGTCCTGGTAAAGCAGAAGTGGCTAGCCAGAGAGGAAGAGTGAATGATGTGCCAGTCAGAGGGAAGAATAAGTACAAATGCCTGGATCAGGAAGAGAGCCAGGTCAGTCCAGAGGATGAAAGTCATTGAATAGTGGCTGGAATGTTGTAACATGTGATGTCATTTCTATAATTTCTTTCTGTAATACTCATCAAGTTTGATTTTTGTTTTAAACACATATTTATTGAGCACCCATTGTGTGTTCAGCAGGACCTGGAAGTGAACAAAACAAGGTCACTTGTTTTGTTTGCTCAAGGAAAGCTTTGCCATCTAAGAGGAGGAGAATATAAACAGAAGGAAGAAGTTTTACTATAAAGTAATATATCACATGCTATTTCAGGAACTGACAGAATAGGTTCAATTCCCTAGGGAAAAATGCCATAAAAATGTTATCTGAAATTATTAAAGTCAAGCATCAGCTCTTCTTCACCAGCATGTTGTGCCAAAGGGACTACAGAAGAGACAGGTGAGAGTCTGTGCCTGGCCCAGGGCAGCTTCTTCACAGTGCAGTCACTCTGAAGAAGGAGATGACATGTGCAAGGTGGCAGGAGCCCTGAGATGAGGTCTAGCTTGGCATCCTGAACGGGAGGACTCCTGTCCTGAGAGGTGTCCACCTCCATTTTTCATACAATTCAAGACAGAAAAGGTGAAATGCCACCCCCACTTCCTTAATAGTTGCTCGAACCATCCATTCTTTTTTGCATACTCTGTGAGGCTTTTTTCTAACTTTGGAGGTTGGTCTTGAAAGCAGTTCAGCGGATCTCAGTCAATTTTGTTTTTCTTTGAATGAAATAGAAGAGAAAATGGCAAAGTGCATGAAGCAAGGATATAAAGTGCCTGACGTAAGGATATAAATGTTTTATGAAGTGTGTGTGTGTGTGTGTTAGTAGGTTGGGATATGAACTGTCTTCTCTTTGGTGAAATCTGTAGGACTGCGAGTGAAAATTTGGCCTGCAAAATTATCCCTTTTGCTTATTAAGGATTGTCTTCTAGATCACAGAATCAGTGCACTGGACCAAAGTGCCAGAAGTCTGGACCCTCATTCTAACTTTGCTCCTAAAGAGACATACGGTTTGGACAAAGAGTAGGCTTTCTGTGAGCTTCAGTGTTTTTGATCTGAAAAGAGATTTGGCCTAGGTGAGCTCTTATGCTCCCTTCCAGGCAAGATTCTGGACTTACTACTCTTTGTAAGGCAGCTGGGTTTAAAAAGTGAATTGTCTTAAAATTGATTAAGCATTTGCATAGCTTTATCAATAGGTGTTCTTAAGAGTACACACAAAAACCTGAAGCAGAAATATATATATAGCTTACTACCACATGACCCTGTTTCCTGACAGTAAAACCCTTGGCCTGGCCCCTGTGTAATAGAGCCTCAGAAAAATGCTGAGTTGAGAAAATGTTGCCTGAGACCTCAATCCCTGCACCAGACAGTTATATGGGCTACTTGTTGCAAAGTGAGGAAGGCCAGAGAGCTGCAGGGCAACCAGGACTTGAGAGGGATGGGTGCTCTCCACCCCTATCCATTTCCAGTTCTCGGATCTACATAGGTGTTCCTTTACTCCTTTGTGAGATGCCAGGGTGACAGAAGGTATCTCCCAGGTACCTTTTACCACGGCCTGCAATAGGGAACATCCAGTACAGAGGAATTCTCCAGCCTCATCCCCTCTGCCACGTGAAACCCAACCATAAAATAAAGTAACAGAGCCAGTTTATCCCATTCTTGTGCTTGGGTATTTAGGGTCAGTTGTTTTGTCGGAGCTCACCTGTATTTTGAGAGAGTAGCAGTTAAATTGAGCCAAGTGTGGCAAAACAGTACATGGTACAAACTAAGTTAAAATTCCAAAAGCGCTCTCTGCTTGTGGCAGTTTCTTAATGTTATGGAGCACAGAACTGTGTAGCCATCAGAAAGACAGAGCAGCTAACGACCCCATTTGGGGCATTGTTAGACAGTTCTGTTGACACATGAATACATTTCATATGATTATCATAAAGCTATGGGCTGGAAATTGAGCAGCCATGGTGCTGCATTTCAGACTTACATTTATAATAAGCTGTAATAAAGTAAACATTCTAAACGGATGTAAGAGTAGGCATTACTTGTGATCACAAATGTGTGTTCAATTGAAGTGCTTTTGAAGCTCAATTTAACAAAGCAAACAAATTTCCTGGCATTATTAACATAATTGTTCTCACTGTTGGATTTTGATTTCTAAAAAGTTATTTAAGAAAAAAAGAAAAAAAAAAACATTGCTGGAAAACAAAACCACCAAAAAGATATGTAACTAAGATTGAGCTACTTTTCCTTTTATCATGTCAGATTTTTTAAAAAGTCCCAGATGTTCAGTCTGCCTCTTCCCCTAACTTGCCCAACCATTGCCAACCTATTTAACTCTGAGTTCATGTTTCGTGATTAGTTTTGTTTAGTTGTGGCTTAGATTCAGCTGTTTGCTCTGCCATCAGTAGTCTGTGGAGTGGGGCTACACAGCATTTATCTGCTAGTAAAACTCCAGGCTGTGCAGTAGTTAAAACAGGGACTTCTCCCCCTCCCCTGTCCTAAGGACAGAAAAGGACTAGAATATCCCATTTAACACCAAAGTGGGGGATGCATAACTATATGTAAATTTAGCACCAATTAGATGGTAGAATCTGAAGGACTGTTGTTCCTGGAATGTTCCAAAAGCAAAAATGGAAATCATAGTGGTAACATCTCAAGTGTGGTGGTAAGACAGAGCAGTGACAATTTGGAGCCTTTGGGCACGGCACAGTACCAGGAGGTGATCACTGTGTCTTCTGTGACAGCTGGCAGCTGGCAAACAAAGCAGATGATGTGTTCTCAGCTTGTAACTTTTCCATAGTGTTTTCCAATTTTGAATAAACCCCCAAAACAGAAATCCTTCCTGTATTGTCATTTGGCTAGAGCAGACCCTCATGTAGCAAGTGTGCTCCTGGCACAATAGTCCACCACAGTGGAAGCCGTGGGAGCTCAGGGTTGCGGGTATAGTGGCCTGAAAGTGGGCAGAGGTGCACAGCATGGTGTTGGTAGGAGGAACACTCTTCAGAGACTCAAATGGTGATTTCTTTAAAAAAATTTTCTCTAATGTTTGTTTATTTTCGAGAGAGAGAGAGAGAGCGCACATGCGTGCTAGTGGAGGAGGGGCAGAGAGAGAGGGAGACACAGAATCCAAAGCAGGCTCCAGGCTCTGAGCTGTCAGCACAGAGCCCGATTCAGGGCTCGAACCCACAAACTACGAGATCGTGACCTGAGCCGGTCGGAAGTTTAACCGACTGAGCCACCCAGGTGCCCCCCAAATGGTGATTTCTGATAGTCACGGAGTTGAGCTGACCTAGTCAAAATTAGAGGGAGAAACACTGGTGTGAGAATATCCTATGAAAGTACTGGTGATTTAATAGCATTCCTGCCAACCATATGACCCGATACATTATTTTGATTCTGCATCAAGATTGTGCCAGATACTTTTTTAGAGGAAAGATAAAAGCCACTGACCTTACTTATCTTCAGACTTAATTCCAAGTAGCTCAGCACTATAGCCCAGAAAATAATAGCTAACCACGGCTACCTTATTCAGAATAGACTCTCTGAAGGCTTGATAAGAGCAGTTGAGTGGTAATGTCCAACGCTGTAGGGTTTTCTTTGCCCATGAAATTTTGATTCTTGTTCTATATATCCACTAGGAGACATTCCAATTATCCTCAACAGGACGGGGTTAGAACAAAAGCCTAAGAGAGTGGGAGGGGGAAGGGGAGACTAAATGACAGATTTAATGTGGTTCCACATGTAATCCTCAGGAGTTGTGAATTGTGACAATTCTGATCTCTCAAAGGTTCAGCAGTCCGGTGCTTCTAAACGTAGAAATCTTTAGATAATAACCAGTGGTTTTGCACGTTTTATGTACGTGCGTAATTCTTTGCAGAGATCCTCCCCGCCCCCACCTCAAATTTGAAAATAAAAGCAGATAAACCAATTGCCAGGACCGAAAACACTGTTTTAAATCACTGAAGCCTACTAAAAATTTAAACAACTCTAATCATCACTGAAATCTTCCTTGGTTATGTATTACTCAACTGAAAAGCACTTTATCTTCATTTCACAGACCTGGCTTAGGACACTTGGAATGTCCTTTGTCTTCTCTCCACGTTTTTTTCCCTTTCCACTTTTGAGATTTCTCTTACTTCATTCCTCCTGACTTCTTTCCAGACCTCTTTTCTCCAGACTGCTGTTAATTAACCCATGACACTTGAGGTTGGTGGGGTTTTTTTATCTGTTTTTGTCCCATGCAGTCTGAGTTTCTTACTTCTATTTTAGAAGATCACTACATTAAACTTAACATGACCTGCTGCTAGAGCTCATGTGTCTCCTTTAATTTTGTGGTGACTGCAAAGGATACTCCATTAACTCTTTGGTTTAGCTGTTTAGTAATTTCTTGATTAGGAGTGAATAATAATAAAATTTTCCTTTCCTCTAGTATGTTGGATTTCCTTGATATTACTAAGAGACAGTTTGATAAAGAGCTCTAGATCTAAACACAACCTTGAAAGAATTAATTAAAGACTCTGATCCTTAATGTCTTAATTATTATAAAAGAATAATGTATATAAGGAGACTTGCACAGTGCTGGCTACATAGTAGTTATTTAATAAATGTTAGTTCCTTCCCTTCCCTTTCCTATGAAGGAAAAATCTCAGTCGAAATTGAAAAAGTCAATAGCTCTGATGAAAATACAAACATTAAGTTATTTTTGCATACCAGTTACCAAAATAATGAATTTTCTATTTACTCCTAGTTTTATACTTCCTCAATGCATGAATGTTCACAAACATAAAGATACACTAATTAATAGAGATAATGGAGGATGCACTTTAGTATTTAAATATTTTAGAATAAAAGTGTTTGATTTGATGATCTTAAGTTTCCTATCAGGTCAGAAATACTGGATGTTATGAAAGGGGATTGTGATGTTTTGGAGAAAATAATTTTTCTCTTTTTAAAAAGTCCATTTATTTATTTTGAGAGAGAACAAGCAAGCAGGTGTAGGGGCAGAGAGAGAGAGAGAGAGAGAGAGAGAGAGAGAATATCCCAACAGGCTCCACACTGTCAGCACAGAGCCCAATGCAGGGCTGTCTCACCAAAGGTGACATCATGACTTCAGCTTAACTGACTGAGCCACCCAGGCACCCCTGTTGTAATCATTTTCAAACTTCCAACATCTTTTTAGTGGTTTTGGATTGCCTGATACATGGAGCTGATGAGGCAGATTTAAATAAATCTGTTGTGAATATCCTTCAAAGAGTACATAAAGACACAAAATAAAACCCTTGGATTCTAAGCAGTGTTACTATCTCTCTGAATTTGTGTAAAACCTTTGTCAGTAACTCCAGGATTTCTTTCTAAAAGAAGAAGAAATATAGTTGGTGAGAAAGCATATATAAAGATAGAATGCAGTGTGCATGGCAAGGAGTGAAAGAATGACTCTGAATGGCCGAGTGGACATAGCAAAGGCAGGTTACAGGTACTGTGGTCAGAATATCTCAGTGCAAATCTGCATTGACCTGAGGTACAAACTTGTAGGAAAGGAATCCTAGAAAGCTTTGTTTGTTCAGATGGGTCCTAGTTACCACAAAAGCGGTATCACTATACTAAGGTGTTGTGGGTACCTAAGCTAATGACTCAGGGATGTGTGGGTCTGTGGGTTTTGGTGCCCATTAGTGCTACTAGAGCAAGCTGGGTCATTTTAAAGGAAAGCATTTACTCTAGAAGATGATCAAAAGGGAAGAACTTAAACATTTTTGTTGGTGTTCTAAATGGTAGGCAGACTAGGAAGGAAATTTTCATTTATTATTATAGCATTTTGGCTTATTGCCACACAGCGTGTAGATTCATGTGGAGGACAGTTCTCTTGAGGTCTGTACACCATAAAAAGAGCACAGTTGAATAGCTGGGTTTAAATTGAGTTCAAGAAAAGAGATAAAGTTATATAAACCTAGCACGCATTGCTACAGGAATTAAAAAAATGAACATAGATTGGCTCCAAATTGTTAGCAAGTCCTTGGAAAGTATATGAAGGACTCACTGAAGTAAATTTGAACTATGCATTGACATCTTAACGATTGCCTCACTAAAACCTTAGATCTAGTATAATGTGAACTTTGTTAAGTGTGGATATTTAATGGTCATTAAAATAGTTTTGGTTTGGAGTTTGTTACTGCCAGAAGTGAGTAGACCATTTATCAAATTCAATCTAACTAATATATCTTATGAATTATTTGCATTGGCTATGGGACAGATATCTTTAAAAAGAAGCAACATCAGATGAGTCTTTCATCATACTTATAACTGTTTAGGAAGAAAAAAAGTGTTAGATGTGCATATTGCTTTTAGCCTTCTCCCCATGTTAATGGTAGATTTTAAAGCTTTCCTTGGTTCTGTATTGTTTTTATTATCCCAATCATGCACTGAATTCACGATCTGTTTATAATTCTCATCATGCTCGGTACTAAACAGGGAGCGATGCATCGTGTCACAAAGTTTGGCGCCCTGTTTAGTAATCCATTACCATTACCTCACCTTACCTGGCAGAGCTGCCTGTTTTGTCCACATGACCTTTTCTTTTCACGAGTCATGCCCACAGAAAGGTCTTCAATCCACTAATGGCTTCTCATTTGGTCTAGAAACCAGACAAAAGCTTTGCAGCTGTGAGATGCGGTCCATTTTAAAATTAACCTATTGTAAATCCTTAATGATTGAGAAATTCTGCAATTTGCTATGATTTGTGGTTTGTGCTGCAACTAGAATAGCAAACAGCAGAGATGATGCAGGTCAGAATGGTGTGCATTTGGAGAAAGTGAAGGAAAAGAAACTTGTTAGACACTGTGCTCTGTTCAAGCCAATATGTTATGCCCTTCTGCCCTTCATCCGTCACACATCACTTTGTCTCTCACCCACAGACTCTCCCAAGTGGAATGTACTCCCTGGAAATAATTATTTAAATTACAGTTTATACACAAGAAGTCAAATTGTCCACAAGTGGAATCTATCTTTGCCTCCTTTAATATTTTTTCAGTGTAGAGCCTAGATTCTTAAGGATAAGGAGGGCACGTGTTTTTGACTCATAAAGACCTAGACTTTGAATTTTGCTACCAAAACAAATTAACTCTGTATCCTTATGCATATTACTTCAGTTTCTACCTCTGTAAGTCTTATTAGATACTTACACAGATTAACAGGCGCCCTGGGTGGCTCAGTTGGTTGAGCGTCTGACTTGATTGAGGCTCAGGTCATAATCTCATGGTTTGTGGGTTTGAGCCCTGCATCCGGCTCTGTACCAGCAGTGTGAAGTCTGCTTGGTCTTCTCTCTCCCTTGCTCTCTGCCCCTCCCCTGCTCATGTTCATTCTCTCTCTGTCTCTCTCTCTGTCCAAAACAAATAAATAAACTTAAAGGAAAAAGATACTTATACAGATTAAGTTAGATAATGTATTTGGAAACCTAGTAGGAATACAATGCATTTCTCTGTCACTTACTAGCTATGAGATCCTAATCAAATTACTCAATTCCTCTGTGCCTCTGCTTCTCTATCTAGAAAAATGGAGATAACTTTCTATGGTTGTTATGAGGATTAAATAAATTAATCCATGTAAAACACTTAGAACAGTACTCAACACCTACTAAGTATTCAATAATTATTAACCATTCTGGTTGACAGATATTAAATAGATAATCAACAAAAATTGTATTTACAAGTAATGATAAATATTGGAAAGGTGTAGGGAGCTATAAGACAATTCATACAAGCTAGAAAGATAATTAGTGCTTTGTAATGAAGCCATTGGCAAAGGATGACACGATTGGATTTACTTTTTTTTTTATAGTATTTAAAATTTTTTTTTTATTTTAGAGAGAGAGAGAGAGAGAGAGAGAGAGAGAGAGAGAGAGAGAGAGCGCAAGTCGGGGAGAGGGGCAGAGGGAGAGAGAGCGTGTGAGAGAGAGACAGAGACATGGGGCTCGATCCCATGACCCCGGGATCACGACCTGAGCCAAAATCAAGAGTCAGATGCTCAACCAGTTGAGCCACCCAGGCACCCCAGGTTTGCTTTTTTAAGAAACTGATATCGTTGTTTCTTTTTGTTTCAATTCACCTTTTAAAATTTAACATACAGTAAATTCACTCCTTTGGTGTATAGTTCTGTGAGTTCAGACAGATCCATACAGGTGTATAACCATAATTGGAATAAAAATACAGTAGTTCCCCCTTATCTGTGGTTTTGCTTTTTGTGGTTTCAAGTTATCTGCACAGTCAGCAGTGGTCAGGAAGCAGATGATCCTCCTTCGGACATACGGTATCATCCGAAGGTCAGTATTGGCCTAAGGTTAAGTCACAATGCCTACATCATTCACCTGACTTCATCTCATGTAAGCATTTTGTCATCTTTTGAGAGAGACTCACTCACATAACTTCTTTACAGTATATTGCTATAATTATTATTAGTTACTGTTGTTAATCTCTTACTCTACCTAATTTTAAAATTAAACTTTATCATAGATATGTATGTATAGGAAAAAACATAGAATATGTAGGTTCAGTACTATCTACATTTTCGGATATCTGTCTTGGAACACACCATTCACAAATAAGGGAGGGGGGACTACTGACAGCACAGTTTCATCACCTTTTCCCCAAATCCCATGGGATACCCCTGTGTAATCATCCACTCCTCCCACATTCAAACTCAGCAACCACTTACCTGTTTTCTGTTCCTATAATTTTGCCTTTTCCAGGATGTCATGTCTTAGCATACTGCATTTGAAATCCATCTTATGTTATTGCTTTTACCAATGGTTCTTATTGCTGAGTAGTATTCCTTCATATGGATATACCAAAATTTGTTTATCTCTTCAGCGGTTGAAGGGCATTTGAGTTGTTTCCAGTTTGGGATGACTATGAGTAAAACTACTATAAACATCTGTATTGAGGTTTTTCTATGAATGTTTGCTTTTATTTCTCTTGAGTAAATACCTAGGAGTGAGGTTGCTGGTTCTTACGGTAGGTGTATGTTCAACTTTGTAAAGAAACTGCCAAAGTGTCTTCCTTCCAAAGTGGTTATACCATTTTGCATTCCCACCAGCAAAATGGTATAAGATTTCAGTGGTTTTACATTTCTGTCAGCACCTGATATTGTTCATATTTGTAAATTTTTTTTATTTTAGACTTTCTAATAGGTTTATAGTGGTATCTCACTGTGATTTCAATTTATGTTTTCCTAATGACTAATGATGTTTTGAGCATATTTTCATGTGCTTATTTGTCATTCCTATACCTTCTTTGGTGAAGTGTCTGTTCAGATTATTTGCCCATTTTTAAATTGTGGCTTGTTACTGAGTTTTAAGAGTTCTTTATGTATTCTGAATGCAAATAATTTGTCAGATATGTGATTTGCAAATATTTTATCCTAATCTGTGTGTTACTTTTCATTCTCTTAGCAGTATCTTTAATAGAGCGTAAGTTTCGGGGCAACTGGGTGGCTCAGTCTGTTAAGCATCCAACTTTAGCTCAGGTCATGATCTCATGGTTCGTGAGTTTGAGCCCCACATCAGGCTCTATGCCAACAGCTCAGAGCCTGGAGCCTACTTTGGATTCTGTGTCTGTCTCTCTGTCCCTCCTCTGCTTGCACTCTCTCTGTCTCTCTCTCATTAAATAAAAAATAAACATTAAAAAGTAAAAAAAAAAAAAATAATAAATAAAGCTTAAGTTTTAAAATTTAATCAACTTTTTGTTTTATGGATCATGTTTTTGGTGTTGTTTCTAAGAAATTTTGCTTAACCCTATGTCACAAAGGTTTTCTTCTGCGTTTTCTTTAAGAAGTTTTATAGTCTTAGGTTTCCTGTGTAGGTGTGTTTTCCATTTTGAGTTGATTTTTGTGTAAAGTGAAATATTTAGGTTGAGGTGATTACTTGCTCATTGGGATATGCACATGGGTATGCAGTTGCTCCAGTGCCATTTGTTAAAAAGACTGTCCTTTCTTCCTTGTGTTGCCTTTGCAATTTTGTCAAATGTCAGTTGACCTTGTAATTATGGTTCTACTTTTGGACTCTATTCCACTCATCTGTGTGTCTCTCTGCTCACCAGTACCACATTGTCTTGATTACTATAGCTTGCCACTAAGTCTTGAAATCAGTATCATCCCTCCAACATTATTCTTTTTGTTTGGGCTGTTCTAGCTCCTTTGACTTTCCGTGTAAATTTTAGAGCAGGTTGTTGATATCTGTTAAAAAAAAAAATCCTGTTGGCATCTTCCTTGTGATTACATTGTCTATAGATCATTTTGGGAAGAACTGACATCTTAACAGTATTGAATCTTCCAATTTATGAGCATGGTGTATCTTTCCATTTGTTTTGGTCCTCCTTAATTTTTTTCTTTTATTAGTGTTTTATAATTGTCAGCATACAGATCTTACATATGTTTTTTATTTACACTTAAGTACTTCATGTTTTTGAAAATTATTGTAAATGAGCCTTTAAATTTTACATTTCTTATTTTTAATCTTTTTTCTTTTATTTTTTTAATTTACAGCCAAGTTATCATATAGTGCAACAATGATTTCAGGAATAGATTCCTAATGCCCCTTACCCATTTAGCCCATCCCCCCTCCCACAACCCCTCCAGTAACCCTCCGTTTGTTCTCCATATTTAAGAGTCTCTTATGGTTTGTCCCCCTCCCTGTTTTTATATTATTTTTGCTTCCCTTCCCTTATGTTCATTTGTTTTGTATCTTAAAGTCCTCATATGAGTGAAGTCATATATTTGTCTTTCTCTAATTTAGCTTAGCATAATACCCTCTAGTTCCATCCATGTAGTAGCAAATGGCAAGATTTCATTCTTTTTGATTGCCGAGTAATACTCCATTGTGTGTGTGTGTGTGTGTGTGTGTGTGTGTGTGTGTGTACACACCACATCTTCTTTATCCATTCATCCATCAGTGGACATTTGGGCTCTTTCCATATTTTGGCTATTGTTGATAGTGCTGCCATAAACATTGGGGTGCATGTGCCCCTTCAAAATAAATTTATCCCTTGGATAAATACCTAGTAGTGCAATTGCTGGGTCATAGGGTAGTTCTATTTTTTATAAATTTTACATTTCTGACTGTTCATTGCTAATACAGAGAAATACAGTTGGTTTTAGTGTATTAAACTTGTATTCTGCAATTTTGTTAAAGTTGCTTATTAGTTCTAGGAGCATCTTTGTAAATTCCTTCTATGTAAGTAATCATGTCTTCTGTGAATAGAGACGGTCTTATTTTTCCCTTTCCAACTTGTATGTCTTTTATTTCTATTTTAAGCAAGGGAATGACTTGATTGGATTTGCACTTTTCAAAGACCAATCGGGCTGCACTGTAAAGAATTGATAGGATGGGGAAAATGTGGACGAAGACACTATTGTAGGAATCTGAGAGACAGTGAGAGAGGGGACAAATGGACATATGCAGAATATATTTTGGAGGTAGAATTGGTAGGCAGACCCTGGTAATGAATTGAATATGAGAGAAAAGGGCACCAAGGTTTCTGACATGAGGAACTGGGTGAATGGAGCTCCCACGTATAGAGATAGAGAAGCAGTTTTGGGGGACGATAAAAAGTTGAGTTTTGAACATGTCAGGTTTGTTAAGTCTAAGGGAATTTCAAATAAAGGTATCAAGTAGGCAACTGGACCCTCTATGTATATGGTATGAAAGGGTATATATAGGGAATCACATAGAAGAGGAAGAGCTTGGGAAGGAGTCAGGCTACATGGAACCCTCTGTAAAGGCTTGTAGAGAACACTTTTTATTTTCAGTTCCTTCAGCATGCGAAGATCTTAAGATTTTTTTCACCTCAGACCTTTGGGCTTACTGGTAATCACTGCCTGAAATGTGTGACTCCCCTCTCCCTCCACCATTCCCATTTGTTTCCCTCTCTCTCTTTCTCCTGCTCTCCCTCTCCCTCCTTATTTCTATAAATTGGCTTCTCATCATATTCTAAGTCTCAAAATAAATATTATCTCCTCAAACTACCCCACAAAAATCAGATATCTTTCTCCCTGTATTAGCTTCTATTACATATCTGTTTTCTGCATAGCTCTTATCATAATTTGTAATTTTCTACTTGATTGTTTACTAGACTATACATGCCAAAGGGCAGGGACTGTGTCTGTATCACTAGTCTACAACCCTGTTCCTGACACACCACTGCTCAATATTTGTCAAATGGTGGGAAGGATGGATCTACAGCACGTTGCCGTGGTTGAATTAGCTCCAGTTTCTTTGTGTTTGCATATGACTGACTTCTTACACTTACATATGCAGAGGTTTCTACACCCAATTTGAGCCAAATTCTGAGCAGGAAAATAACCTTATTTGTTTAATTCTACATTTATTGGCCACAGAGTGCCCGGCTTTGTAATAGCCGGTGGGGTGTGAAATGGCATTGTGGTATTGGACAGGGAGACCTGTACTTGAGACTTGGCTGTTCCATTTTCTAGATCTGTGACTTTGGGTGGGATGTCTACTCTAAGCTTTAGGCTTCACACCTGTCAAAGGGCAGTAATATAATTCCTACCTCATAAGATTGTGGTGCAAATTAAATGAGATTATATGTATGGGCCACAAGTTTATAATGCTTGATACATACTAAGTGCTCAATGAATAAGTAGTTAAGATTCATTTATATAAAAATGAGGTCATACCATTCTAGAAATGGTTGATACTGCTTGACCAGTGGGGGGAGGGCACAAAGAAATCTTTCACTTTCTATACTTGTTCTTTACTGCCAGAAGCAGAAGTGCTGCTTTTAATGCCATGATGGCAAAGACTGGTAGTGGTATCACCTCCATGTTAGGCATCAAAAAATAGTACAAATGTTTATTCAGATGACAAACTTAGGATGTTTAAGCCCTAACACCTTTAGTTTTGTTTGGGGAGAAAGAAGGAAAAGGTGGGAAGGAGGAACGAGGCAGAGAAAGACTAGAGATTGTACTAGGTTACTTTACCTAACCAGCCATCAGCAGTATATATTGGTTGATAATCTGAGGCTCGTGATTCTCTTGAATTCGGTAAACATTCTCTTTGAGTATCTACCCTGGACTGGGTACTGTGCTGACAGTGGGGAAATTAGTGGGGAATACATATATTTTTTAAAGTTTTTTTAAATGTGTTTAATTTTATTTTTGAGAGAGGGAGAGAGAGACAGCATGAGCAGGGAAGGGCCGGGGTGGGGGTGGGGACAGAAGATCTGAAGTGGGCTCTGCACTGAGAACAACAAGCCCGATGTGGGGCTCCAACTCACGAACCGCAGGATCATGACCTGAGCTGAAGTTGGATGCTCAACTGACTGAGCCACCCAGGTGTCCCAGGGAATACATATTTGAGTGATCTAGATCAAAACCAGTGAAATTAACGTGATAGAAATTCTCCTTCTCTACCATGAATCTATATTCTACACCTCAAGCAAAGTTGTTCACAACTCTGGTTCGTTTCCACTAAGTGCTAGATACAAGCTTACATGTCAGATTAGGGATTAGAATCTGGGAATGAATGAAATGAATGAAAAGGAATTAGGGCAGAGACTGTCAAACTTTCTTCATTCATTTTGCCTCATACACAGCATCTCTAAGCCAAAAGAAGTACCTAACACCTCCACTGATTGAGGGAATAGAGCCAAGCAATTTAAGAAGTATTTAGATTTTAACAATTTAGCACATGTTAAGGACTGTATAACTTCTCCATCCTTGGAGTCAGATTATACACCACCAACTTCGTTTACTGTTCCACATTGAGTTTTGTGGTACTTGGTTTTTATCACAATAACTGCCAAAAACTCAGCTTTGCAAAGGTATAATGTCATCTCAAGGAATCTCCTACTGAAACTGTGAACTCCCTGCAACTAGTAGTTTGTATGATGTCCAACACATGCCACTGTTTCCCTAAAGATTTAAAATACCCCACAATGCCTCTGTGAGTTTGTGGCAGCACACCAGGATACCTCATTGCTTAGTTTGGGAACTGTGGTGTTAGGGCCTTATTCCAAGACTTTGCTTTCTATAAATGTCTATCTTATTTTTCTGTACCTCTGCTTTAAGAACCAATTTGATGTTTATTACATTTTATGAAATAGTTTTTTAAGGAATTTTTCATTATTAAAAATTATGAGAGTTAAGCACATATAATACAGAAACTTTGGAAAATACTGCATGACACAGGTTAAAAGTCATTCCTCATTCTACACTCCACCATGACCATGCCAACATGGTCATAATGTTTTTTTTATCTGTATATTACATTTTGAGTAAGAACTATACTAACTCTGATATTATTAGAAGGTAATAATCTGTAGTTTAGTGGCAATTCCATACCCTAGAGTTGTGACTTGTCAGTAATGACCTTTACAATAAATAAGACAGAATTTCTAGCTGCCTTTTTTTTATTGGCCACTTTCATTAATTGAACACCTGATTGGTGGCTTGAAGACCCACCATTCATGAGGGAGAGACTTCTGCTCTGTTTCCAACCTAGAAAATGCAAAGTGTGTTATTTATAGAGTGGTGGTGGTAAGTGTAACATTTTTTTTAAGAGGGTAACTTGTCTAGTTTTTTAGTTTCTCCAGTAGTGGATGCACTTTCTAAAAGTAATATATCAAGACCCTACTATAATATAGTATTTCTAAAAGATTATCTAATAATTCAGATTTAAGCTATTTGTATTGTTCTGACACCACAAGGAAAACTTCATTTCTTTTTTTCTTTTAAATTTTTTTAAAGTTTGTTTATTTTTGAGAGAGAGAGAGAGAGAGAGAGAGAGAGAGAAAACAGAATGGGGGAGGGACAGAGAGAGGGAGACACAGAATCTGAAGCAGGCTCCTGGCTCTGAGCTGTCAACACAGAGCCCGACACAGGGCTTGAACCCACCTACCACCAGGTCATGACCTGAGCTGAAGTTGGACGCTTAACCAACTGAGCCACCCAGGTGCCCCAGAAAACTTCATTTCGAATTTGTTATTTTATTTTCTACACCTTTATAAGTACTAGAAATTAGAGTTACTTACATGAAAATAAGAGTTTTATCTATTTAAGATATGTTTTTAAGATTTACCTTCGGTCATACTATAGAAATAGAACTTGAATTATCAAAGAGCAGAATTATAACTTTAAAAAGAAAAAAATGGTCAACTTAATTTAGCTCCAGAGAACAGTTCACAAAAGATGGGAGTGGAAACTATGCATGAAACATATATTCATCTTTGGAGTCTCATTGTCTCTCTCTCTGTCTCTCTCAATAATAATTTTAAATTCTGACCTGAACAGGTGGTAGCATTACTTTCTTAGCATAGCCTGGACTGTTGAGGAGTGATTTTGTTCTTCTAAATTCCTGGTAGAGGACCTCATGGCTGATTCTAGTGCTGAGGCAGAGAAAAATACGAGATGAGCCTGGAGTACTATCTTGCATTGCCTGAAAGTAAAGTCTAAAAATAAATAAGTAAGTAAAAGTGGAAGCAAATTAAAAGGACACAGGAGCCAACCTGAGAGAGTTCCCAGTGCCAAAACTGGAACACTTTGACCAACCAAATAATTGACAGTAGTAGTTTATTATAACCCAAAGACTAAAATAAATATCCATGAGTTCATAGTAATATACATAAACAAATAAATAAAGGAAGGGAGAGGGACAAGTTCCTTACAAAAAAAGTCCAGATAATAAATGTAGAAGGAATGGAGAAAAAAGAAAATTCCATGAGAACACCACAGGAATAATTGCTGTAGGCAAGATTCACAGATGAATGCTAAAATTAATGAACAAAACTTGAAGGAGAAACAGGATACTTGTACAGTCTTAAAATACCTCAAGAAACTTATTAATATCTGTGGTGGTTTTAATAAACGTCCACAACTTCTCTGACACTCTTCCTTCCATGAAGTGGAGCTTACTTCCCTTAGCATTGAGTGGGGCTGTTTGTTCACAGTGACTCATAACTAAGCAATAGTGCGTGGAGAGGAGAAAACCAGTAGCTCTGCAGTAGTGAACCATGGCAGACACCATCTTAACAAGGTAGTCAGGGTTCACATCGCCAGGAAGAAGTTGTGTCAGTATCACATACCCCCACATATTACACAACGAGAAACACACTTCACCTCTTGGCGTTTGTCCCCAACTCCATAACCTTAGTCTAATCATGAGAAAACGTCAGAAAGTTCCAAATTGAGGAATGTTCTACAAAGTATCTGACTAGTACTTTTCAAAAGTATCAAGGACAGTCTGAGAAACTGTCACAGATCAGAGGAAACTAAGGAGACATGATAACTCCATGCAGTGTGGTTTCCTGGATGGGCTTCTGGAGCAGAGGAAGACTTTAGTGGAAAAACCGAAGCCTGAAGAGTCTGCAGTGGAGTTAATGGTGTTGTACCAATGTGAATTTCTTTGACTTGATAGATGAACCATGAGATATAAAATATGAACATTTGGGAAAGCTGGGTGACAGGAATACTGGAACTCACTATACCGTCTACACAGCTTTTCTGTAAATCTAAAATTATTCCAAAATTAAACGTTAAAAATAGAACAACCCACTGATAGCTTCTCTAAGATATTTGTTAAAGTGTCTCCAGAGGTGTCTGGATGGCTCAGTCAGTTGATCGTCTGACTCTTGATTTCCACTCAGATCATTATCTCACAGTTCATGAGATTGAGCCCCGTGTCGGGCTCTTTGCTGACAGCGTGGAGCCTCCTTGGGATTCTGTTGTATTCTCTCTCTCTCTCTCTCTCTCTCTCTCTCTCTCTCTCTCTCTCTGCCCCTCCCCTGCTAATGCACTCTGTCTCTCTCTGTCTGTCTCTCTCTGTCTCTCTCTCAAAATAAATAAACTTAAAAAAAAAAAAAGTCTCCAGAGCAAATTAGTTCAGAGAAATCCCCCTCCCTCAAGCCTTTGTGCAGTCTCTTTATAAAAGAAATATGCGCTCTTGATAGCAAAACAGCTCTCCCGAAACAGGGAAAGTAAGTTCTAGAGGTTTCATCCCACCACTAGAAATAGAAATGCAACTTTGCCTGCTCGGTGTAGGTCAGTTCAGCCAACACTGATGGTTTGCCTTTTGTGACTTGGTAGTGTAGGTTGCCCAGCACCTAGTTACAAAACGTATTCTGTAAAAAGAGTGCAGAGTGGAGCACCTGTGATTGTACCTGACTCTGTTGTGGGCTCTTTGTTCAGGGCTTACTGTTGAGCTGCTAATTTAAAATCTCCAGAGATCCAAGATCCAGTTTCATTGGACTGTCTTTCAATCCCATTATATTGGTAGATTCAAATAGTGTAAAAAGTGTGGTTCTCAATAAGATGGATACATGAACAAAATGTTTTACAACATAAAATACATAGTATATTCCTCTTTAAAAAAACAGTAAAATCTCATTAATCCAATGTAATTATGGGTACAGATATGAAATCTTGATTTATAAATATTTTGTTCTTATTAGCTCAAACTAGGGTAACACAGTTGATTATAGAAGGCCTGACAAGGTCTTATTTTAGTAAATAATAATACGTAATTGGCTGAGGATGATTATTGTCATAGTAACAAATTAGAATTTGGATACTAAAATTAAACTTCTTCCCTGTATGACAATCATTCTCTTGATCTGACCATTAGTGACAACTGTCTTTAGTTTGTGCACATATGAGAAGTATTATTTTTGTCAGTTAAATATATTTTACTACCTAACCCGATTGAGTACCTTGCAGTGTGTCTATCTTGGGAATACAACTGATGTGATCAATAAAGATAATGGATTATTCTTGAACATGGACATACATTTAGGTTAGTATAGTGGCAGGTGCCTGCATTTCTCAGAAGGCTGTTTCCCAGTTGTTGTTAATGCGTGCCCAAATAGATACACAGATACTTAGTAATACTGCTTAATTGCTGTAGTCAGATTGAGCAACACATAATTTATAGCAGTTCTGAAACCAGGAACACCAGAATGATATGCTCTGTGATACAGACTTAGGACAATTGCTGGTCAGTGAAGTACAGGTGATACAAGCCTGTCTTTTGTGATACATGTGATATAATTTTCTTGACACCTGTTTTCAAAGTGTACCTTTCCATGTCATCCTGGTTTCTTTAGTGAATTTACTTAGAAAGTATGTTTTACTTTTTATTTTTTGAAGGCAGTATTTTAGTTCCTAATTTTATATTTATCGTAAGAATTTTACTGGTTGGCCACTATATGCCAGGTCCTTTCATTTATTATCCTTCCGGTGTCCCAGTAAATTAGGGACTCCTTGTCCATTTTAGAAATTACAAAATGGAGATTCTGAAAGGTTTGGCGACTGTACCTCTGTTAGACCCTACATTGTGATAAATGTGGTTACCTCGCTGAATGAGTTGCCTAGTACTTGGCTATAGATAACGTATCAAAAGTTAAAGGTGGTGGATCCTTAGGAAGAAAGGGAGGGGAATTGAGACTAGAATAATGAATATTTGAGAATAATTTTAGCAAAAGTTTGCTATAAGTAGAACATCACTTTTTTGGGCAGGTCTGTTCCAGAGCCACTGAATGTATCTGTCCTATTGGATTTGTTGAAAATGCAAATAATCCAATCAAGTATGATACTCATTAAGGGAAAGGAATACAATCTGATAGTTTTTATGAAAACATGTACTGCCTAATCTCTGAGTTGAAAGCATCTTATAAAAATTTGCTTCCCTTCATATTCCTAGGTGGTATTGAATATGTGTGTAGAAAAAAAATGAGAGCATTTCAAATAATGCTAATGAAGTTTAAATGATTGCAATCTACCATATTGTGAGGAAAAGTTGTTAGCTGTGAAAGATGAAGACTGAATTAAAATATTACCATGACTGGCATTTGATTTGAAAACTGCAAAGATAAGCTTAGGTTCCTATTTATGAAAGCCATCTTCACAGCCTGATGAAATATCTTTTAAAAGGTTTTATAGTTACCATGGATACTTGTTAGCTTTGATAGAGTAAGTTGTAATTCATATTCAATCATCTGAGGTGAAGTAGCCAAAAAACCCACCAACCAAAATCTAAAGTGGCTTCCTCTGTATACTCATACTAGTTTAGAGATGGAAAGGGTAAATAAATAACCTGAGATTAGCGTTTGGGTTAGTTATCACTGCTTGAAAAGCAAAATATTTAGGATGCGCATTACCTGAATCTGATCCTAATGTTTACCTTTTATGGGTAACTTTTACTTTTAACTAGTAAAGGGAACTTCTTAGGTTTTGACAGGGGAATTTAGATGGTGAGACCCTTCTGAAAGCTGATGGACCCAAGCAGCATACGCAATTTCTGAAAGCCATAGGGACACAGAAATATTGAAGGCATTGGTCCCTATGGTAACATATTTGCATTTGGCCCAGAAGTGGCTGGTTTCTGCTTAGCCTCTTTTAATTGCTATATATTGACAGCCGTTTTCACAACTATTTATAAAATGTTGGATTAATGAGCATGTGTGTACAAGGGAGTGCACACCACATCCTTAGGCTTGATTAGACACTTGAGATGACAAAAAGCTCTGCGTGAAGAGTTACCGAGGTGTTTTTGGCATTCCCTAATGTGTCTGTCACATAGTGGAAGCAAAAAGCCTTTTAAATGATTTAAATATTTTCCTCAATTCTCTTTTAAAACAGGTGACAAAAGAGCTAAAACAGTATGACAACAAAATTATAGAATGCAAATTCGAGAATAACAGCTGGGTCTTCATGAGACAGAGAACAGACAAAAGTTTTCCTAATGCCTACAACACTGCCATGGGTGAGTATGACAATCTACCAGTGTTTGTTATGTTAAAAAAGAGAGAGGGAGAGAGAGTGTTAAGGTTTTGGAGTCAAAATGTGCTGTCTTTATTGATCTGTTTGATGGGGCGAATCCATAGGGTCATTCGGACCCTACCCTTGTGGCTGGGAAAGGGGTTGTGACTTTACTGGCTCCAGTTGGCTTTGTAGGTTGTCCGGAGGCCTGTGGGCTCACGCCCCCGCGCCCAGAAGAGAAGTGTAAAGGGCAGGATAATGGGCTGTATACAAGTTGAATTTGTTGAACAACAACAACAACAAAAGCCACGATAATTTCAGATCTATTCAAAACTATAAAAACCATTGTTTGCCAGATGGTAAAAGACAAAATTAGCAGGGGAAAATGTAATTTCCAGCTCCTAAAATAGCTTTACAAACAATGGAGAACAAAGTAAATGAAAACCATTAAAAAACAAAACAAAACAAAACAAAAACCTCCTAAAACCTGCTCTGCTATCCTTCATAGTGTTCTTTGGGTACAACTTGAATGCTTTGCGAATTCAGAATAGTAAGTGTCTTTCACGGCGAACATCACAAAGTAATGAAGTTTACAAGCTAAACTAGTAGCAGTAGTTGCTCTGGACCGCGTTTTTAGTGAATTTGAAAAACATACATAAAAACCAAGATTGAAGGTTAATAGCATTGTGTGCTGTTAGACTGCTCAGTCAGTGATGTTGCTGATTATATGATAAGCTTATGAGAAAATACAGAAATTGCCAGTTTCAGTTTTGCAGTTTATGAAAAGTTACTATTGTACATTTAAAGGTTTTGTTGGAACTAGCATCTGTGTTCAGACAAGATGAGTTAATTTTGAAAATGGGAAAAATTAAGCCAGTGTCTTTTTTTCCAGAGCTAAATATGTAAATAGGATTTAAAGGACTGGTAGTAAATTTTGACCACATAAGAAGGGATGCCTCGTTTATTCGTAATGTTGTTGTAATACCTTACTTCCTCAAACAAGTTGTTAAAACAACAGAGTATGTATGATCTGCCAGCTACAGCGGAGCCTCCCTGTTCAGTGGAAATGGTGGCCGGTGCCATCGTGACAGGGAGGAGTTCTTTCTCAGAGGAGAGACTACACGTTTTCCGTAGAAGTTTGGTTGAATATAGACTAGAGTGTGATGCGCTGTGTGCTCCGTTCAAAACCTGAAGACAGTTTTGGAGCGATGGACAGCCACAGTGAAGGCATGCTTATCATTCAGATACTTAACGTTTTGTTTTAAAATGAACAGTTCAAGAAAGAGTGGGCACCAGAAAAGCACCCATTTTAGGGGGCGGGGGAGGGAGGAGAATAGTTTAATGTATGAAGCGAGTCACCCAAATCCGTAAAATGCAAGTGTTTAGCATATTGGGATGCAAACCTTTCCCCTTTGGCATCCCCCTGTGGTGAGTCAGCTGCCTTAATTAACCCTCGCGTGAGACACGTGTCTCCCTTTGTCCACAGCTGTGTGCAACAGCATCTCCAACCCTGTCACCAAGGAGATGCTGTTTGAGTTCATCGACAGATGTGCGGCGGCTTCTCAAGGACAGAAGCGGAAGCATCATCTGGACCCTGACACAGAGCTCATGCCTCCACCGCCCCCCAAAAGACCTCGCCCTTTGACCTAAGACCCGCCTCTGACTTGAGGATTGAGAGGAAAAAAGAGTGAGAAAGAATGCTGTTGCCCCATTTTTGCAGCCAGAGAAATTCAAAAGCGAATGTGGCCTGATGCTGATACGCATTTGAATTTTTTGTAAAAAAAGAAAGAAAGAAAGAAAGAAAAGAAAGAAAGGTATTGTAGCCGGCCTGTAAATATTTGACGCATTTGTTTCCTCAGTGCTACGATACATCATGGACTTCACACAGTTTATTTATATCTGATAAACTCAGCCTTACCTTGTGGAATCTGAAGATTGAAATATCCAAAGGTTTAATTGAGATTGAAATCAATGCAAAAGAGGCCTTGTTTGTATATGGATAACTTTGACCTTTAATTTATAAAGTTAGTAATCTGGAACTGTGAGCGTATAAAACACTGTATTTTTTAAAAGTTGTATTTCAACTATGGTAAATTCTCCTTTTGAAAAATCTAGGCAATGGCATTAAACATTCTTGCTGTCGTTTATCATGGATTTCCTACATTTCTGAGATTCTTGTGTTCAAAAACAAATGACAAGGTTGTCAAGTATTATATATTATACTATGTTAAACAACTCAGTCTGGCTTATCTCATTTTAAGAAGTTTTTTTAGAAATGTAAAAGTAAAAAAGTAAAGCCCCGTTTTTGTGAATTGCATCCTGTCTAAAGGAAGTATATTGAGTATTTTCATCTGTTTCTATTCTTTGAACTAAAATATCAGATATCCAATGTGTCCATTCTGGCAGTGGTTTTCAGTTACTTCATAGAACTTAGATATATACCACCAGGTTCCTTTTATGTGTTGTTCTCCTGGGAGACCCTTTTTCTTCCTTCCTTCCTTCCTTCCTTCCTTCCTTCCTTCCTTCCTTCCTTCCTTCCTTCCTTCCTCCCTTTTTTGTTTTTTAATGTCAGGGCTACTTCTGCTTTACCTCAGTGATATCAGCACATTGTAAATTACATTAAAACACACAACTCACTGTGATGATGGGAATGATATCAAATACAGACGATGTTGTGTTCGTTCCCTCGAACAAAGCGGCAAAGGAAATGCCAGCTGACTCCTTTGATTAGAAGGTGATGTCAATGGAATAGAATGCTGTCACTAGAAAATGCTCTCCCACTGCTAGATAAATGCAGAGGCAAAGAGTAGACATCTGTAGAAACTAAACATCAAGGAAGCCAAGACATTTATTTTCAAAGCCAGAATTCTATCTGTGTTCTGTTCTCGGGATGCTATTTCTGTTGTACACCTGAATTTTAAAACATTTACTTGTAGGTAATGGATTTAAAGAGCAGCTAATTGGTCATCTGCCATTGTTGAGAAGCCGTGTTCTGATTGGTTTGTGAAGGAACTCTCAGAATTTGCCTATTAGAGGCGAATATATTTATTTTTAGAGGTACAGGTTTTAAGTATATGTGTATTTAAAACAAATTTTCATGATCTGAATTTTATATATGATATGCATATATATGTAAGTATACGCAGCAGTGTATATTCTTCTACTAATACAATCAGACATGAAAAATCCAAATGAGTTACCCAGCTGACTGAATATCTGACAGGATTTCTATATGATATAGCACAGATTAACCAAAAATGTATTTATATTCAGCTGAGTTTTAATGTTTTTAAACAAAGTTTTCTCCTGTAGTGCTTTTCTATATGAAATACTAGGAGTCATGCTTGGGCTTTTTCCTTTATTCTTTCCAAGTTATGTAACATGTAGTGAATTTATCTAGAATGTCATTTTAGTATTTCATTCCTAGAGTGCTTTTGTGAGTTTGGGCACTAAAGGGATTAAAACACCTGACTGCCACAATGATTGTTGAAAGGTGGAAATTTGTAAGGTTCCATAGTGTCTTGTACAAAGTGGATCTGAAAAAATACCTATGCAACTCCAAACAGTCCGATGCCTGCTTCACCAGGGTCAGTGACTCTTTTCACACGCTATGTTGCTTTCTCCCGAGCCTGTATAAGTGCAGAGCCCTTTTGCAGATATAAGAGCTAGCTTTTGCCAGTGATCTTTAATGGAGTTAAAATGTTTATGGTAATTGTAACCTTTTAAATGAGTTATGTGAAAAGAGCATCTCATTTTTAATACACCCAGATACTTTTTCCTTGCCTTTGTGCATTTTCTAAAACTTAATTTTCTTAATTTGTCCTTCCTTTCGATTACAGTGAAGTATAATAGCCGGCCTAATAAGTAGATCCCATTTAGCCCCCGAACACACTGTCGTCTGCAGTATCATCAGAAGTCATCTAGAAAGTCAAGGGGGAGAATTGAGAGGCAGGAGTTGGGACATCAGGAAGGAAAGAAACCCTTGCCTTCTCAGGCCACTTCACAGCAACTCTTTTCTGACACTGAAGTTTTGTAGACAAGAATAAGAAAACTTTGCTTTCTTGAGTTATCACATATAAAAGCTTTTGCTTTGTATTTGGAAAAGATGCGGATGACCCGACTGCCTGGATGGTTACATTTGCTTTCCATGAAATGCTCAGAAAACGTCAGGACATTCCTTCTCTAATTGTGTGTCAGTGCGTATTGTAATAAAACCACTGAGTTAAAATAACAGTTTGGCTGGTGATGCCTTTGTGTCCCTCTATGTACCTAATGATTTCGTGTCCCTTTTATTGCTGGTGTTATCCTGCCTCTGTCAGCCATACCCGTTGTAATCCGTCTGGTTTTGTTGCATTCTAGAATTAGCATAAAGACTTGGAAAATCCTCTATTCTTCTTCCTGAGAAACCAAGAAATTGGATTGACATGGGGGATGTAGCTTGCGCCTTTTCTTTTTGGAGGGTAGGGGAGCAGGGGAGAGCACATCCTTAAGTGATATTTATAGTACTTCTGTCCGTGTACCTCATCCTAGCACTCTATTATATGGGTAGATATCCTGTCACGTTATTTTGAACACATTTAATTCTTTCAGAATACTCAGCAGTACATATTCTGAAATGATGAAGTAATGACCTGTCCATTTTTTTGTCGACTCTGTATTTTTGTACCATGGAATTTGCCATTTAAAATTTGTAAATGATGCGGTTTTGAATTATGTGTATAATCCTTTCCAGTCAAAAAACCTTGAAAGTCAACCAAATACTCGCAGGCAGGGAAAACTAATGTGGTGGGGAAAAAACCCTGGGCTAACCCCAGAGACCAAGTCTAGGCTCTGCCTCTCACCGGCTCTGTGTTCTCTCTAGGTCTCACCCTGTACCCCCTCCCCCCATCTGTAAGAGGCCGAGATTGAGCCAGATGGTCAAAAAGGGCCTTTTCAGGTCTGACATGATTCTTGTAAAAGCTCATGGATTTTAAATAGCCCATATTCACAATGAAGGGAGTATTACCACTACTGAATATCCACCAAGCACCAAGACCGTCCCCAAAACAACTCCTCTGTGCAGGTAGGGACCATTATTAACCTCATTTTGTAGTTGAGGAACCTGAGACTTAGATAGCTAACCCATGGTTACATAGCTAGTAAGTTGTGAGCTGAGACCCCAACAAAGGCCTTTCTGACTCCAGCTCCTGATTTATTGCTCGGTACTCCTCACAGCTTTGTTGCAGTCCCGGCTTGGGGGCTGCTTCTGTGCCAGGGGCCCCAAACTCTGTTTCTTTGGTGCCAACAGGAAATGGGTTTCAAGCATCTCTCTCCAAACCAAGGAGATGAACTTGGGATCGGCAAAGTAAACATATTTTTAGGGCCTTATTATTTAACCACTTATTTGGCAATATTTAAATGTGAGTGACACAGAGGCCATGAAAACAAGTTTAATATTCTCATTAAGATGCTAAATTCCGAAGACATAACTAGGAAGAAATAAGCGATTAAATTACACACTGGGCCAAAATTTTCCTGATTGTCGCATAGTTGACTGTCAACTCTGATGCTTTGGCAGGTTGGTGTCAGCCTCGGTTAACCCAGAAGTGTCCCTCCTCTCACTGGACTCTGGTATCGGGTGGCCACTGTGCATGATAAACAGGTGGGGGTGGAGGGCGCTCAGAGCAGGGGCCCCCCAGGCTTCTAAGCAGAAGACTTCACATTTCAAAAAAGGAGCCCATGGATCTGGGGTTGCCAACTATTTTAACTTGCAACGGCTTTACGAAATAATATGTTGCCATTATTGCATACAATAAAGGGAATCTTAACACCCAAAAAGGAAGTAGGACATAACTTAGAAGAAAGGACATGTCTTTATATAGAACAAATTTTGTTTTGTGAAAGATTCTCTACACTATCCCTTGCTTCTACATTTCACCACAAACTGGTAAAATCATTGTCATGGACCGGTGCTGGGAATCCTTGCATAGGTGGAATTCCAGGCAGCTTGTATGTAAGTGGGGAGGCAGGCAAGAAGCCCCTAAGGGAAGAAGCGGCCCCTGGTTCCATAGCTAGAGGTCATTTTCATAGCCAGAGCTGATCAGAGTATAATTACCTCACAACTGTTGATTATATTGTGCCCTTGAGATGTAAAGCGTACAGGCGAAAAATGAGTTGTCTGAACGTTGACAGATACTCCAAAAGGATGACACCCTCAGCTGTTTAAGGTACAAAAATAAACATGCCACATACAACACAGAAAAACAGAATTTGGCTTTGACAACGAACCCGAACAACAGAGTCGCCAATGGTCACAACTTTGAGGTGGGCACGTAGTCAGTCTGTTTTTCCTTTAGATCACTGCCACCAAGAATGACCTTTCATGACTGCAGACCCGCTCCTGCTCCCCGGTGAGAGCTCCCTGGCACATGACATCAAAGGGCCTCCATGATCCGGCCTCGGCCTGCATCCAGATTTGGATCATGCCTGCCCCTTGATACAGCTGTATGCCTCGCTGTTCCCACAACGCCGTGTCCTCTAAACCCAGGAACCTTTGGGGCGCCTGGGTGGCTCAGTCGGTTAAGCGGCCGACTTCGGCTCGGGTCATGATCTTGCGGTCCGTGAGTTCGAGCCCCACGTCGGGCTCTGTGCTGACAGCTCAGAGCCTGGAGCCTGTTTTAGACTCTGTGCCTCCCTCTCTCTGACCCTCCCCATTCATGCTCTGTCTCTCTCTGTCTCAAAAATAAATAAATGTTAAAAAAAAAAAATACTATCTCCAACTAAAGACAAAAAAAAAACTTAAAAATAAATAAATAAATAAACCCAGGAACCTTTGCTCGTGGTGCTGCCACTGCTGCCAGCAACCCCCAGCCTCCCCTGATGTCAGGATCAAGGGAGCCTTCCTGCCATAGGTAGCCTCTTAGATCTCACACTGTATCGTGATCGTCTCCCCCGGTCTCCCCTCCAGACAAGGCTCTCGACCCATACCCGGGGTGACAGCAGCAGGCCCTTGGTAGTAATTAGGGCAGGAGATAGGTTCGGATGCCCCGTTGTACCCGCTCTCGAGACTCAGTCAAGATGCATTTGCTCTGGTCTCCCTCGGCTTAGCTGCACATGGAACGTGATTTTTTTTTTTTTTTTTTTTTTTTTTGTCACTCTGGCCTTCTCATCATAATACAAGCTCTGATAACATCTCATTTCTTAAGAATTTCTTCAGAGGCCATCTATGATGCCTCTTGTATTTAATCCTGATTAGAAGCGTCCTGTCTGTTCTTGCCGTTTGCACCGAAAATGCTGAGGAAACTTCTCAGCAGGAGGAATCTTAAAGTGCCCTGGCCTCCTGGCTGTTATACGCTCTGAGGGAGGTGTGAGGGAAGCAGTGTTCTTAATCACGTCTTATTTTTTGGTGCAGTTTCACTGAGACTGCCACGTCTTAAACTAGAAGGCTCCTTTTCCCTACCCACCTACTCGCGCCCAATTTTTGATGTTTTCAAAGAGAAGTCCTCTGGTAACTGCTAAGGCTTTGCAGTTAGTTTTAAAAATAAATACCAGTCCGTGATCCCTTAGCGTAAATTGCTGCTTCTAGCCATGTCTTTTTAGAGTGGGAAAGGCAAGTGAAAGATAGGATTCTTGTTGCTACTCTCCAAAGCTATCTTCCAGGATCTAAAGGAATCAGAAACTTTGTAGTTTCTGTAGAAGTTCTGCTTCCCTTCTGAAAGCTGTCAGGGGAACATTGTGTAGTTTTGATCTCTGGTATAAACACACTGTGTGCTCTGATACACGTTGAACATGAGAGCCTAGCCAGGCAACACGGCAACTGAAAGTCTAACATAAAAAATTTCTTGAAAATTCTGCATGTGGGTAGAAACTATGCCTGGAAACATTACATACAGTTGGGATGGTGCAGGAGGTAGGGGGCGTTCTAGACCTTAATGGATGGGTAGGGTGAATGGGGTAGGCCGGTGTGGACAGAAAACGTGGGGAAGAACGGGTGCTTTGGAAGAGTTTGTCTAGAGCTTGTGTGAAAGACAGCGGTAGCAAATATGGCTGCAATCACTCTGACTTAAAATGACAAACGAACCAGCCACCCTTGGCCCCTTGATCTCCTTCTGGCTACCCATTTCTCTATTCCTTTTTCCTGCAAAATTCCTAGGAGGTGATCGCACTCGCTCATTTCCTATGCTTTCCTTATGTTCTCTCTTGAACGCACTGCCGACAGGCTCTCCTCTCTACTGAGAGGTGGTGCTCTTATCACCACCACCAGTGCCCTCTGCAGGGTCTGGTCCACTCTCCTAACTGACCTGTCTGTACCATCATCATTTAACAGTTTCTCACTCCTGTTCTTGTTTTTCTTTTCTCTTTTTAATGGGAAATTTCAAACATACACAAAAGTAAGGAAAATGGTACGGTGAACTCCCACCTACCCATATTTAGCAATGATCACTTTGTTGTAGTTCCTGTTTGTACCCGCACTCGAGACTCAGTCAAGATGCATTTGCTCTTGTCTCCCCCCCATCCTCCTTCTCACACACACACACACAATTATTTTATTTTATTTTTTTTAATTTTTTTTTCGTTTATTTATTTTTGGGACAGAGAGAGACAGAGCATGAACAGGGGAGGGGCAGAGAGAGAGGGAGACACAGAATCGGAAACAGGCTCCAGGCTCTGAGCCATCAGCCCAGAGCCCGACGCGGGGCTCGAACTCACGGACCGCGAGATCGTGACCTGGGTGAAGTCGGACGCTTAACCGACTGCACCACCCAGGCGCCCCCACACAATTATTTTAAAGCAAATCACAAACTGCTCTCTCTTTGTTGAATCATTGTTGCACTTGGCTTCCAAGCCACTGTAGTATCTTGGTTTTCTTTTGTCTTACCTACTGGTCTCCCTTGCTGAGCCCTCTTCACCTTCTCAGCCTCTAAATGTTGTAGTGAGCCAGGTTCAGTGCCCTGGCCTCTGTGTAGACTCTCTGGAAGAGATCTCTCTTAATCCCTGAACACTAATACCATCTATACACAAATAATTTCCAAATTTATTTTTAGCCTGGATCCCACTCATGAGTTCTAGACTCAAATATCCAACTGACAAGCTGACATCTTCACTTGGATGTTTAACAGTCACCTCAAACTTGAATACACCCCAAACTGAACTTTCCTCCTCCCACAGACTTGCTTCCCTCCCCACCGTCTTCTTGTAGAGTTTAGTTAATGGCAATTGCACTTTTCCAGTTGCTTCAGAATCATCCTTGACTCCTTTCTTCTCTGACACTCCACGTCCAATCCATCAGCAAGTGCTGTCAGCACCACCTTCAGACTGTAACCAGAACTTGACAACTCCTCAACCTCTCCGTCTCTCGTCCCATCTCTTGCCTACATTGTGGTGATAGCCTCCTAACTGGTATCCCAGTTTTCATTCTCCTTCATCCCCTCACCCATCTATTCTCCACACAGCTGTCTGTAATATTTTTTAGAACATGTCCCTCAACTACTCAGAACCTTCCAGTGCTTGCCACCTCATTCAGAATTAAATTCTAAAAGCATGTCATAGTCCACAAGGCCTACATAACATGGCACCCAGCCACCTCTTCTGAGCTCACCTCTTGCCGCCTTGTTCATTCTTGTCCCACTGGTTCCTTTGTAGTTTTGTCATCTTGCCCAGCATGTTCCCACTTTAAGGACTTTGAACTTTCTCTTCCCTCTACCCAGACGCTCTTTCCTTAGCCGTTCATAAGACTCACTGTTATTTCATTCAAGTCTCGAGACAAAGGCCACCTCATCAAAAAGGCCTGGCCAACCATCCCATCTAAACTACTACTCCCATCACCACCTACCCCTTACCCTCATTTATTCTTCTACAAGTGTTGATCTAACATGTTTGCACATTTAGCTGTTGTCACACTCTCCTATTTAGAATGGGAGTTAAAATGTGATTTCATTCACTGTTGTATTTCCAGGGCCTAGGCCAGTCTGGCACAAAGTATAGAAGTTCATTAAGTATTTCTAAATCTATAAGTGAATTAGGGCTTCATAGATAGGCCGGGGACAGATTACGAAGGGATCTGAATGTTTGGCTAAGAAGTTAGGCTCGACTTGGGCCACAATAAAGAGCTATTGAAACCTTCTAAATATGGGAGTTCTTTGTGAGAAGGAACTGGTAGTAATTTGTCTAAGGTGGCGGAAGAAAGAGAAACAAGGTGACAGGCCAGCCGAGAGGCTACTGTACTAATCCCGGTGAGAGGTCAAGAACCTAGAAAAGGGTGGCATGTACAGAAATGGAGGAGAGGGATGTGGCAGGCCTTCAGGAGCCATCAAGATTCAATAATCAGTTGAGAAGCCAAGGTTACCTTCAAGGGATCGAACCAAGGTGGGGGGATGGTGGTACCCTGCCCAGAAACAGGGAAGTGAGAAGGAAGAGCTGATTTGGGACTGAGACGGGGAAGGGGCTTCTGAGCGTGGTAAGCAGGAGGTGCTGTCAGGAGATTCAGATGCAACTGGCCAAAGACAAGGCAGAAATTTAGAATGGAGCTCAGACAGATTTTTAATCTGTTCACACAGCAGTGATGGTAAAAGCAGTGTGAGTAGAAGACAGGAAGTAAAAAGAGGGGTCAGCATCCCTCATGTTAGTGGGTGGAAGAAAAAAATAGTAAAGTAAGGCATCAAGATGTAATAAGGTCAAATAAAGATCAAGAAAGTAAGGAAAAGAAAATCATGTCAAGAAGCCACAGCCTGCAGGAGCCAAGAGAAAGGTTTCTTGATGGAGGAGGTAAAAAAATAGTTGCGATTGCTCCAGGAAAGTCATGGAGAGCGAAGGACTGAGAAAAAGGGTCTTGAATTTGGCTTCTAGATAACCTCCAGAAACATGATGGGGATGGCTGGAGTCAAGGGAAGGGAAAAACCAGAGAAAATATGAGGAAAAGGAGGTGGCTGGACTTGGGGCTTAATCTGTCAACACAGGAAGGAATATTCCCAAGGGTAACGGTTACTCCATGTGTTTCCTTTGCGATGACCTGTCCGGACAGCTTCCCATCCTGTTTCAAGACCCCTTTGTGTGTGGCCAGGGGTAGTAGCTCTGCTGTAGAGGTGTTCAACCTCTTACCCCTTGGGGTGGCGGGGTGGGACCTGAACTGTTGCCTCCAGCTGAGAAAGTCTCTGGGCTCCTGAGAGGGAGCACCATGGGGTTCCTTCAGGTGAAAACCCAATGACCAACCTGAAGTACACATGATGCTGGGGCGCTACCGTGGAGACCGGGTGAGGTGGGTGGCAGAGCATGACACTGCCCAGCTGGGACGAAGAGCGTGGAGCAGCTGAGCACATGACCTGGGGTGTGGCTGATCAGGAGGGGCTCCTGGGAACTGGGGAGGGCATTAGCGGGTGGCGCTGTCTCTGCCTTCCTGTGTGTCACATATTCCTGTCCACCGTGACTGACAAACTATTATAGTGGTATTCATTTCAGGACGAGAATACTGCTTTAACAATGCATGTGCCTTCTGCACATTACGGCCTCGCCATTATTTAGAAATAATTTATGTAGGAATAATTTTCTTGGATTGGAAGTCCGTTTGCTTTATCACAAATATTGTCAGCAAGAAATCACAATGAATTCGTATGTAGAAGTGAAAAACAGAACATGTAATTGGATTCTTTAAATACCATTTCAGTGGTTCACATTTTTGAAAGATTGCCAAAAAATGGTTTTAATTTTTTTATTCCCAACATGTGCAAGGTTTCTCACTGATAGTGACTACCAAGAAGTTGAAGAGATTATCATTAAAAAGTTTTGATCAGGATCTTAGGACAGCATTTGAAACACTAACCCTGATATTAGAAAGGCATGTTCATGGAAGCAACCTCAAATTTCTCATTTAACATTTTGAAATGATTTTATTATTATTTTTAAATGTTTATTTTTAAGAGAGAGAGAGAGCAGGGGAGGGGCAGAGAGAGAGGGAAACACAGAATCTGAAGTAGGCTCCAGGCTCCGGGCTCCCAGCTGTCAGCCCAGAGACCGATGCCGGGCTTGAACTGATGAACTGTGAGATCATGACCTGAGCCGAAGTCAGACACTTAACGGGCTGAGCCACCCAAGCGCCCCATGAAAGGATTTTATTTTGAAGTTTCATATAAAGCTGTATTTTTCTCAGGACTTTGTATTTTACTTACCACAATTTTTTAATATAAAGAAAATCTAATGGACCTTTAACTGCCAAGACCCACATAGACACCTTTAATGCTTTAGCTTACCCTCAGGTGCCCTTCAAAGACTGTCATTTTCTATATTTTTCATGATGTGAAAAGAGCTGAGAAGAATGTTCCATTGGCCTAGGGCTAGAGATTGGCAAAGAAAAAACAGAACAAGGTTGAGAAGATGAGGGATTTAACCCTAGACTGGGTAAGAAATCAAGAAAGTTGGAAGGGGATGATGGCCTGGGTGAATGGGAGAGAGTGAGGAGACCAGATTGAAAGATCAGAGTGTAGAGCCAAGTTACACAGAAAAATGGCGGGGCACTGCTTTCCATCTCTCATACACTTGTATTTTCTTTGCTGCCTCACTCCAGTGTCAGAACTTTTTTGTTATACAATGACAGGAAAACAAACTCACCTACTCGAGATGACTAAATAGTCCAGAAGGCAGGAATGACTTCAGGAGTGGCTTATCCAGGAGCTTTACAACTCTTAGCTTCAGGTATCATTGGGCTTTATATGGTAGCTCCTGGTCCCTCAAAAATCCCATCTCAATTCACATCCATCATAAAGAATAATTGTCTATCTACTAACAGTCCCAGCAAAAGTTTCATTACATTTCACTGTATCTGATTGGTCATTTACCCCTTAGTGAACCAATCACTGTGGCCAGGAAATAATGATGCCCTTTCTAAATGGCCAGGCTTAAGACTGGTGTCCACTTCTAAGGAGTGGAACCAAGTCTCTCAATATCTCCTTCCTTTACTTACTTTTATCATTTATTTTTGGCATCTACCTGAGGTTAATTCATATTCATTAGTGATAGAAAAAATATTAACCAACTGATAGGCACTGGTGCTGACCAATCAGAACAGCTCTGGAGCAGCATACTGAACGTTCCCTGCCGAGGGAACCCTCTCTGTTGCTAGGTGTAGGGAGGTCTGGATACCAAGGGAGAGGCAGGATAGCTGGGAGGAGGAATTTGCAGGGGGTGGTGAGGGAAGTGACTATTTCTCGACCAATATTGAGCTAGTGTCTTTCATTATTTACAAGCAGTGTTGCTGTAAAAAGAAGAGTGGGGCTGCTAGTATTCCAGCTATTTTTATGTGTGTTTCATCCTTTCCACCATCATAGATAGACCACCCTCCTAAAAGCTGGGAAGAGGGCCTGTCTGTTTCTGAGTCTACTATAGCACCCAACAAGGTACATTTGTCCATTCAGTTACTTACTCAACAAGCATTTCTTGAACCCAACAAATAAACAGTAGGTCCTGAATAATTTCGCCGACTGTAATGGCCTCCTTTAAAAGAGTGTTACAGTTGGAGAAAGATCCAGTTTCCTTTAGGAGAAGGGGTAAGCAGAAAGTTTGAGGAAACTGAAATGACTCTAAGGGAATTTATGATAATAGACACAATCGAGTTGCCCAGGAACAGTGACAAATATTTATCTAGAGCTTGTCCTGGTGACCAATATATTACCCCAGATTCCTTGATGGGATCCAGTGGAAAGGGCTGCTTGTAGGGTGCAGGGCTAGAGGGAGCCCAGGTAGGCATGTGGAAGGGACGGTACTGCCCTGGGGTGAGAAGCAAGAGAAGTGTGACAACAAGCAGGAGGCCAGATAGATGGAGGAAATCTGAGGAGGAGAGAGTTACTTCCTGGACCCTGATCACATCCTGAGATCTTCCTGGAGAGAAGAAGCATGAAACTGAGTTTTGAGTTGCAAGTCCCCTTCTAGGGCATCTGGTCCCATTTTAGAGGTAAGTAAAGTGAGACCCAGAAATATTAGGTGACTTTAGCACAGCTGGTCCCTGTTTTTCTGATTCTGTGCTCATTTGGTGTTACTCCCTATGGAGATAAAGATGGGAGGAAAGACAATTGCCTCCAATTAGGCAGACAGTCTGACCTTTGCCAAGGCCCATATGTACCACAGAAGTGACCGCCCTTTGCCCTCTTTTCATCCTGGGGCTTGTGCACCATGAGGCGCCCGGATACCCGTGGGGAGCACAGGTGCACACACACCTTTCCAGGACTTAGAAGTTTATTCAAGGTGAAGCAAAGACCACACGCACCGCTGATGGGTGTTCAGAGTTGCGTAACCTACAAGCACATGTCTACTTAGAAAAGTTTGATTTTGATTGCCATAGAAGGCAAAACATCTTAAAATGAAGTTGAGCTATCTTTGGGTAGGATGCAAAACCGCCCATGGGTATATCACATCAGAAACGATGTGTGATTTCTTCCAGTCCCTCAACTCAAAAAAGATGAACAGATTTAACTGATGCATTCTAAAAATAAATAAATAAATAAAATATGCTTTGAGTTTGAAACCAAGTATAGAAGTTTCAGGGTCTTTTTTTTTTTTTTTTTTTTTTTTTTTTTTTTTGCAGGGGGGCAGTCGGGGAGTGACAGGGTAAAGGACAGTGGGAATTTTTTTTTTTCCAGCGTAGAGACCAAGTTATTACTGAACCGTTTTAGCTCTGAGCATTTTCTACTGGGTATAACAAGATTGCTAAAGGTCACAGAAACAAAGTTGTCTTGGAGAAAATTATGAATGGTGGTTATACATTTAGACCATCACACATATGCCTGAGGAGATTTCTTCTGAGCCGAAAACGAACATTCCATTTTTAAACCTGTGGTTTCAGTAACAAAACAAGTCAAACCCAGAGATGACCCGACTCACAGGACTCCAATTGGGAGACCTAACATCTGCCTTTGGGGTAACCGTGAGTGGACGCAAGCCTCGGGGGTTGGTCTCAGTCTCCCCCTGCCTGCCTCTGGGCACTAGGTCTTAGCGGACAGAGGCAGCCCTGTAGTCCACACCACACTGTCCTCCACTCTGGCAGCTAGCAGTTCATTAGCTTCACTTCTTCGGTCTTTAAAAAAATGTTTTAAACATTTATTTACTTTTGAGAGAGAGAGAGAGTGTGCGCACACAAGCAGCGGAGGGGCAGAGGAAAAGGGAGACACAGAATCAGAAGTAGGCTCCAGGATCCGAGCTGTCAGCACAGAGCCCGTCGCAGGACTCAAACTCACAAACCTTGAGATCATGACCTGAGCCGAAGTTGGAAGCCTAACCGACTGAGCCACCCAGGGGCTCCAAATTTTACTTCTTCTATAACAAGATTTTCTGGATAGAAGCTGAATGTCCTTCACAGGTCATCTACTATAAAAATAGGCAACTTACTAAATTAATTTTGTTGTGTAAGGACCCCTTACCCCCACTCTTTGGACTGAAAGTTTATTCTTTTAGCTCTCTTTTGTCTTTTTCAGAAAAGAGATTTAATGTGTTACTGTGGTGCAGAAAATCAATGCTTTGAAATCAATGGTAATTTTTCAGGCTGTTTAAAATTATTCACATGGCTGGCTAAGCCTGCTGCTAATAGAAAAACACAGTTTTGTTGCAGAGGAAAACTTGAAGTTGGAAACCTCACCGCTGTGTGTATCTGCACGTCTTTTCTTCTTAGAACCTGAATATTTATCCCACAACCCAGGCAGCAATCCTCGTATGTGCTGGAGGCTCTCACGCGTGTACCTCTGAGCTAGCTGTCATCTTGGCCTTCACAAGCTCCCCAGTGGGAATGTGTTTGAGGCCAAGGCTGGGGGTGGGGCGGACAGCAAGCACGTATTGCACGGATGAGTGATAAATGATCCCGTGCGGAAGAAGGGCGAGATATGAAGCGTACACACGGCTGTGGAGGTTTGAAAGAGGCTTGGTTGGCTTCAGGGAATTGCTGCCTGGAGGAAGGGCCGTATTCTTGAACAAACACCATGGAGAACTTTACAATGAACGAGCCTCTTCCAGCCCGTGACTAGCCCTGCTGGCGGCTCTGGGAAGTAGTCACCACTGTTCCCGCTCTACAGGGGAGTGGACTGGGGCTCGCAATCATGTGGCCAGGACGAGGCGGAGCTGGGGCTTGACCCCTTGCTTGCTTTCTCCACGTGGCCTCTTGGTGGCGTTTGACATGGGTCTTCAGGGTGGGGTGTGCTCTAGTCGGTTCAGATTTTGCTGGTGGCCAGAAACACATTGCAGGGGGACTCATGACTGCATGTACAGAGGCATGAGCCCAGAAACACAATTCTACAGGTTTGGGGCCAGGCGCGATGCAGTGGGCGGACCTTAAGAAAACAGAAGACCCAGTTCTTCTCCTGGAACTCACCCCAAGGTTGAGAAGATACAAGGTACCTAGAGAGAAAACCCTGGAAAATGATTTGCAGCAACTTGTATGCAGAAAGGATATTGATTCGCATCTGCCACCAACTCGAATGTTCCTGGCAGGGAGCAGTGCCTTAGCCTGAGAGGCCTGAGATCTTCGGATGCTACAGCAAACCCCTGTCCCAAATACCAATACCCAACAGACAGCTGGGCCCTATCCTATTTGTTGTTACTGCAGAGGCTCAGGCCTCGACCGTGGTCAGACAGGGGCATACTCTGAGGACCCTCCTTCTCCACCCCTGACCTGGGCCTCTCATCACACCCACCAGTAGGGGGTCATTCCTAGGGCCCAAAATGTGCCCATGGGATTAGAAACACTGCCTCCTCTGGGCAAGGCGCACTGAGGTGGCAGAGCTTGCTAAGCGGAGAGTGGGCTTCACCAACCTCCTAGAACGCTGACTGTGCATCGTAAGCTGTCCTCTCTCAGCCCTTCCTGGAGCCAGCCAATGCCCTGCCAAGCAGCTCACTCCATTTAAGCTGCCCCAGGGGAAACGTTTTCCCCAAACCCAGTGCTTCCATCATCCCAATGAAGAGTTGGGATTGGACAGTGAATTCTTAAAATTTCCAGTTCTGGTGATTACTCTGGAGAGTGCATCTGGAATGTTGGGGAGGAAAAGGTGGTAACGGAAATAGATGAAAACAAGGAGCCAACCCCCCTGGAGCTTTGCTCCAGCTGTGAGGTAATGTATGCTTCAGCTACACCAAATCACAGCTCAATAAATCCGTTGGCAATAAATCACACCAGGGTGAGTGAACCCACACAAAATTCATTAGTAACATTGTCGCCATACACACCCTAGACAAACGCTGCTCAGATAAGTGATCAGAAGCAGACCTGCCCAAGAAAACATCAGTGACACACTCCAACTCAGACAATCTCTGGAGGGAATCAGGATTGCATTTGATGTGCATTCTGGAGAAAACCAGTTCCTTCCAGCCTTCCTCCTCGGAGACAAATTGTTTCTCTTTCATGCCACAGGTGTGTCTTGCTTTATTGACAGAAAGATTCCTGAGATGTTGTAAATAATCTTAGTTTGGAGAAAACCAATAATTTCTAATGTGTTCAAAGAGAACTCAATATTTTGCACACTACTACGGTGAAGAATCTTCTTTTTAGAGGGACTTTTCTGTCAACTTCTAAACCAGTATCTTAACTTGGAGGCTATAACTGAACTCTCAAAGGTCTTGCTTTGGGGGGAATTCTAGGCGAAAGTTGTGTCTATGTACATGTTTTTGTGGAATGGTCTAGAGCTTCTGCCTAATTAATGCCCAGAGGGTTCTACGATCCAGGAGCAGTTTCTTGGACATGTTTGGAGTTGTGGCATTTGAGCACACCTGTGCAGCACTGTCACTTCCATGTGCTTACTGCCATGAAATACGTTCTGACCAGGTGACTCCCTTATTCTTGGCACCTAGCAAGCTATCAGACATTTTTTTTTAAGCATTTGTGATAGGAGAGAAATCCTGGACACAAAGCTGACCTTGTCTCCTACATCCAAACGGAAAGACCAACCTACATTCATCCATCATATGGGGTTATACTACTCAGAGCCCCTCTCAGATGTGGAGATTATGCCTCAGAACCAGCCCATAAAATGTCCTGAGCTTCCTAGAAGGGCACAGTCCAGGGTTACGCTGTGCTGACGAGTCTATTTCAGGCTCTGGCTGTGGCGTCCACCTAGGCTCATCCTCTGAGAGGCCCCAGCTTCTTTTCACCGCCATTTTTGCCCTTCCACACAAAGAACAGTATATTCAGCAACACGAAAAGGTGTCCCTACAGTCAGCACATCTTTGCTTAGTTGTCACTAAGTGCCAGTAGGTGCTGGATTTGGCATCACACTGGATCCTAAAGGACAATGAACTGGGCAGCAAAAGTTGAGGCTGGACTGATGGCCACAATGGGATGTCAGGTGGAAAATATGGGAAGTACGCGATTTATTTCTAGGTGGTCATGTGACTTTGGATGAAAGCCACTTGCCTCCTTATTGGGACTTCAGTGTTATGGTTTTTTTGTCTTCCAGGCCAAGTGCTTGTTCATGAACTTTGCCCAGTAAGTCACCACCCACAAGGGGTGGGGGGTGGGGTGGATGAGGGAGGGAGCCAAAGGCTCTATGACCCTCCAAGATCGCTGGGCTCCATTCCTAGTCCTTCTGAATAAAGCTCTAAGTCTCCTTCATTTTCCTCAATTTTTAGGGGTGAGTTAGGGGTCCAGGACTGGCCTCCAGCACCCAACTGTGAAGGCTGGTTTAAGTCAGTGACCGGCGGTTGGACAGTGTCCTGTACCTCGAGTATTTTCATTGCTGTCCCTGCCCCTCCATTCCAATCTGACGGGCTGGCCGTGTCTGCAGTGACTTGGAAGTAAGGACTTAGTACTCTCCACCCCACCTTTCACATGGTGTAAATGCTGCCCAGGGGACGATAAGTAACGTTTCAAAGATCCGAAAACTCAGAGAGCAATCTCCATGAAGCTAACCAGGCTCCATTAGTGTCTTGTAGACAACCCCACGACATAAAGCATTTCTCGTGCCAATGCACATGGTAGAAAGTTTTCTTTTTGATGATTTCAGAGATTTAAAAAGATGTCAAAAAAATTCTGGCTGTAAACGTCCCCACAGTGATTTTGTCATTTTGCAGAGAAAAGAAAGCAAGCTTCACCACCACCCCTTTCAGAAAAGACCAAGCTGCGGGCCCAGCCCCTCCTTCCACTACTCCTTCCTACCACACCCCCATCTTATTCATATTCTGATCTTCGACACACTTGAAAAGATGTTATTTCAAATGTTCCCACCAAAGAGAAAATCTCCCCCATGTTTTTAGAGCCTGCCATCAAAGGACTTAATATGCATTTGGGTGGCTGCAGATGTGGGCGATGGAGGCTGGAAGCGTACAAAGTGTGGCCGGGCTGACGGCCCTCCGGCTTCATCGGCAGCCCTCTGCCTGCACCCGTGAAGCTACCCAGACCCAACAGGGGGCCCCATTGGTCCAAGGTGTCACAGCTCAGAGACGGGGAGATCCCAGCCCTCCAGAGTGGACTGTGCATTTACCTGGAGGCTGCAATAAGACTAGACACAAGGGTTCACCGAGGCCTTTCTAACTCAGTATTCACTACCAACCTTTGATCAAGGTTAAGACAGTTTTCCCTTGCACGCAGGGGTAGGAGTCTATTTGCAAACAAAAATCAAATAGCAAAAGTTGATGGAGAACTTGTAAAAACAATCTGAGAAAACCAATTCAGTCATTCGTTTGACAAATGTTTGTTGATGGTCTACTGGATCCCCATTCTAAGAAGTGAAGCAGATAAATGAACAGCCAATACTGTGCTGGGTGCTTAAATGCTACAGGAGATGGTATGAGGTGTTATGGGAGTGGGCTGACCTGCTGTGTCAGACCTGGGGACCTGGGGACTGGGGATCTTGGATATCTTTCTTCCAGTGGATGCCATGTCAAAACTGAGACTTGAAAGGTGTAACGTGAGGGGCCGGTCGGAAAAATCATGCTGGCTGGCACGTGGGCAATAAATGGGAGTGCCAAGAAAGGAGGGGAAACTGTGGGAAGGGTGGGTGCGCCCTGTCCTAGGGAAGTGATGGAGGGTGGAATAAGAAGCAGCAACCCTGGGGGGGTGCCTGGGTGGCTCAGTCAGTTGAGCGTCTGACTTCGGCTCAGGTCACGATCTCACAGTTTGTGAGTTCAAGCCCCGCGTCGGGCTCTGTGCTGACAGCTCAGAGCCTGGAGCCTGCTTCACATTCTGTGTCTCCCTCTCTCTCTGCCCCTTCCCTGCTCATGCTGTGTCTCTCTCTGTCTCAAAAATAAATAAACATTAAAAAAATAAATTAAAAAAAAAAGAAGCAGCAACCTTGGAAATGGATGAGATGCAGAGGGAGAGGAAGAGGAAGAAGCTCAGGTGGAAGCCCGTGTTTCTGGCTTGGGTGACTCGCTGGATGGTGGTGTATTCTGTGATGGGAATTCTGCCAGAGAAGGAGGAGAAAGAGAAGACAATGGTGTATTGGAGGAATGGTTTTTTAGAAGAGGCTGCAAGTATGGGGAAGGAACAGAACTGGATGAGTTCAGATTAGGCAGGTTCAAGGTGCTTCTAGAACAGTGAGGAGGGTTTCAGCAAGCAGCTGCACACCTGGGAGCGGAATGCGGGGGTACGGGGTCGGGGGGGGGGGGGGGGAGTCTGGGCCAGAGTGAGGTCTGGGAGAGCCTCAGGTAGTTGGAGACTTGAGTGAGGATGAAAGACTCGCCTCAGTATTTTAGCAGCATCCTTAGCAATCAAGAATTTGGTGCTAATTACAGATAACAGCCGGCCCCATTTGCATATTAACAACTAAATGTACTAATTACAAATTAGCTTTATCTATTCATTGAAATAAGCCCAGGAGGCCTTTTTACTTAGAAAGGCTTTGATGGCATTTAGTTAAATTACTGCCCGTGCACCTGGAAGTAATAACAGCTGCATTTCTTGCATGCCATTGTATAAATCAGACTGGCAAAATAGAGGCTATAGTGGATTTAAAACCCAAGAGGGGATTCAGTTTTGCACCCTCAGAAAGCCAAGGCATGCATGTGGCTAAGAGTAGTTTCTAGTACAATTAAAGGGAAAATAAAAAATTATTCTAGCTTTTTTTTTTTTCAAGTTTTGTACAGATTCTTCTTCCTGAGGAAGCAGGGTCCCCAGATGGTTCCCAAAAGGGCCTGTGAAGGCAAATGGGTTTTCCAGGCTGAGAGTGAAAAGAAGCCCCCCTGTGCCAGCTGGCAGCCTGGAAAGCAGCACCTCCCACCTGGAACTAAGAGAAAACAACAACAACAAGGGATCCTATAGAAGGTTTGCTTTCAAAGATCCAGCAAGGAGGTTTGGGGCTCAGTTGGAGAGTTTGGGAATGAGTCAGCAATTGTTTTATTAAAAAACAAAGCACACTGACAATTACTAACTCCAGGAAAGACAAAAAACGAACTGAAAAAAATGTTCTAGTATATCAGGTGGCTCAGCTGTGCTGAAAACATTAAAGCAGCCACTGACTTCGCTAACAGCAGTGATGTAAATATATTGAGAAAATGGAGAGGAGGCGGCGGTATATAAATGGGAGAGACGGCGTCGTCTTCCACGATGAGTCTAAAACTGAAAACAGCATTCCATGCGTGCTGCCTGCAGATGTGGAGGTAAATACCAGAAGACATTGTCTTTGAAGAATGAAATTCAGGAGGGAGACAGATGAGTCAGTGACAGCTGTTTTCTATTACATCTTTGACTTTTTCAGCCTATATACATGTGCTACTCTGATACAAAATAAAAATACATTTTCTTTTAAATTAAAAAAAATTTTTTTTTATTTTTGACAGAGAGAGAGAGACAGAGCATGAATGGGGGAGGGGCAGAGAGAGAGGGAGACACAGGATCTGAAGCAGGCTCCAGGCTCCGAGCTGTCAGCACAGAGCCTGACATGGGGCTCGAACTCACAGACCCAGAGATCATGACCTGAGCTGAAGTCGGACACTCAACCGACTGAGCCACCCAGGCACCCCTAAAAATACATTTTCAAGGGCCTCTGAAGACATGGGAGACGACTTTGTTTTACTTCAATTGCTAAGCAAAGGCAGGGACAACAATGTTGTCTCGGGTCTCAATTTACCAAAGCAGAAAGGGAGCGGCTGGGCTGTGACCTTCCGATACCTAACCAGTTGTTGCTGGGACAAAGGCAGTCTTGGCTGATGGAAAATGCAGTCCTACTGTGGCATTCATCTGTTTCAACGTCTTTAGGGCCTTCCAATCACCCACTTGAGAAAAATACCAATTCTGTAACACTGCCTTTAGGGCCTCTGTGATATGGCCCTTGCCAACCTCTTCATTTCCTAACATCCCCCCCACCCCCTTCACACTTATACCTCCAGCCACCCTAAACAGATTGTAGCACACACACACATACACACACACACACACACAAACACACACCATGCCAGACTTTCTTTCCACCAACCCATAGCCTGGCTAACCCCTAATTCCTGCTTTGTTACCTGACATCCTAGGCCAGACCTTTCCTTTTCCCCAAAGCCTTTACTGACCCCTCCTGTAGGCTTCCAGCAGGCCCTGTGTGTATCTTACATTATCTGTCATCCCTCCCTTCCTTTGTGAGCCCCCTCAGGACAGAAACTGTGTTCGGTAGTGTTACTCAAATGAATGACTCCTCCAGGAACTTTCTCACAGGGTGACAGCAAGTTCTTTGCTGCATCTTCCTTTCCCTCCTCCATCCAGTTCATTTGCCCACAAGGCCCCTGTGCTCACCAAGAGCTTGCTCAGCCTCTGCTTCTCTTTCTCCTGAGGGAAAGAGAAATCTAGGTTCAACTGAGGAAGGGAGAGTCAAACACGGTTCAAAAAGCATAGAAGGAAAGGCCTGGGTGCTGTCGGACATTTTCAAGACCAGACACCAATCTAGAACATAGAGGGAAGGTTTTGAAGGCCCAGTCAAGTGTCCCCCTGCTGGGTAGTCTCTCATTACAGAGTCTTCTTGTGCTTCCTGAATGCTTCCAGGAAGCGGGAAGCCTTATATCTCAACGATTGGCACTTCCTCACCAACGAGCTCGAAGTTTGCTCCCTAGGGGAAGAAGGCCAGTGATGAACTCTGTCCACCCCTCCCCTGACCTTAGCTGGATGCATCCCTGCTGCAGCTGGGAAAAGCTTGGTTCATTCTCCCTTCTGTCTGGCCAAAGGGGCCCAAGGAGGGACACGTGTGGAGTGCCACACTCCTCACAGTGAGAAAACCCATCCTGGCCTGGCATTCTGGCTTCCCAACAGGAATGGAAACTTCTGAAAGGAAGACCAGCCAAGAGAGAAGGGACACTAGTGAGCGACAGTTAGCAGGCACCAGGGAAAGTGGCCTAGAAGCATGACGGGCTGTATACGATGATGGTTATAAACAGAATAATGATGGCAAGCATTCTTTGAACTCTGACTTTGTGCCTGGCATGGTGCTAACGCCTTACACACATCATCTCATCAATCTTGTCAACACCTGCAAGGTAGGTGCCGTCACTACTGGCACGTAGCGATGAGGGCCCCAAGGCTCAGACAGAACTCACCTGTCCAGGTCACATTGAGATGGTAAGGTCAGGAGGGGTCCCACCCCACAGCTGGCCTCCAAGAGTCTGAACTTTTAACATGGATGTTATGCTGCTATGGACCAGGTTGGCAAAGGAGAGGAGAGGGAGAAAAGAGAAAAAAGGTGATGGAATTTTTGTTTCTTGAAGCTTCGGGGAGGCTCAGCACATTTTGAAGAATGACATTACAAGGGAGGTTTAGCTCTTGAGTGGAATGTGTCCTACCAATACCTCCTCCACCTCAATTCTTCTCCAACCCAAACCAGCAGCCCAGGTACTCCAGGGGTTCTGGGCCCCTTTTTCTTCCTCAGTTCCAAAGTTGAACGAACTGTAAACAAGCAAATGTTTTAAATAATGCTCCCTAAGGTGCTACCTTAATCTGCATCTTGTCTAGACTTTCTAATGCCCCTCCAGGAGCACCGGATCTTATCAGTGTCTACATTTTTTGACAAGCAATAAGCTCACACTTATCTGGGCTGCTGGCTCCGGGTGCCTTCCGCAGCTAGTTAGTAATTTCAGATGTTGTGGGAGGGAGTTCTCTGTGGAAGAATCACACTTTCAATCCAAAATTAAAGCTCAATTTGGTCTAATTGTCCTTGATTTTATCAGTCGCATAAAATGGCTGATTCCACATGCAAAAATAAATAAATAGTTGTGCTGCAGCTTCGAAATCCCTTCTTCTGGAGGACGGATCCCATCAAGTTCTCTGCTGTCTCTCATGCTATTTCCATCCACCAAACAGTGCTGATCTTTCTCCTCTTCTATTTTCTCTCCTTTCTCTGCGCTTCCCCCAGCCCTTACCAAAAAAAGAAAGGCATAGTGTTTCTCTGTGTGTGTCTATCTCCTCTGTCTGTCTTGTTTAATTTTAGAATGGAAGTTCCTTAAGAGCAAGAATAGTTCCTTCATGAGATGATGACACTCAGAAATCTGGAAATGCCTACTTAACTGGTAAATTGGTACATTGGAATAAAGAAAATAATAAAAGTAGCCATTTATTTATTCCTCTAGCAACAATTTCTTTGCAAAACCCAGTAATTTGAGACCATATTTTGGGCTTGAAAGGAAGAGGCAGAGAGACTGCCCCAGGCCTCTGTTGGGAGAGTGCCTTCCAAGAACATCTAAAGATTTGCCCTCAAGCAGTGAGGGTGCTGCTGGAAGGTGCCCAGCCCTTGTGGACAGCAGGGCTGAGTTCCAGCCTGCCTCTGCCTCTGGTTAGCTGTGTGACTTTGGACAAAGTCCTTCCCTTCTCTAGTCCTCATGTTCCTACTCAAGAAAGTGAAAGGCCATGTGATGGTCTGAGGTACATTCCAGTGGTGGCCTAAAATACCTCTGGGAGGGAGGAGGGAGGTCAGCAGTGACCCTGTAGAGAACCCAATGGACAAGATGGAGGCCCAACCGTTGCAGTGGTAGAGGGATGGAGGGGAGCTGAGGTATGTGAGAGAAATTTGGGAGGCCAACAGGCCTGGTGCCCAATGGGTGTGGGGTGAGCAGGGAAGAGTCTGGAGAGACACTCTCATTTCTGCCTCAGGGACCCAACAGGGTGTGGAGGACATAGATCAAGGTGGCAGGTGGGAGGAGAAGGGATCAGATTTGGAATCTACCATCTGTGCAGATTTTAAAACATGTCCACAAATTCTTTAACACTATTCCTATCTTGAATAGGGACTTGCCTTCGTGACTAGCTTCTAACAAATACAATGCAATAGAAGTCGTGCTACGTGACTTTTACCAGGTAACAAGTCAAATCATTTTCCACATAGCTCCTTCTTAGTCTCTTGCCCTTGGACCCCAGCTACCATGCTATGAGGAAGGCAAGGCCAAATGGGAAGACCTAAGGTAGGTGCCCCAGATGAGGTGCTGATAGCTGGACTGTGCAAGTAAGAAAGCCTTCAGAGATGGCTCCAGCCCGCGCTACCATTGATCACAGCCTCATGAGAGACCTGACGTGAGAAACCACCTAGTGGGGCTGTGTCAAGAGCCAGAACCATGAGAAGTAACACAGACTTCTGTCACTGCTGTGTTATGCCACTGTGTGAAGGGTGGCTTGTTATGTAGCAGTTGGTAAGCAGAATCCGCTCCAAATGGGGAAGGGATGCTGGATCATTCTGGGTCCTGGCAAAGCACAGGTGGTCCGTGCAGAAGAGTTAGAAGAAGAGAGTTTAAAGAAACTTACAGAGGTGTAGGCAAGGCTAAGGGGACCGATAAGGGATGATGAAGTACCCAGCCAAGAACAACAGGGGGGGGACAGTGTGACTGGGACCTGGTGGCCATGACAAATGTGAAAAAGAGACCTGAGAAAAATGAAGGCGTACTAGAATCTCAACAGGACAGGGGAGGAGGGTGAGGAGGAAAGGGTCATAAATGACCTCATTCTTTCTCCTCTGGTCATCCCGTCTCCTGCTGATGTCTCTCGTCGGCTGACTCAGTGGCAGGCTAGGGGGCAAGGGAGGCAGTAATTCAGTGTGTGGAGGCCAGGCTCCCAGACCATGTGGTGGTGTGGAGAACACACGTGGGCAACAGCAAATGCAAACCAATCAGCAGACGTGAATGGAATGAAGGAGAGGCTCTAGGCAGAAAGGCAGGGCATGCAACATTTAAGGGCAAAGTGAGGCAGAGGTGCCTACAAGTAAGAAGGTGAAGATGAGATCTCAAGGCAGGAGGAGAACCAGGTGGGAAAGTTCTGCTGCCCATAAACCCATCAGGGAAGCATTTGAAAAGGAAGCAAGGGCCAGGGCTCCCACATCCACTTGGCAGGCTCCCACATTTGCAGACAGCTGGGCCCCTTCTGGACTCTGTAAGAACAGAATCTGGAAGGGGAGTGGATAGAAAGATGACCACAGAACACCCATCTGCCTTTCGCTTTGAAGGCTGGTCTTGCCTCACCTTCTGGACTCTTGGTGCCAAGAGGGCAGAGACAAGTAGGGTTCCTTGTGTCTCTTGTGTTGTGTGCACAGGGACTCAGGTCCTACCTGAGTACTGCTGGTCATGTGGCCACGTGGGAGTGTGCATGGAGGGCAGGGGGCTCCCAAAAGTGCAAGTGGAACAAGACTGGTGGTTGTTCTTCCTGATCAGCTGGGTTGGTTGGAAAGCTGAGTCAGCCTCTGATCCCAGCCTGCATTGGCTGGGAGAATTCTCAGAACATAAGTCTTGCTTCAAATTCCTGTCCTAGAGGACAAGACTAGCTGGCTCCCCTTCACGGTAACACGATGGTCTGGTTGGTTCCTGCCTTCCCTGAGTCCTCATATTTCTCGTGCGGGGCATGCCAGGGAAGTGGGTATGGGGAATGGACAATGGTGACTGCAGAGGGCTGACTTCTTAAAATTTCAATATGTATTTATGTTTAGGGACTTGGGGGTCTTTCTCTGACTCACACTTAGTGCTAAAGTCTTCTCAGAAAGAAATGTAGGAGGACATTAGGGGCATGAGGGTTCAGATTGGAATGGTTAGGACTGTGTCTGCCATCTCCATATGTCAGGGCATTTCTCAGCCCTAGGACCCAAACCCTGTGGGGAGCAGGACTGTCCAGGAGAAAGTTCTGTGATGATAGAGATGTTTTTCTGCATGGTCTCACATAGTAGCCACTAACCACAGGTAACTACCAAAAAGTGGCTAATCTGATTGAAATACTGAATTTTACGTTTTGTGTCACTTTAATGGCTGTAAATGTAAACGCACAGAGTCACATGTGGCTAGCGGCTCCTGAGGCATGGGCAGGGCTGGCAGAGGGTACGGGGGGGCAGATTGTTCAGTTTTCAGTCCTGGGTCCTCCACAGGGCCCAGAGAGGGTGTGAGGAGCAGGATCTCTGCTCTGGGGATCTGAGGAGGGAAATACCCACCCTTTAAATGGAAGTTCCAGGCTGGAAGTTAGACAGCATCTGGCGCAGGGGCTTCCTGACAAGGAGGAAGCTGGATCTCAGGAGGCCCGTAACATGCTGGGATATGGAGGAGGCAGGCAGAACAGATGAGGAGGGAAGATTTGACAAAGCTGAAAAGAGGAAAAAGTTTAGGACCAGAGCATTAAGACAGAGTGGAAAGCCGGAGAACTGTTGAAAAGAGGAGGAAGGTAAAGGAAGCAGACTACCGTAACCCCCTCCAAGAAGGCCCCCATGGAACTCATGCCCATCTCACCTGCCAGTTCAGAGCCAGCAAACATGTTCCTCAAGGTATGTGCCAGCAAAGGACCATTGGCCAGAAGGCGTCTGGGGGAGGAGCCAGTCTGGCCCCTACAGAGCTCCCTGGTGAGCTAGGAGGGGCAGAGTAGTCTCTGCCTTCGTTGTGATGCTCCCATCTGGGGTCCTGCAGGCTACTGTCCCAGCACCACTGACCTCAGATATCGGGCCTGGTAGCGGGTTCCAGGCCCCAGCCCGGCTCCCACCCACTGGGAGGCGAAGGCTTTGAGAGTCACAAGGTGCCTGGGGCCAAGATGCTGCCTAGCAGCTGGGAAGGAGATCTGCTGGGCACACTGTTCTGATGCCCAGGTTCCCGTTCCTGCTAGGATAGGAAGACATGTTGCATGGCCAGTAAACACAGAATTTTTTTTTTTTCTATTCTGCTGAATCACTTTTAAGGTAAGCATAGGGTAATGGTGGCTCATTGATTTTAGCCTTGAAGCTGAATAGCTCTGTGTCTTGGTTCTCAGCCCAGGGCCTTTTCCTATTACTATCTGTCTTTCTGGAAGACACGGTGCTCTCGCATTAGCCAAGGCAGAGACACAGGTGTCGGTATGGGTAAAGTACTCCCAGTCCTGCCTGTTACTTATGCAGCAGTCAGTCAGGGCCGGGGCCAAGGAGGAGCTGGATTTTCCGACAGGTCGTGGAAGACAAGAAGACTGGTAGTTTTTCCCTGCTACACACTGGATAGGGTCTTCAAGGGGCCATGGAGCCTGTTGTTCCTCACTTTTCATTTCCTCTTTCTATCCATGCATCTACGCACTTACCCATCTATCCATCCATGCATCCACTAACCCAACTACTCACTCAACCATCCATCCATCCATCCATTTTGAGTAAAAAAAAAAAAAAAAACAAAAACCCTCCAGTATCCTGAGTTTCATGACTTCACCTTTAGGGGTGTGATGACACAAGAAGCTGATTTCGCAGCGTCTACACCCCAATTACATTTCTTTCACTGAAATGTCTGTACTTTCAAGCTTAATGCCTAACGTAGCCGACTTCCTCAGGGTTACATTCTGAGGTCCTGAAAATTGAAGAAGGGAAGGGGAGAAGCATCAAGAATGTGTGTGAAGAGTGGGAACACCTCCAAGAGGGACTAAAACAAGAAGCATAGCCACATTTTTTGCAGATTTGGGATTCCACTTGAATTTGGTTCCAGAAGAAGCCATTTCCCACCCTTCTGCTCTGAGCAAGTTTTGCCATCAGTGGCCAGAGCAGGAAGATCTTTAGGGGAGCTGTTGGGGAGACGGTGGGGCAGGGCGGCAGAGCACTGCTGGAGTGAGGCCTCTCCCCCCCACCCCCCCCCCCCCACAGGGGGCCTGCGCATGCGCAGAGCCTGCTGAGCGCGTGTGTTGCAGGCAGTGTTCTCTGCCCGGTGCCTGCCCAAACCAGCTCTACCTCGCCCCGGGAGCTGAGACTGGCGCTCCGGTTCCTGAGGTGGTTTGTCACTTCACTCCTCTTCTGTTCCCCGAGCAGCCAGGCAATGTGTTGTCTTCAATAACAACACTGTACACATGGCAATTCAGTTTCCAAGGAAGTGCCTTGCCTAAGACATAATCTCGCCGTGCCAATTGTGGAATGATCACTTTCCACACCAAAAGCACACTGAAAATGTTGGCTTTTAAGACACATAAACAGTGGAAACGCGAACTCACTCGCTGAAGCAGAGAGAAGAGAGACTGCCTCTCCTCAGAATGACGAGAGCGAGGACGCGCAGCTGCTGCAACATCTTCCGGGAAGCAGAGTTTGCCGCGCGCGGCATGGGAGGCTGCTGGCGCCTCCTCAGGAGGAGGTGAGGGCACTGCCTGGCCGCACGACGACCCTGAGGCTCCCGAACAGCGAACGTCTTTCCCCAGCGCGCCCCGAGTTGGCTTTGCTTGATGATCAGACCCTGGGGTGACAGGCTGCGGTCATGGGCAGCACTCGTGCTTTCTTACAAATGTGCACTGACGAAGGGTCTTGCTTCCTTCTAGAACCGGGTCTGCTCTTAATTCCTTCAGTTTTGCTCACTCCCTTGAGTTGCTGAGGCCAGAGTCCGTGTTCAAATTCACAGCCAGGCTGGCCTTGCTCACCAAGGAGGTGGACTGCGTGCGTACATTGGTGACACCGTCACACGGGGCCTCTCTCTGGAAGAGGTCTGGACGTGGCCCACACGCCCCAGAGCCGCGAAGTGCCTGGTGTGGCCCTCAGCCCTTTCCCCACACGTGTACGTGGGAGGTTGCAAAAGTGCGCCTCGCCTCGGTGCTTATCACCTCTCTCCTGCATCCTCCCGTGAGGACCATGAAGTCTTCGTGGGCTTGTTACTGCCCTGTCTGCTTAACCGGAGCACCCACCCCCACCCCAGATCTCACCACAGGCTGGTCTGTGCCCTGATGCTGACTGACAGAGTTAATTTCCCCTCTCATGAGATGTAAAAAAACCCAAACCAAAACAAAACAAAAAACCCGAACCCAAAACTCAGTGATCCTCTTCTGTTGGTAGATAACCAAGAGCAGATGCAGCCCTATCACCAACATGTAACCCCCAGACACCCGGGACGCCCTATGTCTATGGGAGCTGGCTGCTGCTCCCTTTTTACCTCAGAGTCTACGGATCAAGCTTGCCCCAGTGAGCATCTGTTTGCAGGGTTAAATCTACCCTGCGTCCTGAGCACAGCACTTTTCCATTACAACTGAACAGGGGCTTCTGATCCCAGACAAGATGGAGAAAGTGCATCCCATCTATTACTCGTTCTAATTACAACTAAAAACCATGGACAAAATGCATGAAGCACCAACTACCAAAAGACTTCGGAAGGTGGAGGAAAGAAGACAGATGGCTACAGACCTGGGGATTCGAGAATAATCCAGAGGTGAGTGTTGTGTGTGCACATGCGTCTGCATGTGACTGTGTGTGCCTCCTGCACATCCTAGCCTGGGCACTAGAGAAGCCTAAAATCTGGAAATTCCAGTTGACACGCCAGAAAACCTTCAGAAAAGCCTATCCTCTCTAGCCAAAGGACCTCAAAAAGGATGTCCTGTGTGATACTGTTTTAACTCTACCTGAATATATATTCTGGGTATTAATCCATTATCAGAGATGTAATTTGCAAATACTTTCTCCCGTTTCGTGGCGTTCCTTTTTACTCTATTGATAGTATCTTTTGGTGCACAAAAGTTTTTTATTTTCATGAAGTCCAGTCTATTTCTTCTTTTGTTATCTGTGTCTTTGGTGTCATATCCAAGAAATCACTGCCAAGTCCAATGTTATGAAGCTTTTGCTTGATGTTTTCCTCTAATAATTTTATTGCTTTAGGTCTTACATTTCAATCCTTGGTCCATTTTAAGTTAATTTTTGTATACGGTGTTAGGTAAGGGCTCAATTTCATTTTTTTTTTTTTTTTTGCATGTGGATATCCAGTTTTCCTACACAATTTATTAAAAAGACTGTCTTTTCCCCATTGAATGATCTTGGTATTCTTGTCAAAAATAATTTGACATATATGCAAAGATTTTTTTCTGGTCTCTCTTCTGTTTCATTGATCTGTATTTCTGTATTTATGCCAATACCACACAGTTTTGATTACTGTAGCTTTGTTTTGGTTATTCAGGGCCCCTTGAGATTCCATATGAATTCTAGGATGGATTTTTCTCATTCTGTAAAGTACTCAGTGGGATTTTTATAGGGTTTGCATTGAATCTGTAGATACTTTCGGTATATTGACAGTTTAACAATATTGAGTCTTCCAATCCATGAACATGGGATGTGTTTCCATTTATTTATGTCTTTCATTTCTTTCAGCACTGTTTTGTAGTTTTCATTGTATAAGTCTTAAAAAAATTTTTATTTTAAATTCCAGTATAGTTAACATACAGTGTTATATTAGTTTCAGGTATACAATATAGTGATTCAGTAATTCTATACGTCACTATATTCATCATGACAAGTACATTCCTTAATCTCTATTACCTAATTCATGCATCTCTCCTCCCTCTCCCCTTTCCCCTCTGGTAACCATCAGTTTGTTCTCCATACTTAAGAGTCTGTTTCTTGGTTTTTCTCTCTCTCTTTTTATTTGCTCATTTGTTTCTTAAATGTTTTGTTTCACTCACATAGGAGTGAAATCATATGATATTTGTATTTCTTTGAGTGACTTATTTTGCTTAGCATTATACTCTCTAGCTCCATCCATGTCATTGCAAATGGCAAGATTTCATTCATTTTGAAGGCTGAGTAACATTCCATTGTATATATATACTACATCTCCTTTATCCATTCATCTGTTGATGGACACTGGGCTGCTTCCATAATTTGGCTATTATAGATTATGTTGCTATAAATGTCAGGGTGCAAATCTTCCTTTGAATTAGTGTTTTTGTATTGTGGGGGGGGGGGTAAATACCCAGTAGTACAATTACTGGATTATAGGGTAGTTCTATTTTCAAATTTTTGAGGGACCTCCATACAGTGGCTGCACCAGTTTGCATTTGTCTACCAAAGGTGCACAAGGGTTACTTTTTCTCCACATACTCGCCAACAATTGTTAATTCTTTTTTATTTTAGTCATTCTGACAGGTGTGAGGTGATATTTCACTGTAGTTCATTGTATAAGTCTTTTGCCTCCTTGGCCAAGTTAATTCCTAAGTATTTCATTATTTTGATGTTATTGTAAATGAAATTATTTTTCTAATTTTCTTTTCAGATTATTCATTGTGTATAGAAATACAACTAATTTTTGTACATTGACTTTGTATCCTGCTACTTTTCTTAATTCATTTATTAGTTCTAACAGTTTGTGTGTGTGTGTGTGTGTGTGTGTGTGTATGTACGCGTGTGTGCGTGCACATGTGTATGTAATCTTTAGGGTTTTATACATAAAGGATTATATTATCTGCAAAAAAAGATAATTTTACTTTTTCCTTTACAGTTTGGATGCCTTTTATTTCTTTGTATTGCTTAGTTGGTCTGGCTAGAACTTCCAGTATTATGTCGAATAAAAGTGGTGAAAACAGGCATCCTTGCTCTATTCCTCTATTCCTGAAAAAGCTTTCAGGCTTTTACCATTGAATATAATGTTTTCTGTGGGTTTTTCATACATAGATTTTATTGTATTGAGGTAATTTCCTTCTATTCATAGTTTGTAGAGTGTTTCTATCATGAAAGGGTCTTTTCTTCCATTGATGTGGCATATTACATCAATTGATTTTCATGTGTTGAACCATCCTTGCATTCCAGGAATAACTTCCACTTGGTCATGATGTATAATACTTTTGATATGTGGCTAAATTCTGTGTGCTAGTATTTTGTTGAGGATATTTACATCACAATTTGTAAAGGATAGTGATCTGTAGTTTTCTTGTAGTGTCTTTGTCTGGCTTTGGTATCATCAGGGTAATGCTGGCCTCATAAAATGAGATTGGAACAGTTCTCTCCTCTTCAGTTTTTTGGAAAAATTTGAGAAGGATTGGTATTAGTTCTTTAAATGTTTGGTAGAATTTACCAGTGAAGCCATTAAATCAGGGCTTTTCTTTGTTGGGAGATATTTGGTTACTGAATCAATCTTCTTACTAGTTATAGGTCTATTCAGATTTTCTATTTCTTTGTGATTTAGTCCTGGTAGGTTTTGTGTTTCTAGGAGTTTGTTCATTTCATCTGCATTGTCCAATTTGTTTGTGTCCAATTGTTCTACCCTCTTAAATCTTTTTCATTTTCATAGAATTGGTAATTATGTCCCTATTTTCATTTCTAATATTAGTAACTTGAGTCTTCTCTCTTTTTCATTAGTCCATCTTAGCAAAGGTTTGTCAGTTTTGTTGATATTTCCAACAACCAACTTTTAGTTTCATTGATTTTTTTCCTATCCTTTATTACATTTATCTCTGCTCTAATCTTTATTATTCGCTTTCTTCTGCAAGCTTTGGATTTAGTTTGTTCTTTTTCTAGTTCCTTAAGTTGTAAATTTATGTTGTCGATTTGAGATCTTTCTTGTTTTTTTTGATGTAAGCATTTATACATATATATTTCCTCATTAACACTGTTTTTGCTGCATCCCATAAGTTTTGTTCTGTTGTATTTTCAGTTCCATTAATTTCTAAGCATTTTCTAATTTCCTTTTTTATTTCTTCTTTGATTCATTGGTTGTTAAAAGTGTGTTGTTTAATTTCTGCAATTTTGTGAATTTTCTGGTTTTCTGTTTATTATTTATTTTTAACTTTATCTTATTGTGATCAGAGAAGATACTTTCTATGATATCTACATGACCTAGGGATAGATGATGATGTTTTAGAACACCAAAAGCACAGTCCATGGAATAAAATTGTTAAATTGGACTTCATCTAAATTTAAAACTTTTGCTCTGTGAAAGATACTATTAATAGAATACAAAGATAAGCCACAGACTAGGAGAAAATATTTGCAAATCACATATCTGACAAAGAATTTACATCAGAATATATCAAGAACCCTTTAACCTTGACAGTAAAGAAACCTAATTAGAAAATGGGCAGAAGACTGGAAGATATTTCACCAAAGAAAATATATAAATGGAAAATAAGTATATGAAAAGATGTTCAACATAATTACACCTGAAACTAATAATGCACTATATGTTAACTACCTGGAATTTAAATAAAAACTTGGAAAGAAAAAGAAAAAAAGAAGAAAAGACCACATATTATATGAATCCATTCTTATGAAATGTCCCAACTAGGCAAATCCATAGACACATAAAGCAGATTAGTGGTTGCTTAGGACTAGGGTTGGGGGCAGTGGAGGATGTGAGGAATGGTGGGCAGGTGACTTCTAGGGACTCAGGGCTTCTTTATGATATAATGAGAATGTTCTAAAATTGATGTGGTATGAGTTGCACAATTCTGTGAATATATTAAAAAATGTTGAATTATGTTCTTTAAAGGATGAATTATGTGGTATGTGGATTATATCTCAATAAAGCTATTCCAATAAAAGTGCAAAAAAATGATTAGCCATTAGAAATACAGAGAAATACAAATTAAAATAATGATGAGATATCATTATACACCTACTAGAATGGCTAAAATAAAAAATATTGACTGTACCAATTTCTGGCAAGGATGTGAGGCACCTGGAGCCCTCACATGTTGCTTAATGGGGTATAAAATGATGTGGTCAGTCTGGAAAACCATCAGCAGTTTCTTACAAAGTTAAACATACATTTACCATATGACCCAGCAGTCACACTCATGGACATTTATTCTAGATAAATGAAAGCTTATGAAACACAAACACCTGTATACAAATGTTTATAGCAGCACACTTTTTTTTTCATCTTTATTCATAATAGACAAAAACTGGAAACAGCAAAGATGTCCTCAATGGTAAATGGTTAAACAAACTGTGGTACATCCATACCATGAAATACTACTCAGCAATAAAAGGGAACAAACTATTGATACACATAGTCACTTGGATGGATCTTAAAGGCATTATGCTGAGTAAAAAACATCTAGAAAAGTTATGTATTATATGGCAGAGTTTATATAACATTGTAAAAAATGACAAAATTATAGTAATGGATTATTGAATGCTAGGGGTTAGAGATAGTGAAGGAACTATCAAAGGGTAGAAAAGGGTTTTCACTGTGGGAACAGAACACTTTTATATCCTGATTAGGATGGTGTTTACATTAATATATCCATGGGCTAAAATGGTAAAATCTGAATATGGTCTGTAGTTAATACTGTGCCAATGTCAGTTTCCTGGTTGTGATAATTTACTATGATTGTGTAAGATGTTATAATTTGGGGAACCTGGATAAAGGGTACATGGGAACTCTCTAGTATTTTTGCAACTACTCGCGAGTCTAACATTATTTTAAAATAAAAAGCACAAAACAAAGCAAAACCAAAAAACTGAACTGGAACCATTTCTGAATATTACTCTGCAAACAACTTGCAGTGTTCCTGGTTCATTGTGGCACTCAGGACTGGAGGGAGTCCCTCTTCTGCCTCTTTCCTTTAGTCCATCAAATCTATGTAATTACTTGAAGAACATCTTGCAAGCAATTCAGATAAACATAGTCATGTTCAAAATATTTGTGGGAGAAGAGCTGAGGATCTCTTTTCTAGGTGCTATAGAATCTTTAAACCTGCTTCCTCCGTCTGCTCCTCTCACTGATATCTCTGAAGCTGATGTTACGAACTCTGTGGCTAATTTTGATCAGTCAGTACATGTTTACTAAGCACAAAGTATATGCAAAAAGGAATATATTTTATTTATTATTTTGGTATCTATATGTGTATAAACACCAACAGACAACAAGGCTGTGTTTAGAGGGCCCAAGATTCAGGGCAAACCCCCTGTATCAGAATCCAGGGCAGATCACTCACTCTGTGTGTTCCCTCACTGCCCTGGACATTGTCACACTGGTATTTTTGCTAATTTTTGTTATGTGTGCTCCTCCTCACTGGGGCAAATATCCTGTCTTCTAGAAAATCTTCACTCCAGCTATTGTTAATATCTGCTATCAGGACTAGGCCCTGTGATGCTCACTAAAGGCTTCTATCCCAGCTGGTAGCCACAACACCCTTTGAGATGCTGCTTAGAATCCCCCCAGACCGGTCACCCAGTCTGGGTATCACCATCTCAACCTCAGAACCTTTTGAGAGTCTTTGTCAAATGAAATCCAGATGCTGTCCATTGTGGCAGAGGCTGCTAGTGCCAGCCCAAATCCATTTTTCTCTTCTTCCTTTGATTTTTTTAATGCTTATTTTTGAGAGAGAGGAGAGAGAGAGAGAGAGAGAGAGAGAGAGAGAGAGAGAGAGAATCCGAAGCAGGCTCTAGGTTCTGAGCTGTCAGTACAGAGCCCAACATGTGACTTCAACTTGGGAACAGTGAGATCATGACCTGAGCTGAAGTCGGACGCTCAACTGACTGAGCCACCCAGCCCCCCCCCCCTTCTTCCTTTGTAGAAGAATCCCTAGTTATTGTGGGAGGTGGCAATATGCCCAACTAATAGACCACATTTCCCAGCTTCCTGTGTTTCTAGATGTGGACATGTGATTAAGTTTTAATTAGTGAGATACACAAAAAGGTTATTGGGTGGGACTTCTGGGAAAACTATTTAAAAGATAGACAGTTGTGAAGTGCCTTTTTCCCCCTCCTCTTTCTTTCTTCTGCCTTCTGCCTGGAATCCATATGTGATGGTTGGTGTTCCATAATTAATCTTTGCTCATGAGGTGGCCTTCAGAATGAAAGCCAGAAGCTATAGAGTCAAAAAATTAAAGGAGCCTTAGTTCTCAAAGCCCATTGCCATGCCAGGCCAGGCCAGGACTTCCACCTGTGAACTTTCATGTGAAGGAAAAATAAACATCTTCTCTTTGCTCTTAGTAACAATCAAACACAATTCCTAACAGATACACTCTTGTGTAAGGGATTGCCCTGGACTGTCAGCCTTGGAACCTATTACAAAGGCAGATGAGGTCACTGTGGCAGGTCACATGTTCTAATTAATGTGCTCTGATTTATTTATTTATTTAATGTTTATTTGTTTTTGTTTTTGTTTTAATTTTTTTTTTCAATGTTTTTATTTATTTTTGGGACAGAGAGAGACAGAGCATGAACGGGGGAGGGGCAGAGAGAGAGGGAGACACAGAATCGGAAACAGGCTCCAGGCTCTGAGCCATCAGCCCAGAGCCTGACGCGGGGCTCGAACTCACGGACCTCAAGATCGTGACCTGGCTGAAGTCGGACACTTAACCGACTGCGCCACCCAGGCGCCCCTGTTTATTTGTTTTTGAGAGAGAGATAGACAGAGCATGAGAGGGGGAGGGACAGAGAGAGAGGGAGACACAGAATCTGAAGCAGGCTCCAGGCTCCGAGCTGTCAACACAGGGCCCCATGCGGGGCTTGAACTCATGAACCATGAGATCATGACCTGAGCTGAAGTCGAACGACTGAGCCACCCAGGCGCCCCAACGTGCTCTGATTTCAAGGAAACATGGGCTGATGTATTTGAAGAAGAGAGTCAGAGTAACTGAGAGGAGTATGGAGGTGGGGAAGGAAACACTTTGCTTGGAAAGGATGGGGAGGGGATGAGGAGTGAGTGGATGTGCACAAACTTTAAGCCATACTTTTGGTGTCCTCCACTGGTAGAGACTCACCTCCTTCTCCACCCCTGTGCTTTCTGAGTCACTCCCTCTGACAACAAGCCCTGGGGACTGAGATCCTCCTACACTCTCAAGACCCACGGGGAAGCCATTGCTAGCCCTAGTGAAATGAAACATGAGAGAAGGGCTGTTGGGATAGGCTTCCTGAAAGGAGGAATCTTCAATGACTCGCCACTCAACTTCCTGAGGCACATGCAGAGGGAATGAGTTAAGCAGCCATCAGCTTTTTGCCTGATGTTAGTCCAGGGCACTGATTTTAAAAAGAAATGGGAAGGGAGAGTCAAGTCCATTCGGGACTGGGTATTTACATATGGAAGCGCAAGGTTGAGCACAGCTCACTGGCAGAGGAGGATTTAATGGAACCCGATGGAGATGCTCTTCGTGGGAGGAAACAATGAGAAAGAGCAGCTCGTGTTTTCCCTGGGTGTCATCATGACTGTAACTGATGACATTTCCATACGAGTTCTCTTCCCTGCTGGGCTCATTTGTGCTCTTGTGCGTGGGCTCCTGCCCTCTGCTGTAATGGGGTAGCCATGGTGGACGTGCTTATGGCCATGATGAGCTTTATGGCCTCCAAATGGAGTGAAGCTTGTTTTGTTTCTATGAGAGAAGAAATGACAACTTATCTCTTTCCCTTCTCCCTCTACCTTCCTATCATCAGTTTGGCTTGGTTTTGCAGCTCACTCTCATTGGGACCATCTCCCCACCCAAGGCCCAGGTCTTGCTAGTACTAATACAACTGGAAGGCACAACCACACTCTGCTCTCAGCTCGAGTTAGGAATTTAAATTAAATCTCATTTAGCTGGGCGCTCCCTTTTGATTTATCGGCAGATGCCTCTTGCTGTTTGAGCCTTGTTAAATTGCTTGCAAACACTTCACTGACCAGCTGTTCCTATTAAGCCAAAAGAGCGCTGCAGAGCAGGGTCAATCCCCGTGCACTTTGGATGGTTCTTATATGTCATCCCTGTGGAGCGGCCACAGGGAGGGTATTATCCCCTGCTCCCTGGGAGCTGGCTGGTTAATGGCAGTGAGAGATTCTTATGCCTATGGGTGGGGATGAGAGGGGGCAGGCTGCACTGGTTAGGGACTCGTTGTTCTGTTCTGCATGCTGGGGTCCTGCCAAGCCTCTGGATGAGGCAAAGGGCCGATGCCCAGCCCGTGGTGTAACGTCAGGTAGGTACCTTCCCTGTGGATAATGAGCCTAGCATGTATATAACTTTCTCCCCAACTTGCCAGCCAGGGATGTGGCTTTGCTGAGCCGGAGCTGACCTAGCACAGTCCAGGCATGGGTGCAGCTCACTGTATGTAACCCATGTGTTCCCCAGAGGAAGGGGGACACGCACATCCACAAACTGTCTCACGGTCACTCAGTGATATGTACTGAGAAGCCCAGGACTGTTTACTCGCATGTGCTGCATCTTTGTGTAAATATGAAAGAGGCCCTGTCCTTGTGGTGGACAAGGACACCCCTTGTGGTGGACCCTGTGCTAGGGTCAAGGCCTAGGCAGGCAGCCTCAGTGTGTACCCCCGCCTCCATGCATGGCCTCTGTAGGGTACCTTTATACAGGTCTTTATACAGACCTGCACAACTGCACTGGGCCCCCCACTGGTCACTCCTAGCTCAGAGGGAGCCTCATGACTGCCTAGCTTTTTCTCTCCACAATATGCTTTTCCCATTCCTCAGTGTTGCCCTCCTATCTCCTGTACTTACTCCCTTCTCATTCCCAAACTACAGTCCCACCAAGTTCAAGAAGTTCCTTCTCTGGGGCCTGAGTACAGATCAGAGTGGCCCTCGGGACCTTGAGGGAAGCCATCTAAAACTGAGCTTAGGACCTGGCCCCTGGATCCAGGCTATGTGGGGCTCGTGTGCCAGACCCAGGGGGCAGGGAAGCCCTACTTCTAAGTGCTTGGTTGCAAGGAAATTGGTAGTCCTGACACGTGGACCTGGATGGGACCCAGGAAGCCACAATCTCCATCACTGTTCTTACCTGAGATTCTTGTTCCAGGTGGCAGAGGCATTGCTTTAGATTTAGAAGTTTCAGCACAATGCATCAAAAGCAAGATTCTAAGACTGTCCCCTGAGCTCATCCTAGGACCCCTCTCTCTACAGCTGTGGACCCCTGGCTAAGCCTCTTTTCCTGTACCCTTGTCACAACTATGCTGCTTTCCTGAGACACCACAGAGGGGGCACATGCCATGGACAGGGATGAGTGAGCCAGGCAGGTTCTCAGGTTGCTCATGGAGCACTCATGAGGCTGCTCAGTATTCTAAATACCATTTTGATGCCAATAACAGGCAGTGCTGATATTTTCTTTATTTTTTAATGATTTTTTTAAAATGTTTATTTATTTTGAGAGAGAGAGAGAGCGAGAGAGCACACATGAGTAGGGGAATGGCAGAGAGAGAGGGAGAGAGAGAATCCCTAGCAGGCGTCTCTGTGCTGTCAGCACAGAGCCCAACGTGGGGCTCAAACTCACAAACCAAGAGATCACGACCTGACCCCAAATCAAGAGTCAGATACTTATCCAACTGAGCCACCCAGATGCCGCAGCCCTGATATTTTCTCAGAAAAATGATTTCTTCTATATGCCTTGCAGTGGGATCCACTCATTTTCCTCACAAAAGCCTTAGTTTTCATCTTTGTAAGCATTTTTATTGTTGTTTTCCTTTTGTTCTCTGGTTTGTGATTAATATCCTCCCTAAAAATGGCAAGTAGTTTTTGCTCCCTTCCCCTGCAAAGGTGCACTGGGCAGCTCTGTGTCCTCTGCCCAGCCCGCACCTACCTGGGCTTCTGCCAGAGCCACACTACTTCCTCTGAGCAATCCTCCCGTGAGTTGAGCTTAGATGATTTTCTCTGAGTGTGATTCCTGGCATTTTCTCTCCTAAAACTCATCTGCCATTTTGCCGTCCACTTATAGCCTTGAAATACTTGCTGGCACTATGATCCCTCTTGTTCATTTTCCTTGCAGATTTTGAGAACTCTTCTCCCTTCCAGCCTTGTTATAAGTAGTTAAGTGTGTTCTGATTTGAACATCAGGCTTCGTGCCTGCATCCTTTAGGCTCAATTTTCTGTACTTTTCTTTCTTCTCTGTGTATTTAAAATTATTTTAACATGTATTCATTTTTGAGACACAGAGCGAGAACATGGAGGGGAGATAGGGAGACAGAATCTGAAGCAGGCTCCAGGCCCTGAGCTGTCAGCACAGAGCCTGATGTGGGGCTCGAACTCAGGAACCATAAGATCATGACCTGAGCCAAAGTCAGACACTTAACCGACTGAGCCACCCTAGAAAATGATATTTGCCCCTCAGTCACAGGGGAGGGAGGGATAGAGTTTCAGCCTCCTGCTTTCTCCCCCATGTGCACACACCTCGGGTACACCTTTGACCCCACTTGTGGGAGGCAGCAAGAGATGGCAGAAAGGTTTTGGACCGTGGAGTCAGACCTGGGCTGAATCTCAGCCCCTTTCTAGCCATGTTATCTTGGGTGACTTACTTATCCTCTCTAAGCCTCAATTTCTCGGTATCAAATGGGGATAATAATCTTTGCTTCAGAGGACACTCAGACAAAGAATACGGAGAATGGTCCCATTTGATGGCCAGGGACGATGGAGGGATAATTTATTTCCCGGGTGCCCTGGCCTCCTTCTGCTTTCCTAATCTTTATAATAAAAACAAGAGAAGCTCCTAAAAACATACTTTTAAAGGCTGAGCTGGTTGTGAACTCATGTCCATAGCAGTGTTATGCATAATATCCAAAAGGCAACAGGGGGAAACAACCCAAGTGTTCACTGATGGATGAATGGATACACAGGCTGTGGTCTATACACATGTTGGAGTATTATTCAGCCTTAAAAAGGAGTAACATTCTGACACATACTACAACATAGATGTATGTACCTTGAAGGCATTATGCTATATGAAATAAGCCAGTCACAGAAAGACAAATACTGTGTGATTCCGCTTATTTATTTTATTTTATTTTATTTTATTTTATTTTATTTTATTTTATTTTCTTAGAGAGCGTGTACATGTGTGCGTGCATGTGAACAGGGGAGGGGTGGAGTGAGAGGGAGAGAGAATCTTAAACAGGCTCCACGCTCAATGCGAACCCAATGCGGGCTTGATCCCATGACCCTGAGGTCATGACCTGAGCCGAAATCAAGAGTCAGATGCTCAACCAACTGAGTCACTCAGGCATCCCATGATTCCACTTCTGTGAGGTACCTCGAGTAGTTAAATTCATAGAGACAGAAAGTGGAATGGTGGTTGCAAGAGGCAGGGAATGGTGAGTTATTATTTAATGAGTTTCAGGTTTGCAAGATGAAAAGAATTCTGGAGATGGATGGTGTCGATGGTTGTGCAACGTGACTGCACTCAATGCCACTGAACTGTATGCTTAAACATGGCTAAGTTTTAGGTTGTGTTATGTGTCTGTTTTACCATAATTAAAAAAGGAAAAGGTGAACTGCCCTTGCTTTTCAGTTAGGTTGTCTTTTAACTGTTTGCCAGTCAGGAGGAAACAATTTGTTTCACTTAAATTTTTGTCATAGTAATACATGTATACAAGTGAAAAGAATTAAACAGTACTGTGTTGAAAAACTGCCCATCCCCTCTATACCCTGGCTTCTCCCCATGGCTCCCCAGTCATGGGGAATATTTTTAGCTGGGCAGTAAATGCTGCCTCCAACACCTGGGGGGAGAGTCAGAACAGACCATTCCCAGGCAGGCTCTCAGAGGCGATGCCAGGCTCTTATCTCCAGGGAGAAGCTGGGCTGCACAAGAAGAAACTAAAGCTGACGGCAGGCGAGGTCAGGGAGAGGGACTTTGCTGGGCCTGTACAGGTTCCTCTGGTTCCTCCCAGTTTTGTGAGCCCAGAAACATCTCCTATTTTGCTTAAACTAAAAAGAAAGAGGAAGAGCAGAGCTGTGCCTGGAGGAAGTAATGAAAAAAATGGCAGCAGTGAATGGGTTTAGAGGCAACAAGTCTATTTGCAGAAAGTTGAGTGGATTGCAATAACCAGTAAGACTCTTCTGTGCACATTTGGTTTCCACTGTAACCCTATAAGGCAGACACTACTATTTATCTCCATTTAAAAATGTGGAGTTTGAGGCAGAGAGATTGGTGAGCAGCCCAACCAAGGTCAAGTGGATCTGGGCCATTCAGCTTGAGTACATACTCGGGCACCAACACTAAGGAGAGGAGAAGGAGAGCAACAGTGGAGGCCTAGGAAGCCTCACAAGCTTGGCCAGATCCAGCCACCTAAGTGCTCAGATCCTGGAAAATGGGCATATGAGAACCCAGACAAGTGCTGGAGATGGGATACAATAGAGGAAAAGAGGATGTAAATTCTTCTGGAAGTCTTCAGCAGTCTGAGAGCTGGGGCTGAAGAGGCTTCATAAAGGGATTGTGAAGGAACAGACTTCAGAGATGGAGGAGAGTGTTCTGGGAGAACTGGAGAAGGTGCCTGAGAGAGGATTTCCAGGGGAAGTAGAGATGGCAGAGGACAGTGGACGGGTGAGGGGTGGAGACCAAAGGCTGAGTCTTCTATACTATATTCTGAGTTGGACTGTGACCTTCTGGAGGGGTCAGAATATCACAGGCAGAGTCAAGAATTTGAGATGACACTTAGCTGGGGCCACAGGGATTGTGTGAAGGGTATCATTCATCTGTTCATCCTCCCTTCCTCCTTCCTTCCTTCATCATTCCATCCATCCATCCATCCATCCATCCATCCTTCTGTATTAGTCTGTTAGGGCTGCAATAACAAAATAGCAGACTTGGTGGCTTAAACAACAGAAGCTTATTTTCTCTCAGTTGTGGAGGCTACAAGTCTTAGATTACAGTATTTGCATGGGTGGCTTTTATGGGAGGCTTCTCTCCTTGGCTTCTAGATAGCCATTCTCTCCCTGTGTCTTCACATGGAATTTTGTCTGTGTGTCACTGTCTCCAAATTTCTTCTTCTTATAAAGTCACCAGTTGTATATGATTAGGGCCCACTCTAATGACCCCGTTTTACCTTAATTACCTCTTGAAAGAAAATATCTCCAAATATAGTCATATTCTGAGATACTGGGGGCTAGGACTTCAACATATGAATTTTGAGGGACACAATTCAACCCATATCACTTTGCTTCCATCCATTTACCTTTTTATTAATCCCTTTGTCCTTTCTTCCTTCCATTCTTCCCTTCATCCATTTATTTATCAACAAATTATTATTTGTTAACAAATATTATTTATTTTTATTTATATATATATATATTTATTTATATATTTATTATTATTTATTAACAAATATTTGTTGAATGTGATGGGTCAGGCACTCAGGGGATATAAAGGCTAAAGATGTCCACAGACAGTGGGGACATAGAAAGTTATAAGCTGGTGGGGAATGTATTGGGATAGAGGTATTCCCAGTGAGAGGGGAAAAATAAAAAAGGGTACCCCATTGAAGTAGGGGTTGGGTGGTGTAATGGGGTGACAGAGAAAGACTAATGGAAGACATGGTGCTTAAGCTAGGTATTGAGTACAAATTAAAGTGGCCAAAAAGGTGGAGGGAAGGGAGAAGGGCACTCCAGGCAGAAGGAACAGCACATAAAAAGACACAGATGTGTAAGGGAACAAGGCACAATCGGGGAACTGCAACAGGTTCATTTTGCCTGGCAAGTGGAGTGCATGCAGCAGGCACTGAGCTGCAGGAGAGGACATGGAAAAGCTGTATGCTCCTGGCCATAAGGGGCTTGAGTTTTATTCTGGAGACAGTAGGGAACTGGGGACAGATTTTAAGCAAGAAATGAATAGACCTTTCCTCAGCAACATTAAACTATAGGTTTTACACATCTTGCTTATTGTCTGCCACACCCATTAGACTGTAAGCTTCCTTAGGGTAGGGAATCTTGTCTCTTTGGTTCACTGCTACATCCCCAGCACCTAGAATATTTCTGGCACAGAGTAGGAACTCCATGTGTGGAGCGGATGATTTGATTTGTGTTTAGTAAGCTCAGTTGGACACACATTGGGTAGAGTCCATAAGTGAACTGGAAGAGATTGTTATGAGAAATAATAGTGTGTGAAAATCTGAGAGACAGCAGTATTTGAGCCAGCAGGGAGGCAAATGAGGCCTTCTAGAAATCCAGGCTCTGTGGAGAGGCTCCCAAATGCTCTCCAGCTCTGTGTGACTGACTGCTATCTCCAGCTCAGCAAACAGGGCAGTGACAGCCATCTCCCCACCAGTCCTCTTCTCTTACTTCTCTGCTAGAGCCTGGGAAGCCCATCACTGGCTTGTTGTGTGTCTGTTCATGCATTAAGCAAATCTTTATTGAGCACCTACTATGTGCCAGGTGCCCCTGTAGGTGCTGGGGATATAGCAGTGAACAAAACAAACATTTCTGCTCCAATGGGGCAGATATTCTAGCTGAGGGAGGCACCGATTATGAATAAGCATAATAACTAAGTATATAATATGGTACGTTAGAAAGTAATTGATATAGAAAAACATCACACCGGACTTCAAGCTGTATTACAAAGCTATAATCATCAAGACAGTATGGTATGGCATAAGAACAGACACTCAGATCAGTGGAACAGAATGGAGAACCCAGAAATGGACCCACAAATGTATGGCCAGCTAATCTTTGACAAAGCAGGAAAGAATATCCAATGGAATAAAGACAGTCTCTTCAGCAAGTGGTGCTGGGAAAACTGGACAGTGACATGCAGAAAAATGAACCTGGACCACTTTCTTACACCATACACAAAAATAAACTCAAAATAGATGAAAGACCTAAATGTAAGACAGGAAGCCATCAAAATCCTTGAGGAAAAAGCAGGCAAAAACCTCTTTGACCTTGGCCACAGCAACTTCTTACTCAACACATCTCCGGAGACCAGGAAAACAAAAGCAAAAATGAACTACTGGGACCTCATCAAAAGAAAAAGCTTCTGCACAGGAAAGGAAACAATCAGCAAAACTAAAAGGCAACCGACGGAATGGGAGAAGATATATACAAACAACATGTCAGATAAAAGGTTAGTATCCAAAATCTATAAAGAACTTATCAAACTTGGGGCGCCTGGGTGGCTCAGTTGGTTAAGCGTCCGACTTCAACTCAGGTCACGATCTCGCGGTCCGTGAGTTCGAGCCCCGCGTTGGGCTCTGGGCTGATGGCTCAGAGCCTGGAGCCTGCTTCCGATTCTGTGTCTCCCTCTCTCACTGCCCCTCCCCCGTTCATGCTCTGTCTCTCTCTGTCTCAAAAATAAATAAACGTTAAAAAAAATTAAAAAAAAAGAACTTATCAAACTCAATACCTAAAACACAAATAATCCAGTGAAGAAATGGGCAAAAGACACGAATAGACACTTCTCCAAAGAAGACATCCAGATGGCCAACTGACACATGAAAAAATGCTCAACATCACTCATCATCAGGGAAATACAAATCAAAACCAAAATGAGATACCATCTCACACCTACAGAATGGCTAACATTAAAACAACTCAGGAAACAACAGATGTTGGCAAGGATGCGAGAAAGAGGATCTCTTTTGCATTGTTGGTTGCAATGCAAGCTGGTGCAGCCACTCTGGAAAACAGTATGGAGGTTCCTCAAAAAATTAAAAATAGAGCTACCCTACAACCCAGCAATTGCATTACTAGCTATTTATCCAAGGGATACAGGTATGCCATTTCGAAGGGGCACATGCACCCCAATGTTTATAGCAGCACTATCAACAATAGCCAAAGTATGGAAAGAGCCCAAATGTCTGTCAATGGATGAATGGATAAAGAAGATGTGGTATACACACACACACACACACACACACACACACACACACACACACGCAAAATGGAGTATTACTTGGCAATCAAAAAGAATGAAATCTTGCCATTTGCAACTACGTGGATAGAACTAGAGAGCATTATGCTAAGTGAAATTAGAGAAAGACAAATATCATATGACTTCACTCATATGAGGACTCTAAGACACAAAACAGATGGGAAGGGAAGCAAAACTAATAAAAAGCAGGGAAGGGGACAAACCATAAGAGACTCTTAAATATGGAGAACAAACAGAGGGTTACTGGAGGGGTTGTGGGAGGGGGGATGGGCTAAATGGGTAAGGGGCATTAAGGAATCTACTCCTGAAATCATTATTTCACTATATGCTAACTAACCTGGATATAAATGAAAAAGATAAATTAAATTAAAAAAAAAAGAAAAAGAGAAAAACATCACAGAACAGGGTCAGAGGGTCAGAGGTGTGGTGGTGGGGTGGGTGGAGTGAGGTTGCAGTATGACAGAAGGTGGCCAGACTGGTCCTCAGTGAAAAGGTGATACCTGATCAAAGATCTGAAGGAAGTAGAGGGGTGAGCCTTGTGGTCACCTGGGGGAAGAGAGCTCCAAGCAGAGGAGCAGCCAGTGCAGTGGCCCTGAGGTAGGAGTTGGTCTGAAGTGGGTGGGTGATGTGACTAGAGCCAGGTGAATAAGAAGAGGAAAGGAGAAAAAGTTGGAGAGGAAGAGAAGGTCATAGTTTGGATGTGTGGATGTGTGTGGGGGGAGGGTGGTGGGTTTTGGAGAGGGGGCAGATTATGCAGGCATTGAAGACCATTGTATGGACTTCTGTTTTTATTGAGGGTGAAATGGAGAACCATTGCAAAGCTTTGCTCTGTCTCCTCGTGGAATTTTGTAAACTTACGAAATCTTAAATCTCAAGGCTGGCACCTGAGTGTTCTGGATAGAATTGCACAGAGCCACATCATGTGGGAGTGCTTATTAGATACTTCCAAATACTTCTGGTGGAGGAGAGATCTCATGGAGGGCTGGGAAAAGGAAAATCTCAAGTAAAAGGCTGTCCACCGCGGCAAGATGGGAGTTTTGACTCACAGGAAGTAAATTCCTTTCTGGAAAATTAAAAACCAGAAGAAGCCAGTGAAAGAATGTCTAGAAGACCAGGGATCTCTCTTGAGCAACCAAGATGTGGTCCTACTTGAGCCTTACACTAGACCAAATGGACTCTTCCAGCAATTGCCAGTTCAGAAATCCTATGAATCCACTTTATTTCCTTTTGTTAAAACAATTTCCAACATTGACTGTGGTAACAGTATGAAGTTATATTCTGGAAGCCACTCAGGGTCTTTCTTCTCCGTCCCCAGTCCTTCTCCTTACTACTTGGGGGTTAACAAACACAATGACCATTGCTATTGTCAAGGCCCTGTCACAGAAGTCTCTGTGAAAAGAGATATTACCAGAGTGAGATGAATTATTTATTCTCCACAAAGTTGGCAGATTTCACAGCAGGACTTGAAAACCTGCCCTTAAGAGGCAGTCCTTGCTCCCAGGACTCAGTCCTGCTCAGGTTTAAGAGTGTGGCCAGCAAGCACTTTGTGGAGCCAAGATTGTTGCCTGGAATGAAGCAGAGGGGCACAGGTTGCAGGAAGTGCAGGTCTGAAAACAAATGTCCATGTCTTTGGGTTCCTAATGTGTCCTGCCATCGTGGGCTGTCAAGACGGGTGAAGCAGCCTTGAGTGATGTTCTTGACAATGTGGAGCGTTTCACATTTATCTAATTCTCTAAAAGACAATTTTATACCAAGAGATCATTATCAAATTTGTCCCTGTGGAAGTTATCAATGCCTTGACTTTAGGGCTGACAGAATAATGTGCAGTTTATGGCACCTGTCACCCGGATGGAAGGGATAGCCATTTCTTACCAGTAAGCAGATTGAAAGGAATTTGGGAGATTAGGACCAGCCATATCATTACTCTGAGGGGAAGGGATGTCAGTCAGGGGCTATCAGCTTGTTAGGGAAAGGGAAAAGAGCATTATAGATCCTGACTCTAGAATTGACTGCGTCTGACTTGTAAACATGTTTAGTATTAAGAATTCTCCAAGCTATCTGGGAGGCCCAGGAGAATGGAAAGAACACAGATCTTGAGGCCAAAAGTAAGCTTCAATTCTGGTCAAAATCTATCACCTTTCTGGAATTTCTCCCTGAAGACCGACTCCAACGTGTGGCTTTAACGATTCCTTTTGACGGCACCCACATATCAAGGTTTTGAACTTTTAACTGACATCTTAAGTAGACACACTTATTATTGGAAACATTACATAAGTTCAGCTCAGGTCTCAAATGTCATCAGTTGGCGTTTATGTTCTAATGCAATTTATAATTCTTCACAGAAAGGTTAACATTTAATTAAAGTACTGCTGGAAATTTCCTTTTTGATAAACCTGGGCTTGTGCTTTCTTTTGCTTGGAGTGGAGAAAAAATAATCTTCTGTGATCTGTAGGTCTATGGTTAAACACAGTCATTTTAGAATCCGGAGGGAAGCCAAAGGCAGAATGAAAACAGAGTTTGCTGTTCAAAATCCACATCTCTAGGCCTTCAGAGAATGGCAGCACCTGTTGGAAACTCTCTTGGCAAGGGAAGTGGTTTACTGGGCCATTGGCCAAACATTGGATTCTTCTTCTTTTGTTTTTAGTTAGAAACCAATGAAGGTTAAGGTAAAGGCAGATTGCTGGCTTCTCCTTGAGTTAATTACTCTGAAGAGAAACAGTATTAGTTATGAGAAGAAAACTTGGAAGGCTATAAGCTGGGGAACAAGAAAGATGTTTTACATATTGCTCATAAGCTTTTTATGAGGAGGAAAACATTCTGTGGCCTAAAATGTGTGATGAGTTAACCCATTATTAGAAAATTAAAAACCACTGTTAATTCAACCCAGGGTGATTCTGTTCTACACTTAATTAGAGCAGAGGTGTTTCTAAGTCTGCTCCTCTTCTAGATAAGATTTTGTGCTAGGAGTAGGTGAACTGGGTGGACATAAGCCAGGGCAGCGGGTTTATTGATTTCAGGAGGAGGAAAAGGATCGCAGCCTGGACACACACCCTGTTAAACATGTAGAATAAAAATCTGGATCCCCTTTGCATTTTCTGGGGCTTAAGTTTATCAAATTGAGTGTAGAAAAAAGTTGCTTGTGACTTTTTTTTTAACACTAGGGAAACATTTTGATGTCATAGGATATAGTTTGGTGCCAACTTTTATTTTCAGTGCTTTGTCTATACAGAGTTTGCTGAAGGCATTAAAAATGAGAGTATAAGAGTTTTATCAAGATAAAATTGAAAAAATTTAGCCTTTGTTTAAAAGACAAACAAAATAGCAGCATACAAGTGCCCATCCAAATTATGACAAGGATTAATAGCTTCTGAAAACTTATTTTAAAATAATGAAGATATTTGTATACAGATTAACACAAAAGTTGAAGATATTTGTATATGGATTAACACAAAAGTTGTTATTATATGGCATATGGAGATAGGCCAAGTCACTGAGGATTGAAGCACATGACATTGCTTACCTATAACTGCCTTCTTTTTTGCTAGCGTGCAGTTCATGGACGCTTACCAATGAGCACTAAAGTTGGTGACTATCATTGACAAATGCCGATGGTTATAAATCTGATGTGACTGGCTCTTGTGTTGCTCATTATTTCTTTAGACACATAATCTGATAATGAGCTCATCTGTCTAATACATGTGCTATATTGTAAACTTACTCAGGGGCTTCTGAGTGAATCTGAAAGAACCTGTATTGGACCGGGGCCCATGATTTTTTTTTAGCACATTTGATTTGGAAGTCACAAATGTAGCCAAACCATGAATGAGCTAAGTGACAGCAGGAAGCATAAGGAGAGCATGGGTTTTAAGGAATGGGGGAGAGCTTTGCTTCAGCCTACGCTCCTTGATGCCAACTAGAGGGCAGTGGGTCAGTGTACATCATTTTAAAATGTAAAACAACTTTGACACAGAAGTGGATCATATAGTGACCCAGAGCAGTGTCTCTAGAGCAGTCATCACTTACCAGCTGTGTCATCTTGGGCAAGTTACTTAATGCATCTATATTTCAGTTTCCATGATGGTAAATGGGGGTCCTAGCAGGACCTATCTCACAGGGCTATGGTGAGGATTAAACGAGGGAGCCTATGTAAAGTGCTGAACAGTGCCTGACTGCTAGCTCAGGGCATATAGCTCTTAGTAAATGCTAGCTCTTCTCATTATATTTGTGTCAGCTTGGTTTGTGTGTTAGGAGAGGAGGGGCTGGTCTTCAGTTGAATCTCCTAAACAAAAACTGCCAGACCTTGGCTTTTGGCAGGGCAAGTGAGAAAGAGGTTAATTGTTTTAGCCTTTCTAAAAGAGTGCTGATGGGAAATATAAGCCTTGGCAACTGAACTAGGAACAGATAAGTATACTCAATGTTTTTGGTCACATCCTCTATTATTAGTAAGAAGCACATTTCCTTTTGGGGTGAACATTAGGGACAAAAATAAGACTCTTCAGATTACCACCCCTTTTATTAATGCTATTGAAGTGCTCAGGCTTGCATTGAGGCCGACGGCAAATTCATCTTCATAAAAGCAAATGTGCGCATTTAGGATTCCGTTCAGTTTGAGCGAAAGAAGGGGAATTTGGCACTAGAAATGCAATGCATGATCTTGACAGTGGTTATTAACATTCTTACATGGGGGAGTTCAGGCTGCAGCTTTTAGGGGTCATAAGGTAGGGAGCAGCTGAATGTTATTTTGAGGCTGCCAGAAAGATCTGCAGGCAGGGAGGCATGCATTGACTGTCTATGTACAGGCAGACTTACCTTTAATAGCAAATAATTTCACCACAGTCTATTTCTCAACTTTAGCAGGTAGATATAATATCTTTCAGTGAGTTTCACTTTTATTTGGAACCAGCGAAAGAATAAGAAAAAAAAAATCAAAGCATTGGCTAATGGCACGATTCTTCCCAAATCCTTTAAATCAGTTGTGCTTTCCCCAGCATTACCAAGCTTTGTGACTTCTTGCATTATGAGAGTTCACGAAACTAAGAAGAATTTTCTTGGGGATTCAGGTCTCATCTGAAGATAAGCCTGCAGCATCATGGACGCTGGGGAAACTTGTTTGTCTAGGACAGCCAGCCACGCTCCAGGAACTGGGAACAGTGGGATGTCCTTCTGTACGAGGAGTTCTCGAGCAGCTTTGCAAACTGGAAGGAGGCAAGTCTTCTCTGTAGCTTCATCTATCACCCAGATACATATCTGCCATGTGCTGAGGTTTGGGGGATGTAGGTGAAAGGAATCTGAGTGAGTTTTGGCCAAATGCCTCAGGAGAAAGATCAGCTGCTTCCAGGAGCATTTTATGTAAAGAAGACTTCACACGTAAACCTAAAACAGATTAACTGACCGCTGAAGGTGGCGTCTGGCTACAGATGTGGATAGAACAAATCTGGCTCCACAATGCCGAAGAAACTCACAATGAAATGGGAGCATACAAGGCTCAGACATTTTAAAGTTAGAGGCAGAACACTGAAATGGAGTTCCAAAGGGAGGCTGTGAAACCGAAATTTCTTTTCTTGGAGATTTGGAGGAGAACGTGGGTTATGGGGGAGAAAAGAC